>NC_042630.1:68166705-68766705 GCF_901001135.1 Rhinatrema bivittatum
CACGGTCCCGTGTTTCGCGGAGGCTGCATCGGGAGGGACCCAAAAGAGTTTATTCATATCTGAAATGTAACACAAAGTAAACTAGTGAACAGAAAAGGAAAAACTGCCCAAACTATAATACAATTACAAAAGACTACTAAAATTGCACATACCCATTCCAGTCTTCTCAGGAGCGCACTTACCCTCCGGTCAGAACAAACATTTAAAGAGACAGAAAAAGGCGCGAAAGGGAACTCTCGCGAGAAATGTTTACAATCAGCAGACATGCACCTGTTTGATGGGGTCATGTACCTGGGAACAACACAGTATGGTTAATAGAACAGATACCATTCAATATCTTTATTAAGACCAAACGGAGACACTGTGTTTAAAGTGTAAATCCATCGCTGCTCCTTCCTACCGAGAATACCAGAGAAGTCACCTCCCCGCGCTGGGGGCGGGACAACCTCTAATACCGAGAAGGAGAGAGAGTCAATGGAGTGGTCAACCTGGAGCCAGTGGGACACTAGAGGTTCGTCAATTCTGGAGGATCTTATATTAGAGCAGTGTTCTATAATCCGTGTTTTATCATTCGAGATGTTTTTCCCACATACAGCAGTGGACACGGACACCATATAGCATAAATAACACCTTTTGTACAACAATTGGATTGAGAATGGAGTTTGAACACACGTCCAGTCACAGGGTGTATGAATGTAGTAGCCGATTGTGTATGTTTGCACATAGTGCAGTGCCCACATGGTGTGTGCTGACCGCTTGATCTTATCACAAATTGTGCCACAGGAGCTGTGTGCACCAGGCGATCTCTAAGGTTGGTGGCTCGTTTAAAGGTAAATCGTGGGGGGCCGTGCATGAGATTATTCAGCGAAAGGGATGACCAATGTCTCTTCACCATCTTCGCCACGGCCCTCCCACAATGGAGAAAGGAAGAATACAATTGTAAATCACATCCTCAGATGATGTGGAGGGTGTAAACAGCCAATCCCGTTGTGTATATAGAGCCCGCTTAAAGGCTCTTTTAATGACTCGCACCGGGTAACCCCTTTCCATGAAGCGGTCAGTTAGCCTGTTGGATTGGACCAGGAATTCCTGTCGTGTGGAACATAGCCGACGGAGTCGCAAAAATTGACCCGTGGGATATTGTCCCTCAATGCCCTCGGATGACAGCTCTTATAAGATAGCAAAGTATTGCGATCAGTGTGTTTACGAAAAAGGGATGTTTCAAAATGATCACCTACCCATAAGACATTGATGTCTAAAAAGGATATAGAGGACGGGTGAATACAGTAATTGAATTGGATATGAGTGTTGATCATATTAATCCAATCCAGAAACATGAAGAATTGAATGTCCGTGCCTGTCCATATGACGAAAATGTCATCAATATAGCGTAGCCATACATGGATGAATTGATACCAGGTAGATGAATATAGTTTGTCATTTCATATTCAGCCATGTATAGGCACGCCAGACTTGGGGCCATTGTAGCCCCCATTGCGGTGCCCTTGACTTGCTGATAGAATACGTCCTGAAACTGAAAAAATTTTTTGTTAATGCTAGTTCGGCAAGTTGCATTAGGAAAGAGGTGGTGATTCTCTGTGGTGGCGGACGTGTGTTCAAATATTTCTCAATCACTATCAGGGCCTCATTTTGGGGGATGTTTGAATATAGAGATACTACATCGAGTGTGATGAGGAAAACCATAGGTTGAGAAACCTGAAGAGCTGATAAAATGGTCAAAAAATGAGAGGAGTCTCTTACATAGGATTTTATCTGTGGAACCATGGGTTTCAAGAAGATGTCAACGAACTGTGATAAAGGTTCCAATACAGATCCAATCCCGGAAACAATCGGGCGTCCCGGTGGTTTATCAAGGGACTTATGGATTTTTGGGAGAATATAAAATAATGGCGTAACCGGGTGTGATGGGGTCAAGAATTTGGCCTCCGGGGTAATAATGTGTGCCTCCAAAGCTGACTGAACAATTGCCTGAATGTGTTGGCATAGTATAGTAGTAGGGTCTGAAGATAGAGGAGTATAAAAAAGCCGTGTCCCGCAATTGTCTGAGAACTTCTACCACGTAATCTGTTTTATTAAGCACCACTATCCCTCCTCCCTTGTCTGCTGGTTTTATAACTATCAAGGGATCTCGAGCTAGGGACGTTAAGGCCGTAGCTTCCTCTTTCGTCAAATTGTGTCTAATGTATTGATGTTGTGAACATATCATTGACATCATGACATACAAGCCTTTCAAAAGCCCCTAGCAAAACATCCCCCCCCCCGGGGGAGTCCATTTCGATTTCACTTGCACCACAGAAGTATCAAGGGACGGAGGGGAGTTCTTGAAAAAGAGTTTCAATTTCAAAAATCGGAAAAACCGGTGTAGGTGAACCCAGAATGTCAAAAGCATCCCCCTTCCGTGTGGGTACAAATGAAAGTCCATACTGTAATACAGTTAATTCAACTGCGGTTAAATGTCGCGATGAGAGATTAAAGACTGTATCCTTCATTGCCACAATTCGGCCTGGGTTCGAGGCAGGCGGGCCGGTCGTTGTTGTTGACCGGCCTGAGAACTCGGAGGTGCTCGCTGACGGAGCTGTCGAGAGTCCTGCTTCGGTCGCGGTTGACCCGAGTCTAAAAAAGAGGCCGCTATGGAGGAATACCTGGAGGAAGATGATGGTAATGTGGAAACATCCGATCCCATGGCGGCGGGTTGTATAGAATGTGAGGCTCGAACCAAGGCTGTTGCAGTCGTTGTCTCGCGAGCTCGGCGATTCTGTCCCCGGGTACGTGGACCTCGGCCTTCCTCTCCCGAGGAATCCCCCGATGAGGAACTGTCGGCAAAGGTGACTTTTTTGGACGGCTTCTGCGCCATCCATTTATAAACGTAGCCGGTCTGATAATCACCCGCGTCTCTCTGAAACTTGCTGTACTTGACAGCCTTCAAATCGGATCGGAATTTCTGTAAATTTTCCTGGAATTCCTCCAACTGTAAATCAAATTGTTCAGTAGAGCATGATTGTTTAATCAATTCCAACTTTTGTGTCACCTCGTCTTGGAGCAGATCATGAACTTCACTATTGGTTTCAATGATCAGGACCATAAGGTCCAGGGAACATTTGTTGAGAATCTGATTCCAACGATTGATGAATGCTGAATTTTCAGTATGAAGTCTGGGCTCCTTCTGAACCCGAAGCCCTCTTGGGACAGGCACGGACATTCAATTCTTCATGTTTCTGGATTGGATTAATATGATCAACACTCATATCCAATTCAATTACTGTATTCACCCGTCCTCTATATCCTTTTTAGACATCAATGTCTTATGGGTAGGTGATCATTTTGAAACATCCCTTTTTCGGAAACACACTGATCGCAATACTTTGCTATCTTATAAGAGCTGTCATCCGAGGGCATTGAGGGACAATATCCCCACGGGTCAATTTTTGCGACTCCGTCGGCTATGTTCCACACGACAGGAATTCCTGGTCCAATCCAACAGGCTAACTGACCGCTTCATGGAAAGGGGTTACCCGGTGCGAGTCATTAAAAGAGCCTTTAAGCGGGCTCTATATACACAACGGGATTGGCTGTTTACACCTTCCACATCATCTGAGGATGTGACTTACAATTGTATTCTCCCTTTCTCCATTGTGGGGAGGGCCGTGGCGAAGATGGTGAAGAGACATTGGTCATCCCTTTCGCTGAATAATCTCATGCACGGCCCCCCACGATTTACCTTTAAACGAGCCACCAACCTTAGAGATCGCCTGGTGCACACAGCTCCTGTGGCACAATTTGTGATAAGATCAAGCGGTCAGCACACACCATGTGGGCACTGCACTATGTGCAAACATACACAATCGGCTACTACATTCATACACCCTGTGACTGGACGTGTGTTCAAACTCCATTCTCAATCCAATTGTTGTACAAAAGGTGTTATTTATGCTATATGGTGTCCGTGTCCACTGCTGTATGTGGGAAAAACATCTCGAATGATAAAAACACGGATTATAGAACACTGCTCTAATATAAGATCCTCCAGAATTGACGAACCTCTAGTGTCCCACTGGCTCCAGGTTGACCACTCCATTGACTCTCTCTCCTTCTCGGTATTAGAGGTTGTCCCGCCCCCAGCGCGGGGAGGTGACTTCTCTGGTATTCTCGGTAGGAAGGAGCAGCGATGGATTTACACTTTAAACACAGTGTCTCCGTTTGGTCTTAATAAAGATATTGAATGGTATCTGTTCTATTAACCATACTGTGTTGTTCCCAGGTACATGACCCATCAACAGGTGCATGTCTGCTGATTGTAAACATTTCTCGCGAGAGTTCCCTTTCGCGCCTTTTTCTGTCTCTTTAAATGTTTGTTCTGACCGGAGGGTAAGTGCGCTCCTGAGAAGACTGGAATGGGTATGTGCAATTTTAGTAGTCTTTTGTAATTGTATTATAGTTTGGGCAGTTTTTCCTTTTCTGTTCACTAGTTTACTTTGTGTTACATTTCAGATATGAATAAACTCTTTTGGGTCCCTCCCGATGCAGCCTCCGCGAAACACGGGACCGTGTCGGGGGACGTATAACATAGATGTTTGCTATTACCGATATGGAGTTGCCATACTAAATAATTGATGAACTTGATTAATGTTTAATAAACTCTTCAATACTCAGTGAATGGGATTTTGATCTCTTTACTTGCACCATTGACCTTGTGGACTTACTTATGTGCAAGGCGCTTCTGTGACATTTCTAGACTTCAATTACCCCAATATTGACTGGGTAAATGTAACATCAGGACTTGCTAGAGACATAAAGTTCCTGGATGTAATAAATGATTGCTTCATGGAGCAATTGGTTCAGGAACCAACAAGAGAGGGAGCTATTTTAGATGTAATTCTTAGTGGAACACAAGATTTGGTGAAAGAAGTAACGGTGGTGGGGCCACTTGGCAACAGTGATCATAACATGATCAAATTTAAACTAATAACTGGAAGGGGGACAATAAGTAAATCTGCAGCTCTAACACTAAATTTTAAAAAGGAAAACTTTGATAAAATGAGGAAAATAATTAGAAAAAAACTGAAAGGTGCAGCTGCAAAGGTTAAAAGTGTTCAACAGGCTTGGACATTGTTTAAAAATACAACCCTAGAGGCGCAGTCCATATGTATTCCACGCATTAAGAAAGGTGGAAGGAAGGCAAAACGATTACAGTCATGGTTAAAAGGTGAGGTGAAAGAGGCTATTTTAGCCAAAAAAAATCCTTCAAAAATTGAAAGAAGGATCCATCTGAAGAAAATAGGATAAAACATAAGCATTGTCAAGGTAAGTGTAAAACATTGATAAGACAGGCGAAGAGAGAATTTGAAATGAAGTTGGCCATAGAGGCAAAAACTCATAATAAAAACATTTTTAAATATATCCAAAGCAAGAAACCTGTGAGGGAGTCGGTTGGACCATTAGATGACAGAGGTTAAAGGGGCTCTTAGGGAAGATAAGGCCATTGCAGAAAGACTAAATGAATTATTTGCCTCCGTGTTTCCTAATGAGGATGTTGGGGAGATACCAGTTCCAGAGATGGTTTTCAGGGGTAATGACTCAGACAAACTGAACAAAATCACTGTGAACCTGGAAGATGTAGTAGGCTAGATTGACAAACTGAACAAAATCACTGTGAACCTGGAAGATGTAGTAGGCTAGATTGACAAACTAAAGAGTAGCAAATCACCTGGACGGGATGGTATGCATCCTAGGGTTCTGAAGGAACTCAAAAATGAAATTTCTGATCTATTAGTTAAAATTTGAAACCTATCATTAAAATCATCCATTGTACCTGAAGACTAGAGGGTGGCCAATGTAACCCCAATATTTAAAAAAGGCTCCAGGGGCGATCCGGGTAATTATAGACCAGTGAGCCTGACTTCAGTGCCGGGAAAAATAGTGGAAACTATTCTCAAGATCAAAATCATAGGGCATATAGAAAGATATGATTTAATGGGACACAGTCAACATGGATTTACCCAAGGGGAAGTCTTGCCTAATAAATCTGCTTCATTTTTTTGAAGGGGTAATAAACATGTGGATAAAGGTGAACCGGTAGATGTAGTGCATTTGGATTTTCAGAAGGCGTTTCACAAAGTCCCTCATGAGAGGCTTCTACGAAAACTAAAAAGTCATGGGATAGGAGGTGATGTCCTTTCGTGGATTACAAACTGGTTAAAAGACAGGAAACAAAGAGTAGGATTAAATGGTCAATTTTCTCAGTGGAAAAGTGTAAACAGTGGAGTGCCTCAGGGATCTGTACTTGGACCGGTGCTTTTCAATATATATATAAATGATCTGGAAAGGAATACGACGAGTGAGGTTATCAAATTTGCAGATGATACAAAATTATTCAGAGTAGTTAAATCACAAGCAGACTGTGATACATTACAGGAGGACCTTGCAAGACTGGAAGATTGGGCATCCAAATGGCAGATGAAATTTAATGTGGACAAGTGCAAGGTGTTACATATAGGGAAAAATAACCCTTGCTGTAGTTACATGATATTAGGTTCCATATTAGGAGCTACCACCCAGGAAAAAGATCTGTCATAGTGGATAATACTTTAAAATTGTCAGCTCAGTGTGCTGCAGCAGTCAAAAAAGCAAATAGAATGTTAAGAATTATTAGGAAGGGAATGGTTAATAGAACAGAAAATGTCATAATGCCTCTATATCGCTCCATGGTGAGACCACACCTTGAATACCGTGTACAATTCTGGTCGCCGCATCTCAAAAAAGATATAGTTGCGATGGAGAAGGTACAGAGAAGAGCAACCAAAATGATAAAGGGGATGGAACAGCTCCCCTATGAGGAAAGACTAAAGAGGTTAGGACTTTTCAGCTTGGAGAAGAGACGGCTGAGGGGGGATATGATAGAGATGTTTAAAAACATGAGAAGTCTAGAACAGGTAGATGTGAATCGGTTATTTACTCTTTCGGATAATAGAAAGACTAGGGGACACAGCAACGGTAAGATGGAATAGACATAGTTTTTGGGTACTTGCCAGGTTTTTATGGCCTGGATTGGCCACTGTTGGAAACAGGATGCTGGGCTTGATGGACCCTTGGTCTGACCCAGTAAGGCATGTTCTTATGTCATATTTCTTTCCAGATCATTTATCAATATATTGAAAAGTAAGGGTCCCAATACAGATCCCTGAGGCACTCCACTGCCCACTCCCTTCCACTGAGAATATTGTCCATTTAATCCTACTCTCTGTTTCCTGTCTTTTAGCCAGTTTGTAATCCACGAAAGGACATCACACCTATCCCTTGACTTTTTACTTTTCCTAGAAGCCTCTTATGAGGAATTTTATCAAATGCCTTCTGAAAATCCAAGTACACTACATCTACCGGTTCACCTTTATCCACGTTTATTAACTCCTTCAAAAAAGTGAAGCAGATTAGTGAGGCAAGACTTGCCTTGGGTAAAGCCATGCTGACTTTGTTCCATTAAACCATGTCTTTCTATATGTTCTGTGATTTTGATGCTTAGAACACTTTCCACTATTTTTCCTGGCACTGAAGTCAGGCTAACCGGTCTGTAGTTTCCCGGATCGCCCCTGGAGCCCTTCTTAAATATTGGGGTTACATTAGCTATCCGCCAGTCTTCAGGTACAATGGATGATTTTAATGATAGGTTACACATTTTACTAATAGGTCTGAAATTTCATTTTTTAGTTCCTTCAGAACTCTGGGGTGTATACCATCCGGTCCAGGTGATTTACTATTCTTCAGTTTGTCAATCAGGCCTACCACATCTTCTAGGTTCACCGTGATTTGATTCAGTCCATCTGAATCATTACCCATGAAAACCTTCTCCATTACGGGTACCTCCCCAACATCCTCTTCAGTAAACACCAAAGCAAAGAAATCATTTAATCTTTCCACGATGGCCTTATCTTTTCTAAGTGCCCCTTTAACCCCTCGATCATCTAACGGTCCAACTAACTCCCTCACTGGCTTTCTGCTTCAGATATATTTTAAAAAGTTTTTATTGTGAGTGTTTGCCTCTATGGCCAACTTCTTTTCAAGTTATCTCTTAGCCTGTCTTATCAATGCCTTACATTTAACTTGCCAACGCTTATGCATTATCCTATTTTCTTCTGTTGGATATAAGATCTTTTGGCTAAAATAGCTTCTTTCACCTCCCCTTTTAACCATGCCGGTAATCATTTTGCCTTCTTTCCACCTTCTTTGATGTGTGGAATACATCTGGACTGTGCTTCCAGGATGGTATTTTTTACCAATGACCACGCCTCTTGCACACTTTTTACTTTTGTAGCTGCTCCTTTCAGTGTTTTTCTTACAATTTTTCTCATTTTATCAAAGTTTCCCTTCTGAAAGTTTAGCACAAGAGCCGTGGATTTGCTTACTGTTCCCCTTCCAGTCATTAATTCAAATTTGATCATATTATGATCACTATTGCCAAGTGGCCCCTCCACAGTTACCTCTCTCACCAAATCCTGTCCTCCACTGAGAATTAGATCTAAAATTGCTCCCTCTCTTGTCGATTCCTGGACCAATTGCTCCATAAAAATGTCATTTATTCCATCCAGGAACTTTATATCTCTAGCATGTACAGATGATACATTTACCCAGTCAATATTGGGATAATTGAAGTCTCCCAGTATTACCGCACTACCAATTTGGTTAGCTTCCCTAATTTCTCTTAGCATTTCACTATCAGTCTCACCATCTTGATGTTATAATTAGTGAGGTTTGGGTGGACACTTGGACACTGTGGCAGCTGACCACACCCACGGGGGGAAGTCCCGTGAGGGGCGACAGGTCAGGCTCAGCTCTGGACACACAAACACCGATATTTCTTTATTTAGACAGTTTGAGAAGCCACCAGAGGTGGTAGTAGTGAGTAGAAGATGTAGCCCGGCTGGGCTAGTATTCCCCAGGGCGCTGTAACAGCGGTTCCTCCGGTAGCAGCGCTGTAGTGGAGAGAACTGAGAGAATGAGTACAATAAAACATTCACAGAGTCCCAAATATGGAGAAGCCCCGAGATAGGGAGAGCTGGCCCTGGAGGAGCGAGTACCAGATCCCTGGGAACAGAGAGACTCGTTGGCAAAGTACTCACACAGCAGTGCCACGTAGGAGATGGCACTGGCACTGGAACGGAGGCAGGACCTCGAGGAGCGAGTACCTGGTTCTAGGGAGACAGCATGAGGAATGGATGATAGTGTACTCACTGATGGTGTCTGTAGCAAATTCTTCCAAGTAGAAGAGGAGACAAATGCAGGCAGCGGGTCAGGGAACATGGGCCCTTGAGGTGCGAGTACCTGTTACCTGATAGCGACCTGAAAAAAGCAAAAAAGAGGCCCCTGAGGAGCGGGTACCCCGTTAGCAGAAAGAGTCCAATGGAAGTTGGAGAGGCAGAGTAGTTGGGTACAGAGAGCGAATCCCATCCAAAAGAATCCCCCCCGTGCTAACTCAACGGCTAGGAAATAATAATGAGGGCCCCACGGCACGCGCGCCCTAAGGTACCTGAAGAACATGGCAGGAGGCAGCGCCCAAGCCAGGTCAGGGACGATGGAGAGGATGGCAGGCGGATGCTGCGGCAGCCAGGCGTCCGTGAAGAGCAGGAGAAGCCGTAAACAAGGAAAGGTAGGCGGACTGAAGCTGTTGGGAAGTGACGGTTGCAACACTTGACCAGGTGGACGGTAGTATACTCCTATCACTATAGTCTTCCCCGACACACAAGGGATTTCTACCCATAAAGATTCAATTGTGCACTTAGTCTCATCCTCGAGGAAGAGAGATAGACAACCACCTAAGTTTGGAACAGAGGAATAGGCTGGCCGAATCTCATTGGGAGGTGGGCTTGGCGGTGGAACGCTGTAGGATGCCATCTCAGAAGGCGGTCTCAACTGAGATCTGGAGGAGTTTCCCCTAGAGAAAGCCCCTCTCGCCAGAGAATTATATCTTCGCTGACCCCGGAAGCGGGTACGTGTAGGGAAGAAGGCTCTTGACTGTTTCGGGCAGTCCTCAGGTAGTTTATGAACCTTGTTCTCACCCAAGGATTTAATAAGCTGCTCCAGGTCCTCGCCAAAAAGCAACTTACCTTTTAAAGGAAGCATGCCCAACTGCGTTTTGGAAGACGAGTCAGCCGACCAATTACGGAGCCAGAGAAGCCGTCTGGCCGAGACCGCTGAAGCCATCGCTTTCGCTTGGACGCGGAACAAGTCGTAAAGGGCATCCGCCCCATATGCTATAGCGCCTTCCAACCTTTCAGCCTGCTCTGCTTCTGCAGACGGGAGGTCCTGGGTGCTAAGCAATTGTTGAACCCACCTAAGGCTTGCCCGCTGCATGAGACTGCTGCAGATCAACACCCGAACTCCCAAGGCCAAGACTTCGAAGATGCGCTTGAGATAAAATTTTAGCTTGCGGTCTTGAACATCCTTCAGGGCCGTAGCACCCACCACAGGATGGTGGTGTGCTTGGTGACTGCAGACACAGAAGAATCCACCTTAGGAATTTTTAGCATGTCCAGGCACTCCTCGGGGAGAGGATAGAGCTTGTCCACAGCCCTCCCCACTCGAAGCCGCAACTCGGGAGCTTCCCATTCCCGGAGAAGCATCAGCTTGTGCATAGGATGGAAGGGGAAAGTGCGTGGAAGGGCCCCGAGTCCCGCCAGCCGGCATCGCAGCCGTGAGCGCATCCATTGAAGGACTCTCAATTACCAGCTCTTGAATGATGAAAGGAATAAGCGGATCCAGCTCCTCCCTTTCAAATAAGCGAAGAACTCGTGGGTCATCCCCTCCAGAGGGGGAGGTGTCCCCAGCAACTCAGCATCCGGGTCCGGAACCACCAATGGAGCAGGAGGATCCGGAAGGGGGGGAGCCCCCAGGGACCACCCGCACTCTAATTAGACCCCTGCGCATCCGGAGCGGGCATCCGAGGGAGATTTGTGCATAAGAAGCACAATTCAAACACAGCCCTTTGCGGGAGAGCTGAATCGAAGGCTCCCTGCAGGCAAGACATAAGTTAGAACACGGCATGAAGAGAACCGCGAGGCAGAGAGAAAACAATTAGAATCAGCTGAGCTGCAGTGCCTGAGGGAGCGTGAGCAGGAGACTAAACCCTGCTTGCTCCTGTCTCTAAATTACAGCTATCGAGGTAAGACAGGCACCCGATCGACTTTATCTTTTTTTTTTGTCTGAGTAGTGCAGGGGAATGAATCATTCCTGCTGGCAGTGCCGGGGAATAAAACGTCCCAGGAGAGAGACAGCTGACTAGGGGGAGTGACTGGACCACCTGTATCGCCCCACAGCAGAGGTACACACCGGGAATAGGGAGCCTAGGCTGTATCAAACAAGGGGCAAAGCTCCCCAAGAGCGAGGTGACAGTACTGTCTCCTGAAGAAAAAAAGTCCAACTTTTTTTTTTTTTTTAACTTAAACTTAATTTCAAGAAACAAAAATACTTGCTTGATCCTGACAGAATCAGAATAAAAAGGAGCCCTACAAGCACGGGCTAAGGAAGAAACCAGGGAACTGCAGGGTGAGCTGCCTGCATCTGCTGGAGACAGACAAATACTGTTTTGGTCTGTCTCCATCTGCTGGACAGGAGGCTCAACCCACGGTCTGGACTGATCTGGGTACGTACAGGGAAATGTTGAGATTACTTACCTGATAATCTCCTTTTCCTTAGTGTATGCAGATGGACTCAAAACAAGTGAGTATAGTGTGCTCGTGCCAGCAGTTGGAGACGGATCTGACGTCAGCACGGGTACATATACCCCCACAGGAAGTGTAGCAAATCAGTAATCTTCCTTGCAAAAGCTTTTATGGATATATGTGTGACTGACCGATCGATTAAATGAACAGGATTACCCTGACCAATTGATGGTAGCTGGAGACCGCCAGTGTACTCAGCCGGAAGGCATCGACACCCGGCAGGGTGGATGCCCTATATAAGAAAACATGGCTTACTGTGAGTCGGCAAATCCCCATGTATACCGGCAGCTGGGCGGGATGCTGAGTCCATCTGCATACACTAAGGAAAAGGAGATTATCAGGTAAATAATCTCAACATTTCCTAGCGTGTAGCAGATGGACTCAAAACAAGTGGGATGTACAAAAGCTACTCCCGGACTGGGCGGGAGGCTGCCCGAGGACCGTGTAGGATTGCCCTCGCAAATGCTGTGTCCTCCCTGGCCTGGACGTCCAGACGGTAGAATCTGGAGAAGGTATGGAGGGAGGACCACGTCGCCGCTTTACATATCTCTGCAGGCAACAGCAGCTTAGTTTCTGCCCAAGAGGCTGATTGTGCTCTGGTAGAATGAGCCTTGACCTGTAGTGGTTTTCCCCGCCTCTATGTAGGCTGCCTTGATAACTTCTTTAATCCAGCGGGTGATGGTTGGCCGTGAGGCCGCTTCCCCTTGCTTCTTCCTACTGTGCAGGACGAACAGGTGGTCCATCTTTCGTACTGCTTCTGACATTTCCAGATATCTGGACAGCAGTCTGCCAATGTCGAGATGGCATAGCATTCGACCTTCTTCTGACTTCTTCAAACCTTCCGTGGTAGGCAAGGATATGGTTTGGTTGAGGTGAAAGTGTGAGACCACTTTGGGTAAAAAGGATGGAACTGTGCGAAGATGGATAGCCTTTGGAGTGATTCTGAGAAACTGATCACGGCAGGATAGTGCTTGTAGCTCTGAGATGCGGCGTGCTGAACACACAGCCAGCAAGAACACCATCTTCAAGGTTAACAAATGGAGAGACAGGCCTCGAAGGGGCCTGAAGGTTGATCCTGCTAAAAATTCCAATACTAGGTTGAGGTTCCACAAGGGCACCGGCCACTTCAGTGGCGGGCGAATGTGTTTGACTCCCTTCAGGAAATGTGAAATGTCTGGGTGTTTGGCAATGGTGTTGCCGTCGCTCCTGGGACCGTAGCAAGACAGCGCTGCTACCTGAACCTTGATGGAGCTGAGGGACAGACCCTTCTGAAGGCCATCTTGCAGGAAGTCCAAAATGATAGGAATCTTAGAGGCATGCAAATTGGTGCTGTGAGAGTCGCACCAGGCTTCAAAAACTCTCCAGATCCTGATATATGTTAGTGATGTGGAGAACTTGCGTGCTCGGAGGAGTGTATCTATTACCGGCTCCGAGTATCCCCTTTTCTTCAGTCTAGCCCTCTCAATGGCCAGACCGTAAGAGAGAATTGAGCTGGATCCTCGTGGAGAATGGGGCCTTGCCGTAGCAGGTCCCTGTAGGGAGGCAGAGGTAGAGGGTTCCCTGCCAGTAGCCTTCTCATGTCTGCATACCAGGGTCTTCTTGGCCAGTCCGGGGCCACTAGAAGAACTAGGCCTCTGTGTCGCTGAATCCGGTGTACAATGGCGCCCAGCAGGGGCCACGGAGGAAAGGCGTATAGCAGGATCCCCTGAGGCCACGGCTGTACCAGGGCATCGATCCCCTGGGCCTGAGGATCCCGCCTGCGGCTGAAATATCTGGGAACTTGAGCGTTGGACCTGTCCGCTAAGAGGTCCATGGCTGGCGTCCTCCATTGATCCACAATTATCTGAAAGGCTGTGGGTGACAGCTGCCACTCCCCCGGATTTAGGCTTTCTCTGCTGAGGAAGTCTGCCGTCGTGTTGTCCTTCCCGGCGATGTGGACGGCGGAGATGTCCTGGAGATTCGCTTCTGCCCAAATCATCAGGGGAGTTATTTCCAGGGACACTTGTTGGCTTCTGGTTCCGCCCTGACGATTGATGTATGCCACCGTGGTGGCGTTGTCTGACATCACTCTGACCGCACTGTTGCGAAGTCTGTGGGCAAATCGCAGGCACGCTAGCCTGACTGCCCGTGCCTCTAGTCGGTTGATGTTCCACCTTGACTCTTCTCTGGTCCACCGCCCTTGGGCGGTGAGTTCCTCGCAGTGTGCTCCCCATCCGTTCAGGCTGGCATCTGTGGTGAGCAGAATCCAGGTTGGGGAGGACATTCTTGACCCCCGGCTCATGTGGCCAGGCTGCAACCACCACCGTAGCTGATACCACACTCTGGCCAGTAGAGGTAGGTGTATGGCGTAGTTCTGTGATCGTGGGCTCATATGAGCCCGCGCCCATGGCACCACCTCCAGAGTGGATGCCATGAGGCCGAGGACCTGTAGGTAATCCCGAGCTGTGGGCCGGCTGGCGCTCAGCAGGGCCTGCAGATGATTCTGGAGTTTTGACTTTCTCTTGGAGGTCAGGCCATCCTTGTCTTCTCAGGTGTCGAATTAGACCCCTAGGTATTCCAGCGACTGGGACAGCTATAGGGAGCTCTTGCTGATGTTGACTACCCATCCGAGGCTTTCCAGAAGAGCTATAACTCTGTTGGTTGCCCGGTGGCTCTCCTCCGGTGACTTTGCCCTGATCAGCCAATCGTCCAGGTAGGGATGGACGAGAATGCCTTCCTTCCTGAGTGCCGCCGCCACTACTACTATGACCTTGGTAAAGATCCGCGGCGCGGTGGCTAGCCCAAAGGGTAAAGCTCGGAACTGGAAGTGCTGATTCAGGACTTTGAAGCGTAAATAGCGCTGGTGATCCCGATGGATTGGGATATGTAAATAGGCTTCCAACAGATCTAGGGAGGTGAGAAACTCCCCTGGCTGTACTGAATTCTTGACAGACCATAGAGTTTCCATGCGAAAGCTGGGGACCCGTAGGTGTCGGTTGACTGATTTGAGGTCCAGGACGGGCCTGAAAGTGCCCTCCCTTCTTGGGTACTATGAAATAAATGGAATAATGCCCAGAATTTCTCTCTCCTGCAGGTACTGGGATTATGGCTTTTAGGGCCAGGAGCCTCTGTAAGGTCACTTCTAGTGCCGCTGCCTTGAGCGGTGAACAAGGAGATTCCACAAACTTGTTCGGCGGAAGCCGAAGGAAATCCAGGTAATATCCTTCTCGGATGATGGCGAGGACCCACTGGTCCGAAGTGATCTCGACCCACCTGCGGTAGAAGAGGGTTAGCCTGCCCCCTATGGCTGCTACCCCCGGATGGGTCGGCTGATTGTCATTGTGGGGTGTGGCCGGGGCCAGAACCCGAGCCAGTTCTCTTCTTGTTGTGCTTAGTCCGAAAGGACTGGTTCCTGGCCTGTGAACGAGGTGCTCGATAGCGAGTACTGTAAGGGTTGAAGCGCTGCAAATTTCTACATCTGGATGGTCTAGAAAAAGAACGCTGGCTCCTCCTCGGCCTGTTTTCTGGTAGACGGGGTAATGGAGAGGCACCCCATTTAGTAGCCCAGTTCTCGAGATCGCTGCCGAACAGTAGGGAACCCTTAAAGGGCATTCTTGTGAGTCATGTCTTGGAGGACGAGTCGGCCGACCAATTACGTAGCCAAAGCTGTCTCCTGGCTGCCACTGAGGACACTCCCTTGGCTGCCGTACAGACGAGGTCGGAGGCTGCGTCAGTGAGAAATGCGAGAGCTGATTCCATGTCTGCTCCCTGGGCATTGTTTCTCGCCTGTGATAAACAGGAGCGCGTCACCATGGTGCAGCAGGTCGCGATTCGTAGGGACATGGCTGCTACCTCAAAAGCTTGTTTCAGAATGGTGTCCATGCGTCGGTCATGCGAATCCTTGAGGGCCGCTCCCCCCTCAACCGGAATGGTGGTGTGCTTCACTATTGCGTTAACTATGGCGTCTACCTTGGGGCACGCCAGCAGCTCCTTGGACGCCGGATCCAGAGGGTACATGCCCGCCAAGGCCCGACCCCCTTTGAATGAGGCCTCCGGTACCTTCCATTCCAGATCGATTAGCTGCTGAGCTGCTTGTAGGAGGGGAAAATGGTGAGCCGGTTGGCGCAGGCCCTCTAACAGGGGGTTCATTTTAGGGTCCCCTGGGGTATCCTGGCCCGGAATGGCCAGTTCCGATAGGCATTGTGAGACCAGGCCTGAAAGATCCTCTTTCCGAAAGAAGCGCCTCATGGTCCGATATGGCTCTATCTCCGAGGGAAGTTCACCCTCCTCGGGAGGCTCCTCACTTTCCTGGGAGCAATCCGAACCCCCATAATCGGGGCTGTCGGGTGGCGAGTGGCCGCGCCTAGGTCTCGAGGGTCCAGGGGCCGGATCAACCGGGACGGAAAGACCCATTCTAGGAGCAGACTGCATCTGGACAAAGGCATGAATCCCCTTGAATAGTTCCACCCAGGAAAGCGAAGCCGGATCTTGCCGTAGGGGCACCAGGCCTCTCTGGTTCCCTGGCTGCTCGCCGCGGCCTGCTAAGTCCGGTGTGCTCCCTGAGGAACCGCTGGGCTGGGACCGGTCCTGTCCTGGAACTCCCATGGCCTCCTCACATTGGGCACATAGTGAGTCTGCTTCCTTGCTCTGTGTGGCTCTGAGGTTTCATGCTGAGCAGAGGCTTAGAGCTCTTATGCCTGATTCTGGAGGTGCCGGCTCTGTAGGCGGATGGGCTCTCTTATGCTCCATTCGCCTGAGATTCAGTGTCGCCCAATGAAGTGCGCCTAACAAGTGTGCTTAACAGCATGCGCCTAGAAACGGGCATCTTATAATGTGCGCCTATGAACGGGCGTCTTAGAAATGTGCGCCTATACACGGGCGTCTTATAAAGTGCGCCTATACACGGGCGTCTTCTAAATGTGTGCCTAGAAACGGGCGTCTTATAAATGTGTGCCTAGAAACGGGCGTCTTATAAAGGTGCACCTATACACGGGCATCTCACATTGTGCGCCTAGAAACGGGCGTCTTATAAAGGTGCGCCTATACACAGGCGTCTCACAATGTGCGCCTAGAAACGGGCGTTTTACAATGTGCTAACAACGTGTGCCTATCGCGTGCGCTAACAGCGTGCGCTAACAACGTGCGCCTATCGCGTGCGCTAACAGCGTGCGCTAACAATGTGCGCCTATCGCGTGCGCTAACAGCGTGCGCCTATCGCATGCGCTTAGCAACGTGTGCTTATCGACAAAGGTGAGTTGGCAGGCAAAATGGCGACCTCCTTGGCGTGCTGCCTCGTAGGCAGGCCCAGTTAGTCCACACTTCCTCGGAGACCAAGAAAAGATATACGCCTTACCTTGTCTTCGGCGCTTCCCGGCTGCGACCTGGGCGGTCTCCGGCTGCGGGGGGAGAGAGTGAGTACCTTCACCGCCGCGCATAAGGAAGTGTACCCGCTGCCTCTAGGCCGCGCCCGAACTCGTCTCGCTCGGGGGCCAAGTCCACGCCGGGACCGAGGCTGCCTCCTGGCCGCGCCCGAACTCGTCTCACTCGGGGGCCAAGCCATGCCCGAGCCCTTCTCACTCGGGGGCTAGGTCCCAGCCGCGGACCGGCCACCGGACCGAGGCTCTTGCTTCCGAGGGACCACAGAAGTCAGCTCGGGAAACTCAGCTGGGTGAGTGACCGCCTAGTATCACCACAGGAGTGCGGGGCTCGTCTTCAGTAGGTTTCTTCTATGAATTTAGTCGTTAAAATTTGGAAACATGCTCAGCGAGCGTGAGGTAGCTCCAAACTGCTTTGGAGATGGAAATTACTGATTTGCTACACTTCCTGTGGGGGTATATGTACCCGTGCTGACGTCAGATCCGTCTCCAACTGCTGGCACGAGCACACTATACCCACTTGTTTTGAGTCCATCTGCTACACGCTAGGAAATAGGCTTTTCTGAGCATAACTGACAGTGTCCAACACACAAACCTAGCAAAATATATACAGATTGTTGTTGTATGTGATCTTATGAGATCTCACAAGTCCCATTTTCAGATGTGAATTATATCAAGAAGGAAAAGAAATAATGAAAAAGTTATCCAAAGTTCACACACAATGAATTGGAAAACTGCACTTTTCCTAGCATCCAGACAGATGAATTCAGGACCAGTGGGTTATGCACCTCTTCCTGTAGATGGAGAACCTGATGTCATAGTATATATATATATACTCCTGCAGTAACATCAGCCTGCCAGTATTCTCTGTTTCCAGCAAATGGTGGACATGCATCTTTCTACTGGGGATTGCTTCAGATTTTAGAAGAAGAAATTGGAGAAATTACTTACCTGATAATTTCGTTTTCCTTAGTGTAGACAGATGGACTCAGGACCAATGGGTATAGTGTACTCATGCTAGCAGTTGGAGACGGATCCGATTTCAATCTGACGTCAGCCCCTAGTACATATACCCCTGCAGGAAGTGCAGATCCTCAGTATTCTTCCTTGCAAAGCATTATGGATATATGTGTGACTGACCGATTGATTAACTTAATGATTTAACTCTGATAACTTTGTTGTAACGTTAACAATTTGATTAATTTTGATTAACTTGATTAACTTGAACTGGTTGATTGACTATAGCTGGAGCCCGCCAGTGTCTTCAACCGGAAAGCGTCGACACCCAGCAGGGTGGATGCCCTACGTGGAGGAAAGCATGGCTTACCTTGATTCGATGAACAACCATGTATAATGGCAGCCGAGGATGGGCTGCTGAGTCCATCTGTCTACACTAAGGAAAACGAAATTATCAGGTAAGTAATTTCTCCATTTCCTAGTGTGTAGCAGATGGACTCAGGACCAATGGGATGTATAAAAGCTACTCCCGAACTGGGTGGGAGGCTGCCCGTGGTCCGCTTAGGATTGCTCTTAGGGAAGATAAGGCCATTGCAGAAAGACTAAATGAATTCTTTGCCTCCGTGTTTACAAATGAGGATGTTGGGGAGATACCAGTTCCGGAAATGGTTTTCAGGGGTGATGTGTCAGACGAACTGAACGAAATCACTGTGAACCTGGAAGATGTAGTAGGCCAGATTGACAAACTAAAGAGTAGCAAATCACCTGGACCGGATGGTATGCATCCTAGGGTCCTGAAGGAACTAAAAAATGAAATTTCTGATCTATTAGTTAAAATTTGTAACCTATCATTAAAATCATCCATTGTACCTGAAGACTGGAGGGTGGCCAATGTAACCCCAATATTTAAAAAAGGCTCCAGGGGTGATCCGGGTAATTATAGACCAGTGAGCCTGACTTCAGTGCCGGGAAAAATAGTGGAAACTATTCTCAAGAACAAAATTGTAAAGCATATAGAAAGACATGATTTAATGGAACATAGTCAACATGGATTTACCCAAGGGAAGTCTTGCCTAACAAATCTGCTTCATTTTTTTGAAGGGGTTAATAAACATGTGGATAAAGGTGAACCGGTAGATGTAGTGTATTTGGATTTTCAGAAGGCGTTTGACAAAGTCCCTCATGAGAGGCTTCTACGAAAACTAAAAAGTCATGGGATAGGAGGCGATGTCCTTTCGTGGATTACAAGCTGGTTAAAAGACAGGAAACAGAGAGTATGATTAAATGGTCAATTTTCTCAGTGGAAAAGGGTAAACAGTGGAGTACCTCAGGGATCTGTACTTGGACCGGTGCTTTTCAATATATATATATAAATGATCTGGAAAGGAATACGACGAGTGAGGTTATCAAATTTGCAGATGATACAAAATTATTCAGAGTAGTTAAATCACAAGCAGACTGTGATACATTGCAGGAGGACCTTACAAGACTTGAAGATTGGGCATCCAAATGGCAGATGAAATTTAATGTGGACAAGTGTAAGGTGTTGCATATAGGGAAAAATAACCGTTGCTGTAGTTACACGATATTAGGTTCCATATTAGGAGCTACCACCCAGGAAAAAGATCTAGGCATCATAGTGGATAATACTTTAAAATCGTCAGCTCAGTGTGCTGCAGCAGTCAAAAAAGCAAATAGAATGTTAGGAATTATTAGGAAGGGAATGGTTAATAGAACGGAAAATGTCATAATGCCTCTATATCGCTCCATGGTGAGACCACACCTTGAATACTGTGTACAATTCTGGTCGCCGCATCTCAAAAAAGATATAGTTGCGATGGAGAGAAGGTACAGAGAAGGGCAACCAAAATGATAAAGGAGATGGAACAGCTTCCCTAACAGGAAAGGCTGAAGAGATTAGGGCTGTTCAGCTTGGAGAAGAGATGGCTGAGGGGGGATATGATAGAGGTCTTTAAGATCATGAGAGGTCTTGAACGAGTAGATGTGACTCGGTTATTTTCACTTTCGAATAATAGAAGGGCTAGGGGGCATTCCATGAAGTTAGCAAGTAGCACATTTAAGACTAATCGGAGAAAATTCTTTTTCACTCAACGCACAATAAAGCTCTGGAATTTGTTGCCAGAGGATGGGTTAGTGCAGTTAGTGTAGCTGGGTTCAAAAAAGGTTTGGATAAGTTCTTGGAGGAGAAGTCCATTAATGGCTATTAATCAATTTTACTTAGGGAATAGCCACTGCTATTAATTGCATCAGTAGCATGGGATCTTCTTAGTGTTTGGGTAATTGCCAGGTTCTTGTTGCCTGGTTTTGGCCTCTGTTGGAAACAGGATGCTGGGCTTGATGGACCCTTGGTCTGACCCAGCATGGCAATTTCTTATGTTCTTATGTTCTCCCGAGCCTGAACATCCAGACGGTAGAATCTGGAGAAGGTATGGATGGAGGACCACGTTGCAGCCCTGCAGATCTCGGCAGTTGACAGCATTCTAGTTTCTGCCCAGGAGACCGCCTGAGCTCTGGTAGAGTGGGCCTTGACCTGTAGAGGTGGTGGCTTTCCCGCTTCTACATAGGCCGCCTTGATGACTTCTTTGATCCAGCGAGCAATGGTTGCCTGTGAGGCCGCTTCCCCTTGCTTCTTCCCGCTGTGAAGGACGAACAGGTGGTCCGTCTTTCGTACTGGTTCTGACATTTCCAGGTATCTGGATAGGAGTCTGCCGATGTTGAGATGGCGTAGAGACCGGGCTTCTTCCGACTTCTTCAAATCTTCCATCGTCGGTAAAGAGATGGTTTGGTTGAGGTGGAAGTGTGAGACCACTTTGGGGAGGAAGGAGGGAACCGTGCATAGTTGGATGGTTCCCGGGGTGATTCTGAGAAAGGGATCATGGCAGGACAGTGCTTGTAGCTCTGAAATGCGGCGGGCCGAGCATACGGCCAGCAAGAACACCATCTTTAGGGTTAGTAGACGGAGAGACAGGCCTCGGAGGGGTCTGAAGGCGGGTCCCGCTAGGAATTCCAAGACGAGGTTGAGGTTCCACAGGGGCACTGGCCACTTTAGTGGTGGGCGAAATGTGTTTGACCCCTTTCAGGAATCGTGATATATCTGGGTGTGCGGCTATGCTGTCACCCTCGCTCCTGGGACCGTAGCATGACAGCGCTGCCACCTGTACCTTGATTGAGTTGAGGGACAGTCCCTTCTGTAGCCTATTCTGTAAGAATTCCAAAATTATGGGGACCTTAGAGGAGTTTGGTTTGATGTTGTGGTCTTCGCACCAGGCCTCAAATACTCTCCAGATCCTTATATATGTTAGAGATGTGGAGAACTTGCGTGCTCGGAGGAGAGCATCTATTACTGCCCCCGAGTATCCCCTCTTTCTCAGTCGGGCCCTTTCAATGGCCAGACCGTAAGAGAGAATTGAGCTGGATCCTCGTGGAGGATGGGACCTTGTTGAAGTAGGTCCCTGGGTGGAGGCAGGGGTAGTAGATTCCCTGCCAGTAGTATTCTCATGTCTGCGTACCAGGGTCTTCTTGGCCAGTCTGGGGCCACCAGAAGAACTAGTCCTCTGTGTCGCTGAACCTTGTGAATGATTGCGCCCAGCAAGGACCATGGGGGAAAGGCGTATAGTAGGGTCCCCAGTGGCCAAGTCTGTACCAGGGCGTCGATCCCCTGGGACTGTGGATCTCGCCTGCGACTGAAGTATCTGGGTACTTGAGCGTTGGATCTGTTTGCTAGTAGATCCATGTCTGGAGTCCCCCACCGATCCACTATCATCTTGAAGGCTGTGGTTGACAGCTTCCATTCTCCCGGGTTTAGACTTTCCCTGCTGAGGAAGTCTGCCGTGGTGTTGTCCTTCCCGGCGATGTGGATGGTGGAGATGTCCTGGAGATTTGCTTCCGCCCAGGATATCAGGGGGGCTATTTCTAAGGATACCTGGGCTTCTGGTTCCGCCCTGCCGGTTGATGTAGGCCACCGTGGTGGCGTTGTCCGACAACACTCTGACCGCTTTGTTTCTTAGTCTGTGGGCAAATCGCAGGCAGGCTAACCTGACTGCCTATGCCTCTAGGCGGTTGATGTTCCACCCCGACTTGTCTTCGTTCCACCGCCCTTGGGCGGTTAGCTCTTCGCAGTGTGCTCCCCATCCAGACTGGCATCTGTGGTGAGCAGGATCCAGGTTGGGGAGGATAGTCTTGATCCCCGGCTCATGTGGTTGGTCTGTAGCCACCACCGTAGCTGGGTCCGGACTCTGGTTGGTAGAGGTAGATGTACGGTGTAGTTCTGGGATCGTGGACTCCACCGTGATAGGAGTGAGCGCTGCAAGGGTCTCATGTGGGCTCGTGCCCATGGTACTACTTCCAATGTGGATGCCATTAGACCGAGAACTTGAAGGTAATCCCATGCTGTGGGACGGGCGGCGCTCAGCAAGGTCTGGAGTCTGTTCCACAGCTTTGATCTCCTCGTGGGGGTCAAGCTGACCTTGTCCTCCTTGGTGTCGAATCGGACTCCTAGGTATTCCAGTAACTACCCATCCTAGGCTTTCCAGTAGAGTTATGACTCTGTTGGTTGCTCGGTGACTCTCTTCCGGTGATTTCGCTCTGATCAGCCAATCGTCCAGGTAGGGATGAACGAGGATTCCTTCCTTCCTGTCGCCGCCACCACTACTATTACCTTGGTGAAGGTCTGCGGTGCAGTGGCTAACCCGAAGGGTAGTGCCCGGAACTGATAGTGATGATTCAGGACCTTGAAGTGTAGATAGCGCTGGTGTTCCTGATGAATTGGGATGTGCAAGTAGGCTTCCGACAGATCCAGGGATGTGAGGTACTCTCCTGGTTGTATTGCACGTATGACTGACCGCAGGATTTCCATGCGAAATCTTGGGATTCTTAGGTGTCGGTTCACCGACTTGAGGTCCAGGATGGGCCTGAATGTACCCTCTTTCTTGGGTATGATGAAGTAAATGGAGTAATGCCCAGAATTTATTTCCTGTGCAGACACTGGAGTTATGGCCAGGAGTCTGGTCAGGGTAGCTTCCACTGCCGCCCTCTTGTGGTCGTGGCAGGGAGATTCCACGAACTTGTCCGGAGGGGTTCAAAGGAAGTCCAGGTAGTACCCTTCTCGGATGATGGCTAGGACCCACTTGTCCGAAGTTATCTCGACCCATCTGCGGTAGAATAGGGTTAGTCTGCCCCCTATGGCTTCTTCCCTTGGATGGGTCGGCTGAATCTCATTGTGGGGTGCGGCTGGGGCCTGGACCCGAGCTGGTTCCCCTCTTGCTATGTTTGTTCTGAAAGGACTGGTTCCTGCCCGTAGGGCGGGGCGCTTGATAGTTATTCCTGTAAGGGTTGAAGCGCTGTGAGCTTCTGCCTCTGGTGGGCCTGGGAAAGGGACGCTGGTTTCTCTTCGTCATGTCTTCTGGCAGACGAGGTAATGGAGAGTCGCCCCATCTGTTAGCCAGTTTCTCTAGTTCGCTGCCGAACAGGAGGGATCCCTTGAAGGGCATTCTTGTGAGGCGTGTCTTGGAGGAGGCGTCAGCCGACCAATTTCGAAGCCAAAGTTGTCTCCTGGCTGCCACTGTGGATGACACTCCTCTGGCTGCTGTGCATACTAGATCGGAGGCAGCGTCAGTGAGGAATGATAGTTCTGGTTCCATGTCTTCTCCCGGGGTGTTGTTCCTGGCTTGGGATAAACAGGAACATGTCACCACGGTGCCTAGGCCTCGAGGGTCCTGGGGCATGGGTGTCTTCCGGCGTCGCGTATGGCTGGTCTGTCCGGGTTTCAGACTGCATCTTGACAAAAGCATGAATCCCTTTAAATAACTCCACCCAGGAGATGGATGCTGGGTCTAAGTTGAGGGGCGCCGGTTCCCTGGGGGTCCTCGTCTGTGGGATGGAAGCACTGGGACCTGCTAGGTCCAGGGTGCCCCCTGAGGAGCTAGCACTGGGCCCTGGGTGGGACTGGCCCTGGCCTGGATCTCCCAGGGCCTCCTCACAGTGTGCACATAGGGCGTCTGCTTCCTCGCTCCGTGTGGCTCTGATGTGGCATGCTGGGTAGAGGCCTTGAGCTTTTATGCCTATTTCTGGAGGTGCCGTTTCTGTGGACGCGTAAGCTCTTATGCGCTCCATTGCATCTGATATGTGCGCGCCAGTGTGCGCCTAGCCGTAGATATGCGCCTTGTACTGTGTGCGTAACTTATGCACGTAAAATTTTTATGTGCGCCTAAGAATGTGCGCCCAATTAATTTGTGCGCCTAGCTTAAAATATGCGCCCAAATATTTTTGTGTGCCTATTAATATGCGCACAATTACTCTTGTGCGCTTAGCTTAATTTGTGCGCTTGATCGGGTGGCGAACAAGGCCAAGATGGCGACGGCGAGCATGCGGGCAATATGGCGACCTCCTTGGAGGGTCTCCACATGGGCAGACCCTGAAACAGCTGGGGCCTGGCCCTTCTAGGGCGAATCAACCCGGTGGCACTGGTTCCGATCGAACCGTGCTCCTCCTCGATCTTCGGAGACCGGTTAAGTAGAAGATGTACGCCTTACCTTGTCTTCGGCGCTTCCCGGTTTCGTCCCGGGCGGTCTCCGGCTGCGGGGGGAGAGGGTAAATACCTTCACCGCCGAGCTCGAGGTGGTGCACCCGCTGCCTCTCAGCCGCGCCTGAACTCCTCTCGCTCAGGGGCTGGCCTCACCGTGATTTGGCTACCGGACTGAGGCTGCCTCGACGCCACGCCCGAACTCCTCTCGCTCGGGGGCTAGGTCCCTGCCGCGATTCGGCCACCGGACCGAGGCTCTCACCTCCGAGGGACCACGGAAATCACCTCAGGAAACTCAACTGGGGGAGGGACCCGAGGGTATCACCGCAGGAGTGCGGGGCTCGTCTTCATGTAGGATTTTGTTCTTTAAATTTGGTCTAACGCTCGGAGAGCGTGCAGATAGCTCCTAACTGCTTTGGAGACTGAAAATATTGAGGAGCTGCACTTCCTGCAGAGGAATATGTACTAGGGGCTGACGTCAGATTGAAATCTGATCCGTCTCCAACTGCTAGCACGAGTACACTATACCCATTGGTCCTGAGTCCAACTGCTACACGCTAGGAAAAAAAGATTTAATTTGCCCCGCTCTCCTGCAGTGATACCAAATGGTCCCTCCCCCAGTTGAGAATTCCTAAGGTGATTTCCGTGTCCCTCATCTGAGTGCCTTGGTCTGGGAGCTGGTTTTCTCAGCTGTCGTGGACTTAGCTGTTTAAAACAGCTGAAAGGCAGCAGGTGCAGGAAGCCAAGCGCAGCGGTAACAGTATATGCCCTCTCCCCCCACAGCTGAGATTGTCTCTGTACTCAGCTGGGCAAAGCTGAGCTCATGTAAAGTTTAAAAAAAAAAAAAAAAAAAAAAAAGGAGAAAGGCAGAGACAGAATAGAAGGGTTGTTTGTAAGGCCTTCCCCTTCCTCTGGTTTCCATGCTTGGCACGCCATTCTGACATTCATTCCCACTCCTGAGGGAAGTTATGGAACGTGGGCAGCCTGGCGGGTTGAGCAGCCCGTGTGGGCTAGGCCCTGCTCTTAAGCTTTTCTCTGCGTGCCACGGTGGTGTTTTTGCGCACTTTTTTTCTGTGTTAGGCTGCCCTCTTCAGGACCATTGATGTGTGCAAGTGCATCTCACTGTGCATCCAAGTTGTGCGCCCAGTGATTTTTGGGTGCATTGCCTGTGTGCACAACCTGGGAAGCAGAATTGCACCTAGTTTTACGACGAATAGCCTTGGAACACCTAAATTTTGTGCTCTTAAATTTTACAGCGTGAAATCAGCTGGACGCACATCTTCAGTCTCCTGTTTAGCGTACTGGCAGATTAATGGTGCCTGTAGCTAAGAAACCTAAGCACCTTTCCCTTTGTGCTTCCTGTCATAGTCGGGCGACTCAGCCTGGAGTGCCCTCAAACTTGTGCCGGCGCTGCTTAGGGGCTCTGATTTTACTAAGCCTGGTTCTTCCCAGCCTCCGATTTTACTAATCCTGGTTCTTCCCAGCCTGATCATAGCCTGAGTAAGGACATGTCAGGAGGGGCACCTGACCTTGGAACTCCTTTAACTGGTTCGTCAGCGGTGGACAGTAGCTCAGTGGGCACAGCACAGGTACCTTCTGGTTTTGGCATGGATCCTTCTGCATTTTCTTGGGTAGAATTTTTTCAAGGATTACAATCCTTTCTTCAGGCGCAGTCCTCAGCCCCGTCCAATCCTGTCAGGTTAGAGTCGCAAGTAGTACTCTCATTTGCCTGGTACTGCTGTTAAGCGCCGAAGAACACCTAGATTGGCAGCAGGTCCTTCCGATAGGAATCCGGATGGCACTGATGATGATGCTGATCCTGACTCTCTGGAGGATGAGGAAATTCTTCAGGGTCTGGAACCATATTTTTATTTATTTATGTATTTATAAGTTTTTTTATATACCGCGGCACGTAAAGCACATCACCTCGGTTTACAGCAAACAGTAATTCAGCCACAGGCTTTACAATAAACATATTAAGTGGAGAAAAACCAATCGCTTGTTTAACATATAGAACTATGTTGCAGTTCTTTCATAGAGATGAGCTACCGGCTCTGACTTCCCCAGACACTGAAGATGCTGAGAGTACCTGGGGCAGATTCCATGTCTGAGCCAAAGAAAAATCCCAATTTGATTTTGTGTAAAACATTTTCAAGGTCAATAACCTCAAGGAAGATTTATTTTATTTATTTATTTAAAATACTTTTCTATACCGAAGATCATGTACAAGTACATATCGGTTCGGTTTACAGTGAACCAACATTTGGAAATTACATCAAACAATATGAACTTAATTTAACAAAAGATTGTACAGCAAAACTATATGAACATAATTAACAAAATTGTATGCGAATAGAGTTATAGTTGAACAAGCATGACGAGTGGAATATGGGGAAAATCAAAAAAGGAAAAACATGATAGTCAGCACAGGGAGTACATTATAAAGGTTACGGGGACATTTCGGTCAGTTAGTCACGTTTGAACCTAAGTTCTGTAAAGTAGGGTCAGGTAAGGAACTTTAAGTGAATGCTCTTGAGAAGAGCCTTGATGATCTTGAGAATGATCTTGTGAATGATCTTGAATGATTGTGAATGATCTTGAGAATGATCTTGTGAATGATCTTGAGAAGATCAAAACATAGGGCCCGCCAAGAAATCCAAGACTACATTAAGACTCCACAAGGGTATCTGTAACCGCAAGATGTTTCACTCCTTTCAGGAAATGGGTCACATTTGGATGAGCCGATAAGGATTCACCATTCACGTGACCCCTGAAACCAGCAAGGGCTGCTACCTGTACCTTCAAGGAATTAAGGGCCAATCCTTTATTCAGTCCATCCTGCAAAAATTCCAAAATGAGCAGGATCATAACTAAACGAGAAAGCACCCCTTGATCTTCACATCAAGCCTCAAAACCCGCGCCAAACCCACACATAGGCTAAGCAAGTGGAGAACTTTCTTGCTCGTAGCAAGAAGGCAACCACCGCAGTGGAATGTCCATGTTTCAGCAAGCGAGCCCTCTCAAGGGCCATACCATAAGATAAAAATGGAGTTGTATCTTTGTGAAGAACAGGTCTCTGTTGCAACAAATTCCCATGCGCCGGAAACTAGAGGGGGGAGTCTACCGGGAGCTGTCACAGATCCATATACCATGGTCTCCTAGGCCAATCTAGTGCCACCAAAAGGACCATCCCTCTGTGACCCTCAACTCTCCGAACTATTTTGCTCAACATTTACCGACATTAGTGTACAACATCATACCGGTTTACATTGTAACTTAAAAGAGAGGAAAATACAAAAAACAGTCAAATGGAAGGGGTAAAATAATGACAACAAAGGCAGGAGGAAAAAACAGGACAACAGAGGGAAGTAAAGAATGCATCTAACAGTGGTAACATTAACATAGCACCAAAAACTAATTACAAATGTACAAAATTGATGAGAAGTTTAAGTACAGTGATTCATATGGGAGAGGAGGAGGGTGCCCAGGAGGACAGAGAGTGGGGAAGGGGTGGGCACAGGGTGCAGAGGCGCGAGGGGGGGGGGGGGGAGGGACTAGTCAGGGTATGCCTGTCTAAATAGCCATTCTCTGTTCCGGTTATCACCCCACTGTTTATTGTAAACCGGCTTGATGTGATATTTTCACGAATGCCGGTATAGAAAAAATCTAAATAAATAAATATAAAATAAATGTCTTTAGTTTTTTTTTTAATTTGTTGGAGCAGGGCTCAAGCCGGAGAGTAGAGGGGAGAGAGTTCCAGTGCTTGGGGCCAGCAATGGAAATAGCGCGCTCCCGCATGCAGGATAGGTGGGCCTTTTTGAGGGAGGGTACTTGAAGAGTTCCTGCTTTATCAGTCCTAGACGGCCGATTGGAGAGTGTGAGGCAGAAAGGTTCATCATGCCAACTGGAGTTGTGGCTATAGCCGGATTTATGGATGATAGTGAGTGTTTTGAATAGGATTTGAGAGGGGATGGGGAGCCAGTGGAGGTCTTTGAGTATTGGCGTGATATGGGCATTTTTTCTTGTGTTTGTGATAACCCTGGCTACAGCATTTTGGAACATTTGGAAGGGTTTTACAGTAGAGTAGGGAAGCCCAAGCAAGAGGGAATTGCAGTAGTCAAACTTAGAAGAGAGGGTGGCCTGGATGACAGTCCGGAAATCATGTTGGTGGAGTAAAGGTCGGAGTTTTTTTAAGACATTGAGTTTAAAAAAGCCAGCTTTAAGCGTTGAACTAACATGTTTTTTTAGGCTAAGCTGCTGGTCTAGGAGGACCCCAAGGTCTCTTACACTTGTTTGCGAGGACAGAGAACTAAAGGCTGGGTCTTTGGAGATGGTTTTAAGTTTAGGAGATTGTTGATGAGAAATGAGGATTAATTCCATTTTGGACATGTTTAGGGCCAGGTGAAGGTTGGTGAGCAGGTTGTTTATGGAAGCAAGGCATTTATCCCAGTACTTAAGGGCTTCAGATAGCGAGTTGTGGATGGGGATGATGATTTGTACATCGTCAGCATAGAGGTAGAACTTCAGGTCAAGGTCGGTGAGAAATTGACATAGGGGTGTCAGATATATATTGAAGGAGGCAGTGTATATTGCATTGAGCTAAGTATTTCTGCTGTTGCTTAGAATTTGTGTAGAAAGCTTCTGTTCTTAATTCCTGTCTGTGTTTTAATTTTAATTATAGTGTGTGTTTCAGTTCTTGATAGTAAGATATTAATCTAGTAAGTTAATTTTGCTGTCTGCTGCATAAGTTGAAAAAAGAAAAAAAAACAAAAAAACCCCACCCCCCCATACCAAATCGCTCTCCAGCTTGTAAACTGTTTAAGTCTCTCTGTTTTGAAATTAGCTGGCATAAATAAGTTGTTCAAACAAAAAATTGGGGCATAAAGACTGTTTTTTAAAACAATTGACCAAAAAGCAAGGAGCCGTCCAGAGGTGCCCTGCTTAACCCAGCTTGTCCCAGGCTTAACTGTTTGACTCCCCCCCCCCCTGCCCTTCTACCCACCCATCCCTGGGGCTTGTTTTCTAATAAAGACTGCCTAAAGTACCATTGGCAGCGAGATAAATTAGTGCATTGGTAAAAGTCAAGAAAATACAATTCACAAATCCCCATGATGAGGACTATCCAATGTAACTGCTGTGGAGCCTTTATTCTGAGGGAAAGCATCTGGACACTTAGAGCTTGCCTAATTTGTGCACAACTCTCTTCCTTGAAAAAGGAGCTGACTGAGATTAAAGATCAATTAGCTTCAATTAAAAGTAATACACCCACATTGCATTACTCAGAACATAATTCCCCGATATCACAAAAAAACCAGGAGTCAAGAAAAGGAGATTCATTAGGCTCAGGTAGGACCCACAGTCACCCATTCTTGACAGATGAGCAGCCAACAGGTACACCCCCCCACTCAAACAGGTCATTAAGTTCTTTAAGTTCTTTAAAATCCAGGAATACAGTGGGCTCAGGTAGAATTAGACCTGTGATGAGGAGACACACAATGTACCAAATGCAAAAAGAACAACAAGCCATCTCTATATTAAAAACTGAAGAAGTTCTTGAGAAAAACATTGAAGTGTTACCAGAAATGAGAGAAAAAACACAATGCATGCAGTATTGCAAGATCCATAACCAAAAGAAAAATCTAATTCAGATGAATAACTCTGTCAACAGTGGCACAACTACAAAAAGAGAGAGTGAAGTGAATAGCAAACCTCAACTAATATCTTATAAGGAGTCCAGGAAAAGCAATAACCTTAAAGAGAGTACCTGGAAGGCTATGACCACAAATGCTCATAGTTTGGGAAATAAAATCCCAGATCTGCAGGCCCTAATGGCTGAGGCAGAATTTGACATTGTTGCTATCACAGAGACATGGTTCACAGAATCTCATGATTGGGATACAACAATACCAGGCTATAACTTGTTAAGGAAGGACAGAGAGGATAGAAAAGGGGGAGGTGTGGCTCTTTGTCAGAAACAACATCCAAGCATCTGAGCTACAAGGAAGTTGGGGTAAGGAAGAAGCTCTATGGCTCGACCTAAAAAAAGATGACGGAGCGTCCATTTATATTGGAGTGGTTTACAGGCCTCCAAACCAAAAGGAAGAGCTGGACAGAGACCTGGTTGAAGACATCCATAAGATAGGTAAGAAGGGAGAAGTGGTGATCGTGGGTGACTTTAATATGCCAGATGTAGACTGGAAAATCCCATCTGCAGAAACTAAAAATAGCAGAGCGATAGTGGATGCCATGCAAGTATCTTTGTTCAAACAAATGGTGTTGGAACCCACCAGAGAAGGAGCTATACTCGACTTAGTGCTCACTAATGCAGATATTGTCTCAGATGTCCAGGTGGGTGCCCACCTCAGCAGCAGTGATCATCAAACGGTATGGTTTAATATCACTAAAAGAATAGGGAAAAGAACCACAAAGACCCGAGTTTTACAGTTCAAAAACACAGACTTTGAGGAAATGGGGAAGTACCTGGAGGAGGAACTAAAAGGATGGGAGAACGAGAGAGATGTGGATCAGCAGTGGACCAATCTAAAAGGAGCAATCACCAAGGCAACTGCTCTATACGTTAGAAATGTAAAGAAAAGCAAAAGAAAATTGAAACCTATCTGGTTCTCAAAGGAGGTGGCTGACAAAATTAAAGCTAAAAGAACAGCATTCAAGACATATAAAAGATCCCAAAGGGAGGAACACAAAGAAGAATATTTGTATCAACTGAGGGAGACAAACAAATTAATCAAGTTGGCAAAAAGTCAAGCGGAAGAGAGGATTGCCAAGGAGATAAAAAATGGTGACAAAACATTTTTCAGATACATCAGCGAAAAGAGAAAGATCCAAAGTGGTATAGTGAAATTGAAAGGTGGTAATGATCAATGTGTGGAGGGAGACGAAGAAATGGCAGAAATATTAAACGAATACTTCAGCTCTGTGTTCACTAAAGAAGACCCTGGAGAAGGACCATCTCTACACAACAAAAAACTGGTGGGAAGTGGAATAGATGAAAATCCTTTTACAGTAGAAAATGTGTGGGAAGAGCTAAAGAACCTGAAAGTGGACAAAGCCATGGGGCCTGATAGGATTCATCCAAGGATATTGAGGGAGCTCAGAGATGTTCTGGCAGCTCCGCTGTGTGACCTGTTCAATAGATCCCTAGAAACGGGAGTGGTGCCAAGTGATTGGAGAAGAGCGGTGGTGGTCCCGCTTCACAAGAGTGGGAACAGGGAGGAGGCTGGCAACTACAGACCGGTCAGCCTCACTTCAGTGGTGGGAAAAGTAATGGAGTCACTGCTGAAAGAGAGAATAGTGAACTATCTACAGTCCGGAGAACTGATGGACCAGAGGCAACATGGATTCACCAGGGGAAGATCCTGTCAGACAAATCTGATTGACTTTTTTGACTGGGTAACCAAGGAATTGGATCGAGGAAGAGCGCTCGATATCATATACTTGGATTTCAGCAAAGCTTTTGACACGGTTCCGCACAGGAGACTGGTGAATAAAAAGAGAAGCTTGGGAGTGAGTGCCGAGGTGGTGACCTGGATTGCAAATTGGTTGACGGACAGAAGACAATGTGTGATGGTAAATGGAACCTTCTCTGAAGAGAGAGCGGTTTTAAGTGGTGTACCGCAAGGATCGGTGTTGGGACCAGTCCTGTTCAATATCTTTGTGAGCGACATTGCGGACGGGATAGAAGGCAAGGTTTGTCTTTTCGCGGATGACACTAAGATCTGCAACAGAGTGGACACGCCGGAAGGAGTGGAGAGAATGAGACGGGATCTAAGGAAACTGGAAGAGTGGTCGAAGATATGACAGCTGAGATTCAATGCCAAGAAGTGCAAAGTCATGCATATGGGGAGTGGAAACCCGAATGAACTGTATTCGATGGGGGGGGAAAGGCTGATGTGCACGGAGCAGGAGAGGGACCTTGGGGTGATAGTGTCTAATGATATGAAGTCTGCGAAACAATGCGACAAGGCTATAGCAAAAGCCAGAAGAATGCTGGGCTGCATAGAGAGAGGAATATCGAGTAAGAAAAGGGAAGTGATTATTCCCTTGTACAGGTCCTTGGTGAGGCCTCACCTGGAGTACTGTGTTCAGTTCTGGAGACCGTATCTACAAAAAGACAAAGACAAGATGGAAGCGGTACAGAGAAGGGCGACCAGGAAGGTGGAGGATCTTCATCGGATGACGTACGAGGAGAGATTGAAGAATCTAAATATGTACACCCTGGAGGAAAGGAGGAGCAGAGGCGATATGATACAGACTTTCAGATACTTGAAAGGTTTTAATGATCCAAAGACAACGACAAACCTTTTCCGTAGGAAAAAAATCAGCAGAACCAGGGGTCACGATTTGAAGCTCCAGGGAGGAAGATTCAGAACCAATGTTAGGAAGTATTTCTTCACGGAGAGGGTGGTGGATGCTTGAATGCCCTTCCGGAGGATGTGGTGAAGACCAGAACTGTGAAGGACTTCAAAGGGGCGTGGGATAAACACTGTGGATCCATAAAGTCAAGAGGCCGCCAATGAAGAGTGGGTGACTCGCCAGAATGAGGGCTACTGCTGGAGACAATACCCTTATTCAATAAACGTACACATGCTTACTGTGACTCCAACATCGTTCTAGCTTCAACAGCAAGAGGAAATGTGGAATAAAGGATCTGCACTCACAAAGGGGGGAGTAGCTGGCTTGTTACGGCGGTTACTACCCCAAACCAAATAAGCCTGTTACTTCAATTTCTATGCATATACAGCATAGTTCTCTGCTTCAACGGCAGGGGAGAAGAAAAAACTGATACTACACACATCCAGCAGAGCTCTCTGCTTCAACGGCAGGGGAGAAGAAAAAAGGGTTCGCACTCACAAAGTGGGGAGTAGCTGGCTTGTTATGGCGGTTACTACCCCAAACCAAATGTGCCTGATACTTCACTTTCGATGCATATCCAGCATGGCTCTCTGCTTCAACAGCATGGGAGAAGAATAAACTGATACTTCAAGCATATCCAGCATAGCTCCCTGCTTCAACGGCAGGGGAGAAGAAAAACAACCAATAAGGGCTGTATAACATAGTCTGAGTAAAACAAATAAGCATGGGTGTAGCTTGCTTATTGCGGCGGTTACTACCCCTACTACCCCTAACTTATCAAGCTAGATATTTCACTTGGATGCAGCTCCATCACTGCTTTCTACATTAATGGTGGGGGTGGAAGGGAAATAGAACCAAGAGCTAAGAGAAACAGATAAGTATGAGAGAAAAAAGTGTGTGAAGCTTGCTGGGCAGACTGGATGGGCCGTTTGGTCTTCTTCTGCCGTCATTTCTATGTTTCTATGTTTCTATGAATAGAGTGGAAGAGAGTGAGGAACCCTGATGGACTCCTTGGGACAGGGGGAGGGGTGCAGATTCAGCATTTCCTATTTTAACGGCAAACTTTCTATTGGATAAATAAGATTTAAACCAAAGGAGGGCTAAGCCTGAAATGCCTATTTCAGAAAGCCGAGAGAGAAGGAGGTTGTGGTTAATGGTATCAAAGGCAGCTGATATATCGAGCAGTGCAAGGTGAAGCAGTTACCCTGATCCATGCCTCTGATGAGATGATCAGAAAGAGTAAGGAGGAGAGTTTCGGTGTTGAGGTGTTTGCGGAATCCAAACTGGGATGGGTGCAGGAGATTGTTGTTGTCTAGGTAAGCAGTAAGTTGAGAATTAACAATCCTTCCATAATTTGGAAATGAGAGGGAGATTTGAGATAGGACAGAAGTTTGCAGGGTCACTGGGATCAAAGGAGGGTTTTTTAAGGAATGGTTTAACCATGGCTTGTTTGAGGGGGTCAGGGACAATACCTGAGGCGAGGGAGGTATTAATGATATTGGCCATGTTCTCTCTAGTTGTCTGAGTTTGTTTTTTAAGTTTTCAATTCTGGAGTGTACCATGGTTGGCGGTTTTTGGTTGAAGGGCGCTATTCACGTTTGTGGATGGGGCAGAGGTTGTTGGCAATTTCTAGTGTGAGATTGTGCCAAGAGGCCAGCGCAGCATCGGGGCTGGCGTAGTTGAGGTCAGGTAGGGCCTTAGAGAGTGCAGCTGTGAGATCCTCGCTAGAGCAGGGTTTTCTGTAAGTGAAGGAGGTGTTTAGGTGTCTGCTTAGGATTGGTCCGAGTATTTAAGGATAGAGATGCTTCTATGAGGAAGTGATCAGACCAGGGTACCGGGGAGCACTTGGGGGTGTTGGATGATAGAAGACCTTTATTAATGAAAATGAGGTCTAATGAGTGTCCAGCTTTGTGGGTGGGGGAAGTGATTATCTGGGTGAAGCCTATAGATTGGAGGGAGAGGAGGAAAGATTCACAGGATGAAGTCAGAGGTAAGGAATCTGCATGGAGATTGAAATCTCCTAATATGATGGAGGGAATTTCTACATTAATGTTATCTGAAATGAATTTGATTATAGGGGATGGGTCGCATTCTAAGGAGCCAGGAGGGGCATAAATGAGAAAACACGTGGATGGATCGGTGTAAGAAGGTTTTATTGAAGCTTGCCCGACTCTGGCCGAGTTTCGCTTGAAGAGCTGCCTCAGGGGCTAGTGTGAACAAATAAAATAACACACATACACTTAAATTGAGGCAACATATAAAATGTACATCAAGCCTATAAAAATTATACGAATAAAACCAATAAGAATCATAGTAAAACATATAAAAACAAACATAAAAATTAATGTATCTGAGCAAATAAAACAATTCTTAATGTCAATATATAATTATATATGATTATAATAATCAGCTTGACAACTGTTTTGCTCAGTATAATGTATTACAAATGTATGTGTATACTGATTACGTAGGCATACACTTGAATTGGAGATATAAACATCAAGGTGTGCACGTATAGACAAGGTTAATTGAACAAATAAAAATATAATATAATTAACCTTGTCTATACGTGCACACCTTGATGTTTATATCTCCAATTCAAGTGTATGCCTACGTAATCAGTATACACATACATTTGTAATATATTATACTGAGCAAAACAGTTGTCAAGCTGATTATTATAATCATATATAATTATATATTGACATTAAGAATTGTTTTATTTGCTCAGATACATTAATTTTTATGTTTATTAATTTTTATGTTTTTATAATTTTTACTATGATTGTTATTGGTTTTATTCGTATAATTTTTATAGGCTTGATGTACATTTTATATGTTGTCTCAATTTAAGTGTATGTGTGTTATTTTATTTGTTCACACTAGCCCCTGAGGCAGCTTTTCGAGCGAAACTCGGCCAGAGTCGGGCAAGCTTCAATAAAACCTTCTTACACCGATCCATCCACGTGTTTTCTTTGCTGTCAGCCACCTTGGATCGGCTACCGGTTTGTTTTCTTGGGGCATAAATGAGGCAAATTTGCAACTCAGGGGATTTCAATAGGCCAATTTCTAGATTGGACGGACAGTCTATGCGTGTATGCTTAAGGTTGAGGTGCTTTTTTGCTGCCAGGAGGAGGCCACCTCCTCTCTTCTTTGGTCTGGGGATCGAGAAAATCTCATGGGCGAGAGAAGGTAGCTGGCTGAGTAGGACAAAGTCAGTTTTTGCTTGAGCCATGTTTCTGTTATGGCACAGATGTCTGGGTTGCAGTCAGTAAGGAGGTTGTTGAGGATTGGGGTTTTTTGGGGAGTGATTGCGCATTGAATAGGATTAGTGAGAGGGTAGTAAGTCCCAGTAGCTGGGTCAAGGGGGGTAGTGAGGATTGGAAGGATGGTGTAGTGAGGGTGCCGGGGTTTTTGGAGGTGCGAGAAAGGGGGGCGGTTGTGAGGGTAATGGATGCGGGGGATGGAGTGAGAAGCCATGATGAGGTAGGTGGGGAGGAGAGTCAATGAGGGGAGGTACTAGGCAGCGGGGAGGGGAGGGGCGGGTTGCAAACAACTGCAAAATTGCAAAATGGATGGGAGCAACTAAGGTGGAGAATGAGGCTAAGGAGTAAGAAGAGGGGGGAAACGCTATGGGCTCCGAGGGGGGGGGGGTTCCAGGAAGACTAAGGGGGAACTCTAAAGGTAGAGGTAGGAGGGTGAGGAGTTTATGGAACGCGCCAAGGGGCCTGCTCTTTGGACGTGCTCCTTAGGCGCGCAACGCCTCAGGTCCAAGTGTCTTTTTAAAGGGCTGCCGAATGCCTGCCCCTGATGACGTCGGAGATTGTGCGCCTTGTCTTGGAGGAGGGAGGCGAAGAGGAAGCTTGCGTCCGCCGGTGCGGCCTGATCCAGACCCCGAAAGGGTCTCGCGCCGTGGAAGAGCCGGTTCGGTGGATGGAAGGCAGCAAAATGGAGGGCGCAGAGGTAGGAGCTTGCTTTAAAGGGCTGCCGAATGCCTGCCCCTGAAGACGTCTGAGATCGTGCGCCTTGTCTTGGAGGAGGGAGGCGAAGAGGAAGCTTGCGTCCGCCAGTGCGGCCTGCTCCGGATCCCAAAAGGGTCTCGCGCCGACACACGGGAGCCAAGGGCCGTGGAAGAGCCGGTTCGGTGGGTGGCAAAATGGAGGGCGCAGAGGTAGGGGCTTACTATAAAGGGCTGCCAAATGCCCGCCCCTGATGATGTCTGAGATCGTGCGCCTTGCCTTGGAGGGAGGCGAAGAGGAAGCTTGCGTCTGCCAGTGCAGCCTGCTCCAGACCCCAAAAGGGTCTCGCGCGGGAGCCGAGGGCCATGGAAGAGCTGGTTTGGTGGGCATAAGGCGGCCATGGGAGAAAGGCATATAGCAGCTTGTTTTCTGGCTAGTACTGCACGAGAGCATCAATACACAAGGACTTTGATTTTTCAGTCACAGGAGAGATCCGAGGAGCCTTCACATTGCAAGAAGTCACCAGCAAGTTTAGAAATGGAAGGCCCCAATGATCCACTAACAGCTGAAACTCCTCGTCCGACAATACCCATTCTCCTGGGTCTAGATTCTCCCTGTTTGAGAGAGTCTGCTCTTACATTGTCTTTTCCTGCAATGTGCAAGGCTGAGATCTCCTGAAAATGTACATCTGCCCATTCTGTAAGTTGGAATATCTTCTGTGATACTTGCTGGCTTTTGGTTCTTCCCTGCTGATTGGTGTAAGCTACTGTTGTTGCATTGCCCAACATTATACAGACCGCTTGCCCCTGCAACCTGCCGCTAAACTGCAAGAATGCTAACCGGACCGCCCGGGCTTCCAGCCGATTGATGTTTCAAAGAAACTCTTCCTCACTCCAGCGCCCTTGCGCAGTTAGTTCTTGATGGTGAGCTCCCCAACCCTGATGGCTTGCATCTGTCGTGAATACTAACCAATCTCGCGATTTCAGGGGAACTTCCTTTCTTAGATGATACAGTTGTAACCACCACTGTAGTTAGGAGCAGACCTCCATTGGCAGGTGGAGCCAAATTGAATAATCCTGAGACTGTGGACTCCGAGACAGCAGGGAGCGCTGAAGAGGACGCATATGCGCTCTCGCCCATGGCACCTCTTCCAGGAATGCCGCCATCAAACTGAGTACCTGTAGATAGGACTTCACTATTAGTGTTCATCAAGAGACGCACCTACGCCATCATTTTCTGAATATGAGGTTCCAGCAGGAAAATCTTGCCTTGCTTCATGTCGAACAGAACAACTGAGATGGCTGAAGACTACTCTTGGTCAGGTTCACAACCCAACCGAGCTCCTGCAACAGGAAGATCAACTTAAAGGTCACCAGGTGGCTCTCTTCCAAAGACTTGGCCCAAATACGGGTGTATCAGGATCCCATCCTTTCTCAATTCTGCCGCCACCACCACCACTACCTTGGAAAAAGTTCTGGGAGCGGTGGCCAGACCAAATGGCAGTGCCTGAAACTAATAATGGCATCCCCAATATCACGAAATGTAGAAAATGTAGGTGCTCCAAATGGATGGAAATAGAGAGGTACGCCTCGGACAGATTCAAGGTCAGAAATTCCCCCTTCTGCACGGCCATTATCACTGAGCGCCATGTTTCCATGTGAAAACGAGTCACCCGTAAATGACAGTTGACCACTTTGAGATCCAGGATGGGATGAAAGGAGCCCTACTAGGGCACAATGAAAGAAATGGAATATCGAACCATATTTTCTTGAGATGTGGGCACTGGGACCACAGCCTTCAGACAGAGGAGCCTTGACAATGTACATTCCACTGCTTGCTTCTTCTGTGGGGCATGGCAGGGAGACACCATAAACACGTCCCAAGGAACATTGCAAAACTTCTTCTCGTATCACCTCCAGGACCCACTGATCCAATATGATTTTGACTGATCTCTGATCAAAGAGAGGGAGGCGGGAGTGGTTCAGCAAACCTTCATTGGGAGGCTCGGGAGGTTCCATTACCCAAGCCCACGTCCCGCCTGGGCTACGTGGGACAAAAGGACTAAGACCTACCAAAAGGTTGCGTCCTCTGAAAGGTCACCCCTCTGGAGGGTCAAATGCTTGGAACCCCTGGTATGACCCCTCATGCCAAAGGAACGTCTGCTTCTTATCCTCTGGCAACTGAAGAACAGTGGATTTGCCCCATTAACTGGCAAATTTCTCCAACTCACTCCCAAACAAGAGCGAGCCTTTAAAGGGCAATTCTGTAAGATTAGCCTTGGAGGTCGAATCAGCCGGCTAATTTCTCAACCATAACAGATGCCTGCCTGCTATTACCGAAACCTGAGATGCGGACCAAATCGCAATCCACATCTGCTAAAAAGGTGGCCGCTGTCTCCATAACTACCCTGTTATTCAGTCCAGTCATCAACCTCCTGAGAGAAAAGTAAAGAAGATCGAGTCACCAGAGAAATGAAGGAGCTATCTGCAAGGTCATTGCCACTGCTTCAAATGCTTGCTTAAGGATGGCCTCAATCCTCCTATCGTGCCCATCCTTCAAAGCCGCTCCTCCCTCCGCGGGGAGGGTCGTCCGCTTATAGACTGCACAGCCAAGCGCATCCACTTTCGCAAAAACACAGACACTCTCTGACCACTGGATCCAGGGGGTAGAGGCCTTCTAAAGTTTGACACCCCCCGCCCTTTTAAAATTAGCTTATGGGGTGGCCCACTCAAGATCAATCAGTTCTTGAATGACCTCCATAACAGGGGGAGAAATAAAAAGCAGGACTTGTCTTGCCAGGAGCCATTCCTTCGGGTGTCTCCAGAGGCGATACAGCTGCATACTATTCCTTGCTTTTTGCCAAAAGTGGTCTCAGATTTTCACTTGAATCAGTCCATTTCCCTGCCATCTCTGGATAGGGAAAGAGATATGGAGGAATATCACCTGTTGTGATGTCAAGAGGCATGTTGTAAGGAATCTGGAGGTTTCTAAACCTTTCCGTACGACGGATTGCCTGTTTGTCCTTCACTGTGGCAGTAAACAGGGCAAGCCGCCTTTGCCGGCTACAATAGCTCGCTGGATTAAGAAGGTAATCATGGCCGTGTATGTTGAAAAGCCATTACCTAGTCAGGTTGGGGCTCATTCCACTAGGGCTCAGGCAGTGTCATGGGCGGAGGTTAGATTGTTGTCTCCTGTCGACATTTGCCGAGCAGCAACATGGTCCTCCTTATACACCTTTTCCAGGTATTATCCTCTGAATGTGCAGGACTGGGAAGACACAGCCTTGCACGTGCAGTTTTGACAGGACCGCAGGCAGCCTCCTGCCCTGTTTGAGAGTGGCTTAGATGAATTCAGGACCAGTGGGATATACCTATCTAGGTGCTAGGAATTGAGAAATTACTACCTACCTGATAATTTCCTTTTTCTTAAACCAGACAGATGAATTCAGCTTCCTGCCCTTGGCTGCCAAATGGTTGTGGTATGGTTCCAGTGCATGCCTACATGTTTCAGGGGTTTCTGGTAAGTGTTAGTCCAGTCCGTAGATTAGTGTTAATGAAGCCTTTGTTTGAGCTTGATGTTTCTGTTGGCTGAGTACTGAAATGGTTATATGTTGTTAATCAAGTTTTTGCTAGTCTGTCCACAGTTGTTTTTTGAAGAGAACAGTGGCAGGCTGATGTCACTGCTGGGTATATATACTGTGATGTCAGTTTTCTCCGTCTCCATCTGCTGGTAGAAGTACATAACCCAGTGGCCCTAAATTCATCTGTCTGGTTTAAGGAAAAGGAAATTATCAGGTAGGTAATAATTTCTCATAGTTAAATGTGAAACTATATGTTTTGGTTTTTTAATAAAATTGTTGTGTATAGCATCTTATAGACATCACACATTTCTAATCCTTGCCACAGATTCTGCATATTAACTGCCCTAGAAAATTGTGAGCCTGTTCTGTTTTTTGAAAATCCACTTGCCTGAGGCAAATAGATTTTTATGGCTTTTAACTCTGACCCAGTAGCCAAAATCATCACCTTCAGCCCTGATTGGGACCTGGAAACCAATGGTGGCACTGATCAGGGACCAAGAAGGGACAGAAGTGGCTTCTTAAGTCCCATGGGTGTTTAGGAGCAGCAGTAGGGTGAATGAGGGGAGAAAAATAGAGGCTTAGGCGAAAGAGGAGAGTTACGGCTGAAGGGAGGGGGAGAGGATGGCACCTGCGTGGGAATAAAGTGAGTGAAAGTTCTATCAGGATGGAGAGTCCTCCAAAGGAAATTATTGAGGAGTGGCAGAGTACAGGGAGAATGCATTTCATCCCTACCGTACTAGGTATATCATATGGCCGACTGGACCGATTTTATTTCGGCTGTCGTCGCCCCCCAAACGAAACCCGAAACCCGCCCCAACCTTTCAAATTGACTTACCCGACAGCCCCCCAAGACTTACCGAAAGTCCCGGGGGGGGGGTTGTAAAAAAAAAAAAAAAACCCAAAGTCCCGGGGGGGGGGGGGCAGACGGGGGTTGTAAAAAGAAAAACCCAAACCCACCCCAACCCTTCAAACTTACTTCATTGCACCCCCCCCTTGCCGAAATCCCTGGTGGTCCAGCGGGGGTCCCGGGAGCGATCACTCGCTCTCGGACCGTCGGATGCCAGTAACCTAAATAGCGCCGATGGCCCTTTGCCCTTTCCATGTGACAGGCTATCGGTGCCATTGGCCGGCCTCTGTCACATGGTAGGAGCAATGGGCGGTCCATTGCACCTACCATGTGACAGAGGCCGGCCAATGGCACCGATAGCTTGTCACATGAAAAGGGCAAAGGGCCATCGGCGCCATTTGATTACTGGCAGCGATCTCCCGCTCTCGAGCCGTCGGTTGCCAGTAATCAAAATGGCGCCGATGGCCCTTTGCCCTTTCCATGTGACAGGCTATCGGTGCCATTGGCCGGCCTCTGTCACATGGCAAGAGCAATGCCGGCCAATGGCACCGATAGCTTGTCACATGAAAAGGGCAAAGGGCCATCGGCGCCATTTTGATTACTGGCAGCCGACGGCCCGAGAGCGGGTGATCGCTCCCGGGACCCCCACTGGACCACCAGGGAATTTCGGCAAGTTTTGATGTGGGTGGCGGTGCAATGAAGTCAGTTTGAAGGGTTGGGGTGGGTTTTTTTTCTATAACCTCCCGTCTGCTCCCGCGGGTTTCGCCCCCCCCCCCCCCCGGGACTTTCGGTAAGTCTTGGGGGTTGTCGGGCAAGTCTTGGGGTGGAACCGCGCGTCCACTTAAAAGGTAGGGCTTCTTTTTGGAGTAGGGCTTATATTTCAAGCCCTACTCCAAAAATCCTGAAAATCCAGCTAGGGTTTATTTTCAGGGTAGGGTGTATTGTCGGAGAAACGCGGGTAGCAATGAGGAATTTTGGAACGGCCTTGTTTATGCCATTAATGGACGATTAATTTGTGCACTCTGCTTCTGTCCATTTGGCAACTTCAGGTTTCATTCCCTGGCAGGGCCGGGGGTTTTCAGAGTAGCGCAGCATTCTGGTGGCCATAAGTAATCAAGTAATGGGCCTGCTTGATTTCCTCCCTCCTGTTTTATAATCTGTGATAGCAGGATAGTGAATGTCAATACTAATAACACACTGTGTTCATATGACAGGGTGAATAATTCTCATTGAACTGTCTTGGGGGATAGAAAGCTGTGGATTTCTACCTGGAGCAGTCCTTCTGGAAATTGTCAGAATTTCTTGTTGACCAGCTGGTGAATTATATTACAGCAAGCAAGACTATTCCCTGATATTAGGAAGAAAGGGGAATGTCTGTCAAAAAGTATAAGCAGGTGAGTAATTCTCTTTTCTGTTCTATTCTGTTCTTAGGCTTTCTACACTGTTTTATTATCCCAACAAGGAGACAGAAAGCCGTTTACATCCTCTGAGATAAAATGCATCAGTACAGCATTGTATAACATACACAATAATGTAAACCAAGGGTTCCCAACCTTTTCAACCTCCAAAGGTTTTGCAACCCCCAACATGCTTCCCTTTCATTTTTACCTGCAGAGCACACACACAAGCAGGTTCCCAAGCTCACACTCTCGCTCACTCAGGCACACACACAAGCAGGTTCCCAAGCTCACTCTCTCTCTCACTCACTCACTCAGGCACACACACAAGCAGGTTCCCAAGCTCACTCTCGCTGGCGCCACCGCTAGTTCTTTACTTTTTCCCTTGGGCCCTGCTGGCCTGGACTCCACCAGCAACCCTCAGCTGGATTGCTTTCCTTTTTTTTTGTTTTAACTTTGGCGCTGCAAGCTTGGGCTCCAGCAGCAGCACACAAACACATTTCTATTTTCACCTCAACCCTGCTGGTGCCCTCAGCTGGGTCTCTTTTTATTTGTATGTACTTCGGTGCTATCAGCCTGGTATCTGACGGTGACCCGCAGCCACATCTGTATTTTTTCACTTTGGGCCCCGCTGGTGGCACTCAGCAGAATTGCTTTCCCTTTTTTTGTTTTAACTTTGGCGCCACAGGCTTGGGCTCTAGCGGTGGTGCACAAGCCCATCTCTATTTTTCACCTCGAAGGTGGCCCTCAGCTGGGTCTCCATTTGTTTTCTTGCTCTGGCAGCAGCCTGCAGCCAGTTTTCTCTCATTTCACTTCAGGCCGTGATGGCATGAGCTCCACCATGGCCCCGCCGGCTTTCCTACGCGGTAAGGGAAATGTGCTGTGCAACTTAAGAGGGAACACTAAATGGATGCGCCAGCAGCCTGTCGGGCCGCCTGCCATCTTCAGCCACCGGCGGGATGGGTGCGCCAGTGGCCTTGCTTCTTTCAGTCTTCACTGGCTGTAGTGCACCGGTGGCCTGTCAGGCCTCTTCCTTGGTGGCGCGGACTTTCTTCTATCTCTCCTCACTTCCCACGGACTGCTGATGTAAACCATTCCAGATTGGACACTACCCATCCCCCACTTTCACTAGGGTGCTCCAGAAACTCACGTTCAGACAACGGTGATGCTTCCCAATGATGTGTTGTGATAAGCCCTGGTGGTTTTGCATTTATAATTATAATGGCATCAGATTCAATGTATGCATTCTTAGCACAAATAAGACAGTAAAAATATTTCAAAAACCGTTTAAAGGATGGGATGAATATTTTATGTTAACTTTCTGTGTATTCAAAGTGTACATGTATTTGAATAATAACATGTAACCTGTGATGAGGTCCAATTCTAAACATAATTTCTACGTTTTGTACAGTCGTGGTTGATCAGATGGTATAGTGAAGCACTTGCTGCACAGTACCGACCAGAAATCTTTGTGGTTGGATGTTAGCTCTCTTTTTTTTTTTAATTCACTCCAGGAATCTGCTAGATATGTTTCGTGCTGGTAGCCAAATCTCAAGTAATAAAGACAGGTATGGATAGATTGTGGTTACAAGCAAAAGTCTGATTATTTACAGGCATAAAGATGCAATCCACAGGAGATTTCTTAGTGAATGTTCTTCCATCAAAACCCTGACAGAGTAACTGCATCCTCAGAACACAATTTCTGGATGAACTGGAAATATGCAACATTCAGACTCCCAGGAGTAATTACAGCAGAATTGACTGTAGTTCCTGCCTCTACGAGCTGATATGTTTTATTTCCCTAACTTACTACAAATCTTAGTTACTTGAATATGTTTCACGTTCACCCAGTTCTCAGCAATAAGATATTACCCACAGTTTAGACTGGCGGGCTTTGCTGTTTTTAAGCAGGGGCCACTTTGGATCCAATGAGGTTGGAGGGGAGCCATGTGAGATCCCTCCTCCAATGTTGTGTACAGAGGGATGTCGCTGTGTGCCACCAGTATTAGGCTTTCTCATTCTCAACCCATCTAATTACTCAGTGGTTGATGCAATACAGTGCGCTCACACAAGTGCACTATTTAACCCGCTGTTGGATGCGGGTTAAATAGGTGCTAATCCACCCCCTAATGCAATAGGGGGATTTGCACCTATTTAACCCTCGTCCAACGCGGAGTAAATGAGAGAGCGCTCATCACATGCAAATGCATGTGAATGAGGCTATTACTCGTTCACTCTGCATTCAAAAAAATGTGCATCTTGGACGCACAATTATCACTCGGTTATTAACGCCTGCCTGGAGCAGGCGTTAATAGCTGAGCGCATGTAAAAGAAGTACAGAAAAGCAGAAAAAACTGCTTTTCCTAGCGTGTAGCCAGATGGACTCAGGACCAATGGGTATGGTGTACTCCTGATAGCAGATGGGAGACGGAGTCAGATTTCAAAGCAGACGTCAGCCTACATATACCCGTGCAGGAACCTCAGCTCTTCAGTATTTCTGCATCTCCTAAAGCAGATAGGAGAAACCAACCAGGAACCAATATCTTGCTTCCATACACACACCCTCCCCTAGAGACAGCAACCTGGCATCCACCAGAGCACGTGCTCTCTCCATAGCTGGCCCCGCCCTATGGAACAAAATGCCTGCAGACGTTCGCCAGGAAGACTGCTTAAAAACATTAAAAAAGGTGGAGAGGTTACCTCCACACTGGTGGAGACAACACAACCCAGGATAGGGAGCTTCTTTGCCGTGCTGCCACCATTTACGCCGGGAGAACGGGTTGCTGGGGAACAGGCATTGGAGCGGATACCTACTTCCCCGACCGAGACATCACTAAGCCCCGGATCTCCATTGAGACCGGTGCCCCCAGGCCGAGACGAGGAAGGAAGATCGAAGGAAACTGCAAGCCCGACGGAGGGTCTCCGGAGAGAGGCTGAAGCAGCAGGACAAGAAACAACTAAAGGACTTACCAAACTGGAGCCAGAAGCCAAGGTAGACCACCCCCAAGGAGAAAGGGGAGAGGGGTTGAAAATGGCTGTGAGGCTTGATTCCTCGAGCCTGGGTGAGGGTGTCGGTCTGGCCGCAGGAATGGAAAGAGGGGCAGACCAGGAGGTAACTAAAAGAGGATTTCTTTTAACAAGAGACCCTGAAATAACACTTGGTTCAATATGGAATGCTCTTCAGTCCTTGGAAAAGGCTATTTTGGGACTAACAAAGGAAGTATTGGAAATAAAAAAACAAGTCCAACACAATGCAACAGAAATATTGACTCAAAATAATAAAATAGATAAGTTAGAAACCTCTGTTGTTGAAATGGGAAATATCCAAACATCTTTGATCCAGAATGAAGAAGTGGTGAACAAACGATTAGAAAAAATTGAGAACAATTTAAGGGCACACAATTTAAGATTTCTTAATTTTCCTGTGTTAAAAAACGTTTCACCATTGGATTTATTTAAATTGTATGTGTCGCAAGTGCTTAAAGTTCCGGATGAAGTTAAACCAGTAATAACTAAAGCATACTATCTATATCCAAATGAGAACATTCGGACGGATATGGAAGGATCAACCTTTATTGGATATGACAACATTACTAGAATCATCACAGGAGATGATAGTTCCACATCGGAGACCTTTATTGGTAACTTTTGCATTTTTGATGGACAAGAACAATATCTTTAAGCAATACTTTAGAAATAGTCAGGTTTCCTTCTTTGGGCAAAAAATACGCTGCTATCAGGATTTAGTTAAGCAAACTCAAGTAAGAAGAAAAGAGTTTCCTAATATGAAAGCGGAGGTTGTACAAAAGGGGGCTACCTTTAAGTTGCAATTTCCCTGTAAATGTTGTATATTTTTTCAGGGTCAGAGGTATGTTTTCTTTGTACCAATGCAACTTAGGTCCTTCCTGGACACCCACCCAAATTCCATATGATTCTGTTGTTTGGAGTGATTGATTTAAGTAGTGGGGGCCCCACTCAGATCGTCAGAAAGACTTGAGATTTATTTTTTCTTGTTCAACGATATTCGCTCCTTTAATCTGCTCTCCCTCTGTATTTCTTCTATTTGCTTATGATACAGAATAAGTAATGTAATATTAGAATTTCGTTAAAATTTTTGCTTTCTGTATATAAGAGATTTCTTCAACAAGTGGATACTTGTAATTTTGTTAAAATGCACAAATAAAAAAAAAAAAAACCCCATTAAAAAAAAAAACTAAAGACGTGGTTGTTCGCACAAGCGTACACCTAATGCTACACACTATACACCTTCAGCATACCTTCTCGGCTTCTCTCTTTCAAGATATCCACACACCCTTATCCCCTTCAAGATATCCACATTTCGAATAGCATGGTAATTTGATTGTAAATAACTCTCTACCCTGTACATAAGTTACTTTATATTCAACTACACTGTTTCCTACTTATTTCACTTAGACGTTTTGGCATGCACCCTGTTAATTATCTCATATGTACCTGTTCTCTTGTTATTTGTCAAGCGCATATCATGTGCAGTTTAAACGTTTACTGTAAACTGATATGATATCCCAGATGAATGTTGGTATATAAAAACCCTAAATAAATAAAAATAAATAGGGACTCTACATACACTAGAATAGTGTTAGCGATTTAAAACAAAGAAGAAAGAAATCTTACCTCTAGAAGATGAGCCCGCTCTCCTGCGGTGATACCTTAAGGGTCCCTCCCCCAGTCGAATTCTTGAGGTGATTTCCGAGATCCCTCAGAGGCAAGCGTCTGTCCGGTAGCCGGCTCTCTGTGTGGACTTAGCTCCCAGGGTGGGTGAGAGGCAGCGGGTACAGAATCAGGCGCAGCGGTGAAGGTAACTCCCCTATCCCCCTGCAGCTGGAGACCGCCCGGCGTGAGATGGGAAACGCTGAGACCAGGTAAGGTAGAAAACCTCTCTTAAGTCTCCAGTCTTTGGGGCTCGAGCAGCCACACAGATCGTCTCCACTGGCGTCTGTTAAATCGGGTTGAGCAGCCCACTCTGGGCTAGACCCCGATCCGGTGCGAGGGTCCACACACGTGGAAACCCTCCGGGAGGGGGGGGGGTGTCGCCATCGTGTCATCGGCGCCATTTCCCTTCCTTGACAGCCGTATTGTCTGCACAACTGTGCCGTGCGCACAGCGACGTGCACAACTGTGCCGGGCTCATAGCGGCCCTCATAAACGGCCCGAACGCACAAATATTTCTGTGCGCACAGCGGCGCGCACATCTGACCCAGGCGCACAAAATAGTAGCCGGCGCACACATCTTGCGCATTTCATATGCACATCTTTGGCGCACCCGGAACGCACAACTAAGCCTCCCAGCGCATATACCTACGCGCACAGGTGTATTTTTTAAAGCTCTCTCCGAGCATAAACCATGGCACCACCGGCCAAGAAGACCAAGGGACAAGTCCTCTGCCCAGCCTGCCACCTGAGAGCTGCGCAGTCTGAAGTGACCTCCTTCCTATGCCAGCAGTGCGAAGAGGCCCAGGGGGAACCAAAGTAAGGACCTTCACAGCCGATAGAAGGATCCGGATCCACTAATGAAAGTACCCCGGACCTCTGTATCCCCAATTCAGCACCTACACAGGAAGGCACCTCCGGGGGCCCCCACCATAACCCCGCCTGGGTTCAACATGGACCCAGGGACCTTTTCCTGGGTGGAATTCTTCAAATGGCTGCAAACCTTTGTCCAAGCGCACTCTGTACCGGCTGCGACTCAGTCCCAGCTCCCACCAGAAGCGCAAGACCTTCCAAGCACCTCTCGGCCCATCAAGACAGGCCCTTCCTAAGCAAGAACCTCCCTATAGGGATACAGACACCTAGTAGGACGAGACTGACTCCCTGGAGGAAGGAGAAATCCCTCCAGGGATGGAACCATACCGAACCAAGCTATGTTTCTTCTCCAAAGACAAGTTACCAGCTCTCGTGTCCCAGACCCTGAAGATGCTGGTTATTCCAGGCATGGACAACACAGCGAAACCAAAGATGAACCCCATCTTGGTCTCCCTCCACCAAACCTCATGCTACTTTTCAATGTTGCAGGCAGTACAGCAACTGATTGACCTGGAATGGAACGCCCCAGAGGACAGCTTCAAAGGAGGACGGGCTCTGGAAGCCCTGTACCCCCTAGAACCCGTGGCTAAGGAACTCCTGTGGTTCCCAAAGGTGGACAACATGGTCTGCGCACTCTCCAAGCGCACAACCATTCCCGTCGAGGGAGGAGCGGCACTAAAAGATGCCCAGGACAGATGACTGGAATCCATCCTTAAACAGTCCTTTGACGTAGCAGCAATGACTCTTCAGATCGCTTCCTGCTGTGCCGTGGTGGCATGTTCTTGCTTGCTCTTCTCCAGAGACGCTACCATGCCCGGTGAGACTATGGAACCTGCGTTGTCCTTCCTCACGGATGCGACCTCAGACCTAGTGCGCACTTCAGCCAGGGGCGTCACCTCAGCGGTGGCAGCCAGAAGACAACTGTGGCTCCGAAATTGGTCAGCCGACGCGACCTCCAAAGCGAATGTCACGAGAATGCCCTTTAAAGGATCTCTCTTGTTCGGAAGCGAATTAGTAAAGCTAGCCAACAAATGGGGCGGATCTCCAGTACCTCCCCTACCGGAGGACAGGAACAAAAGAAATCAGCATTACCTGAGCAAGATTTACCACTTATTGAAAAAATGTATTACTTGCTTCAAAGTGAGCAGGGGAAAAATCCTAATCAAGAGGAGAAAGGAGATTGTTCATTTGATCTGACGTCCATTTTGGAGAAATCTCTTGATTTGGTTGTGGAAGAAAGAGCAACACTGTACAATTTATTTCCACTTAGGGTAAAGACTTAATTTTGAGAACTTTCTTCAGAAATCAATTCCAGAAATTTTATGGGTATCGGATAAAGATATTCCTAGATATAACAAAAATATCTCAAATAAAGAGGAAGAAATTCCTAGTAATGAGAGAATAAGTTCAGACGAGAGGTGCAAAGTTCATACTTCGCTTTTCGTGTTATTGTATAGTTATTTATCAAAACTCTTGTTACATATTCAGAGAACCTGAACAGCTACGTGTGTATCTCGACTCACACTCTAATTAGCCTGTGAGGGGGTTTGGTAAAACAAAAAAAGGAACACTGGTTAATTCTTCAGCAATGATGATAGTATTTTGTGTTAGTTCTTTTGTATCTGCTTAATTTACATCTTGCCTCCCAATTTCTTATATGGGTGACATATAATTGGGGTAACTGTATTTAGTATCGGATTCATTAGAATCTTAGTATTATCTTTGAATTTGTAAGAACCTGTATTATAATGTCATTTTCTGAACTATCGTTCTGTAAATTTGATTTGAAAAATTCAATAAATAAATAATAATAATAAAAAAAAGAGAGAAATCAGCCCCCCCCCCCCCCCCGGAAGAACCAAGGGCAGAGGATCTTACCAAGCACCTCGCCCCGCAGGCAGGGCTCGGTCCTTTCGGAACAGACAAAAGAGGGGAGCAGGCCCAGGTACAGGCTCCGGCCGCACCCTGCAATGAAAATCAGCAGACCCATCCACAGGAAGAAGTCATAGGGGGCAGACTTTCCCTCTTCTACCAAAGATGGGTCGAGATAACATCGGACAAGTGGGTCCTAACCATCATTCGAGAAGGATACTCTCTCTGGACCCTCCACAGCATCCCTCCAGACAAATTTGTGAGATCACCATGCCACTCCCACTCCAAGAGGACGGCAGTGGAAACCACACTGACAAGACTGTGCAACCTAAATGCGATAACTCCGGTGCCCACGTACCAACAAAATCTGGTCATTATTCCATCTATTTTATCGTGCCCAAGAAGGAAGGAACATTCCGGCCCATCCTAGACCTCAAGACCATCAACCGGTACCTGAGGGTGCCACACTTCCGCATGGAAACCCTACACTCAGTCATAAGAGCAGTACAGCCGGGAGAATTCCTGACCTCACTGGACTTATCCGAAGCCTATCTCCACATCGCGGTCCATCACGACCATCAGTGCTTCCTACGCTTTCTGATACTGGACCATCATTACCAGTTCCAGGCCTACCCTTCGGACTAGCTACTGCCCCTCGAACCTTCATCAATATCATGGTGGTAGTGGCTGCAACACTGAGGAAAGAAGGAATCCTTGGAAATGATGGACCGAAAAAGCAGGAGAGTAGGCTGTCTTAAGAAAGCTGTCAGGGTAACAGAATGGATTAGACGCCAATAAATAGTCCAATTTCTGAGCTTTCTTAGAATGGAGATGTGATCTTAGTATGTGTGCCCGACTCAGGCCGAGTGTCGCCCCCCATGGGGACTGCCTCAGGGACTAAAACATATAAATAACAAATATAACTGAACATACAAGACAAATAACAGAAAATAATTTAAAATCAAAGTTACATACCAAAAGGTAACACACAGATTCTGAAAGCATATCAGAACTGCTTACAGTTCTTACAGTCTGGTGGTCTGTGGGTAATGCGTAAGATATAGATAAATTAAAATGTGCCATATATAAAAACTTATATAAATAATAAATAAAACAAAAAATCAAATTAACTTCAGAAGTGTAAATGCATAATTTGGAGAATGCAAATTAGGTGGATATTAAAAAACATAGGGTAAACTGGCCATGCTACTTTATTGGGTGTGTGATATTCCATTCTAAAGACTTAATAAAAACCATAATTTATTTATTTATTTATTTATTTATTTTTAGCTTTTATATACCGATCTTCTTGCATTGGATACAAATCAAACCGGTTTACAATGAACAGTAAGAACTTGCCGGTGGGCTTTACAAAGAACAAGATACAACTAAGCAAAAACTTTAAATAGCATAGTATGCAACTTAGGTAACAATTTAAAACTTAAAAAATAATTTAAACAAGACTTAAATAATAATTTAAACAGATTGAAATCACATAGCAAAACATTTATACAAGCGGTCGATTCAAGTACTTGGGCTAGGTTGAATAAAAGGGAGAGAGGAAGAGGATGTGGTACTCCTTAATAGGGATGACGATTTGAACATCATCCGCGTATATGTAATGCTTGATTTTCAACTTGGTAAGGAGGAGGTAATGACTGATACCATAACTATTGTGATTAACAAAAAAAATTTTTTTTCTCTAAGTGAAAAGAAACAATTAGCTTAACACTAACTAAAAGGAAAAAATTTTTTAAGATCATGCCACATCGTAAAACCTTGAGCTCTTGTTACCAATGCAGGAAGCTAATAATAAGAATGCGGTGTTTTAGACAGTCTCTCACATCAATAATTTAAAGAAGGCAGCACAGGAGTCTAGTTCCCGGCAAGCCATGCACTCTCTAAAGACTCGGAAAGGCAATTTTTTTTTAATTTTAGCTAGCCATGCACAATCTAAAAATAAGCCTGGACCAATACAGGAAATAGATATTAATCTTAGACTACCTCAAATTAAACCGGCTCCGTATTCACTTCGAGCGGCAGTAACAGGACAAAAATCCTGACGCTAAATTTGTACCAGACAGACAGTGAGTCTAAAATAAATAAAATGAAAAGTTAAAACTGGCCTACATTCATTGAGACAAGTTATAAAAGATCGTGAGAAGTAGAACTTACTCGTAGTAGATGCAGCTATAAACAGCGTCTCCGATTTGAAAAGCAGCGTTGGCTATAAGGTCGCAGTGTGGACTTTAAATATCTTAAAAGCCGCACCAAAATGCGCTATCAATTAAAAAATGGCGCCAAAATGTTGCTGTCAGTCAAATAATGGGGGAGTGGCCTCGAAGTCAGAGCGCGTTCTGCAACCTCACTGAAACTGCATAAAATTGATTGTTATGAGATATCTTAAGAGTGTGCTATTACTAAAAACTATATACTGGACTAACCAGTAAAAGGAGGATACTGACCTACTCCCAAGATTGTGTTATAAATAAAAACAAAAAATAAAAATCAAAGAACAAATAGAGACAGTGGACTGACCAGTGCAAAACCTAAATAAAAATTGATTTCGAAGCCTAGATATTATGAATTCTCCCATATAAAATTATTAGGAAAAATATTAAAATAATAAAATATTGGTAAAAAAAATTTGTAAAAAATGCCGACCACACAGATGAATGTAAAATCAAAAATGAATAAAATCATATAAAATGTGACTGTGTCCGCCAATTACAAGAATACAGAATAATCAATTTCTAAATTTAAACTGTTGGGTTCCATAGTGTTGAATTAAAAAATGAATTTCTGTTCTAGTTGTAATGATAATTTATCCATGTCACTGCCCCGCCAATGCGGAATCACCTGTTGAAGTGCACAAAATTTATAATCATTAAAATTATGATTCATCTGTATTGTGTGTTGTACTAACGGTTTAGACTCTATTCTTCTTTTGATACTGCTCTTATGTTCTATGATCCTTTGAGAAGAGAGCCCCACTTCTCCTGTGGTGAAACCTAAGGGTCCCTCCCCCAGTTGAGATTTTCCTGAGGTGATTCGACATCCCTCAGAGGTGAACCTCGGTCTGTGGGCTGATTCCCGGCGTTGACCTAGCCCCTAGAGTGGTTGAGAGGCAGCGGGTGCAGATTCGAGCACGGCGGTGAAGGTCCTTCCCTCTCCCCCCGCAGCTGGAGACCGCTCGGCACGTGACTGGTAAGCGCCGAGACCAGGTAAGGTAGAAACCTCTACTTTCAACTCTTCAGTCTCCAAGGCTCGAATAGCCGTACCGTCTTTCCTCCGAAGAGGTTTAAAATCAGGTTGAGCAGCCATCCTTGGCTAGGCCCCAATTCGGTGCGAGGGTCCACATGTGGATACCCTCCGGGGGTCGCCATCTTACCGTCAGGGTCATTGGCACCATCTTACCCCCCTCGACCAAAGGTAAGCATGGCACTGGCCGGAGGCACGAAGCGCCTAACTTGAGCGCACCCGTAAACTCATGCGCTTAACTATGGGTTGCTCGCACAGCGGCGCGCATAACCGTGCTGCACGCACAAGTCCGTTGGCGCACGCATAACTTGTGCACACTTCGTGCGCATATCTCCGGCGCACAGCTAAGGGCATCCGCACACATATCTCCATGCTTGGACAAATAATGGCACCGACATCCAAGAAAGCCAAGGGACCCTTTCTCTGCCCAGCCTGCCACTTAAGAGCTGTGCTGCCTGAATTGGAATCCCTCCTGTGCCAGCAGTGTGAGCAGAACCAAGGGGAATCGTTTGGAGAACCAAAACAAGATCTCCCCTACAGTCAGGAGAGAGATCCGGAACCACTGATGATGCACCCCGGATCTAAATCTCTCCAACTCTGCGCCACCACTACGATCCCTCCTGGGATTAACATGGACCCAGGAACCTTCTCCTGGGTGGAAGTTTTTAAAGCGCTGCAAACCTTTGTCCAGGCACACCCAGTCCCTCCTGCTCACCTGGCTCAAACCTTACCGGAAGCACAAGCCCTTCCCAGCACCTCCCGAGTTCGAGACATGCCTACCCTAACCAGGATCCTCCCTGATGGGGACCCAGACACCTCAGAGGAGTAAACAGACTCCCCGGATAAAGGGGAAATCCCCCCAGGGATGGAACCACACCGGACCATGCTCAGATTCTTCCACAAAGACGAATTACCAGCCCTCTTGTCCCAGACTATGAAGACACTGGGCCTCTCAGACACGGAACCAAAGAAGAACCCCATGTTGGTGTATCTCCGTAAAGCCTCATGCTATTTTCCTATGTTGGAACCCATCAAGGAGCTGATTGACCTGGAATGGAATTCTCCAGAGGTCAGCTTTAAAGGGGGACAGACGGTGGAAGCCCTACACCCGATGAAACCCACAGCAAAGGAACTCCTACGTCACCCTAAAGTGGACGCTATGATCTGTGCTGTCTCAAAACGCACTATGATCCCTGTGGAAGGAGGAGTGGCACTGAAGGACACCCAAGACAGAAGGCTGGAAGCCATCCTTAAGCAGTCCTTTGTTTCATCAATGACGCTACAAATTGCCTCCAGCAATTTGTGGTGGCACATTCCTGTTTGATCCTCTCCAGAGACGCTAACATGCCAGGAGAAGCGATAGAACCTGCGGTGTCCTTCCTTACCGATGCTACCGCAGACCTCATGCACACATCACCCAGGGGTGTTGCCGCTGCAGTGGTGGCCAGAAGACAACTATGGCTCCGAAATTGGTCAGCTGACGCGACCTCCAAGGCATTTTTGTGAGGTTCGCCTTTTAAAGGACCTCTCCTGTTCGGGAGCGAACTGGAGAAGTTAGCCCACAAAGGGGGTGAATCCCCAGTACCCCGATTACCTGAAGACAGGAATAAAAGAACATATCAGCGCTCCTCCCCCAGAAGAACCAAGGGTAGAGGATCGCAGCGTTTTAAACCTTACAAGAACACACAGTCCCAAGCACCCGTCCTTCAGGAAGGTCTCAGTCCTTTCGGAACAGGCACATTAAGAGAGGAGCAAGCTCAGGGACAGGCCTTGGTCGTACCCATCCACAGGAAGAAGACATAAGGGGCAGACTTGCCCTCTTCTACCAAAGATGGGTCGAGATAACATCGGACAAGTGGGTCTTAACTATCATTCGAGAGGGTTACTCTCTGGAATTTCAGAGCATCCCCCTGACAAATTTATGAGGTCACTGTGCCACTCCCACTCCAAGAGACTGCAGTGGAGAACACACTAGCAAGACTACTCAGCCTGAAGGCTATAGCTCCGGTGCCCACGCTTCAACAAATACTGGCCACTATTCCATCTACTTTATCGTTCCCAAGAAAGAAGGAACAGTCCAGCCCATCCTGGACCTCAAGGCCGTCAACAGTTACCTGAGGGTGCCACACTTCCGCATGGAAACCCTACACTCCGTGATAATGGCGGTACAACCGGGAGAATTCCTAACCTCCCTGGATCTACCCGAAGCCTAACTCCACATCCCGTTCAATCAGAACCACCAGTGCTTCTGGCGCTTTGCGATATTGGGCCATCATCAATTCCGAGCGCTACCCTTCGGGCTGGCCACCGCTCCCAGAACCTTTACCAAATCATGGTGGTAGTGGCGGCAGCAGTGAGGAAAGGAGTAGTTCTGGTACATCCTTACTTGGACGATTGGCTGATCAGGGCAAAGTCTCCGGAGGGGAGTCGCCACGCAACCACGAGAGTCAAGAACCTATTACAAGAGCTCGGGTGGATCGTGAACAAGCCAAGAGCCATCTACAGCCCTCCCAGTCCCTGGAATACCTGGGAGTCCGGTTTGATACCAAACAGAACAAGGTCTACCTTCCCCCACTAAGGAGAAGGAAACTGATGGGTCAATTACAAAATCTGTTGATCTCACCCCAAGGTATGGGACTACCTTCAAGTCCTCTGCCTCTTTATATCAACTCTGGAAATTGTTCCGTGGGCAAGGGCCCATATGTGACCGCTACAATGCTCCCTACTGTCACGATGGAATCCAGTGTCCCTGAACTATTCAATTCGCCTCCAGCTACCGACAGAGGTTCGGCATCAGCTTCAATGGTGGCTACAGGAAGAGCACCTAAGCAGAGGCGTAAACCTATCCCCACCAAACTGGATCTTGCTCACCATGGACACTAGTCTGTGAGGATGGGGAGCCCACTGTCAGGAGCTGAAAGCCCAGGGATAATGGAACCAAGAAGAGGCGGGATAGAACATAAACCGCCTGGAAGCTCGAGCAGTCTGCGAATCAGCCCCAGACTCCGAGGTGAATCGGTCAGAGTCATGTCGGACAACGCAACAACTGTTGCCTACATCAACCATCAGGGAGGAACCATGAGCCAGCAGGTGTCTCTGGAAATAGACCCCCTCATGGAGTGGGCAGAAACAAACTTGCAAGAGATTTCGGCCTCCCACATCGTGGGAAAAAACAACATATCGGAGGACTACCTCAGCAGAGAGAGTCTAGATCCGGGGGAATGGTCGCTGGCGGGCGCAGCCTTTCAGCTGATAATAAATCGATAGGGTCCCCCAGCCATGGACTTACTAGCAACTCAGGGAATTGACGCTCTCATCCAGAACTGGCCAGAGGAAGTCCTCCTGTACACCTTCCCACCCTGACCACTACTGGGCAGGGTCATCCGCAAGATAGAACACCACAGGGGACTAGTCCTAATAGTTGCCCTGGATTGGCCAAGAAGACCATGGTACGCGGACATGCAGAGACTACGGACGGGGAATCCTCTGCGTCTACCGCCACACAGGGACCTTCTTCAGCAGGGACAGATCTTACACGAAGACCTGGCTTGATTCTCTCTTACGGTATGGCCCTTGAGAGGACTAACATAAAGAAGCACAGCTACTCAAAAGCCGTGATTGACACCCTGCTCCGGGCACACAAGTTCTCCACATCTCTGTCTTACATACGAATCTGGAGAGGGTTCGAAGCCTGGTGTGAAGACCGCGGTCTCCTCCTGAGGACAACCAAGATTCCCTCGATCCTTGAATTCCTACAGGACGGCATGAAGAAGGCGTTGTCCCTTAACTCCCTAAAGGTCCAGGTCGCATCCCTGACCTGCTTCAGGTCTGAAGTGAACAGTATCATACTATCAACTCATCCTGATGTGTCTTGCTTTCTGAAAGGAGTTAAACAACTCAGACCAGCACTAAAGTGGCCGGTACCTCATCTTAGTACTAGACTTCCTAGCAGGGGAGTCCTTTAGACCAACAAGCAGCTTGTCTCTACGTCTCTTGACCTTGAAGACAGCTTTTTTGATCGCAATATGCTCAGCTCGGTGCATCTCTGAACTTCAAACATTATCCTGTCAGGAACCGTTCCTCAGGTTCACCCTAGGCACCATACAGCTATGGTCGGTACCATCCTTCCTTCTGAAAGTGGTATCCCAGTTCCATATGATCCAGACGATATCCTTACTATCACCAGAGGAGCACAGGGATTCGGAAGGCTCAAGCCTCCCTCGCCACCTGAACGTCTGCAGAACCCTAGTTTGATACCTGAAAAGAATGGAATCTTTGCGCAAAACTGATCATCTGTTCGTTCTTCGCAGTGGGAATAAACAAGGGGAAGCGGCATCGCAAATCCTTCACGGACCCCCAATCATCTGCTCATACCAACTCTCAAATGAACTAATAACTATAATCTACAATCTAACATATTTCCTTCCTCATCCAACCTCATATTACTTCCTAGAATGTTATATTATGTTTATTACTGTATTGTTCACTATGTTATAATAATAATTACTCAAACTTCCATGAAAAAAAAAATTGTTCACTATGTAAACCGTTATGATGTCTTTACCGAATAATGGTATATAAAACTCTTCAAATAAAATAAATAAATAATCCGCTGGATCAAAGAAGTAATTCATGCAACCTACATAGAGGCAGGAAAACCACCACCTCTATGGGTCAAGGCGCATTCTACAAGGGCCCAGGCAGTCTCCTGGGCTTGAAACCAAGCTGATTTCTCCAACCGAGATCTGTTGGGCGGTGACATGGTCCTCCCTACACACCTTTTCCAGGTTCTACCGCCTGGATGTTCAGGCCAGGGAAGATACAGCATTTGCAAGAGCAGCACCAAGTGGGCCACGGGCAGCCTCCCACCCTGTAGGGGAGTAGCTTTTGTACACCCCATTGGTCCTGAGTCCATCTGGCTACACGCTAGGAAATGGAGAAATTACTTACCTGATAATTTCATTTTCCTTAGTGTAGACAGATGGACTCAGCATCCCGCCACGGCTGCCTCAGAAATAGAGAACCTCGGATACAAATATCAAGACTGAGCAAACACGGGTAAGCCACGGCCTACCTCTAGTTCAAGACACCCGCAGTTGCCCAGGTGTTGGCGTTTGTTTCAGTGCACTGATGGTCTCCAGTTCCAAAAGTTTTATATATATAATCAATTGAACCAGTTCAAGGTTAATCAAGTATTAAGCAACAAATATCCACACTGGCTTTTCAAAGACAATACTGAAGAGCTAAGCTTGCTGCACAGGTATATGTAGGCTGACGTCAGCCTTGAAATCTGACTCCATCTCCCATCTGCTATCAGGAGAGCACAATACCCATTGGTCCTGAGTCCATCTGTCTACACTAAGGAAAATGAAATTATCAGGTAAGTAATTTCTCCATTACCTGCTAATTTTCATTCCTGTAATACCACAGATCAGGCCAGATATCCATCCCGTCACTGCTGAAAGACTATTTATTTATTTATTTATTTACCAACTGGTGGTTCAAGTTGGTTTGCCTTTCAGGATATTTGGGCAATTGTTGAACAAGGTTTGGGTTTTTCAGATTTAGTTTTTGGGAGTGTTTTGGGATCCAACCCTATAGTTTTCCCTGTTAGCCCGAGAAAAGGTTTTTGAGGTTACATCTTGGCTTGGGTACAGGTCAATACTGAGGGGTCGGCAGGTGGCGCACTCTGTTATGTAGCAGTGCCTGAAACTTTTGTTTCTCTGACTCCATCTGCTGGTAGGGAGGAAAAGCCCACTTGTATGGACTGATCTGTGGTATTACAGGAACGAAATTTAGGTAATAACCAATTTTCCTATACCACTGTAAGAAACACATAGAAACATAGAAATGACAGCAGATGAAGACCAAACAGCCCATCCAGTCTGCCCAGCAAGCTTTCTCACTTGTTTTTCTCATACTTATGTGTTACTCTGACCGCTGAGTTCAGGGCCCTTATTGGTAACTTTTTGGTTCTAATTTCCTTCCACCCCCGCCATTGATGTAGAGAGCAGTGCTGGAGCTGCATCAGTGAAGTATCAAGCTTAATTGGTTAGGGGTAGTAACCGCCGTATTAAGCAAGCGCCTCCCACGCGTATTTGTTTACCCAGCCTGTGCAATTCAGTCCTTGTTGGTTGTTGTCTGAATATAAATCATCTTATCTTCATTCCCCCCCTCTGCCGTTGAAGCAGTGAGCTGCGCTGGATATGCATTGAAAATGAAGTATCAGACTTATTTGATTTGGAGTAGTAACCGCCGCAACAAGCAAGCTTTCAACACTTTCATACACTGTCAGAGGAATCAACTGCAAATTTGATACGACTGAAACGACTGAATTTCTGTCATTTGAATCAATGAAAGGCACCAACAAGAGGAGATTTGTACAATACAGTAGAAAGGAATATCACAAATTAGTGCTGCTGAGCTGCAAACTTATTTGTTGTGAATGTTTTGGCCACAAGCAGCACAAAGCTGTTTAAATATCTATCAGGCCGATACAGTACAGTGCGCTCCGCGTTTTCGACGCGCAAGCTTTACCCCTTATTCAACCCCCCTGAACCTAATAGCGCCCGCAACATGCAAATGCATGTTGATGGCCCTATTAGGTATAACCGCGCGATTCAGTAAGTAAAATGTGCAGTCAAGCCGCACATTTTACTTTAAGAAATTAGCGCTTACTCAAAGGTAGGCGTTAATTTCTGCCGGCACCCTCCGGCTTAATATCATGGCGATATTAAGTCGGAGGTCCCGAAAGTTTAAAAAAAAAAAAAAAGGTAAAAGATAAAAGAAAAAAAAATTTGAAATAGGCCCGCGGCTCGTGGGTTGAAAACTGGGCACTCAATTTTGCCGGCATCCTGTTTCCGAACCCGTGACTGTCAGCGGGTTTGAGAACAGACGCCAGCAAATTGAGCGTCGGCTGTCAAACCCGCTGACAGCTGCCGCTCCTGTCTGAAAAGAGGCGCTAGGGGCGCGCTAGCGTCCCTAGCGCCTCTTTTTACCGCCAGCCCTAATTTAAATAAATTAAATTACTGTATTGTGCGCACAGGAGAGCGGGCGCTTGCCCGCTCTCCCTCGATTTTTACTGTATCGGCCCATATGTCCTTGTAGACATTTGGGGGGGGACTTCAGTATAATTTCCAAAAATCCTGTGTAGCGTAGGCTTGCAGCAGCAGTCTTTTTTTTTTCCCCAAGGTTTGTTTTTTGCAGTCCTGGATATAGCCAAATTAAAAAAAAAACCAACTCTTTACATCAGCACGACTCAAAGTTGGAAAGCTTTCCAGAGTTCAGTTAAGCACCAGGATCCCAGCACACCAGCTGTATATAGCTCTATACCTTCATCACTGCATAAAAATCTGAAGCCCTTGATGGAATCTCCAGATCCAGAACAGGCTAATGTTTGTTGGGCGATGGTCGACACAGAAGAATAGGAGAAAAATCTGTTCCACTCTATGAAGTATTTGTTGCTGTGGCCAGCATCTTGGTGATGGCTTTTGGACTTAAGACTGGCATAATTGAGGGCTAGTGGTCTGTGTGAAGATGCATATAATTCTCACGGTGACATCCAGTTTGGAGATAAAGTCAAGGGGCATCAAGGCACAATATTACTATTATTGGACAGAGGGAGAGGATCAGGCTCCGATGGCTAGACAGCAATTCTTTTCTTATAAGTGACTAATCTTTCAGAGATGTCCCTTTCAGTCTCCAGTGTCACTAGGCTACACCTACTCTTGCAGGAATTTCCTGCAAGAGGGAGTCATAGGGAAAGGTGTTGAGCAAAAGCTTAACAGCAAATGCAGCCAAAGCCAGGATCCAGTTTTGATGGATCTGAAGCTTGTTTGCCTCCCCAGATCCCTGCCAGTGAGAAGGGGCCAGGTCTTCCTTCTAGAATGGCAGATCACCAAGGACTGATGGGTCCTAAGAATTCTGGGTTCCTAGTTACCGTTTGCACTTACTTACCTTCAACCCAGTGGGGTTTTTTTGCCTTCAATTCAGTTTTCAGTTGGCACAACTTTACATTTCTCTGAGCAAAGAGAGAGAGATCCATTTGGTGCCATAGGATGACATCACCCACAAGCCATGGCCAATTCATTCTGTCCTTAGAGAACCCTGTTTACAGGTAAGCAAACTTGCTTTCCGTATTATGGGCAACAGTGTAATATATCTTTTAACTGATTAAAATCTCTTGTTGTAGGGGGTGGGATGCAGGGTGCAGGAAGACCCACCTAACTCTCCCCCCTAGCCCTGTGCTTGGCTGGCATTGTGTCTTTTTGTCTGTAATGCTCAAAGATAAAGGTATGCAGTGATTGATCTTTATACCAGTATGAGCTTTGGGAAGGCAATCTAAATTTATTTATTAATTTAAATATGCTTCTATTTCACCAGTCAGTGGTTTCTAATATGACCATAAAAACTGGTTAGCCTCAGGAAGAGGCTGCCTGACTGGCATTTATAACAGTGAATTAAGGGGAAGGTTAATAGATGCAGCAAATCATTTTATAATTGTTTATAAAATGTAATAAGATTGAAAATAGTATTAACACAATAGGCTTTTTGGTGGGTTTTCTTTGTTTTTTTGCAAACACGCACTAACCAATGAGTAGATTCTGGACATCACTCAGTGAAAACAAGATACTGACAGCAAACCAACATGGAAAAACATCCTCAATCCCCTCCCTCTCCCACCCTGCCTACAGTATCTCCAATACTTTCAAGAATGTAAGATTGTTATATTCCAGCTAGCCACACATCCCTCAGTCAGTCAGTATTTGAGCACTATGCCTGGTGAGGCACTGCTTTAATGTAGTCATCCCAGATCTTCAAGTAGTCTTGCTTCCATTTGTTACTATTATATATATATTTTCATGTGTTAAGAAAAAGTAACTTGGAGGAAGAATAATCTAGTTCATGATAACCCAAATTTGCTAATTAATGAAATCCTTAAGTACCAAAATGTGACCGTATAGTCTTTGTAGATACCTGTGATTTCCTTCCCCCGCCCCATCCCAACATCCATGCCTTATCTGATGCAGAGCTATTAATGTACAATGTGTAATTAGAGTGAGGGAGAGGGTATTGAACGTATAATGCATTTTATTTCAGACATCGATTGAATTCAATGATGTTGCAATTTGTTTTATGAAGAAAGAGTGGAGCCTTTTGGATGAAGAGCAAAAACAGCTGTACAGGAATGTGATCCAAGAAGTCCACCAAGCTTTGGTCTCCTTAGGTAAGAATGAGTTGATGGGCTCTGTTAAGGAGTGACTAGCGAGAGGAACCAGTCTTCATAAATGTGTGGCTGTAGTGCCATTCTGTATAAATGTGTATGCTGAAACCGAGTTTGGCATAGCCTCAGTCCTAGAACTATACTCTACCAAATCTGATCACGTAATCTGACCTTGTGCCTTATTGCATGCTCACTTCAATCAATACAGTTTATCTGATTAAAAACTCTTATATCAATGGATTATCCTTGAAACGAGCTATATACAGCACTAAAATAACCCTTCACTGTTAGTGAAAATTTAAGGGGTGGTGCTCTGCTTGATGAATAGCAGCTGAACATTGGGTTTCTCACAGGACAAGCAGGATGGTAGTCCTCACATATGGATGACATCATCAAGATGGAGCCAATCATGGAATACTTTTGTCAGAGTTTCTAGAACTTTGACTGGCACCTACTGGGCATGCCCAGCATGGCACTAACCCTGCATCCAGCAGGGGTCTCCCTTCAATCTCTTTTTTTCCGCGCAGCTATAGCCACATGGATTTTTGGAGCTCTTCATAGTTCCTGACAGGAATTTTCTCCTCAGGAAATTTACTCTAAAATTTGCAAACGTTTATACCCCCTAGGGGTCTCCCTTCTCCGCCGTTGATTGCCAAGTCGTACGGTTAGTTTGCCCCGTTTTTCGGTCGGTTCCCGGTGGGGACTGCTGTGGGCCTTGTCGGCAACGGCCGCGACCGGCCTAAATTTTTCGACTGCCACGATGGCGATGGGTTTTCGTCTATGCCCTGACTGTCCAAGAGCTATGTCAATCACGGACCCCCATCTGGTCTGTGTATTATGTCTCGGACCGTCGCACAATGTGGAGACGTGTACCAATTGTGCCTAAATGACCCCCGAAGGGCCGTCTGGCACGACTGGAAAAAATGGCATTTTTTATTTCAGCGTCTTTGTCTCCAAAGGCGCCATCGACTCCATCCCCGGCGAAGCATCGGCGATGCTCCGAGGCTGAAGAGTCCCGATCGGTGTCTCAGTCCTTGGTGTCTTCATCGATGCCGGAGTCGGGTAAAGCGGAGCACTGGGAGAAGCACCGACACATCGGAGACCGGTGCCTTCGACTTCCTCAGCACCAGTGGCATCATCGAGTGAGCCACCGAAGAAGAAGACCCGGACTGAGGAGCATAACTTGCCGTCAAAGCCGGATGCACAGAGGCGTCCCTCGCCTTCGGTGAGCGCGGCTACAGAGACTCCACCGGGACTGGTGGACCCTCCAGTATCACCCGCTATGCCTCCCACTCTGGACCTGGGGCTCAACACCCCAGCGCTCCGAGAGGAATTGCACCGGATGGTGCAAGAGGAGGTGGTCCAGGCTGTCCAAGGCCTTCCGAGACCACCGACGCCAGTGCCGGAACCGGCACAGATGCAACCGATGCTGATTCTGCTCCTGGATAGGCTTGATTTGCTTATCGGTGCCCTGCCGGGGGCACTGAGAAAATCACCGATCCCCATGGCTCCATCGACGCTCATCCCACTTTCATCGGGTGTATCGAGGCTGGAGCCCGTTCCGGGGCCTTCGGGAGTGCCCACACTGAGGACACCGGTGAAGTCCCTGATGCCGTCGGTGCCTTTGCGATACCGATACCGGACCTCAATTTCTTGATGCCAAGGCCAGGTCCATCGATGCCGGCACCGATTCCTTTGATGCCAAGACCTCCGGCCGGAGGAGTTCCTGGTTTTCCATTAAGACCACCGATGGATGCAGGGGATCAACCTTATGATCCTTGGACAGACGATACATCTGAATCCCAGGACTCAACTGAGGTCCCATCGGAGCAGTCACCTCCAGAGGAAAGGCGCAAGTCTCCGCCAGAAGACCTCTCCTTTATTAGCTTTATCAAGGAGATGGCGGAGACTATTCCCTTCACACTGCAGACTGAGGAGGATTCCAGACATAAAATGCTGGAAGTACTTCGGTTCCTAGATCCACCAAAGGAAATCATGTCCGTCCCAATCCATGAGGTTTTACAGGATCTGATGCAGTGAAACTGGGAGCATTCTGGAACGGTTCCCCCAACGGATGCAATCTACCTAGTCCAACCTTCCCCGGGCTTCCAGAAGACACAATTGGCACATCAGTCGGTGGTGGTGGAGTCCGCCCAGAAAAGGGCCAAGCGTCCAAAGCCCCATTCCTCAGCACCGCCTGGGAAGGAGCAGAAGTTTCTTGACGCTTTCGGCCGCAGGGTGTTTCACGGAGCGATGCTCATCTCGCGTATTTCGTCATATCAGCTATATATGACACAATAAAACCGAAACCTGTTTAAACAACTACAGGACTTTATTAAGTCCCTCCCAGAGCAGCTTCAAGAACAGCTGAACTCCATCATTAAAAAAGGCTTCGCTGGAAAACATGAGGTCAGATTGGCATACAATGTCTTCGATACGGCCTCCAGATTATCAGCGCTCGCCGATGAGCTTGGCTGAAGTCCTCCAATTTCCGCCCGGAGGTACAGGATTGTTTGGCTGACCTCCCATGCACAGGGGATAACTTCTTTGGTGAAAACATCCAGGAAATGGTGGCCCAACTGAAGGACCACAATAAAACACTCCGTCAGCTCTTGGCCACTGAAGCTGAATTTTCGGCTCCCTCCAAGTGCCCGTTCAGACGAGAAGCGAAGTGAACAGCATACAAAGCCCGGAGATGATATCCACCATCGGCAAGGGCTCGTCCATCCCGTCCATTCCAAAAGTCTGCACCATGCCAGCCACAGGCTCAAAAAACTCAACCTCCTGCCCAACCTACTCCTGCGGCGGGAGTTTGACTTTCAACTTGAGAGCGAAGATCATCATCCTCTGCCAAATCTGCCTGTTGGCGGCCGGCTATGCCACTTCTCCACCAGGTGGCTAAAAATCACCACAGACCGGTGGGTGCAGTCAGTCGTAGCTCAAGGCTACCATCTAAACTTCCTCTCCGTCTTGTCGGACAGTCCACCTCGACTAGGGTGGACCTCATCCGACCACTTTCATCGTCTGCAGGAAGAAATAACTTCCCTTCTGCAAGCGAATGCCATAGAACCAGTTCCTCTTTCCCAGAGGGGACTCGGATTCTACTCCTGATACTTTTTAATCCCAAAAAAGACAGGAGGTATTCGCCCGATATTAGACCTTTGGGCTCTAAACAAACATCTTCGGAAAGAGAAGTTTCGGATGGTAACCTTGGGCTCCTTACTTCCACTTCTCCAGGGGGATTGGCTTTGCTCTCTAGACCTAAAAGACGCGTACATGCACATCGCAATTACCCGTCTCACAGAAAATACCTCTGCTTCCTTGTCGGAGATCCACATTTCCAGTACAGGGTTCTTCCATTCGGCCTTGCATCAGCCCCCTCGTGTCTTCACGAAATGTCTGGCAGTAGTAGCCGCATACTTAAGACTGGGCACTCATGTCTATCCTTACCGGGACGACTGGTTGCTGAGAGCTCAGTCATCGGCGGGAGTTCTACACTCCCTCCACCTTACAGTGCAGCTACTACTATCATTGAGGTTTAAGGTTTATTATTATTTATATACTGTTATCTCAGCGATAGCCTTCACAGCTGTTTACATTTCAATAAATATGCAGTAAAGAAATTACAATCAATTATAAAAGATAAAACAGCTAAAAATTAAGAGGGAAATTACTAAAACATATTAGCTGTTAATAAGATCATAAATATTAACCCAATAAATACTAAAATATGAATCTAAGTTTCCAACATTAGTAAAAAGTTAAAATGAAGTAACCTCTGTATGTTAAAACTTAAACATGTCTGTTTCTCATTTTCCTTATATGCCGCGTTAAACAACCATGTTTTGAGTTCTGCTTTAAATTTACTTTTTTCTTTAAATTTACTTTCTAATCAAATCAGAAATCTCACCTGATTCCATCTCAGTTCCTCTCCTTTATTGGGACTGATCTCAACACAATTCGAGCAAGAGCTTTTCTTCCCAGGGACCGAGCTCGCACGCTGGCGTCGTTGGCGCGGGATATACTCTCTCGTCAAACCACAAAGCTCGTCATCTAGTCTTGCTAGGGCATATGGCGTCCTCTGTCCATGTTACCCCAATGGCTCATCTAGCCATGCAAGTAACACAGTGGACATTAAAGTTCCAGTGATCACAGGCACATCATCCAATGTCCAACATTGTCCGCATCACCAGGCGACTTCGTCTCTCACTGGCATGGTGGATCCGGGAGTCCAATCTGCTTCAAGGTCTAGCCTTTCAAGCTCCAGAACCTCAAATAATCTTGACGACCGATGCTTCCACTCTAGGTTGGGGAGACATGTCAACAGCCTGCATACTCAGGGAAACTGGTCAGCAGAGGAGTCGCAACATAAGAAATTGCCATGCTGGATCAGACCAAGGGTCCATCAAGCCCAGCATCCTGTTTCCAACAAAGGCCAAACCAGGCCACAAGAACCTGGCAATTACCCAAACACTAAGAAGATCCCATGCTACTGATGCAATTAATAGCAGTGGCTATTCCCTAAGTAAACTTGATTAATAGCCGTTAATGGACTTCTCCTCCAAGAACTTATCCAAACCTTTTTTGAACCCAGCTACATTAACTGCACTAACCACATACTCTGGCAACAAATTCCAGAGCTTTATTGTACATTGAGTGAAAAAGAATTTTCTCCGATTAGTCTTAAATGTGCTACTTGCTAACTTCATGGAATGCCACCTAGTCCTTCTATTATTCGAAAGTGTAAATAACCGAGTCACATCTCGTTCAAGACCTCTCATGATCTTAAAGACCTCTATCATATCCCCCCTCAGCCATTTCTTCTCCAAGCTGAACAGCCCTAACCTCTTCAGCCTTTCCTCATAGGGGAGTTGTTCCATCACTTTTATCATTTTGGTTGCCCTTCTCTGTACCTTCTCCATCGCAACTATATCTTTTTTGAGATGTGGCAACCAGAATTGTACACAGTATTCAAGGTGCGGTCTCACCATGGAGCGATATAGAGGCATTATGACATTTTCCGTTCTATTCACCATTCTCTTCCTAATAATTCCTAACATTCTGTTTGCTTTTTTGACTGCTGCAGACACTGAGCCGATGATTTTAAAGTATTATCCACTATGATGCCTAGATCTTTTTCCTGGGTGGTAGCTCCTAATATGGAACCTAACATCGTGTAACTACAGCAAGGGTTATTTTTCCCTATATGGAACACCTTGCACTTGTCCACATTAAATTTCATCTGCCATTTGGATACCCAATCTTCCAGTCTTGCAAGGTCCTCCTGTAATGTATCACAGTCTGCTTGTGATTTAACTACTCTAAATAATTTTGTATCATCTGCAAATTTGATAACCTCACTCGTCGTATTCCTTTCCAGATCATTTATATATATATTGAAAATTACCGGTCCATGTACAGATCCCTGAGACACTCCACTGTTTACCCTTTTCCACTGAGAAAACTGACCATTTAATCCTACTCTGTTTCCTGTCTTTTAACCAGTTTGTAATCCACGAATGGACATCGCCTCCTATCCCATGACTTTTTAGTTTTCATAGAAGCCTCTCATGAGGGACTTTGTCAAACGCCTTCTGAAAATCCAAATACACTACATCTACCGGTTCTCCTTTATCCACATGTTTATTAACCCCTTCAAAAAAATGAAGCAGATTTGTTAGGCAAAACTTCCCTTGGGTAAATCCACGTTGACTGTGTACCATTAAATCATGTCTTTCTGTATGTTCTACGATTTTGATCTTGAGAATAGTTTCCACTATTTTTCCCGGCACTGAAGTCACGCTCACTGGTCTATAGTTACCCGGATCGCCCCTGGAGCCTTTTTTAAATATTGGGGTTACATTGGCCACCCTCCAGTTTTCAGGTACAATGGATGATTTTAATGATAGGTTACAAATTTTAACTAATAGATCAGAAATTTCATTTTTTAGTTCCTTCCATACTCTAGGATGCATACCATCCGGTCCAGGTGATTTGCTACTCTTTAGTTTGTCAATCTGGTCTACGACATCTTCCAGGTTCACAGTGATTTTGTTCAGTTCGTCTGACTCATCACCCCTGAAAACCATTTTTATTTAATGAGTTTTATATACCATCATTTGGAAACGTCAAAATAACGCCATCATAATGGTTTACAAAAATAAGGTTACAGGGATAAGGGGGGGTTAAACAATTAAAACATCTCTGGATCTGGTATCTCCCCAACCTCCTCATTAGTAAACACGGAGGCAAAGAATTCATTTAGTCTTTCTGCGATGGCCTTATCTTCCCTAAGAGCGCCTTTAACCCCTCGGTCATCTAATGGTCCAACCGACTCCCTCACAGGTTTCTTGCTTTGGATATATTTTAAAAAGTTTTTATTATGAGTTTTTGCCTCTGTGGCCAACTTCATTTCAAATTCTCTCTTTGCCTGTCTTATCAATGTTTTACACTTAACTTGACAATCCTTATGTTTTATCCTATTTTCTTCAGATGGATCCAATTTTTGAAGGATTTTTTTTGGCTACAATAGCCTCTTTCACCTCACCTTTTAACCATGACGATATTCATTTTGCCTTCCATCCACCTTTCTTAATGCGTGGAATACATATGGACTGCGCCTCTAAGATTGTATTTTTAAACAATGTCCAAGTCTGTTGAACACTTTTAACCTTTGCAGCTGCACCTTTCAGTTTTTTTCTATTTTCCTCATTTTATCAAAGTTTCCCTTTTGAAAATTTAGTGTTAGAGCTGCAGATTTACTTATTGTCCCCCTTCCAGTTATTAGTTTAAATTTGATCATGTTATGATCACTGTTGCCAAGTGGCCCTACCACTATTACCTCTCTCACCAAATCCTGCGTTCCACTAAGAATTAAATCTAAAATAGCTCCCTCTCTTGTTGGTTCCTGAACCAATTGCCACATGAAGCAATCATTTATTACATCCTGGAACTTTATGTCTCTAGCAAGTCCTGATGTTACATTTACCCAGTCAATATTGGGGTAATTGAAATCTCCCATTATTATTGCACAGCCAAATTGGTTTTCAAATTAATTTAATTTATTTATTTAAACTCTTTTCTATACCGTCGTTAAGCTAGAAGCCGTCACAACGGTTAACAATAAGGCACTTAAAAATGTAGCTTTATTTTAACATCTAGACAGGTGCCTGTAAGGTACGGTACAAAGTTTCATAATAGCTTTAAGATGCTAGGTGAGGTTGTGTGTTTAGGTTTATCAGGTCGGTTCAAAATTATTAATAATCTACATGTTATCTGTTACTGCTTAAAAGTAAAAAAGTAAAAAACACTCATAATGAGTAGGTGTGTTGAGTCAAAGCACAGACTCATTGCTTTCTGCAATTCTTTGGATTCTATTCTCCCTTCTCTTTGTGGTATGCTTGTTTAAATAGCCATGTTTTTAGGCTCTTTTTGAATAGTTTGATGTCTTTTTGCAGTCTGATTTCTGATGGCATGTTGTTTCATAATGTAGGCCCTGCTAATGATAGGGCTCTATCCCTTACTTGAGTTAGTCTTGCAGTTTTAACGGAGGGAATAGTTAGTAATGCCTTGTTTGCGGATCTCAGGTTCCTGTTGGGGACGTGTACTTTCAATGCAGTGTTTAGCCATTCTGTTTTTTCGACATGGATTAATTTACGTATTGTACATAGTGATTTGTATTGTATTCTCTGTTCAATGGGTAGCCAGTGTAGTTCAATTAGGGTATCAGTGATATGGTTTTCTATTTTTTCCAATCAGAATTGTTGCCGCTGTATTTTGCAGTATCTGGAGTGGTCTAATTGTTATGTATGGTAAGCCTAGGAGTAGGGCATTACAATAATCAGTACTTGTAAAGATTAATGCTTGTAGCACTGATCGGAAGTTGTTTGTAGTTAGCATGGGCTTTAATCTCTAAGAGTCATAAGTTTGTTGTAACCTTCTCTTATTTTAAAAGATATATGTTGTTTCATATTCAGTTCAGTGTCAATCATCACTCCTAGGTTGCGTACTTTTTCAGCTAGTTCAATCTTTTGGTTGTTTTTGAGTGTAATAGGATTTTGGATGATTTCTAGATTTTTTTCTTTCTAGATGAAGGAATTCTGTTTTCTCTGTTATTAACTAACTCTATTTGGTTGAGAAGCTGTTTTATAATATCTAGATACATGTTGGCTAGGTCCAGAGTTTCTTCTATTGTGTTGTCAATGGGAAGGATTAATTGAATATCATCAGCGTATATGTAATGTGTTATGCCCAGTCCAGCTAATAGGTGGCATAGTGGCAGCATGTATATGTTAAATAGTGTGGCGGATAGGGCCGACCCTTGTGGGACTCCTGTTTGTAGTTCTATTTTATTTGACATTGTATCTTTGATCTGTACTTGGAAGTATCTGTTATTTAGGTATGATTTGAACCACTTAATTGTATTGTTGCTTAGTCCTATTTCTTCTAGTCTATTTAGCAGTATTCCATGGTTTACTGTATCAAATGCAGCTGATAGGTCTAGCATTACCAGTATAAAATGTTTACCGCTGTCAAACCCTCTCATGATGTTGTCTGTTAGTGCCAGCAGGAGAGTTTCAGTGCTGTAGTTTTTTCGAAAACCGTGTTGTGACGGGTATAGGAATGGAACAACTCCCCTATGAGGAAAGACTAAAGAGGTTAGGACTTTTCAGCTTGGAGAAGAGACGACTGAGGGGGGATATGATAGAGGTGTTTAAAATTATGAGAGGTCTAGAACGGGTAGATGTGAATCGGTTATTTACTCTTTCGGATAGTAGAAGGACTAGGGGACACTCCATGAAGTTAGCATGGGGCACATTTAAAACTAATCGGAGAAAGTTCTTTTTTACTCAACGCACAATTAAACTCTGGAATTTGTTGCCAGAGAATGTGGTTCGTGCAGTTAGTATAGCTGTGTTTAAAAAAGGATTGGATAAGTTCTTGGAGGAGAAGTCCATTACCTGCTATTAAGTTCACTTAGAGAATAGCCACTGCCATTAGCAATGGTTACATGGAATAGACAGTTTTTGGGTACTTGCCAGGTTCTTATGGCCTGGATTGGCCACTGTTGGAAACAGGATGCTGGGCTTGATGGACCCTTGGTCTGACCCAGTATGGCATTTTCTTATGTTCTTATGTTCTTATGTATAGGATGTTGTTGGTTTCTAAGTGTTCTGCTAATTGGTTTTGTACAGTTTTTTCTATTAGTTTTGCTAGTAGAGGTAGGTTAGATACCGGCCTATAGTTGCTAAGAACAAGGGGATCACTGTTTTTTTTTCTTTAAAATCGGTTTTACTATTGCTCCTTTAAGCGTATTTGGCATGGTTCCTTCTGTTAAGGATAGATTAATGATATTGGTTAGAGTCGGAGAGACTGTGGAGGCTAATTTTTTTAAGTCTATGGTTGGTATTGTGTCTTGTGTATGTGGGGCTGGATTTAGCTTTTTTAGCTTTGACTCTACTTCTAGTTCTATACTTTCAGTAAAAGTTGTCCATTGTTTAACATCTCTCTTTTGCATTTTGATTGTTTGTGTTGATGATTTTGGAATCTTTGTTTTTAGGTTCATAATTTTGTCCATGAAAAAATTAGCTATTTCATTACATCTAGTTGCTGGTAGGTTTGGGGAAGATTCATTTTTGTCGTTTGTGAGATTTTTAACTATGGTGAATAAAGTTCTGGGGTTATTTGCGAATTTTTCAATTTTTGTACTGTAATATTGCTTTTTTGCATTGAAGATTACTTGTTTATAGTAGGCGAGAAGTTGTCTGTATTTTGTCAGGTTTTCTGCTGTTTTATTTATCTTCCATACTTCCATACTCGGAGCTCCAGAAAATAAATTTTCAGTGGAGCACAGGTCTTGGTGAGAGAGGTAACACTGGTGGGGCCGCTTGGTAATAGTGATCATAATATGACATCGGTAATGGAGCCCTATGACGGAAAACTTTCTGTCAAGTTTCTAAAAAGCTTTGACTGACACTGGCACACTGAGCATGCATTGCCTTCTGCTATGAGCAGGCAGGCCTCCAGCTGGCTGACAGAATAAAAGCTCACTCTCTGCAGCCTATGGTGGTGTCAATGTCCCATCTGTGTGCAGTCCTTGTTGCTGAAATTTGCGGGACGGCGACCTGGAATTCTCTCCACACGATCACTGCTTACTACTGCCTTGACAGAAAGAGTCATCAGGACAGCGCCTTCGGTCAGTCTGTCCTGCGCAATTTATTCCAGCCCTGAACCCAACTGGAAGAAGGATCCAACAGAAGAAAATAGGATAAAGCATAAACATTGGCAAGTTAAATGTAAGACATTGATAAGACAGGCTAAGAGAGAATTTGAAAAGAAGTTGGCTGTAGAGGCAAAAACTCACAGTAAAAACTTTTTTAAATATATCCGAAGCAGAAAGCCTGTGAGGGAGTCAGTTGGACCGTTAGATGATCGAGGGGTTAAAGGGGCACTTAGAGAAGATAAGGCCATCACGGAAAGATTAAATGATTTCTTTGCTTCGGTGTTTACTGAAGAGGATGTTGGGGAGGTACCCGTAATGGAGAAGGTTTTCATGGGTAATGATTCAGATGGACTGAATCAAATCACGGTGAACCTAGAAGATGTGGTAGGCCTGATTGACAAACTGAAGAGTAGTAAATCACCTGGACCGGATGGTATACACCCCAGAGTTCTGAAGGAACTAAAAAATGAAATTTCAGACCTATTAGTAAAAATTTGTAACTTATCATTAAAATCATCCATTGTACCTGAAGACTGGAGGATAGCAAATGTAACCCCAATATTTAAAAAGGGCTCCAGGGGCGATCCGGGAAACTACAGACCGGTTAGCCTGACTTCAGTGCCAGGAAAAATAGTGGAAAGTATTCTAAACATCAAAATCACAGAACATATAGAAAGACATGGTTTAATGGAACAAAGTCAGCATGGCTTTACCCAGGGCAAGTCTTGCCTCACAAATCTGCTTCACTTTTTTGAAGGAGTTAATAAACATATGGATAAAGGTGAACCGGTAGATATAGTATACTTGGATTTTCAGAAGGCGTTTGACAAAGTTCCTCATGAGAGGCTTCTAGGAAAAGTAAAAAGTCATGGGATAGGTGGCGATGTCCTTTCGTGGATTGCAAACTGGCTAAAAGACAGGAAACAGAGAGTAGGATTGAATGGGCAATTTTCTCAGTGGAAGGGAGTGGACAGTGGAGTGCCTCAGGGATCTGTATTGGGACCCTTACTGTTCAATATATTTATAAATGATCTGGAAAGAAATACGACGAGTGAGATAATCAAATTTGCAGATGACACAAAATTGTTCAGAGTAGTTAAATCACAAGCAGATTGTGATAAATTGCAGGAAGACCTTGTGAGACTGGAAAATTGGGCATCCAAATGGCAGATGAAATTTAATGTGGATAAGTGCAAGGTGATGCATATAGGGAAAAATAACCCATGCTATAATTACACAATGTTGGGTTCCATATTAGGTGCTACAACCCAAGAAAGAGATCTAGGTGTCATAGTGGATAACACATTGAAATCGTCGGTGCAGTGTGCTGCGGCAGTCAAAAAAGCAAACAATGTTGGGAATTATTAGAAAAGGAATGATGAATAAAACGGAAAATGTCATATGCCTCTGTATCGCTCCATGGTGAGACCGCACCTTGAATACTGTGTACAATTCTGGTCGCTGCATCTCAAAAAAGATATAATTGCGATGGAGAAGGTACAGAGAAGGGCTACCAAAATGATAAGGGGAATGGAACAACTCCCCTATGAGGAAAGACTAAAGAGGTTAGGACTTTTCAGCTTGGAGAAGAGACAACTGAGGGGGGATATGATAGAGGTGTTTAAAATCATGAGAGGTCTAGAACGGGTAGATGTGAATCGGTTATTTACTCTTTCGGATAGTAGAAAGACTAGGGGGCACTTCATGAAGCTAGCATGGGGCACATTTAAAACTAATCGGAGAAAGTTCTTTTTTACTCAACGCACAATTAAACTCTGGAATTTGTTGCCAGAGAATGTGGTTCGTGCAGTTAGTATAGCTGTGTTTAAAAAAGGATTGGATAAGTTCTTGGAGGAGAAGTCCATTACCTGCTATTAAGTTCACTTAGAGAATAGCCACTGCCATTAGCAAAGGTTTCATGGAATAGACTTAGTTTTTGGGTACTTGCCAGGTTCTTATGGCCTGGATTGGCCACTGTTGGAAACAGGATGCTGGGCTTGATGGACCCTTGGTCTGACCCAGTATGGCATTTTCTTATGTTCTTATGTTCTTAACTGTCTCTTGTGCTCTGTGGGACCAGACTGCCCCTTGTTTTTCCCCATAGCACTGCAGTTGTGTTGTGCCCGTTGGCACCTTGTTCAGCTTCTATGGGTCTCTCTGGTCGCATGGGCAGTCCTGGAGCTCTGTAATCACCCACATATGAAGACTACCATCCTACTTGTCCTAGGAGAAAGCGCAGTTGCTTACCTGTAACAGGTGTTCTCCTAGCACAGCAGGATGTTAGTTCTCAGGAATCTCACCCACCTCCCCACGATGTTGGGTTCACCTTCGGTTTGTTGTGTTATTTTTTTCTTGCTCGCGTTTTTGCTAAATTACGAGACTGAAGGGGGACCTCACATGGATGTGCGGATAGCTCCATCAAATGATGTCACCCATATGTGAGGACTAACACCTGTTACAGGTAAGCAACTGAGCTGTATTCTTGGGCAAGTCAATTTGTACTCCATTGCCCCAGATACTAACTTATCGTAAGCACTCTCTTGTAAATCTCTTTGAGCACAGGTTTAGAAAAGCAAGTATTATGTGTTTATATTTTATTAATCCTGTACTCTGCTGTGAACATAAACTTGAACCAGCAGAATTTCAGCAATTTGAAATAAAAAGAAAAATGCCAAATCCAAACTTGATCAAGCACACAATTTACTTCAACACTACAGAGTTATTCTGAGTGACAATGATTCAATGACTTTTAACATGTTTTATCTTTAACAGGTTATTCAATTCTAAACTCTAATATCTTAATCCGCATTAGAGATGAGGATGAGTATTATACCAGGGAACAGGATGAACCAGAGAAGTCCAGTTGTCTTAATGGTCCCATCACAGGTTGGAAATATTTTTTTCACAAAATTTGCTTTATTAAAAAATATTTCTGTGACAAAAAGTGTGACTGAGTTCATTATCCATAGCTGAAATGTTTTCCTTTCTTGAATTTTTTTTTTTTTTGTGTATGTGGTTTACCCTTCATTTTTGCCTCTGAATCCCACCATATTTGCCGTAATAGTCTGATTGACCTAATCTAATGCTATAGATATATTTGAAATCTGGAAAAAAAATATGTGGTCAAATAGAAATGTGCTTTCAAGAGTTATACAAAATATAGGTCAGAAAAAGTTTCTGAAAACATGAACTTTTATAAAAAAAATGTACATTTTTGACAAGTTTTTATCTTCTCTAAGGTTGTGTTGAAAAAGATGTACAGTACTGCAGCTGTATTGGGAATGCTCGTGTTTAAGTAGAAATGGGACAAAAATGTATTACCACAGGTCGTGATTGAAAACTGTGCCCACAACCAGTGTGTGATCTGTGAACACACACAAATGATCTGGGGAAATAATAGTAAAAGTAATGTAATTCCAGATACTTTTCATTGGCTTACTTCTTAAAATTAGAGCATATGAAACAATATTGTAATAAGTAGAAAATATGGCATTCTAATACTTAAATTTAGCCCTGGCCATTTACAATCATAAACCAGCACTATTATCCTCCCTAATTGAATTTATACCACTTTTAAAACTTAAATTCCAAGATAAAGAAGTGGCAAAGGTTTTAAAGAAACCTAATAAATGCATTTTGTTAAACGCTAAGTTATATGTAGTGTGGCTGTGTGTTGTTTTCTGGAGGGTCTGCTAGATTCGCGGAAGTAGAAGTGTTCTTTGAACCATTGCATGTCATCGTTGTGGAGGGATTTGTGAATGAGGGTGAGTGTTTTATATTGTATTCGGGCGGTTATGGGTAGCCAGTGTAAGTGTTTGAGTACGGGGGTGATATGTTTGTTCTTGTGTACATTGGTGAGGATACGTGCGGCAGCATTTTGTAGGAGTTGTAGCGGTTGGATAGTACTTTTTGGGAGCCCTTGGAGAATGGCATTGCAGTAATCTATTTTCGTGAGAATGATGGCTTGTAGAATGGTGCAAAAGTCGTTTAGGTGTAGAAGGGGTTTGAGTTTTTTTAGTGTGTGTAGTTTTAAAAATCCTTCTTTTAAGTTGGAATTTATGAAGTTTTTTAGATTAAAATGGGTGTCTAGAATGACCCCGAGGCTGCGGACGTGAGAGGAGAAGAGATTGGATGGAACGGGGGAGCTGATAGGTTGGACATTAAAGGGGATGTTGTTCTGTGAAATGGCAAGCAGTTCCGTTTTAGCTGTGTTGAGGGCGAGGAAGTTGTCAGTAAGTAGGGCGTTAATGGCGGGGAGGGCTGATTCCCAGGTCTTGAGGGCATTTGTGAGTGTGTTTGTGATGGGGATAAGGATCTGAATGTCGTCGGCATATATGAAATGCGGAAGACCAAGGTCAGAGAGAAGGTGGCAAAGAGGGAGGAGGTATATATTAAATAAGGTGGAAAAAAGCGAGGATCCTTGGGGAACGCCTTGTGCTAGACTGTAAGATTTAGATTTGTGATTCCCCATTTTTACTCTGTATTGACGATTATTGAGAAGGGAGGGAGGGCAGATCCTGTGATGCCGATTTCATGGAGGTGTTGGATTAATATATTATGGTTGACAGTCTCAAAGTATAAATCGCCAAGAAATTTTACTTTTCTTTGTGCAAACACTACAAATAGATGACCAGTAATATCATATAATCCTGACAGGTGCCATGTTTCAATGTCCAAAAATACATCTGCATCAGGGGAAATATCCAGATGAAACCTTCAGCCAGCCATGTTGTTCAGTGTCTCACTTCCATTCCCCACTTGGGTCTACATTTAAAAACTAAAAAAATAAATAACCAAAGTTCAAATCAGTCTACCATGGACTTTCATGTCATTAATTTAGCACAGTTCTTAAATCTATTAGTGAATATCACTCTAATTCTTCATTCAGACCTTTAGGACACAGAGAATCTAAGGTGAAGACCAAATAATATTGCTCTTGGAAATTCAGTAATTCAATTACATCTAATCTCTAATCACTATCTAATCCAAAACCGTCCATTTTAAATCAGAAAACACATGATTCATTTGTACACCGTGGGAAACTGCAGTTTCATGGCTTTTAGACAACTATGATGCTCTGACGTTCAGTACTTTTCATGTACTAAACTTTTCATGAAGACTGTAATCTGTAAGCATTTGTATTTATTTTAAGAATTTGTATTTACTATTTATTTTATTATTTAGCTATTAACATTGTTCTGTTACCACTTGGTACTATTTCTCTCCTTTACCTCAAACTCTAAGTTCCTACTAAGTTAGCCATGTTATTTATACCCAGTCGTTGGATGTAATTGTTTATTTGTTTAATTGTTCAATTTGTTTGATGTAATTTTCTAATCCTTGTTCTGTGTAAACCGAAGTGGTATGTACTAGTGCATGAACTCCGGTATATAAAAGCCTTTAAATAAATAAATTTAAATAAATACTGCAGCCAGAACTTCAGCATTTGCTATTTAAGGCATACAGGCTGGCTTGTTACAGGCCAGTGGTCTGCATGAAGATGTATGATTTGTTTGGCAAATGTTCCTTGAATGGGAGACAACTTAGTTGGAGACAAGGTTAAGGAGACTATAGCTCAGATAGGAGCAGTAAGCTACCATTCAGTCTATATCAGCCAGAGTAGGTGACCAGCCTCCACCCACCAGATGTCAGCACATCTGTTATAGTTTAGCATTCTTATAAATGTCATCGGACTGCCCCATCCTACAACAATAGCTTCCTGCCAAAAGGTGCCAGAGAAAGAGGCATTAACCCTCAGCAATCACAGGTGTCAGTCATGCCACAATCAATGCACTCAGTGGAGCCCTACCAGACCCCTCAGGCTATGTTTATTAAACAGTAAACACACCTTGTATTTCCTCTTTATTTCGATGTACATGCATGCATGGAGATTTCTTCAGAATAGCATATGGTTATGCAATCAGGAAATGCAGACTAATAATTTCTACTTGCATACTTTAAAGAAGTAAAGAGACTGTATGTAGGCAGGAATTATTGGTCTGTATTTCCTTTAGTTATACCACAATTCTATGAAACCTGCACAGTGAGCTTAGCTTGGCCTTGGAAAAAGTACAAACCAGACCAAAGGCAGCTTTCTAAGATTCTACAATTCCTCCTTTTTGTGATTTTTCAGAATTGTCAAGCTAAGAAAATCCTATTACTAGAACCTTCTTGTGCATATCATGCCACCAGATCATTGATTTCATACAACCATGCAAACACCTTACAGAAAATCAATATTTCATTTTCATTTTTCATTTATTAAAACTTTATAACCTGCTTGAAAAAAATTACCTAAGTGATAGTAACATAGAATAACTAAAACATAACAAATAGAAATATAAATTATAATTAATACACAATCAAATTAAAATACAATGAAATAAAATTCAACAGATTAACAGTAATAAAACATCACCAAATTGAGGCCATCCACTCTGCAAAGGTTTAAGTATTGTCAGATACCTTACTAAAAACCAGGAATTAACTGCTTTCTTAAAATGTAAATAGATGGAACAAATGACAAATGGTAAGGAGTTCCATAAAGAAGGTGCTTCATAATAAACGTGGTTTCTCTAGTGGAATCTAGACGGATTATTGAAAGTGATGGAACATGAAGAAGCCCTGCTTGAGAAGAATGTAGACAACAAGTTGGACTATTGTTATAATTTGACTTGGTTGTGAACCCTGGATCGTGACGAGCTGACTCCACCCACATGGAGGAGCCCTGTGGGGACTCATCACGATAGGCGTGGCCTCAGCAGAGGACGACACAGAAGAGTTCAACTTTATTGTTCAGCAACGGTGAAGGAACCCACAGGAGTGGGTAGAAAGGCACAGTCCAGAGTAGTGGTATTACCCAGATAGTGTCCCCCGGTAGTGGTCCGCAAAGCGGGGTACGCCGGAGAATGCTTCCTTCAGATAATACACTGTAGAGTAGACCGGGTAGTGGCCCGCAGTGCGGGGTACGCCGGGGAGTTCTTCCAGATGGCACGATAGTAGAGTAGATCCGGTAGTGGCCCGCAGCGCAGGGTATGTTGTGAATCCACACAGTAGAAGGAAGGAAGGTGCAGGAGGGTAGATGAGCTGGATAGATGATGGTATTCACTCCAAGGTGCCAAAGAAGATCTGCTGCGGCAGGCACGGCCAGGCCCGAGGCACGGGATATGCCAGAAGGTCCGTCAGCAGGCAGTCAGAGAAGGTACATACAATGTAAGAGTAGCTGGGGACTAGCCAGAGAAGGCCCTCTGAGGAGCGGGTAGCCAGAACATGGCAAAGTCCCCGAGGAGCGGGTACCTAAGGCGCTTAATGCAGGAACACGTAGCAGAAGCAATGTGTCTCCGAGGTAGTGGAATTCAGCAGGAAGGAAGTCCTTGCTAACTCGTAGGAAGGAAGGTTCGGAGGGTTTAAATACACTGGCGGATGATGTCATACGGAGAGGACGCCCCCGAGGTTCCCACCATGACGTGTATTTGAGAGGGACTGGCATGCGTGCGTGCCCTAGGTTATCCCCAATTCAAGATGGCGAACAGAGGCACCCACGCCGTCCCGGGGATGCCAGGGAGGTCGGCGAATGGAGGCAGTGGTAGCCATCTTGGCCAGGATCGTTGGTGGAGGGAAAAAAGAGGTGAGCAACAGAGGGTGCAGCCATCTGCGACCAGACGCAACAGTACCCCCCTTCTAGGGCCCCTCCCAGAGGGTTTAGGCTTCCTAGGAAGAGTTAGATGGAATTGTCGAATTAAGTCCTTGTCGAGGATATTGGTAGCAGGCTCCCAAATATTTTCTTCTGGCCCATATCCTTCCCAGGATATAAGATACTTCTAGTGCTTTCCTCGTTTGCGCACATCCAAAATGTCATCCACTTGGTATGTAATGTCCTCTTCAGCTGTAAGAAGTAATGGATCCGGAGTCTTTTTTTGAAAATTCGGAGAGGATGAGTGGCTTCAAGAGAGACACATGGAAGACATTGTGTATCTTAATAGAAGCAGGTAGTCGCAGGCTGTACGTTAATGGTCCTAGGCTTCGAAGGATGGGGAAAGGCTCAATATATTTATTTATTTTATTTATTTATTTAAAAACTTTTCTATACCGTCGCTAAGTTATATACCATCGCAACGGTTTACAAATAGGCACATAGACTAGGGTAAGTAAATGTAGGATATCTTACATTCTAACAGGTGCCAATAAAGTTCGGTTACAATTTCATAAATAAAATCATTATTTGAGTAATGTTGGTCAAGTCCAGGTATATTATTGAGTTACTATCGCTTTGAAATATTACTTCTTAAAAGTAGGATTGATTAAATTCATTCTCATCTGCATTACCTTGTACTTTCATTCTCTACCCTTAGACGGACACGTAAGTGATCCCATGTGCGGTATATAAAAAACTTTTAAATAAATAAATAATAAAAAAACTTTTAAATAAATAAATACCCTCCACACTCTTTAGTGAAGGCTTTTTTAAAGCGCCATGTTTTTAGATTTTTCTTAAAAGTTTTGAGATTATTCTGTAATCTGAGTTCGGGTGGCATCGTGTTCCATAGTATGGGCCCAGCCAATGATAAAGCCCTTTCTCTCACTTAGGTTAATTTTGCTGTATACCGTAGAGCAAATCTAACATAAGGCAGCTTGAGACAGATGAATTTGGTACTGAGCCGTACCTTGTCTCCCGGTTAGAATTGGGGTGATAGGGGAGAGCTTTCAAAATGGCGTCCTGAACAGATGTGTTTGCGAGAGGCTCCCGATTTTCTCTTTCTAACTATTTCCAGAATGCCACATACCAAACGGAAAGCCCGAGTTCGGTGTGGGGAAAGTTCCTCCACACCGATGGCAGCATCTCAACCCCGGATAGCCAGCTTCTTTGTGATGCTTCCCCCACTAACGCCGGGAGATTGGGTCGCAGAGGGGTTAGCCGAGGAGCGAGGGCTCTCCCCTCCGACTGAAATATCTCTGAGCCCCGGATCACCCAGGAGACCGACACCGCTGGGCCGTGGCGAAGAACAGAGGCAGCAGGATGTCGTTAGCCCCTCGGGAAATTTCCGAGGTGAGGCAGAAGAGGCAGCACACATGAAAACACCTTGTGGACTTACTATCTTGGAGCAAGCAAATACAGACCCCAGTGGAGGTAATGAAGGAGTGGGGCTGGAGTTTGCTGTAATGCTTGGGTCGTCAGGAGCTGGCAATGGCGTTGGTGAAGCAGCAAGTGGGGGAAGGGAGGTTGAGAACCAAGAAATTTGCAAGCAAGTTTTGTTGCTCCCTAAAGAGGAAATAACCCTTTCTACAATTTGGTTAGCCCTTCCAAACCTTTGAGAAGGCTATACTGGGATTAAGTGAGGTGTGAGATGTTAAAAGCCAAGTGAAACAAAATGCAAATGAACTGGCTCTCCAAAATGCTAAATTGGGAAAAATAGAAGATCAGATTACTGAACTGGAGAAAATTCAGTCAAACCTGGTTCAGAGTGAATGTGAGACGACTAAGAGACAGGAAAAGATAGAAAATAGCCTAAGGGCACACAATTTAAGATTTATAAACTTTCCAGTGCTTAGAAATATTCCACCTTAGAGATGACCTTCATTTTTTTGTATCAGGACGTATTTTGGTTCGGGCACTTCGTCGAAAATTTTGTTTTTCGGCGGATTGTTTTTTGTCGGCACGTATCGGGAAAACGAGTTGGGAAGACAAATCGAAAAAAAATGTATCGGGGGGGAAAAAAAAAAGAATCTGAAAAAAAAAACCCCACCCCAACCCTTCAATTTTACTTTCTTACAACCCCCCCAACATCCCGATCCCTCCCCAAGACTTACTAAAAGCCCTGATGGTCCAGCGGGGTCCTGCGAGCTAACTCTCCCTCCATGCCGTCGGGCCTGCTACGAATCAAAATGGCGCGGCCCTTTGCCCTTACGATGACACAAGGGCTACCAGTGCCATTGGTCGGCCACAGTCACATGGCAGGAGCAATGGATGGCCGGTGCCATCTTGTGCTCCTACCATGTGACGGGGCCGACCAATGGCACCAGTAGCCCCTGTGACATAGTAAGGGCAAAGTCTATCGGTGCCATTTTGAATACTGGCAACAGACGGCCCAAATGCAGGAGAATGCTCCAGCTGGACCACCAGGGACTTTTGGCAAGTCTTGGGGGGGGGGGGAGTTTAGGAGTCTTTTCAGGCAACCCTGCCTGGGATCAACATGGACCCAGGGACCTTTTCCTGGGTGGAATTCGTCAAAGGGCTGCAAACCTTTGTCCAAGCACCTCTCAAGCCTATTGAGACGGGCCCTTCCTAAGCAAGAACCTCCCTACCAGGGATACAGACACCTCGGAGGACGAGACTGACTCCCTGGAGGAAGGAGAAATCCCTCCAGGGATGGAACCATACCGAACCATGCTACGTTTCTTCTCCAAAGACGAGTTACCAGCTCTCGTGTCCCAGAGCCTGAAGAAGCTGGACATTCCAGGCACGGACACCACAGCGAAACCAAAGAGGAACCCCATCTTGGTCTCCCTCCGCCAAGCCTCATGCTGCTTTCCAATGTTGCAGGCAGTACAGCAACTGATTGACCTGGAATGGAACGCCCCAGAGGCCAGCTTCAAAGGAGGACGGGCCCTGGAAGCCCTGTACCCCCTGGAACTCATGGCTAAGGAACTCCTGCGGTTCCCAAAGGTGGACGCCGTGGTCTGCGCACTCTCCAACTGCACGACCATTCCCGTTGAGGGAGGAGCAGCACTAAAGGATGCCCAGGACAGACGACTGGAATCCATCCTTAAACAGTCTTTTGATGTAGCGGCAATGACTCTTCAGATCGCTTCCTGCTGTGCCATGGTGTCACGTTCTTGCTTGCTCCAGAGACGCAACCATGCCCCGTGAGACAATGGAACCTGCGGTGTCCTTCCTCACGGATGCGACCTCAGTGTGCAATTCAGCCAGGCGTGTCGCCTCAGGGGTGGCAGCCAGAAGACAACTGTGGCTCCGAAATTGGTCAGCCGACGTGACCTCCAAAGCGAATCTCACAAGAATGCCCTTTAAAGGATCTCTCTTGTTCGGAAGCGAATTGGAAAAGCTAGCCAACAAATGGGGCGAATCTCTAGTACCTTGCCTACAGGAGCAAAAGAAATCGGCGCTCCTCCCCTGAAGAACCAAGGGCAGAGGAGCTCAGCGCTTTAGACCGTACAAGAACACACGCTACCAAGTACCTCGCCCCGCAGGCAGGGCTCAGTCCTTTCGGAGCAGACAAAACAAGAGGGGAGCAGGCCCAGGTACAGGCTCCGGCCGCACCCCGCAATGAGAATCAGCAGACCCATCCACAGGAAGAAGTCATAGGGGGCAGACTTACCCTCTTCTACCAAAGATGGGTCGAGGTAATTTCGGACAAGTGGGTCCTAACCACTTGTCCAAAGTTACCTCTTCGAGAGGGATACTCTCTGGACCTCCACAGCATCCCTCCAAACAAATTTGTGAGATCACCATGCCACTCCCACTCCAAGAGGACGGCAGTGGAAACCACACTGACAAGACTACGCAACCTAAATGCAATAACTCTGGTGTCCACGCAGCAAGAAAATACTATTCACTATTCCATCTCTTTTTATCATGCCCAAGAAGGAAGGAACGTTCCGGCCCATCCTGGACCTCAAGACCGTCAACCGGTACCTGAGGGTGCCACACTTCCGCGTGGAAACCCTTCACTCCGTCATAAGAGCAGTACAGCCGGGAGAATTCCTGACCTCACTGGACCTATCCGAAGCCTATCTCCACATCCTGGTACATCGCGACCATCAGTGCTTCCTACGCTTTGCGATTCTGGACCATCATTTCCAGTTCTGGGTGCTACCCTTCGGACTAGCTACCGCCCCTCGGACCTTCACCAAAATCATGGTGGTAGTGGCGGCAACACTGAGGAAAGAAGGAATCGTCGTACATCCTTACCTGCACGATTGGCTGATCAGGGCAAAATCTCCAGAGGAGAGTCACCAGGCGACCACCAGAGTCAAGAATCTCCCGCGGAATCTCAGGTGAGTCATCAACACAGCCAAGAGCTGCCTGCAGCCCTCCCAATCACTAGAGTACCTGGGAGTCCGGTTCAACACCAAACAGGGCAAGGTTATCCTTCCCCCTCCAAGGAGGAAGAAGCTGATGGGTAAACTGCGGAACTGTGCTCACCCCAAGGTATGGGATTGCCTCCAAGTCCTCTGCCTCATGACGTCAACCCTGGAAGTCGTTCCATGGGCAAGGGCCCACATGCGCCCACTACAAAATTCCCTACTGTCATGATGGAATCCAACGTCACAGAACTACTCGATACACCTCCAGCTCCCAGTAGAGGTTCGGACCCAGCTACAATGGTAGCTACAGGAAGACCACCTGAGCATGGGAGTAATCCTATCCCCACCGAACTGGATCCTACTCACCACGGATGCAAGCCTGTGAGGGTGGGGAGCCCACTGTCAGGAACTGATGGCCCAGAGACAATGGGACAAGGAAGAGGCGGGATGGAACATAAACCGCCTGGAAGCCCGAGCAGTCAGACTAGCCTGCCTACGATTCAGCCACAGACTCCGGGTCAAGTCTGTCAATTGTGTCAGACAACGTCACAACCGTGGCCTACATCAGCCGCCATGGAGGAACCAGAAGCCAACAGGTGTCCCTGGAGATAGACCCCCCCTTATGGTGTGGGTGGAACTAAACCTGCAAGGGATTTCGGCCTCCCACATTGTGGGAAAAGACAACGTCTCTGCGGACTACCTCAGCAGAGAAAGCCTAGACCCAGGAGAATGGATGCTGTCAACCACAGCCTTCCAGTTAATAATAAACTGCTGGGGAACCCCAGCGATGGATCTACTGGCAACCAAGTCCAACGCCCAAGTTCCTAAGTTCTTCAGCCGCAGACGAGAATCGCAATCCCAGGGAATAGACGCCTTCGTTCAGACCTGGCCAGAGGAAGACCTGCTGTACGCATTTCCTCATTGGCCACTGCTGGGCAGAATCATCCGCAAGATAGAACACCACAGGGAACTAATACTTCTAGTGGCCCCGGATTGGCCGAGATGGCCATGTACGCAGACATGCGAAGACTTTTTGCAGGGAACCCTCTGTGCCTACCTCCACACAGGGACCTCCTCCAGCAAGGACAGATCCTCCACGAAGACCTGACTCTATTCTCTCTTACGGTCTGGCCCTTGAGAGGACTCGCCTGAAGAAGAGCGGATACTCTAAGGCAGCGATTGACACTCTGCTGCGAGCACACAAGTTTTCCACATCACTGGCGTCCATACGAATATGGAGAGTATTCGAAACCTGGTGGGAGGACCACGAGATTCTCCCACGGTCAGTCAAAATCCCCATGATCCTGGAATTCCTGCAGGATGGCTTAAGGAAAGGGTTGGCTCTCAACTCCCTCAAGGTTCAGGTTCTACTGCCTGGACGTCCAGGCCTGAGAGGATGCAGCATTTGTGAAGGGCGGTGCTAACAGGACTGCGACATCCTCCCGCCCCGTTCGGGAGTAGCTTTTGTACATCCCATTGGTCCTGAGTCCATCTGGCTACACACTAGGAAATGGAGAAATTACTTATCTGATAATTTCGTTTTCCTTCGTGTAGACAGATGCACTCAGCATCCTGCCCACGGCTGCCCATGAATGGTATGAAGAAATCACCCATGAGGCGAATCTCGAACCCACGAGATCACAGGTAAGCCGCTGCCCTATCCTCAGATCAGGGCATCTGTAGTGTTGCTGGGATCCAGCGCCTTCATAGTAGAATACAGTTGCGGTATCAAGTTTTAATCTAGTATTACGTTGTTTCCAAGTTCAAATTACATTTTTCAATAGTATGTCGACAATGGCTTTGGAAGAGACATGGCTGAGGTCACTGCAGGATTATATCTAGGGTGAAGTCAGCTTTGAAACCTGACTCCATCTGCTAGTAGGGGAGCACATAACCTATTGGTCCTGAGTCCATCTTTCTACACTAAGGAAAATGAAATTATCAGGTAAGTAATTTCTCCACTGCTTTCCCCTTTGTTCTAGTTTAAAAGCGCCTCTATTTCTTTTTTAAGGATTAGCACCAGCAGCCTGATTCCACCCTGTTAATGTTCAGCTTGTCCCTTTGGAAAAGATGTTATCTATGTCTCACAATTAGATGGAATGTCAACTGGCCTTGTCTCTGTTCAAAAATGTTCTGTAATGTTGTAGCTCAGCATCTTTAACTTTCAGGGTCTTTTATCTGGAAAGACAAGTACAAGGCTGAAGTACAAATGTCATGCTTATAATGTTAGTAATTATAAAACTGCCTGTGATCAAAAATCAATAACCTAGAACAAGAATAATGACTTCATGTGTGGCATGTCAAAAATTGTTTCACTGCCTCTTCATAGCTGTCATTTACAATTCATGTCTGTAGTGGGGCTTTAAGCACCACAACAGCTGTACATCCATGCAGCATCCTTTTCTGTAAAGAAATACTTCCTTAGATAACTCCTCAGTCTTACCCTCTTTCGCCCTCATCCCATGATCCCTCATTATAGAATCTCCTTTCCGTTGAATGATCCCAACTTCCTGTGCATTTGTCATGGTTTCTCCACTCGTGTTACACCACCCCAGTAGCCTTACAGGACTGCAAAGCTGGATGCTGGGGCAGGCTTAGGGCTGGACTTCTGCCTAGCCAGCCCCCTCTCCCACAGATTGAGCCATTGGGTTGTGAGGACCAGTAGATCTTTGCTGCGGCTGTACCTTATAGTGATTCAGTACTATGGGAACAAGGCTGAACAGGCTGGCAGAAAGTACAGACTGGAGCAAGGCTAGACACATACACAGGCTGGAAGCTTGGACACAGAGTGCAGGCTGGGCTTGGTAAAGCTTGGAACAGGCAGGATGAGTCAAAGCTTGGTACAGGAGCTGGCTGAGGTAGGACTGGAAGATGAGGCTGGAATAAGGTTGGCCTGGATACTGGAGTTGGAGATGGAACAAAGACTGGGGCATTGCAACACAGCCAGGGAGAGATACAAGCAAGGCAGGATACTGGACTGGGCAGGAAACTAAGTAGGAACTGGGACAGGGAAGGAGCTGTGCACAGGATACTGGATCAGACAGGGAGCTGAGGGCAGGATACTGGAACAGACAGGACTGGGCAGGGCCCAAAAAGACCAGACAAGGATAGGACTGAAAAAGAACAAGGCAAGACAATTGTTATGGTTGTGGACCCTTGAGTTGGAGTGTGGTTGACGCCACCTACTGGGAAGGCCCAGTAGGTTCTTACTGCCAACTGGCAGAAGACAATGCAGGACTTAACTGGAGCTTCGCCTATACCAGCCCCTTTCCCCCACGGGTTGAGCCTTTGGGTTCTGGGGGCCAGCAGGTCTTAGGTGAGTATCTCTGGTGAAGGCTAAGAGAGTTTCTGTAGTTAGGCTGAGGTCGAGGCAGACAAAGGGAGTCAGGTCAAGGCTATGGTCAAGATGGGCGGCAGACATGGATGGTCAGGTTATAGACTGAGAACAATAACTGAGGGAGAGTCCAAGCAAGGCAAGGCTGAAGACAAAGATCTGAAGCAGCAACTTGCACTACCTGGAGATAGTTGACTGATTGCTGAGGCAAAATGAGTGTCGAAAGAGACCATTTATAGGGTAAGGGGCCTGACATCAGTAGGCGCCGGTGTGGTTTTCCTGCTACAGACATTTTAAGAAGGGCTGAGTCCTGCACATGCCTAGAGATGCAGAAAGAGGTGGTGACATCTGGCTACAACGAATTCCATCAGTGGAGTCTTTCCGTTTGGCCTGTTGGCAGCGGCATTCCCCAGCCCAGCAGCGAAGGGTGAGTGAGCCAGCTCGTGGGGGCAGTCCACAAGCCAGCAAACATAACAGCACAGAGCAAGGAACACAGAAACCCAAAGGCAACAAGACTGGAGGCTTGTAAGTCACTAGGCAATAGTCCCGAAGGCCCCTAGGTATAAAAATAGGCCTAGATAGGCCACAAGGCATGAAATAAGTATACAGAAGGCCTGGCAGCCACAAGGCAAGGTAAGGCCTAGATAGGTCACAAGGCTAGAAGCAAGAAGGTCCGGAGGCCACTAGAATGCCTGGAAGCCACAAGGCAAGGCAAGATCTGAGTAGACCATAGAGCAAGAAGGCCTGGATGCCGCAAGGCAAGGTACAAGGAAACAGCGGCCAGGTCAGAGAGCCAAGAACGACTCCATGAAGAGGCAGGGATGAATGGGCAAGGCTGGGTTACATAGGGCTTAAGCTTGCATGTGTGCAAGCAGTGAGGAGGAACTTGGCAAGGTTGGAGATTAAGCTTACTGAGGACCCCTGGTGGAGAGGAGAGTGCACTACAGGCTTAAGTCTGAAGGCCATTGAGGAGATTACTTGGATGGCTCTGAATGGAACTCACTGGAAGCATCTGCTGGTAAAGGAGTTTCATAGTTGGCAGACTCTGGGCATGGTGAAGCCTTGAAACAGGCGAAACCAGGACAACATTGATACCTCTGAGGTATTTAAATGTGTCTATCATAAGAACATAAGATATGCTATACTGGGTCAGACCAAGGGTCTATTAAGCCCAGTATTCTGTTTCCAACCGTGGCCAATCCAGGTGACAGATACCTGGCAGGGTCCCAAATAGTAGATAGATTCAATACTGCTTATCCCAGGGATAAGCAATGGCTTTTTCCAAGTCTAGCTGGCTAAAAACGCTTTATGGAATTGGCCTCCGGCAATGAATGCTAACTGCCTTTACCACATCCTCTGGCAATGAATTCCAAAGCTTAATTGTGCATTGAGTGAAAACATATTTTCTCTTATTTGTTTTAAAACTGCTACTGAGTAACTTCATGGAATGTCCCCCGGTTTTTTAAATATTTTTTGAAAGCATAAACCACCAATTTGCATTTACCCATTCTACTGTATTCATGATGTTATAGACCTCTATCATATTGCCTCTCAGCTGTCTCTTCTCCAAGCTGAGGAGCCATAACCTCTTATTTTTTTCCTTCACAGAGGAGCCGTTCCAGTCTGATTCTGTTACCTTTCTCTGTACCTTTTCTAATTCCACTATATTTTTTTTGAGGTGCGGCACCTATAATTGCACTATAGAGCGTTACAGAGATATTAATTTATTGTCCATTCCTTTCCTAAGCAAATATATTCTGCTTAGCTGTTTTTGTTAAACCGTTAAACTGTTATTATAGTTACTCTGTAAAAAACTGTTATGAGTTACTCTGTAAAAGGTATGTTGCTGACTCCATGTTGACTGTAAACCGATAAGATGTCCAACAACGAATATCGGTATAGAAAAACCTTAAATAATAAAAATAAATAAATATCTCCCCCATCTCAATTTTCCTCTGGGGTATACATATTTAGATCTTTGACTGTTGCCATCTGCTTTGCAATGAAGATCACTTACTATCTTAATAGCCTCCCTCTTGACCAAATCAATCCAGTTTATATCATTTGGATGGTGCAGTCTCCAGAACGGTACACAGTCTTCCAAATGAGGTCTCACCAGGCACTGATCTAAAGGCAATATCACTTCCTTTTCTTCAGCTGACTACTGCTCTTCCTATGCTCCCAAGCATCTTTCTGGATTTTGCCATTGCCTTATTCACCTGTTTGGCCACCTTGACGTAATCGGATATGATCACACACAGATCCCACTTTTGTTTTATGTATAGAAAAATTTCACCCTCTAGACTGTATTGCTCGCTAGGGGTTTTGCAGCCCACATTTCTGACTCTGCTTTTTTTTAGCTGCCAGTCTTTACACCATTCCTCGGTTTTCACACCTTCCTGGCTGGCTGTGGTGGTGCAGATTTTGGTATCTATAAAAAGACAAGTCTTTCCAAATAATACTGCAATATCACTTACAGAAATGTTGAAAGAACTGTTCCAAGGCCCGATCGCTGCAGCACACAACTAGTAATAGCCCTTTCCTCAGCGTGAGCTCCATTTACCACTATACTTTATTGCCTCTCATGCAGTCCGTTTCTAACCTAGTCAGTCAATTTAGGGGTCTGTACCAAGAGTGTTTAGTTTATAAGTGATCCATGTGTCAAAGGCCTTGCTGAAATCCAAGTACAAACTCTAACACGTTCCAACACACTAATAAGTACAAACAATCTAACACACTCCCTTGGTGAACTCTCTAGTTACCCAGGCAAAGAAATTGATCAGATTTGTCTGCAAACTTCTACCTCTAGTAAAACCATGCTGCCTCTCACCATGAGGTCTTTCTAACCAGCTTGTAATTCCCAGCCTTCTCCTTACTTCCACTTTTTTGAAGAGGAATCACTTCTGCCTGTCCTCTAGAACTACTCCCAACTCTAAAGAAGCATTGAAAAGGTTGGCAGAACTGCCATAACTTCTCTAAGTTCCTATAAGATCCTCATGTGTATCCCATCTGGCCCCATCACTTTATCTATTTTAGGTTTAGCTCCTTACAAAGATGCTTTTTTGAAAATTATCTAAAAAAAAAAAAATGTATCCTTCTGTTCTATTGTATCTGCTAGTTCTTCTTCCATTTGCATCTTAGCTCTCCTGAATTATTTTCCAGTTTCTGTTACCTTTTCCAGATATTGTTGCCTGTCTTTCTCTGCAATGTCTTGAATTTTATGAATGCTAACTTTTTTCCCCTTACATTTCTAGCTACTGCTTTAGAAATCCATAGCAGCAGCTTTTTCTTCTTACCTTTATTTACTTTTCTAACAAAAAAGGTTAGTTGCATTTACAGTATCTGCTTTTAGTTTTGTCCACTGCTGCTGATCTTCCCCTAGGTTTTCCCATCTAGGTAACGACTCCATGAGGTGTACTCCATTTTAACAAAGCTAGTTTTCCTCAAATCTAGGACTCTTGCCTTTGAATGAACCTTCTCTGCATTCTAATCCTGAACCACACCATCAGAAACACTGTCACCATTGGTAAGCACCAAGTCCATTATTGCCTTCCTTCCATGTGAATCCATTATCAGTTGACTGAACAGTTCTTCCTGCAGAGAATCCAAGATTTCCTTGCTTCTAGAAGATATCAGAGCCGGAGTGTTCCACTAATAGATTGAAATCACTTAGCAATGGCAACTTTGTGAATGTCCTCCATGAAATCTCTGTCCATTTATTGTGCCTGTGAAGGAGGTCTGCATATCATATCATACCATAACAGATAAACTGGAAAGAAGGAATGGAACATCTAACTGAATTGGTTACCAGTTCACTTCAGAATAATCTACAAATCCATCTCCTTGATATACAAAATCATTCATCAACACACCACAATTGACCTACAATTTCCTCTCCGCTTACACCACGCCACAAGACCTACCAGAGCCGCATACAGAGGATCCCTCCATGTACCCCCTACTAAAACCACTAGTCACATTACCTTAAGAGATCGAGCCCTCTCCACAGCTGGCCCACTGTTATGGAACTCCATCCCTCCCGATCTCAGATAGGAGCCTTGCCTCCTAACCTTTAGAAAAAGACTCAAGACGTGGCTGTTTATGCAAGCTTTCCCGGACTTAAATTAATGCACCTCGCCATCAACATATCCAACACAGCAGCCGTACCTCATCCCCTTGTATATAATTTAGTCTCTGCTAAACTATCTTTATTTCCTCTGATCCCAGTTCAACAGTCCTTGTTAATTGTAACTGTTTTCTTCGACACGTTATTTCTGTTTTGCTGTATTTATTGCACCCCTGTTTATTTGTAAACCAGCATGATGTGATTGTTTCATGAATGCCGGTATATAAAAACCTTAAATAAAATAAAAATAAAATAAATAACTCACAGAGCTGCCTCCTTACCTCCTAAGCCCTGCAGTTCTCTTCCTTTAATATTGGTTTGTATATATCATGACCCGTCTCCCTTTTCTCCTACCTTGCCCTTCCTGAATAGTTTATAGCTCTGATTTACTATATCCCAGTTTTGGTTTTCCATGCACCCGTGCCTCCACGACAGCTCTACATACAAATGAGCCTCTTCCATGACTTCCTCTAGATCCAGGGCTTTATTTCCCACACTATATCCATTAGTTTACATAGCTTTTCAGATGCCCATAGCTTTGCCTTTTCTTCAATTAGGTGGATACCTTCTCTGCTCACCAGTCCTTGAAAAACCATCCCGTGGTCCAGAAAGCCGAATCGCTCTCATAGGTACCATCTATACAACCATTCATTTACCTCCTGAATGTGAACTTTTCTGTCTCAGCCTTCATCCTGGACTAAGAGAATTGAGAAGAAAAGCACCTGCACCCTTATGTACATCATCCTCATTCCCAGAGTCATGAAGTCTCTTTGGATATGATTCAGGGGGATAGCTAGTAATATCATTTGTGCCAGCATGGTTGAGCACCATCGGATAGCAGTAGGTAATCTCTCCCTGATCTTGCACCTCCTGGAACAGTATTTATTTATTTATTTATTTATTTATTTAAAAGTATTTACCGTTTTTCAAAGCAAGGTTTTTTTGTCATATATCTGATTGAGGTCTCTGTGCCCCTCATAAGGGAGTCACCAACCACCACTTTTCACTTCCTAGACCCAATAGGTGCTGATCCAGTAGCTTTGGGGCACATGAGCTTAGGTTCCTCCTTATCTTAGGATGGTTTCTCCATCTTTAGGGTTGAGTAAAAGTGGGGTCGGGGCAAGGATTCAATTGGCAATAGTAATTTTTATCCAGGTTCTCCCTCCCCTTCCCCCTGGAGTTTTCCATCTTAGAATCCTAAAAAAGTATTTCATTGATGTAGAAAGTGTGTGTGTTTGTATAATTTGGAAATGTTTTATTTTAGTCTGCCTGTAAAAATGTCTATAAAATGGATTGAAATTAACATTCTATCTTAATGTTCTTACTTAAAAAGCTCAGAAGCATATCTTGCCGTTAGATTTTTCCTTCTGCAGCAATGGCTATATTTTATTTATTTATTTATTTAATCTGCTGGGTTTTTTGTGTTTTTTTTTTTTAAACAAAAGGCAGTCCACTTATCAGACCTGACATTTTATTACGAATTAAGCAAGAAGAGGAAGATGATTTCAGAGGCCATCCTGAATCAGGCAATACAAGTGAGTAGCAACTCCATAAATGCAGTGGTAATATGTATTTATGCATCAGTTGGGGGAATTTTTGCAAAAGGTTTCCGCTTCTTTTGTGAGTTTAAGAAGTGGGCAGTAAACATGTATTTTCTCTATGGGCTTTCTTACTATGGTTTTCTTTTGGGTGGTACTTTTTCTGTTTTATACTAAAGGTAACCTAGTTCTATTGCTTTAACCCCTAAATTTTAGATCACTAACTTTAACAAAGCTCAGTAAGAACAGGGATGAAGGAGGAAGGGAAAATAGCCAGAAATAGAATAAGGATGCTAAATTCCCAATAAATAATTTTTATAAATTAGCAAATATCATGAAAGAATGCCCCTCTATGTAACAAATGTATTTGGTATAAAAAGTGGTTGTTTTAGCAGAATGGATGGATTAGATGTACAGGATTTATTTTGGAGGAGGAAATGGGTTTATTGCACCAAACTTTTCTGAAAAGGATCCACAAGTCAGATGGATTCCTAGCAAGTCTGGAGGATTTCAAAGTTGGTAAGTATTTAACAACTAGATGGTCTTTTTAAAAGATTATTTATTTATGAAGGTTGAAATTCATTTTCTTTTTTTGGTATTTTTTAAAACCCAGTTTCTCTGTTCTTACAAAATGCTTATCCAGTGCTATGCATTCCAGTGACGTATAAAAACTGAAGGTAGATGTGGATGTGTGGCCCATCTAGTCTACCTATTCCTAATGCAATACTGCATCGCCTTCCGACTCACAGGCTTTATCCTCGTGGTTAAGGGATCCTCTGTTGCATATTCTGTGAACTCTTTTGCTGTTTTCGCCTCCATCCGGAAGGCTGTTCTTTCATTGTCTTTCCTCAACGATACCATATGCACAATCTGTGGAAGCCTACACAACATGTTCCACATACAAAGGGAAGATGGGTTTTGGCTGAACAGATTCCTCCTGCTTCTTTGGACTGCAGCTCAATTGGAACCAACCTGTACGGAGCCTCGGCCCCCATGAGTTTTTTTCATTTGCAACTATATGGAGATTTTCCCCTAAGTTTAAAGCCCCTACCCAACTCAGAGTAGCCATCACAGTGATGGTCTTCATCTAGAGCAGTGGTTCTCAACCTTTCTAATGCCGTGACCCCGAAATACAGTTCCTCATGTTGCGGCGAGGGCGGGGTGAGGGTGGGGCTTTGGTCATATGGGGGCGGGGTTATGGATGGGGTTGGATTTTAGTGCATACTTATTTATTATGACATTTATAAACAGAACCACCATTCCTCATAAAACAATAAAATTAAGAAACATAAAGCATCAGTTATAATAGTAAAACCATACTAATAAAAGAATATTTTAAAATTACTGATAAATAGAATTTCTATTAATTAAAATCATATACATTTTTATAATTTCCCAAACACCAATAATATTTCAAAACAGCACATATATCAAATAGCACACAATAATTAAAACTAATAAGGATTTTAAAAAGCCCCTGCTGTCCATACATGGGAGCTCTTGATTTCCAGTCACCCTGATATTGTCGAGGATTAGGGGGTTATCCTCTCTCTCTCACACATACTCATGTCCATTCTCTCTCACACATACACTGTCACATACTTACACATTCATGCTCTTATACCCACCATAACCTCTCACTCTCACAGCCACTGACACACTCTGAGGCTGTAAGACACTCTCTTCCCCCCCCCCCCCCACTCACACACACACACACTCTCAGGCTCTAAGACACTCTCTCCCCCTCCACACACCCCCCCCCCCCCCCACACACACACACAAACTCTTACTCCCCTGGATTTTCTCATACACACTCATGCTCTCACTCTTACTGGCTCCCTCACAACCTCAGAGCCTCTCAGATAAAACTCTATGCAGCAGAAATAATGCTGAATGTTGAGAATTGTGTTATGCAGACTAATCTGGAAAATGCACTAATTTCTACATGAGTCATAATGAATCAGTCCTCAGCTGCAGACTTCAATTGATTATCCTGGCTCCCTTTATGTTTGCCAAATACAGTTCATGTGTAACAGCAATCCTAATTCTCCACCAGATCAAGCTGATTTCACATCCCACTTCATACTTTGTCACCTCCAGCTGAGTCAAACAATTAATCTAATTACTGCCACTGCTGCCACGTGGCTATTGGGGAGGCACTGATTGCTGCTATTGGCACTGAAGCCCATTCTGCTGCCTCCTCTGTGCAGGCCCCGTGGGTTTCCACTTCCTCCATGTTGATCTCGTACATTGTGAGATCCGCCATAGAGAAAGTGCTACTCTTGCACATTCCCAAAGATTACATGTGCCAATCAGTAAAAAGTAATTTATTTTTTTTTTACATCTGCTTCCCTTTCTAATTTTTTGCCATTTCCTTTTATATTGCCTTTTTTTCTATTTCTTTTCTCTCCACCTGTCTTCTTCCCTCAAACACACAGTCAGGTTCTCATTCTCACATGCATTTCTCTCTCACACACACATACACAGGCTCTCACTGGCACAGGCTGTCTGAGTCTCACACACAGGCTCTCTCACACCCCCACATGCTGCCTTGCTCAAGCACAGGCTCTCACTCTTACATGCTGTCTCTTTCACACACACAGAGGCTCTCACATGCTGTCTCTGCAAACACACACAGTCTCTCAACTCATCTCATACTCGCACACACCTCTCTCTCACCTCTGGGCCTCTTCTTTATGGGTTGCCACAGGATGGGCTCTGCAGTGGCCCTAGTCTTCCCGGCCCCGCTGCTCCTCTTCTGCACGCGGCTGAAGCGCCTCTTCTACCCATGCGGCTGACGCGCCTCCTCCTTCCTCCCCGTGCGGCTCCGGCAACATTTGTCTTCCGGGGCAGGGCGGGCAGGAAGGAAGTAGGAGGAGCACCTGCAGTGGCTGATACACCTCCTTCCTGCCTGCGCGGCTCCAGCAACATACGTCACTGCGACGCGCTAGCTTTTTGGGCCATGTCTCTTCCCTTTTGGGGTTGGAGGAGGCAGGTCACCAGCTTCGCCCCGCCTCCCCGCAGCAGCCGCGGCGCTGCGGACCGGCAAAAAACCCCAACGGCCCGGTACTGGTCCGCGGACCGGTGGTTGGGGACCTGCTTTAGGCGACCCCTGCGTTTTGGTCGTTCGACCCCCGCCGGGGTCGCGACCCACAGGTTGAGAACCGCTGATCTAGAGGCTAAAAACTATGGCTCTGGGTCTCTGGATAATGTGAGTCCTGCGTCATGCCACCAGGTGTCGCTGTACAGCGAAGGCTGAGACTCCTTCCTCCCAAGGGAGAGAAGTCATTGTGAAACAATTTTTGTCTATTGATTGCTTATAGTCTGTAGTAAAAAAATAAATAAAATGAGCAAGTTTGTAATGTTGCACATACCATATAAATTGCAGAGTACACTGGGTATCTATGAAAAAAAAGTATTTATCATTCAGTACATTTTTGTCAGTTTCATGTGTATATTGCTTCTAATAACAGGTGAACCAATCTTCAGTCCTGACCTTTCATTGTGGATTATGAAGGAAGAGCCAGATTTCAGAGATCAGAATGACATTGAAGCAGAACAGCTTTTCATCCAGTCCACAGGTAAACAGTCTTTGAAAGGGTAGGTAAGGCAAATACTACTAACCATCTAAGTTCTTTAAGACAAGTCAGAGGTGAGCAATGTCTGTACTTCTCAAGTATTTCCTTTGTATAGGTGAAAACCACACATTCCTCAATAAAGCATGCACTAATATCTTCTGGCTATGAGCTACACACACAACACATGCCTCAGTTTAATTTTAGAGAGATTAAAATTCAGCATTTAGCTATGGATACCTATTTCTTAGTGTCCAGTCAGATGAATCCAGAACAAGTGCATTTCTCCTAGGACAAGCAGGATGGTAGTTCTCATACACGGGTGACATCAGATGGAGCCTGGCATGGTAAACCTTTGTCAGAGTATCTAGAAACTTTGACTGGAACACTGAGCATGCCCAGCATGCCGCTATCTACGCAGTTCCCCTTCAGTCTCTTCTTTCGCCTCCTAGTTGTTGGAGCTCTGCTCTCTTCAGAGTTTTTTAGTGGTTTTTGTGACTTGTCTGCACCGGGCCCCCCTTCTTCCCTGACTGCTTCTATAGGGCGACGTGGTAAGCTTTTCACTTTTTCCAGACTATTCCTGACAGTGTCGCTCTTCAGTGGCCGCCAGTCATTGATGCTCGCTGGCTCTTTTTTTCATGGCTTCGGGGTTTAGCCGATGCCCCCAGTGTCCGCGGACCGTGTCCATTACAGATCCGCATGAGGTCTGTATCCTCTGCCTGGGGGCATCACGACATCCGGGGGTGTCATTGTTTGTGATCAAATCACCCCCAAGGGTCGTCTGGCCCATTTAAACAAGATGGCGAAGCTCTTTGGATCTAGAAAATCTGATCCTTCGATTCCAGCTTTGGATGCATTGATGCCCAAGGGCCGGGGGGGAACTGATGAATGTGGATCCATCATTGTCTTACAGAGAAACTGTACAGAGAAACTGTACAGTTTTGTCTTACAGAGAAATTGTCTTACAGAGAAATTGTCTTACAGAGAAACTTACAGAGAAACTGGTAAACACCCAGCTTTCAGAATATCTAGAGGACCATAAGATCCTATACCCCTCGCAATATGGCTTCCGGAAATCACGCAACACGGAGACCCTCCTCATTTCGCTTACAGACCATATTATAATGGGATTAGACAAAGGACATTCCTTCTTATTAGTTCTGTTAGACATTTCGGCGGCATTTGACACAGTCAACCACACCATCCTCCTGGATCGCCTTGAGGATATCGGCATCTCCGGATCAGCCCACAACTGGTTCAGGTCCTTTCTCAGCAATAGGACTTTTAAAGTCAAAATCAATAACAAGGAGTCACCTCTAACAAAATCTTCCCTTGGCGTACCACAAGGATCCTCCTTATCTCCAACCCTCTTTAATATATACCTCCTCCCCCTCTGCCAACTACTGACAGACCTCAACCTAATTCACTATCTGTACGCAGATGATGTACAGATTCTAATCCCAATATCAGAATCCATCTCAAAAGCTCTCACCTACTGGAATAACTGTCTTCTATCCATTACTAATCTACTCAACAGCTTAAACTTGGTCCTCAACGCCTCAAAGATGGAACTTCTCTTCATCTCTTCAAATGAAAACAATCTTCCTCCACCTTCACCGCACAATGCTCACATCACCTGTACGCACGTTAGAGACCTTGGGGTAATAATAGACAATCGTCTAAACCTTAAAAAAATGGTCAACACAACTACCAAAGACAGTTTCTTCAGACTACAGGTTTTGAAACGACTGAGACCACTCTTATTTTTCCAAGACTTCAGGACAGTCCTCCAGGCTCTTCTGTTCGCCAAAATAGATTACTGCAGTGCCCTCTTTCTAGGCCTCCCTAAATCTACCACCAAACCACTGCAGATGTTACAAAATGCGGCAGCGAGACTGCTGACCAACACCAGCCGCGGTGAACACATCTCCCCCGTCCTCAGAAACCTACATTGGTTACCAGTAAATTTCAGAATCCTGTACAAATCTATTACCCTAATACACAAAACCATCCATCAGCAACTCCAACTCGACCTGGATATCCCTTTCAAACTCCACTCCTCTAACAGACCAACGAGAGATATCCACAAAGGCACTCTGAAATTTCCCCCTACTAAAGCCACTCGCCTCTCTACGACCAAAGACAGAGCTTTTTCAATTGCAGGCCCAGCTATCTGGAACAATATCCCAGCAAATCTCAGATTGGAACCCTGCCTCTTAACCTTCAGAAAAAGACTAAAGACGTGGCTCTTTCACCAAGCCTTCCCAGATCCACCGGATAATCACTAGTTTGAGCCTCACTTCTTACAAGGACCTTGACACACTTCCTCCTGAACAATGGACACTGGCATTTCCTGGTTAAAGCATATGCTCTAACCCGTTAAATTATTCGTATCATGTTATATTTATTCTACCTGCCTCTATCTTCCTTCCAGCTTGTCTTTAAGCCTCCAAGTTTTCCATACCTTGTTGATTGTAACTTTGACTTATTCCTTTTCCTTTGTTATCTATTATTTACCAGAATTGTTACCTCAGTTTTACCCTTTGTTAAAATGTAAACCGATCCGATATGGTTATCTACTATGAAGGTCGGTATAGAAAACTGCTAAATAAATTGTCTACTCCGGGGCCCCGTCGGGGAAAGAGGGGCCAAAGATAGGTCATCGGCGGCGGCGCACACCAGGATATCAGGATAGTCTCCATCCTCTGCACTGGGGAAAGACCAGCCTGAGCATCGTGGGAAACCTTGTCACACGGTACTGAATTTGGGTCGGCACGGGTGACCACGGTGATGCTCCCGAAACGACTCCGTGGAGAGGAAGCATCGACTTCTATCAAACCGGGGAGTTCCAGGCATTCTACACCAGTATCGGTGCCGGCCATAGCAGTTTCGGCCAATCAGTTCTGCGGACTCTTTCAGCTCTAAAACCCAACTCTTGCTGCCTAGGACCCTTTTTTTGGGTTCAGGCTGTCTCCCTCTGCTTTCCACAGCACTGCAGCTGTTGTGCCCGTTGGCACCAGGTTAGGTGCCTGTGGGTTTAGTAAAATTCGGGAGCAGCCTGTAGCTACGTATTCACCTACGTGAGAAGACTACCATCCTGCTTGTCCTAGGAGAAAGCAGAGTTGCTTACCTGTAACGGGTGTTCTCCTAAGACAGCAGGATGTTAGTCCTCACAAAACCCACCCACCACCCCTATGTTTACTTCATTTTTTTTGTTATTCTATGTTACGAAACTGAAGAGACACCCTGCATGGATAGTGCATGCTGGGCATGCTCGAAGTGCCAGGCAAAGTTTCTAGAAACTTTGTCAAACGTTTTCCATGCTGGGCTCCATCTGATGATGTCACCCATCCTGCTATCCTTGGAGAGCACCTTTACAGGTAAGCAACTCTGCATTCCCTGAATGTTTGAAATCTATAGTAACATGAGTATCTCAGACTATATCTAAAATTACATCTCACACATACTAATCTGATTCCATGCCATGTGAGGAAATGTATGACACTGCTGTGAGCATGACTGCATCCAAGGCTAGGAGGGTCATAGGGGGAGCAGTTTATAGAAATTCAAAAATATTGCATTAAAAATAATTGAAATAGAGTAGTTTACCTAACTTTATTTTTTCAAATATTGCTCAAGGCAGAATGGGCTCCGTTTTGTTCTAAACTCTTTGAGCTATGTTTGATTTTAGAGATTGTACTAAGATTTTTTTTGCTGTTGTGCTTTGGGTTCATTTTGCTCATTGCATGGAGAGCTTGTTGGCTTACAAATGTGCTTGTTCGAAGGGGCTGGTACTCCTGCAGTCCACAGGGCCCTCCAGGTTGCCATGGCTCCAGTGTAACCACAGTGGCTATTGAGACACACACTATTCCTGCCAAGTGACCAAAGTCACCTGATGCAGTTTTCTGTTAAGATTGTTTGTGAGGGTTTATCCTAGCTCTGTAAAATTTTGATGGGCCTTATTTTCCTTTATTTCACCAGTAAGCTAAGGTTTCTTACCTGTGCAATAAACTGGGTTTTTATTTTAATCCAACAGGCACTGGAGCTGTTACACTAAATGAGGTCAATAACGACTTCGGCGAACTTCCTGCAACATACTGTCCATCAGGAGAAAGAAATGCAAAGAGCTCCGAGCAGCAGCATAAACGCGAAGGAAAGAGGAAGAGCCTAGGGCAAGAAACAGCAGGAAAATTCATTAGCTTTCCAGTGGACTATGGGAAACTAGCAAATCCTACCCCTCAAGAGAGAGAGACTAATGAGCAGACACCGCACATACTTACAGAATTGTTAAATGAACAAGAAAATAAGAAGGGAGGTGATCTCTATATCTGTAGTGAATGTGGAGAAAGCTTCAGTACCCAGGCCAATTTGATTGCCCATGTAAGAGTACACATTGGAACGAAACCATTCAAATGTTCTCTGTGTGAGAAAAGCTTCACCAGAAATGCAGGCCTTCAAAAACATCAGAGATCTCACACTGGAGAGCGACCGTATAAGTGTACAGAGTGTGGAAAGGGCTTCAATCAGTCATCCCATCTCAACATCCACCATCGAACCCACACGGGGAAGAAACCCTACAATTGTGCGGAGTGTGGGAAGAACTTCAGCCAGTCCTCCCATCTGGTTACACACCAGAGAACCCACACTGGCACAAGGCCATACAAGTGTACCCAGTGTGAGAGAAGCTTTTGTAGCGGAGCAAATCTTGTACAGCATCTAAGAATTCATACGGGTGAAAGGCCATACCAGTGTGCAGGCTGTGAGAAAAGCTTCAGCAAAAGCTCCACTCTTACCGAGCATCAGCGAATCCACACTGGTGAAAAACCTTTTAAGTGTCCCTATTGTGAGAAGAGCTTTAGACAGATATCGAGTCTCACTATACATCAAAGACTTCACACTTTAGAGAAACCCTACAAATGTGGTGACTGTGAGAACAGCTTCAGGCAGAAGAGAGACCTTGTGAGACACAAGGCCGTCCACTGCACAAGGCGGGGTGAGATAATGTATGTGAAAGATGAGTAGGAGAAATGGAACTGCACTGGGTCCCCCAACCTGTCTTCTATTCTGTCAAAACTAACATCCCAATGCAAGCCACAGGTGAACCATGAATAAGGACAGGAATATAAAAACTAAACAGTAAAAGCACTTGCCACAGGCTTCCAGTGGTGTCCACCAGGCACCGTGGGCCTCAATGCCACTTCTTTCCACACTGGTGGCTCCTCCCAGGAGCAAGCTTGTAGGGTGGACTGTTAGGGGTCTGGGGCTGCTTGGTTCAAGCTGTGCCATGGTGGACCCTGCTGGTCTCTCTCCCTGTTCTAGCTTGTCCAATGCAATCTGTCTTCAGATTCCTCCTCCTTTCTGTTCTTCCACCTTTCTTCCTCTCTCTCAGAAGTATCTGCATCTTTGTCCCTCTTCCACTGCCCAGACTCCATTTTTTTTTCTTTCTTTCTCTCATCATTGAATGTCCCATCACCTCTTTGCCTCTGTACATTTCCTGGGCTACTTTATGCCTTCTGTCTTCTGCTTATCTCCTATAATTCTGTTTTATTTCCATCTCCAACCTGCCCTTCTTTCCACTAAACTTTCCCATTTTTCCTTGTTTACTTCCCCTCTCTTCCTACCTTTTAGTGTTTTTGGCTCATCTTGCATTTCCCTGGACCCTGCACACTCAGCAGAGTAAGTTTGAACCATAGGGTATTGGCAGTCGGTGCTGGCTGATCTCCAACAGTACCTAACTATCCGCGTTGCATGGCTCAGCTGAATGCATAAGTGTTGAGAGAGGGCAGCAGGAAGAAGCCTGAATGTGAGTAGTGAAAACAAAGAAAAGGGGCGAGGAAAGAGTGTAGTGGTGCCTGGTGCGCTAAAAGAGAGAATAATATGTATTATGTAGAGGAGGAGAGAGAATAATGCTAGAAAATGGAATATGAGACCTTCCAGGCTGAGGAAGAAAGAGCAGCAGCAGCACAGCATTGTGGGAGAGTGGTAGATTAATTGAGGAATGAGGAGAAATTGGCAGGCACTGAGGATAAGTACCCATAAAACAGTAGGGTAAGCGGTCAAGAAAAGCCACAGATGTAAAAAAACAAAGCTAGACCGGAGCCTTGGAAAGAAGATTTATTAGTTGATTATATACAGCCCGACTCTGGCCAAAGTTTCGCCTTTTTTTTTTTATTTTAAGGCTCAAAAAAGGTTTGGAGAAGTCCATTAACAGCTATTAATCAAGTTGACTTAGGGAATAGCCACTGCTAGTAATTGCATCAGTAGCATGGGATCTTCTTAGTGTTTGGGTAATTGCCAGGTTCTTGTGGCCTGGTGTTGGCCTCTGTTGGAAACAGGATGCTAGGCTTGATGGACCCTTGCTCTGACCCAGCATGGCAATTTCTTATCATCTTATCTTATTTTATCAGGGGCTCTTAATTCAAGCTAATTAAAGAGTGCATCTCCGGGCACCATATATAGTTATGGAATGTACTTTCTTGTTTAATCACTTGTGTAGATTAGTGGCTAGTCCTTCAAAATGCAGCCTTAAAATAAAAAAAGGTGAAACTTTGGCCAGAGTCGGGCCGTATATAATCAACTAATAAATCTTCTTTCCAAGGCTCTGATCTAACTGAGGATAAGTAGCCATACTAGGTGAGGGTACAGAAAAACAGGATAGGTGGAATGGGGAAAGGAAATGAGCAGCTGCAGAGGAGGAGTTGTGGAGAATTCAATGTTGGGGAACAGAAAGCAGCAGCAGCAGATTTAAAGGAGAGGTGAGAAACAGCAGGCACCAGTGAGATAAGAGCGAGTTAGTGGCATTAATTGAATGGAGATGAAGAGCAAGTGGCAGGAAAAGATGGAATGAGGAAAGGGCGCAACAGCAGAAGAGCAGTGACTATGAGGAGTATGGAGCAGGGGTAAGGTTGGATATGGTTAAGCAGCAGAGGGTGGATCTGAAGGTAAATCAAGATGCAGAAAACAGTGCATAATGATGAAAAGGAAGAGGACGAGCACCTACACCTTGGGAGAGGGGGGAAGGGCTGAAGAAGAGACTCGTGGGGCCAGATGGTGGGGAAGAGATAGAATTGTAAGTGAATAGAAAGGAGGAGAAAAAGAAGGCAACTGAAATGAGGGGCTGGGGAGGAAAGGAGACTGGTTATGGTGTTTTGAGATGGGAAAAGGAGTGGCAGGACTAAGGAAGGGGAGAAAGCAGTCAGGCCGATACAGTACAGTGCGCACATTTTACTTTCAGAAATTGGCGCCTACCCAAAGGTAGGCATTAATTTCTCTCGGCACAGGGAAAGTGTACAGAAAAGCAGTAAAAACTGCTTTTCTGTATACCCTCCGACTTAATATCATGGCACTATTAAATCGGAGGTCTCGAAAGTAAAAATAAAAAAATAAAATTTAAAATCAGCTCGCAGGTTGAAAACCGGATGCTCACTTTTGCCGGCGTCCAGTTTCCGAACCCATGGCTGTCAGCGGGTCCGAAAACTGACGCCGGCAAAATTGAGCGTCGGCTGTCAAACCCCCTGTCAAAAAGGAGGCGCTAGGGAGACACTAGTGTCCCTAGCGCCTCCTTTTACCGCGGGCCCTAATTAGCATAATTTTATTTACTGTATCACGCGCACATGACACTGGCCTAGGCGCTCGCCCGCTCTCCTGCGTTTCTTTCTGTATCGGCCTGAGTATTAGGTGTGGCAGCAGACAAGAGTAAGTACTGACACTATTACAAGCTGATGCAATAAAGTGCGCCCAGCCCAGCGCACAGCTTAAGTGGTTGGATGCGCGTCCATATCCCCTGATGTTATAAGGGATTAGTGTGTTCAAACCATATGTCCAAACAAGAGCTTAGTTAATCATGATCATCTCATTTAAATGCCATGTAGATGAGGCTATTAGCTATTACCCCACAATGCAAAAAATCCCCATGTGTCCGACGTGCACATTTTTACCTGTAAAATTTATGCCTACGCTGGAGCAGGCTTAAGTCTCCCTCATGTTAAGGGCTCAAGTTTAAAAAAAAAACAAACCAAAACGTATTTTTCTGTGGTTCCTCCTACTTAGTATCATCGTGACACTAAGTAGGAAGCACTACCGAAAGCAGCACCATGCCAAAAAAAAATTGAGGGGCACACAATATATACCCACATTCCCTGTATGTACCCAGATCAGTCCAGACGCCTGGGTTTTGCCTCCCGTCCAGCAGGTGGAGACAGAAGTTTTTCAAAACAACCCTGCCATATATAGCAAGGTGCCACCTATGGTCCCTCAGTCTTACTTTGTCTCCAGCAGGTGGCGGAGGTGCAAAATCCCATGGTCTCTGCTGATTACCTGATGATAATTAGTGCTTAGGGTAGTAGTGTTGGTATATTTCTGGGAGTCTGTGCGTTTAATTTATTTAAAAAAAAAAATAAATTTTTTTTTTGGTTAGAAGCTGAGGAAGGATGGCGGTTCTGTCAATCTTCCAGGAGGTTGCTAGGTCCTGAGGGGACCATCCCTCCTAGTTGAGACCGCTGCTTGTAAGGGTCGAGGACTCTGCCTTGGGTGATCAGCAGCGTCGGGGTGATATCGGGGAGCCCGGCTCACTCACCCCTACAGGAGCAGGCCCTGTTACAGAACCCGGGACAGCGATCGGGCAAGTCTTAAAAAAAAAAAAAATCTGTGTTACTTTTTGCTGCGCTGTCTCTCCGTTATTTCTCTATTCCTCAGCCATACTGCGCCTTTTTGCCGCGCCTTCTATTCGGTCTTCTATTTTGTATTCTATACTTTTCCCTGCCGCGGCAAGGATACCTCGGGGTTTGGCTTGCCGTGCCTGCAGCTCGGCGCATGCACGCCTTTCCAGGGAGGGCCTTTGTGTGTGTGGCTTGCTTGCCCGGAGGGGAAGGTCTCTTCGTTTTGCCCCAGGGAGATCGCCAGATGGTTCCTCGGTCCTCCACGAAGCTCCAGGCAGCCGGCCCGGCCCAGCTGATCCGTTCCTGCTGAGCGCGGGAACAGAGGCCATCTTGTATACCCTTCGGGCAGCCATGCGGGACGCGATGGGGGAGGGGTTTTCACCACCTTCCTTATCTCCACAGCAAATTCTCCCCAAGAGGGAGGTGCCTGCGACCCCTATTCTCCCTGCAATTGAGAGTGACCTCGAGGGGGCTGATTATACTTCTCCTGAGTCTGATTCCTCCTTTTCTTCGGAGTTTGTCCTGCTGATGCACAAGGCCTTTGAGAGAAAGGCTGGAAGGTATAGGGAAAAATTCTCTTCACAGGCTTCTCATAAAAAGCTGTGGAAGCGTGCAGACTCTGGGGAGGGGGCGGACCGTCCTAAGAGCAAGAGGCCCTTACGGGTCTGTACCTCCGGGGACGGATTCAGACTCCACGTCCCAGGATGAACCAGATCATCACCCAAACCCCTGGGGGGGGGGCGGGTTTGATGAGGATGCTAATCCACCGCAGGAGGGAGGCCGGGGAGTTCCGCTATGGTGGTCCACATTTTTAAAAGAGATGAGCTGAATCCGCTTATTCTGGCCATCCTCAGCGAGTTAGGCGTGGATGCCCCGCCGGCGGAGTTCTGGCTGGGGGCTATGGATCCTGTATTGCTAGGACTCAGAGGTCCATCAGTGTCCTTTCCTTTTCACTTCTCGGCAATGGATCTCCTCTTTCGTGAATGGGATACCCCGGATCTGGGGTTGAAGGTCAGTAAAGCAATGGACAAGCTATATCCTCTACTGGAGGAGGCATTGGAGCTGCTGAGAGTCCCGAAGGTGGATGCAGCGGTGTCTGCAGTAACCAAGAAGTCCACTATCCTAGTTACGAGAGCTACAGCTCTCAAGGACTTGCAGGACAAGAAAGTTGGAGCTACAGCTCAAGAAGGTGTTCGAGGTGTCAGCACTGGGAGTCCAGGCTGCGATCTGCAGTAATTTTGTGCTGCGTGCTCAACAGCTCCAGGCCAGCGCCGATCTCTCCGAGGAGGAGGCTCTTCAGGCGAACAGGCTGGAGGGGGTCATTGCTTATAGCGCGGATGCTCTCTACGATTTGCTGCGCACGTCAGCGAGATCCATGGTGTCCGCTGTCTCCGCACGAAGACTCCTCTGGCTCCGCAATTAGGCGGCTGATGTCTCGTCCAAGGCGCACCTTGGTTCATTACCTTTCAAAGGGAAGTTTTTGTTCGGCAAGGAGTTGGAAGACACTGATCTAATCGCTGGGGGAGAACAAGGTTCACAAACTGCTGGAGGACAGACCCAGGTCTCGTTTTCGTGGTTCAAGGAAACCCCGTCCGGCAAGGTCGTCCGGTTCCTCCTTTCGCCCAGGTTCCAACAGGCAGCAATCGTGGCCTCAGTCCTTTCGAGGCAGGCGCTTTGGCAGACCGGGCAACCCGCAACCGGCGGCGGGGGCTAAGGCCTTGCACTGAGATCCTGCCTGTCCATTCCTCCATTCCTGTGATCCATCAAGTACCAAACGTGGGGGCCAGACTATCGCTCTTTTTCGAGAATGGACCAAACTGACGTCGGACCAGTGGGTCCTCACAGTGATAAGTCAAGGTTACACTTTAGATTTTGTACAGCGCCCTCGGGACAAATTCCTGGTCTCTCCGTGCGCGTACCGAGAAAAGCTGGAGGCGGTACATGGCACACTCAGGCGCCTCTTGGACTTTGGGGCGATAACACCAGTCCCGCCTGCGGAACGATTCCGGGGCTGCTACTCCATTTACTTCATAGTCCCCAAGAAGGAAGGTACTTTCCGACCAATCTTAGATCTGAAAAGAGTCAACAGATGTCTTCGGGTACCTCGTTTCCGGATGGAGACCCTTCGGTCCATCATCGCCTCTGTACGGCAAGGAGAGTTCCTGGCTTCTCTGGATATCAGCCGGGTGCTTCAGCTCTTGAGTTCACTCGGTTGGGTGGTCAACCGTGCCAAGGGTCATCTTGTTCCCTCGCAGTCGCTGGAGCTCCTAGGAGGGCGGTTCGACATGGCGCAGGGGAGAGTCTTCCTCACCACGGAGCGGATAGTCAAGCTTCAGGGACAGGTGAGGGACTTGTTGTCAATGCGGCTGCCCAGGGTGAAAGATTACTTGAGAGTCTTGGGATCCATGACGTCCATTCTGGAATTAGTCCCCTGGGCCTTAACTCGTATGCATCCCTTACAATCAGCATTGCTGTCCCGCTGGAATCCAGTGTCGGAATAGTTCCACTTGCCGCTTCCGCTTACGGGCTCCATGAGAGCCAGCCTCAACTGGTGGCTTGTCTCGGCACACCTGGAGAGTGGAGTTCCCCTGGTAATGCCCGACTGGACGGTTGTCATCACGGATGCCAGTCTCTTCGGATGGGGAGTGGTTTGTCTGGGAAAGTCGGTGCAGGGACAGTGGTCCAGAGATCAATCTCAGTAGTCAATCAACCGCTTGGAGAGCAGGGCAGTGGCTCTGGCATTGCAGGCCTTCCTCCCGCTCCTTCAGGGGAAGTCGGTCAGAGTCTTGTCAGACAATGCGACTACAGTGGCCTACATCAATCGCCAAGGAGGAACCAAGAGTCGCCTGGTGGCGACGGAAGTGCAACAGTTGATGCACTGGGCAGAACAGCATCTCGTCAGCATTGCGGCTTCTCACATTGCAGGCATGGACAACATACAGGCGGACTTCCTCAGTCGTCACCATCTCGACCCTGGAGAGTGGAAATTGGCCTATGAGGCCTTCCAGCTCATCTGCGAGCGATGGGGCACGCCATGCATGGATCTGATGGCCACATTTCAGAATGCCAAAGCTCCACGGTTCTACAGTCTGTGCAGAGAGACAGGGACCGAGGGGGTCGATGCCCTGGTTCTTCCCTGGCCGGCAAACATCTTACTGTACGTGTTTCCTCCTTGGCCGCTGATCGGCAAAGTGATCAGGCGAATTGAGCTCCATCCAGTAGAAGTGATTGTGGTAGCCCCAGAATGGCCGAAGTGTCCTTGGTTTGCGGACCTGCTCAATCTCTCCACCATGGCTCCCCTGCAGTTTCGGGAGTCCGCAGCTCTTCTTCATCAAGGCCCCGTCTGTTTGGAAGAGGCAGATCGCTTTTGTTTTGCGGCCTGGCTTTTGAGAGGCAACGGTTAAAAAAGTTATTCGGATGCGGTGGTGGCCACATTATTGCGGTCACGAAAACGGTCTACTTCTCTAGCTTATGTCAGGGTCTGGAAGGTCTTTGAGGATTGGTGTTCGGCTCGCGCAGTAGATCCTACGCGGGCGTTGGTTTCTGACATTCTCGGTTTTCTGCAAGCAGGGCTTTCTAAGGGTCTCTCCTGTAGTTCTCTCCGTGTTCGGGTTACGACACTCGGTTGTCTCAGAGGTTAGGTCCAGGGGGTAGCGTTGGCATTACACTCGAATGTGGCTCGTTTTTTACGTGGGGCAAAGCACTTGTGCCCTCCACTTCGCCATCCATGTCCTTCCTGGAACCTTAATTTGGTGCTTTCCTCCTTGTGTGCACCACCTTTTGAGCCTATAAAGCGGTCGACTTTAAAGGATCTCACGCTGAAAGTGGTATTCTTGGTGGCAATTTCTTCGGCGTGCCGGGTGTCCGAATTGCAGGCGTTATCGTGCCGGGAACCTTTCTTGCGGATTTCTAATTCAGGGGTCTCATTGCGAACGGTCCCATCTTTTCTTCCAAAGGTGGTGTCGTCTTTTCACTTGAATCAGTCCATCGAACTTCCCTCATTCGCTGATGTGGATCGATTGGCGCCAGTAGCCAAGGACTTACGGAAACTGGATGTCCGCAGGGCTCTGCTTTGATATCTAGAAGTAACAAATCCTTTCCGGGTCTCCGATCATCTCTTTGTCTTATGGAATGGTCCACATAAAGGGGGGATGGCCTCCAAGACTACAATAGCTCGTTGGCTGAAGGAAGCCATCGGTTCCGTGTACTTACTGCGTGGGAAGACGGTACCGGTGGGGCTTCGCGCTCATTCTACACGGTCACAGGCTGTTTCTTGGGCGGAATGTCACCGTCTCGCCCCAGGAAATTTGCAGGGCTTCTACTTGGAAATCTTTGCACACTTTTGTAAGGCATTACAGATTGGATGTGCGAGCTTCGGATGCTGGGGGATTTGGAGAAGGAGTGCTCCGTGTGGGCCTCTCCGGCTCCCACCCTCAGTAAAGTTGGCTCTGGTACATCCCAGGTGTCTGGACTGATCCGGGTATGTACAGAGAAAGGAAAATTAGTTTCTTACCAGATAATTTTCGTTCATGTAGTACCACGAATCAGTCCAGAGCCCCACCCTCTTCGGTGTATATTGAAGTAACGGAGAGTCCGCTCGGATCCTGTTAGTTTTTCTTTCTGACTGTTTCTGCTACAGTATCGCTTGTTCTATTGGTTCTGCTCGTTCTGTTCCCGTTTGGGGTTTCCTGAGCATTGTTATTGTTATGTATATGGGTTGGTTTTGTTCCATGCTGCTTTGACATTAAGACTGAGGGACCATGGGTGGCACCTCACTATATATGGCAGGGTTGTTTTGAAAAACATCTCTGTCTCCACCTGCTGGAGGGGAGGCAAAACCCAGGTGTCTGGACTGATCCATGGTACTACAGGAAGGAAAATTATCAGGTAAGAAACTAATTTTCCTATATACAAGCTCTGTGCTATGTAGATTGTGTGTGCATATTGTGCAGGTAAAATAGCTGCTGCGGGAAAAAAACGGACGCTTGTAAATTGAGCGTCTGTTTTCCTAACCCACGCACAGCCATGTCTCCTGGGCACCTGATGCCAGGGATGCGCTAGGGACTTACAATTTATCCCTAGCTTGTTCTTTTTAGTTCATTTACATATTGTATCGGGCACCCAGGAGAGGTACTTAACATGGAATAGACTTAGTTTTTGGGTAATTGCCAGGTTCTTATGGCCTGGATTGGCCACTGTTGGAAACAGGATGCTGGGCTTGATGGACTCTTGGTCTGACCCAGTTTGGCATGTTCTTATGTTCTTATGTGATTGTGCGAGCGCGTTAAAAAAAAAAAACGTGCCCAGTTTGGATGCCCGTTTTTAGCGCGTCCATATTGCATTGGCCTGCTAGAGAGGAAAAAGAGAAAAAGTGGTGCTGGAAGAGCAGAAGTAAACAGCGGTACTGGTTGGAGAACAAAATGGCAGCTCTGGGTGTGGAGAAGAGAGGGTGACATGAGGAGGGTGGGGTAAAATGATAGCAGTACAGGTAGCAAGAGGAAAGAGAGAGTAGTGGCATTTGGTAGGGGAATGGAATGGAGGGTATAGAGAAGCTTCAAGCATAGGGATAGGTTGGATGGTCATAGTAAAAAGTGTGCAGACATGGTGGAGGTGTGTGCCGGAGAAGAAACAGCAGAGGTGTGGTATTCTGGCTGCAGGGGTTTTAAGGTAAGGGATGGAGTGTAGCACCTAAGAGGTGGAATGGAAGGGGTGAGGATGATGCCGATAGGGATCTAGAGGTGCAGAAGTTAGAATTGGATGATGAAGTGGAGTGCTGTAGCAGGAGTGTGGATGAGTGAGTGTTGAAAGATGTGTCGTTTAGGTTAGTAATTAGCAGGCTGTGTGGAGGAGGTGTACAGAAAAGCAGCAATGATTGTGATATAGAGGTGTGGTGGGGGGGGGATGTAAGATAATATGAATTGGAATTTCTTCCTTGTCTGCTTAAAGCTTATTGCTTCTTCACTCTGCTTCTAAGTGTTGAAGGACCATCATGCATAGGACAGCCAGCTGTTTTCAGTGTTAGCCTGCTATGGTTTCTCTTCACCAGCCCATGTTATAATCGCTGGTCCTTTTAGTCATTTCATATTTTTTGAAAATTTTATTTTTTGCAAATAAAACATGTCTGTATACTTAGATTAATGTGACTTATCTTTCATTCCTTCCCCAGCGTGGTTCTGTGTTTCAAAACTCTTTCCGCAGCAGGGGGATTTTCACATAGATCATCCATCTTTCTATGGATAGTGTCTCTACAAAAAAAAGGAAGAGCACAGCATTTCAAATGTATACTGTGACAAGTGAGCCATCTGATACTCCTAGATTATGCTCCTCATTGCCTTCATGAGTTAACCCTGCATCCACCACTTGTGTATACCTTTAAATCAATGTATATCACGTCATCTCTGGTTGAACACTTACATCTCAACCTCTAAATCCCAAACTGTTCTCTCTCATTTAATCGTGATTCCCTCTCATTGGTTGTCCATGATGATTGCATCTGCTCAATGACAGTCCACCTTAAAACATCAAACCTATGGCCCTTCTCACAATGTTGTACCATTGGTGCAGTGAATTTCTGAGTCCTTATGCAGCTCCAGTGTTTTGTAAAGTTATTCTAACAGCTCTTTTATTGCAGCCCGCATCTGTCATGGATCAAGGGCTAATTATAACACACAATACCCAAGCTGCTGGACAGTCTGTATATCCAGGAAGCTTCACTCTGTCTCCTGACTGCAGTTGCTACCAAACGTCTCCTAGCATTGTCTATGCAGAATGGAAGCCTCCTCCGCATGGATGACTTTGCTGTGTGCGCGCATCTGTAGGGTTTTTTTTTTATTGGTAATAGCACTCTCATTGTTTGTTCTTTAATGTTTAGTCCTTAAGTAGGCAAAACAGGGCTAGTCCCTAAATCATTCATGCCAGTGTTTGTGTATAATTTCAGCCACCACTGTTGCTTGATCAGAGTGCCACTATATACATATCTGCCACTGTGCCACTTGTGACCAATTATATGTTAAGAATAAAAACCTATTAGCAAAAAGTGCTCTCTTATAAGCTGTTTTAATCACTGATACTGGATATCCCTGCTCTTAAGATCTCCTCGCTAACATCTGTGTTTGCACTTTAAATTCTTTCACTTCTGACCAAAGCCATCACGTTCTCAATAATTGACCACTAGACTTATATAGAGACATCAAAGATGAACGGTTTCAAATTTAATAGATTATTATGATCAATAGACTTATGGTAAATCGATATATACAATCTACCATTATCCTTAAGTACCTTGATCAGCGCGAGCTCTAGAGTTTGTGCTGCCCTGTGCGAACAAGTACTGCGCTGTGTTTCTTTTAACACTGAATTCCCTGTATGTACCAGGATCAGTCCAGACGGTGGGTTATGTCCCCCGTCCAGCAGATGGAGTCAGAACAGAGCTCGAGGGTACCGCCTCCTATACCAGCTCACCCTCTGCTGGAGCTCAGTATCTTTCTGACTCCAGCAGATGTGAGTTGGGGAATCAGTGCTTCCCCAGAGTGACAGGTTTTGAGTTTTTATTTTCACTCCTTTGAGTCTATTCTGTCATTTCTTTTGGTGCTAACAATTTGGATCAAGTTATTTAAAAAAAAAAAAAAAAAGTAAAAAGGAAATCTTTCCTGTCAGTAATTTTGAGGAGGAGTGCTTTGTTTTCTCTGTTCTGTCTCCTCCTGCAGCTTGTTTTACTTACGCTTGGGGTAAGTGTGCTTTATTTCCATTTCAGCTGTTTCTTTTCTCGGCGGTGGCCGGGACAACAGGTTTCTGCATACCTCCTCCGATGGTCCCTGCGGCCCGGCGAATTTTACCTCGGGCCTGGGCGCGCCGGCAGCGGTCTTCCCGCCGGCGCCTAAGGACCAGTCGGGCGGGTTGTGTCGGCCCTCAGGCCCCCCCGCGCTGGTTTTTCATTTCGGCCCCCCCCCCCCCCCCCGAGGCTACACCGCGGCGGCGTTTCTTTCTTTATGCCGCGCTGGTCTCGTTGCGAGACCTGCGGCGAGGCGGGGTCTCGTTTCTCCAACGAGGGAGTCTGTCCGCGCTGCCTCCCCGACGGGGAAGGCGTTGCACACGGCTCGGATTCGCGCCCAGCGCCCCCCTCTCCGCAGCCAGGGAAGCGCGGGCCGGCCACGTTCTCGGCAATGGCGGGAACGGCGGCCATTTTAGAAGAGGAGTTCAGCGCGAACCACTCTCCAGATGAGAAGGACGCAGTTCGGGGAGCCCCCCGCCTGCACCGGGGCCCCGAGGAGGGCCTGTCTGCCCGGATTCCACAAGGGGATCCTGCTGCTGCGCCTTCGCCCGGTCTGCCGTTTTTTTCACCGGACTTCATCCTGAAGATGCACACGGCCTATTTACAAGGCCTGGCGGATCCGGGGGGTGCTCCCGCGGGACCTCCTGCGCCCAAGATCGCCAAGCTCGCGGTCCCCGCCCCCGGGTCCCTGGTTCCACCTGGGACGGCCACAGGAAGCGCAGCTTTGCCATCCCAGTCGCTTGCGGTGGGAGCGGCTTTCCCTTCGGGCCCTGACCCCTCGGACCCTCCGGATCCTGCGCATTCGGAGGGGCAGGCCGAAGGCAACGATCCGCGAGCCCTGCGCATTTTCCACAAGGAAGAATTGGAGGACTTACTACAACGGACCTTGCAAGAGCTCGATCTGGACCCTCCGCCGGATCCCCCGGCACCTGTGGCCCCAGCGGTTGCGACGTGCTCCAAAAAAGGGACCCGGTTCTGGCGGCCCTCAGGCCTAGGGCTAAGGCTTTTCCCGTTCCATGAGTCGTTTCTCTTCAGCTCCTCACCGGGGAATGGGACGTCCCGGAGGCATCTTTGAAGGTCGCCCGGGCCATAGAGAAATTGTACCCGCTGCCGGAGGATTTCCTGGATCTCGTCCGGTTCCCAAAGGTGGACTCGGCGGTGACTAAGCGGACTACGATCCCAGTTACTGGCGGAACGGCCCTATGGGACACGCAAGACCGCAAGTTGGAGACGTTCCTCAAGAAGGTTTTTGAGGTTTCCGCCTTAGGGATGCGCGCCGTCATGTGCACTTCTTTGACCCAGAGGGCCAGTCTTCTCTGGGTCCAGCAGCTCCTAACGTCGCAGCAGTTGCCGCCGGATGAAGCCGCTCAGGCCGACAGCCTGGAATCTGCCATCGCTTACGGGGCGGATGCTCTGTATGACCTCTTTCGCGTCCTGGCCCGGTCCATGGTGTCTGTGGTGGCGGCTCGTAGACTCCTGTGGCTCCGGAATTGGTCTGCGGACACCTCCTCCAAGTCGAGCCTGGGGTCCCTTCCATTTCGGGGGAAATTCCTCTTCGGAAATGACCTGGATCAGATCATCAAGTCTCTGGGGGAAAACTCGGTGCATCGTCTACCCGAGGATCGGCAGAGACTTTACCGAGCTTTTGCTTCCACCAGAACCAGGGCTCGGGCGCAGAGGCGCTACAGATCGTACCGGCAGCCAAGTTCTCGCACAGCTTCGAGTAGACCGCAGCCGTGGTCGCGCTCCTTTCGAGGGCGAAGGCCCTCGAGGGAGGGCTCGGGGCAGGGGAACCCCCCGCCAAATCTGCTCAATGATGCCAGACCGGCCCACTCCTCCTGCCCGCCCATTGGAGGCCGACTCACACAATTCGTAGAGGAGTGGGCAAAGGTTACTTCAGACCAGTGGGTCCTGGACACCATCCAATACGGTTACGCCTTGGCGTTTGTCCGCCCCCCTCGGGACAGGTTTCTCTTCTCTCCTTGCGGCTCCGACCTCAAGAGGGTGGCGGTTCAACAGACACTAGACCGGCTGCAGGCCATAGAGGCTATCGTTCCCGTTCCCTTCGGCGAGGTGGGCTCGGGCCATTATTCCATCTACTTCGTGGTGCCCAAGAAGGACGGTTCGTTCCGGCCCATACTGGATTTGAAGGAGGTGAACCGCTCTCTGCGGGTCAACCGGTTCCGCATGGAAAAGCTGCGATCCGTGATTGCCGCAGTTCATCAGGGCGAGTTCCTGGCTTCCCTGGATCTGACGGAGGCGTACCTGCACATCCCGATACGTCCGGACCACAGGCGTTACCTATGCTTCAAGATTCTCGGTCAACACTTTCAGTTCCGGGCCCTACCCTTCGGACTCGCAACGGCTCCGCGAACGTTCACCAAGATCATGGTGGTAGTGGCGGCGGCCCTTCGGAAGGAGGGTATACTAGTGCATCCTTACCTGGACGACTGGCTGGTGCGGGCAAAGTCTTTCTCGCATGGTCAGGACTCGGTGGCCAGGGTCTTGGAGGTGCTTCGCTCCCTGGGCTGGATGGTGAACCTCCCCAAGAGTTTCCTCGTTCCATCTCAACGCTTGGATTTCCTGGGAGCAACCTTCGACACGCAACTGGGCATGGTGTTCCTGCGTCCGGACAAGGCTATCTCCCTGAGGGAACACATCCATCGTTTTGCGGCCTTGTCGGACCCTACAGCGTGGAATTATCTTCAGCTTCTGGGAGTGATGGCTTCCACCATCGACATGGTGCCCTGGGCGTTTGCACACCTACGGCCACTGCAGGCGTCCCTGCTATCTCGCTGGAAACCTGTGTCGCAGGAGTATCAGGTAGTTCTGCCCCTCCCTCAGTCGGCTCGGGACAGTCTGAACTGGTGGTGGTTCCGGCTCATCTGGCCCGCGGCGTCTCGCTCGAAGTCCCCTCCTGGGTGGTAGTGACAATCGACGCCAGCCTCGTGGGTTGGGGCGCCGTCTGCGGCAGAAGCGCCACACAGGGGATGTGGTCCCCGGAGGAGGCAAGGTGGCCAATCAATCGTCTGGAGACCAGGGCGGTACGTTTGGCGCTTCAGCGTTTCCTCCCCCTGGTTCGGGACAGGGAGGTACGAATTCTCTTGGACAACGCGACGACAGTGGCTTACATCAATCGTCAAGGCGGGACGCGGAGCGAGCAGGTCTCCGCGGAAACCACGCTCCTGATGGCATGGGCGGAACTCCATCTTGTACGTCTCACAGCCTCCCACATCGCCGGGGTAGACAACATTCAGGCGGATTACCTGAGTCGTCAGCGGTTGGACCCCGGCGAATGGTCTCTCTCCGCCGAGGCGATGGACCTCCTGGTTCAACGCTGGGGACCGCCACGGTTGGACTTGATGGCTACAGCCCTCAACGCTAAGGCCCCGTGCTTCTTCAGTCGCAGAAGGGAGCGCGGCGCGGAGGGGGTGGATGTTCTAGTATTACCGTGGCCGACAGGTCAGCTCCTCTGTGTTTCCTCCCTGGCCATTGGTGGGCAAGATCCTCCAAAGAATCGAAAACCACTGCGGTCCCGTAATCCTGGTGGCCCCGGAATGGCCATGGCGGCCTTGGTTCGCGGATCTACTCCACATGGCGGTGGACGGCCCGGTCCGTCTGAGTCATCTTCCCCGGCTCCTGCATCAGGGTCCGGTATTTTTCGAGCAGGCGGCACTCTTTTGTCTTGCAGCCTGGCTTTTGAATGGCGCCGACTCCGCCGCCGAGGCTATCCGGAGGCGGTGATTTCAACGATGCTCAGGGCTCGTAAGCCCTCGACCTCTGTTGCCTACGGGCGAGTGTGGAAGGTCTTCGAGTCCTGGTGTGTTGGTCATGGGACCCACCCGACGGAAGCAAAGGTTCCCCTAATTCTTCAGTTTTTGCAAGACGGATTGGATAAGGGCCTGGCATACAATTCTCTCCGAGTACAAGTGGCGGCCCTGAATGCCCTAGTACAGACAGAGGTTTCTCTACCTCTCCAAGCGGATATCGCTTTTTTCCTGAAGGGGGTTAAGCATCTTCGGCCTCCGGTTCGAGATCCCTGCCCGTCGTGGAGCCTTAACCTAGTTCTCCGGGCCCTGACGGGCGCTCCTTTCGAGCCACTGCAGGAGGCTTCCCTCAAGGACCTCACTATGAAGACTGTTTTCCTGGTGGCGATTTCTTCGGCTCGTCGCATCTCGGAGCTACAGGCGCTTTCCTGCAGGGAACCGTACCTCCGCCTTTCTGATGCGGGGGTTTCTCTACGTACCGTACCATCCTTCCTTCCGAAGGTGGTTTCTCCCTTCCACTTGAATCAGATGGTGGAACTTCCGGCGTTCTCTCCAGGGGAAGAGAGGTCCCTTCGTCATTTGGACGTCAAACGGGCTCTGCTCCGTTACCTGGAGGCTACCAATGAGTTCCGGGTTTCCGATCACCTGTTTGTGCTCTGGTCGGGACCTAAGAAGGGCTCCGCCGCATCGAAGACAACGATTGCCCGCTGGATCAAGGCTGCCATCTCGGCGTCTTATATCGGGGCTGGTCGTGCTCCGCCTACAGGCGTCAGAGCTCATTCTACACGCTCGCAAGCCGCGTCTTGGGCGGAGTCTCGGTCCGTCTCGCCACTGGAAATCTGCCGGGCAGCGACATGGAAGTCGTTGCATACCTTTGCTTGGCATTATCGGTTACACCTGCCGCTTTCAGCCCCTGGGCTTTTTGGCGATCAGGTTCTCCGAGCAGGGCTCTCAGGGGCCCACCCGGTTTAGGGAAGCTTGGGTACATCCCACCGTCTGGACTGATCCTGGTACGTACAGGGAAAAGAAAATTATTCCTTACCTGCTAATTTTCGTTCCTGTAGTACCATGGATCAGTCCAGACGCCCACCACTCTGGGATACTGTGCCCCTGCTCGGATGTATGTGCGTGTTTCTGTCTCTCTTTCTTTCTCTCTGGTTCTCTATCAGAGTTGTACAGCTCCTCACAAGTTGACGGGGGCGACCTCGTTCTGGGTCTTGCCTATTAATTGTTCTTGATGTTGGTTTACGTCAGGGTTTTTGATCCAAATTGTTTTGTTCTTGCTCTTTTGGGCTTTGTTATTCATGATACTGAGCTCCAGCAGAGGGTGAGCTGGTATAGGAGGCGGTACCCTCGAGCTCTGTTCTGACTCCATCTGCTGGACGGGGGACATAACCCACCGTCTGGACTGATCCATGGTACTACAGGAACGAAAATTAGCAGGTAAGGAATAATTTTCTTTTTTTGCTGTTTCCCAATAGGACTTGGGACAGGGCACAAGTCTGACAGTTTCTATTTCCCTGGTGAATAAAGCCCTGCTCCTTCTGCTGGTACAAACTTTCAAAATTAACACATCCTCTGAATGTAACTTAATCCATCTGCAGATCCAAAATGTCTAAACTGAGCAGGAGTGATCTCTAGGTGCCCCTGCTCCCCCCTACTGATACATAAAAATGGCACTGGCTGCACCCTGGAACCAGCACCATTTTGTTGTACAGAAAAAGTTGCATTGCTGTGGTGCCACAGAAAACCTGCACGTAAGGGACACTTGGAACCCATATAGTATTTGGCCTATTGTTATGTGTGTTCGATGTAAATTTGGCCCTTGACAACATTGAGTAACCTGAATGACAATAATGATATAATAAACTTCCCATACCAAATCAGAATTAACTGCCAGCACTCAAACTGAAACAACCCTACCCCTGCAAATATTACACCAGGACATAAAACACCCTCTATTAGGAAAACATCAAACCAGGCTGCTGTAAATTCCTACATAGAAACTACACTTAACAGAATACACATATAGAACACCCTCACCCTCACCAAATACAGAATAAAAAGACCATAATGTATAAATAGAAACATGTAGACAGAAACTGGACTGGAAACTGCAATGGAAAAATAGAAATCTTATTAGTTGTAAATTATCAAGCGACATCAAGAAATATAAATCAATCATTACAAATACGTATAAAAAGTTTTAAAATGTTTCCAAATGGCAAATTATTTCAGAACTAGTGAAAAGTGCCCAGTATTGCTTGGGTTGTCTAGTCTGTAACAGGCTCTATGTGTGTGCCTGTGTATGTGTTTGCTGGGCCTGCCTATGTGAGAGTGTGTATGTACATGTGGGAGCTTATGCACACTGCTAAACATGCTCGCAATCACTTTTGCATCCTTGCACAAGCTTGTGTGTGCTTCTGCGCATTTGCATGTGCTGCATACTTCTGTGAGCCTATGTGTGCCTAAGTCTGTTTGCCAAAGTGTGTGGGAGCGTGAGAGACGAGGCTTCGCAGAGAGAGCATATTAGCATTGCTCAGGTTGTCTGCTCAATAATAGTCTGTGTGTGTGGGCATGTGTCTGTATAGATGTCTGTGCCTATGTGTGTTTGTGACACTGCTTTGCAGAGCATATTGATTTGCACATTGCACCTCCCAATGGGCAGAGCACCATCTGGTGGCCACAGACACATGATAGTGTGATTTGCTCAAGCTTTCTAGAGAGAGAGAGAGAGAGAGAGAGCTAGCAGATATATCAGCCACCTAAAAATTAAAACTAATAAGGACAGAAAAATCCTCTGCTCTCCATATCTGAAAACTTTTCATTCTAATCACCCTGAGCATGTCATGGATTAGTGGGGATGGCACAAATTTTCTTCTCACATATCCCGAGCAGGCTTCCACACCTACCCAAGACAGGCTTCGTCTCTTATACAGGCTTCTCTTACTCCTCTATTACTACTGCTACCTGTGCCCTGTTTGTTGCGGGAAGGAGGGCAGGAGTTACTCCACAGCTTTAGGAGCCCAATCTGCGACGACTCCTCATGTGCTGGCTCTGTGATATTCAAAACTCGCATGGCTAGCATTTCCTGTATGTTCATCTTGTGCATCACAAAATGTGCATAGAGGAAATACCCCACGAATTTTGAAAACCACAGGGCTGACATGAGGAGGAGTTGCCGAATGGGCTCCTTCTTTTGATCCCGGCACAGTATATGGACTTCTGCTGCCAGTATGAGGTCTACCAGTGGCTCCACAGACATCTTACTTTTTAAGTCAGCAGTAGGAGGTATTCCACTGGCAGCCATATGGGCCTTTTTCATCTTCCACAACCAGTGGGCTAGGGTTGATTGGCAGCTGTATGGGCCTCTTCCTTTTGTGGTGGGGCCGCTTGGCAATAGTGATCAAATTTGAATTAATCACTGGAAGGGGGACAGTAAGTAAATCCACGACTCAACTAAAATTTCAAAAGAGAAGCTTTGATAAAATGAGAAAAATAAATAGAAAAAACTGAAAGGTGCAGCTACAAAAGTAAAAAGTGTGCAACAGGCGTGCACATTGTTAAAAAACAAAAAAAAATACCATCCTAGAAGAACAGTCCATATGTATTCCATGCATTAAGAAAGGTGGAAGGAAGGCAGAACAATTACCAGCATGGTTAAAAGGTGAGGTGAAAGAGGCTGTTTTAGTCAAAAAGATCTTCATTCAAAAATTGGAGGAAGGACCCATTAGAAGAAAATAGGATAAAGCATAAGCATTGGCAAGTTAAATGTCAGACATTGATAAGACAGGCTAAGAGAGAATTTGAAAAGAAGTTGGCCATAGATCAAAATTGAGATGAAGGCAGCAGTCCAGCAGCAAGAGGGGCGCTTCCCAGTCTTTTGCATAGTGTCACATGTATGATTTTTTTACCCACCGGTGAGAAGTTGTACATTTGCATGCGATGCAAAGAGCTCCTGGCTCTCAGAGAACAAGTCCGATCTCTGGAGGCTAGAGTGGCAGACCTGGAGGAGCTGAGGCAGACAGAGAGGTATATAGATGAGACCTTCAGGGACATAGTAGCCAAGTCCCAACTTCAGACTGGCAGCCTTGGTGCTGCTTTGGAGGAAGAAGGTCTCATGATTGGAGAGCATCAACCAGGTGCAGCAGGAAAGGATCCTGTAGCAAGGACCTGCTCTCCAGGTGATGCATTGTCCTTTCGCACTGAGGATATCTCCCCAAGGCATACTGCCCAGGAGGGAAAGGTTAGGTCGGCCGTCATAGTTGGTGATTCGATTATTAGGAATGTACATAGCTGGGTGGCTGGTGGGGGTGAGGATCGCCTGGTAACATGCCTACCTGGTGCGAAGGTGGCGGACCTCACGCATCACCTAGATAGGATTTTAGACAGTACTGGGGAGGAGCCGGCTGTCGTGGTACATGTGGGCACCAAAGACATAGGAAAATGTGGGAGGGAGGTTCTGGAAGCCAAATTTAGGCTCTTAGGTAGAAAGCTTAAATCCAGAACCTCCAGGGTAGCATTCTCTGAGATGCTCCCTGTTCCACACGCAGGTCACCAGAGGCAGGCAGAGCTGCTGAGTCTCAATGCGTGGATGAGACGATGGTGCAAGGAAGAGGGATTCAGTTTTGTTAGGAACTGGGGAACCTTTTGGAGAAGGGGGAGTCTCTTCCGAAGGGATGGGCTCCACCTTAACCAGGGTGGAACCAGACTGCTGGCGCTAACCTTTAAAAAGGAGATAGAGCAGCTTTTAAACTAGAACAAAGGGGACAGTCGCTCAGCAGTACATGGTTCGGAGAGAAGTATCTTCAAAGGATACTAAAATTGCATTAGAATTAGGGCATCCCGACAGTGAGGTTCCAATAATAAGAAAAGTAGTCCAAGTGCCTGTAACTAAAAACTCACCTGAGCTAAAAAAATTCTAACATCCCTATCAATTAAAAAGCAGAATGAAAATACAAACAAAAAAAAAACTTTGAATGTTTGTATGCTAATGCCAGAAATCTAAGAAGTAAGATGGGAGAACTAGAATGTATAGCAGTGAATGATGACCTAGACTTAATTGGCATCTCAGAGACATGGTAGAAGGAGGACAACCAATGGGACAGTGGTATACCGGGGTACAAATTATATCGCAATGACAGAGAGGAGCACCCGGGAGATGGTGAGGCGCTTTATGTCCGGGATGGCATAGAGTCCAACAGGATAAACTTCCAGCATGAAACTAAATGCAAAATTGAATCTTTATGGGTAGAAATCCCTTGTGTGTCGGGGAAGACTATAGTGATAGGAGTCTACTACCGTCCACCTGGTCAAGATGGTGAGACGGACAGTGAAATGCTAAGAGAAATTAGGGAAGCTAACCAAATTGGTAGTGCAGTAATAATGATAGCTCTGATTAGCATCTATTTAATAAGAACAGGTCCACCGCTAAACATTGTGTTCTAAATCAAGTCCAAACGGTGGTACATTTTACATCAATGTATTCTATTAACGTTTGTTTCCACATCAGGGTATTTGCACCGGCCCCGCCCATTAGCGTGATTGACAAGAGTCTAGCGCGGTTTTTAAATCGATTCTTATCATCATATTGCTCCCGCAGTGCTTGCACACAGCCTTAGCGGCATTTATTTAGTAAGTTAAGCTTCATCACAACCATCTTTTTCATACAATTATACGCAAATTTGTTTTTGAATTCAATAGTACCATACCCGATCAGCCACTCGAATTGCATCACTTGACTTTAGTGTGCACATCAGATGTTAGAATGTCGCTATACAGAATGTAAAGGGGATCTTTTACATAATTATTTTTTACATTCACAGTAATATAAGAATCTTGCATGATACAGCACTTTTCTTGATATAGGATGTGGTTTACATAGGAATAATTTATATGTACATTGAAAGTGGTCAGTGATCTGGTTGATTCCTTGTTAATTATTTTGAATAAGTAGGATATTTTCTATGGCTTATTTGTATTTGTTTTACAACCCGCGATTATTTCAGCATCCGCGTACTTGTGAGCTCCTCCCCAACGTTGTGATTGACATGAGTTTTGGCGCGTTTTTGAACCGCATTTAAATGGCTGCACCGCTCTCTCAGTGTTCTTAGAAAGTCCTTGTTGCATCAGAACGGAGACCACTCGCTATTGTTTCAGCACTAATGTAAGTCCTATTAGTTTAAAAATCACTGCGCTACAATTTTTAATTAAGAATTTCTTTTGGGAAGATTTCATAGTAAGTAGTTTTTGGACTATTGGCATGTTTACTGTAATACTGAAATATAAGTCCCCCAGCTCTGGTGGTAGTGAATTATTCCACTACGCACTTTATTTAGTTTATGTCCTTGTGGATAATGGTCTGTTTTACATAGTGTTTAATATATACATTTTTTGTTTCATTTAGTATACATATAATAATGTGCATGGCATATTATATACATGACTGTTTTGACTAAATTATAAGTTTCTTCTAGTATGTGGTTCATAAGATCCTGTATATATGATGATTCTTCGCTTTCATTAATTCAGGCTCTATTTATCGTTTGTGTTTAGAGTCACTATTTGTTTATTGATTTACAGATCACCAGAAAAAATATATTTGGTGTATTTATGACAAGACAGTTCTTTGCTATATACAGAGAGACTCATTGCCTACAGGTATAAACTTGGTTTTAATATTACACTTGGATTTTATTGTGACCCACTCTTTACATTGTGCTCATGTGGCTTATCTGTGGTTTGTAATTTGTGTATTTGTTTTTATCAGTGGTACCTTAATTTTAAGTATGTATTTGTCTGATTTGTTTTTAATGTTTTTAATTTATTTATGTATGTCTTACTGTGTGATTTTTTATTGAAATTATGTATTTATTGTTTCTAGCCCCTGAGGCAGCCCCAGTTGGGGGCGAAACTCGGACTGAGTCGGGCATTGGTATGATTTTATTAATTTACGTCTCCATCCTAATAAAGCAGGCCCTTGTAGGGACATAAGGCCTGGACGGATAGGCACAGCGTTTGAGGTCGGGAACATGTGCTGATATTAGCTGGAGCATAGGAGGCAGTTGGAGCTGCTGCAAGGATTTCAATTGCTTTTATTTATCTTGTCATTCACAGGGAAAATCTGGAAACCCAAGCAAAGGCAGATTTTCAAAAACACTAGCATTTCCATCAACTCTGGTACCAGCCTTGAGCGATGAGGGCTCATGATATCCTGTCATTGAAAATACTGGGCACACTGGTTGGTGGACATGACAGATATCGCTGAGCCACTTTGGCTAGGTGTGGCAGACAGTCGACTTGTGTGTGCCCAATAGGCCAGTGGATCTGTCTGCATGTTCTCTATGGGCTCTTGGAGATACCATGTCACTGACATTTGTGCTGGTGTCTCCTTTGCTTGGGTGGGCTGAGAGTCCTTCTTGCCAGCTGCTTTTACTCTAGCCCGTTCCACAAAAGATGAATTTTTAGGGGCAACATGGCTTTGGTGTACTGAAGTGGAGGAGGAAGTACTAGCTGTCGCTGACAGAGTGCTGCTCCTGCTTGGGCTTGCACTACTTTCTGAAGTGCCCGCTGTTTCCTCCTCTGCTTCATGCCTAATCTGACTCTGCCTATGGCGCTCCTGTTCACGGACGATTCCTAACAGCAGCTCCTTCACAAATGTGAGACAATTGGACTGTAGGGCGAGTTTCCCTTTCACACGGCGAGCACGTATCTGCGGTCTTTTGTGAAAGGTCATAATCTCTCTTGCACCTGCTTCTGAACAAGTCCAGACAATGCAGCACCTCTGCTGTCATTCCCTCTTCCTGTTTAAAGCCCTCCAAATTTTCCTCCAGAAAATTAACTATAGGGATGATATCAGCCGAGGTGGCATTTCTGAAACTCAGCTCCTCTGTGAAATCCTTGAAGGGCTGCAGGATTTTTACCAGCTGCCTCATAACTAACAAATCATGATGCCCTAGGGGACTCTGCACACCTATGTCCATTTATTTATTTATTTTTAATGTTTATATACCAATGTTCCTGTATAGGATACATATCGCACCGGTTTACATGAAACTGAACTGTCGCCAAAGGGCAGATACAATGAAACATGAGTTACAATGAACATGCGGAAACAAAGGACATGTGGAACATTAGGAATACACTATAGTATAACAATATAATAATACTTAGACATAAAATTGTAAAAATAAAGTAATAATAATAACAGTAACAATAGCAACAAAGGGCTATGCCTAATGGAGCTTCTAAATAATCTTTAGGAAGATGCCATTGCGACGGGAAAGGAGGGGTGACTGATGGATAACAGGAGCGAAACTAACTTAGCAAATGGGCAGCAAGTTCATGAAGGGGTGTCTGCTGCTCCACTAGCCTCTGCAGCATCATATAGGTGGAATTCCACCGGGTGACAATGAGATGCTTGTGAGGCATGCTCAAATCAGTCTGTTTTTCACGGAGAACCTGCTCCGCCTTCACACTTCTGTGGAAGTGTGCTGCTATGTTCCTGCACTTTATTAACGTATGCAGGTATTCATTCTTTTGGTGATTGGACTCCAACCCAAGAGATGACTTCACTACCAGGTGCAGAGTGTGTGTGCAAAACATTGGATGTTCTGAAAGTGCCCATCAGATATTGCCTTTAACATGTTTGTACCATTGTCTGTGATAAAGAACCCTGACTGAAGATTCCTGTCTCGCTAATGTAGCTGCCAGCCCGCCAGCATCTGTCTGATGCATGCTAGAATATTGGCTGAGGTATGGGCCTCGTCCGTCAGGTTGGTGTGCATTAAAGCCCACCTCCACCCTGATACTTGTTCACTAATAGAGCTGCTGCCTGCCCCTGCCTCAGCCAGGCCCCACCAGTGTGCTGTCAGGGAGAAGTAAGACAGGGAGAGGTAAGAGTGTGCAACATTCATGGCGGTCCAGATATCACAGGTAAAATGCACAGTCTCCTCTGCCTTAGCTAGCAGCGCTTGGATGCGACTGCGACACTGCTTGCATGGGCTGGGGATGACCTTTCTGCTAAATGTGGTTTTGGAGGGGACTCTGTAATTTGGAACTAAGACCTTCAGCAAATGCTTGAAACCCACATTCTCCTCTACATGCAAGGGCTGGTCATCATGGGTAATCATTTCCCCAATGCTCTGGTTACAACTTTTGAGAGTGCCTGCCTCCTTCCCCGGGATAGTGTTACTGAACACCACCCCATTTCTTCCATGGTGGGTTGTCGCTTCTGACAATTGGCAGGGGGCTGTTGGCCTGCCACCTGCCTGCTAGAAGGGGCTGAGGGCGTGGGATGACTGCTCCTTTTCAACCACTTTACACTGCCTGGAAAGTACTGCCACCATCCCCAGTTGGCACTACTGTTGGGTGTTGCTTCTGCATATGGTGCATCATGCCAAAATTAGTTAGATGTCCCATTTGCTTGCCTCTGCTAATATCCCTGGCACAGTAATTACAGTGAGCAAAATGCAGTCCTTCGTCACTTTAAAGTGGCTCCAGATCACAGATGTCTTTCGTGATCCCTTCTCTATAGCCTTCGGGGTGGATGCTGGCACTGGAGCTGAAGTAGTGGGTGTACCCTGAGAAGCAATGCCAGGGGCATCAGTCACACTCTGTGCCTGTGCTGACTGCTCTTCCTCCTCCTCCTCCTCCTCATCAGTTTCATCTCTCACTTGCAGTACTGAAGTGGAGGCTAAAACAGAACTAACTGATCCTGCTAAACCTTCATCTATTACGTCTTCCATTTCTGATGATGAGAATCCCACACAAGATGATTCTCATCGGAATCAGAAGCAAACAGTGTCTGTGCTCTGATGTGGCCCCGATATCTCCCTTGTTCCATAGCAATCGCTCAGCAGGAGCTGAAATTACCACATGACCAGGGTGACTGGCCCACCAGGAGATGCCTGAATCCCTGATAGGCCAATCTGCCACTGTCTCCCGATACACAAATATCTCACTTCGAATGAAAAAAGGAGCGTTGTGTGGGCAGGACATGGGATTCATGGGTGTGGCCAAGAGATGTGTGTGCAGTTACCCATGCCCAGGTCCAGTGCCATGTCAGTTTACTTCTGCTATGGAGAAGGTATAAGTTAAAAAAATCCAAAAAAACAGGTATCCTTGAGGGTTTTAAGGGGTCTAGAGTAACTGGGGGGAGTGCATTCTAAGAACCAGGGGAATCTGGAGGACCTAGTTCTAGACTGGGTGAACTGGTTGTCAAGTTAGTGAAACTGGTCATGGTGTGGACCTGTGCCTGTATAAAATTCCCCCATTTGTGCAGCTCAAACCTGACTTTGCACAGCTGTGCATGCCTACATGCAAAATCAGGGGCATACATATATGCACGCAGGCTATTTTATAATGTGCAAACACATGTGTGCATATGTTATAGAATTGCCACATCTGTTAGCATGCACTGATGCACACATGTACATGTATGCCCATTTGAAAGTTATCATCCCTAGTTGTTGGACTAATAAAGGAAGCATAACCTCTTAAGTATCCATTTTATCTTGGACTCATGTAACAACAAATATTTAAATGGAGGAAAATAATGACTGAAATGAATGTTTATACCTTAAATAGACTTTTATTATATTTGTATTGCAATTAATTTCATAAACACAATAAAGAAGTCGTGGCTGTGTGGTTCAGACAGCTCACTTCTTGGGTGAACACCCCCCACCTCCCTAAAATATAACAAATGAAGCATTTGACTAAACCAGTTTGTGTATACACTATTTTGATTTATGGTTTCCATAAAGCCCCTTCGAGCTTGCATGCGTCTGGGCTTGTCCATTTTACTAAACACTCTCATTGTGGCCCAGCAACTTAACAGCCTGCTTACTTCATTTATTTTATTTACTCAGGTAGCTGATGCATGGTTAGAACAAAGTGAATAAAAAATTAATAGTGAGATTTACAGATTTCAATATCTGGAACCAGATTATAACAGTTCAATTATTAATCATTAACAATTTCCCCAATTAGAAATGGTAAGCTAAAACCATCAAACATGAGCTCTCCATTCAGACTATGATACAGATCCAGAGTTTAGTATCTGATACAGTAAAATAGCAGATAGGAGCCAATTTGCCCATGCAGTCTGCCCAGTTGTCTTCCTCTTTTGCATTCTACCACTTTATGTAGATGAATGTATACATTCATATACTTCCAAGCATGATACAGATTGGGAGTGCAGTACTGACAACAAAGTCTCCCTAATAAGCACAGATAAGACATGTACTTTAACAGCAAGATATATACAGATTGGGGAGTCTATTAATGGAGAGACTTCTTTATCTCTAGTAGTGTGTAATAAAGACTGGGGATGCAGTACAGAAATAAAGAGTCCTCTTGATTAGAGTGTAATACTGAAGAGAAACTGTTTCCTTTATCAGTGTGTGGTGCAGATAAAGAAGAGTCTCATTTATCAGTGTGAGGCCGAGATTGGGAGTGCAGTATAGATAAGAGGGATTGTGGGCTATTTTACACAAGTAGACAGGATATAGCTTTGGAGCCTCAGCTCCTTCACCACTGCCAATAACCATTCAGCTCTGACACAGGAACATCCAATGATTTTTGTTTTTTAATCAATTCTTCTCTGAAAAACATTTGGGGTATGTAGTCCTAAAATATTAGAACAATAATCCCAACGTACTTTGCATCAGATTTAAAACTCTGGGGACAAATCAGCTTATATCAAGTGCATGCTCACTTGAGAATCTGAGTGGATGAAGCCTTTGGAACATCAAGAACTGATCACCAATCTTTTATTTGAATCTTTTCTTGCTCACACAGTGTGCTGAATTAGCACTTATCAAGTAGGACACTATGAAGCAGAAGGTGGGAAGGAAGAGTATCAAGAGAGATCCCGGAAAAAGGCAGAGATCTTTTGGAAACAGGTGGGAACAAAAACTAAAGAGAGCGATCCTTGAGGGAATAAAGAGTCCATGCTTTATCTATGGACTGAGCCGCTGATGGTTGAGATCCTCAGGTGGCCGAGGGGGCACTGTTTTATATAGAAAGAGATACCCATGGTGGGGGAGACAGCGTTATGCAAAGAGAGATCCATGGAAACATAGGGAGACTATGCTATATAGAGAGATATCTTCCTGAGGGAATGTGTGTGTTGAGGGGATGGGTGGGGGAGTTGCTCTGCTTTATATAAGAATCACTTCTGAGAAGTTAAGAGAGCACTGCTTTAGAGAGAGGGAAAGGGAGGTTTTCCTTTACATGGAGAAAGTTTAATGGGAGGAAGGGGCAGCTATGCATGTCTTTCCTTATACAGATATCGATCCTTCTCGGAAGTTGGTCTTTCCAATCAGAGCATTGATTAGGGTTGCTTTTCCTTTCTTGCACTCTTGCTGTGCTTCCCTGATGATGTCACTAATTCTGTATTCTTGTTCCCGTGTCAGCAGAAACCCTTTACCACCAAATCCTTCAGCAACATCATGGTAATCTGCATGAAAAGACAAGAGGACACGTTACTATTGGAAGTTGCGTGATAGGAAAAAGATCCTCAAAACTGAAACTATAGCTGAAACTCCACTGCTCTGGGTGTGACTGGAGGGTCTTCTACAGCAGGAAGTGCTGATACTGATTCTTGAATAACTGAGATACTAATATATGCTATCGCCACCATCACTTCTTGTACCATGGATGTAAAATATAAATGGCGAGAGCAGAATGAGGGACAAATTACAGTTTCCATCATGTCCCACTGCTCGACATGCAGGAGAGGAAGAACATGTAGGATAAGGAAAACAGTAGTGAAGATAATGTCAGGGAACAGAAAAAGTCAGTAGGTACAATGAATACATAGGAAACATGATAAAGACACAGAACCGCAAGCGAGGGAAAACACATGACATGTCATGAACACAGAGAGGATGTGTTGAAGGGGAGCCAGTGTCACAGGGCATGATGTGGTCATTCAGGAAGTCAGGGCCAGGAGGAAAGAGTACAAGTATATAGCAGGGAGTGCACTGAAGCCTCTGTGGGGTAGACACTGTGGTGGGGATGTGATGACATTCCTGCTGGTACAGATAAGCCAGTGCAGAGGGAATAATTAAGTAATAAATATGGGAACATTTAGAGGGAGGGAACAGGGGAGAAAATGTAAACAGGAGCACAGAAAAATTTCTAGTCAGAAACAACTAACATCAGAACCTCAAATACTTTCTTTATGCAGATGACGTCCAGATTGTCATACCTATCAAAGAATCCCTTGCTAAAACCATCAAATTCTGGGAAAACTGCCTTCAAAATATTGACAACCTCCTCTCCAGTCTAAATCTAATCTTAAATTCTGCAAAAACAGAACTCCTCATTATTTCACCCGAAAACAGTAACCTCACCTCAAATCCACCAACCGGCTTTCAAACTTCACAAGTAAGAGACCTAGGAGCCATAATTGATAATCGACTAAATCTAAAATCATTTATTAATCAAACCACGAAGGACTGCTTTCATAAGCTGCACGTCTTAAAAAGAATTAAATCACTTTTCCACTTCCACGATTACAGAACAGTCTTGCAATCAATAATCTTCTCGAAGTTAGATTATTGCAATTCTATTCTATTAGGTCTCCCGTCTTCCCATACTAAACCTCTTCAGATGGTTCAGAACACGGCGGCCAGAATTTTGACAAACACAAGAAGAAGAGACCACATATCTCCGATCCTCAAAGACTTACATTGGCTGCCAGTGCACTATAGAATTTTATATAAATCCATTACCACCATATACAAAGCATTCCATCAACTCTCTCCGCTTAACCTCCAAATCCCATTTAAAAAACATACCTCCACCAGACCGATCAGAGAGTCCTACAGAGATTCACTACAGGTTCCTCCTGCCAAAACCTTTCACCATATGACTCTTAGAGACAGGGCCTTCTCTACTGCAGGACCGACTTTGTGGAACTCCATCCCACCAGAACTGAGACAGGAACCCTGTCTTCCTACATTTAGAAAAAGACTTAAAACCTGGTTATTTATGAAAGCCTTTCCAGATACCAACTGAACTTACTTTCAATTCAAGCAACTCAACTCCGTCAGAGTAATCAACAACCTTGGACAACTCCTTAATGTATTTTTCTTTTTCTAATTTGGCAGGTTGTATTACCTTGGCTATTTCTTTTTTAGCTCATTGTTAATTTCTCTTTCACCTTCTCTACAATCCAAGTTGCATTATGTCCCTGTTTTATTGTAACTGCTATTTTCCTATTCTATCACATGTTAATGTTAAGTGTTTTAAGTATTTATCCTTTTGTCACACCCTGTTTATTGTAAACCGGCATGATGCGACTCCCATCGCGAATGCCGGTATATAAGAAATGCAAATAAATAAATAAATAAATATACGTTTATGGTCAATATATCTGAAACTCACACATGAATAATGAAAATACTTCCATGCAAAACATCAGGAACATGACAAATACAACTACATGCTTAGCAACTAGGGATGGCTATGACATTATTAGAATCATTAAGCCTTGGTAGAATAGTCTCATAACTGGACAGTAAATATAAACAGTAAATATAAACATTGTTTACTCTAAACAAGAAGATCTTAGGAAAGGTGATGAAGCCTGCCTATGATGAGGAAGCTGAGGATTTGTGGGTAAAAACTAGGAGTAAGAAGAATAAGACTCCTAGAAGTCAATATTCAGTGCCACTTAGCTGGATAAGTTCCGACTTCTGAATATCCGGTTTTGTTATCCTGCTAAGGAGTTGGCCGGCTAACTGGGGGTGTAACTGGGAGGAGTTACTTATCTGGATAAGTGGCGATATTCATACTTATATGGCTAAGTTAGCCGAATAAGTTAGACCTGCTCATAGCAGGTCTAAAGTTAGCCCAGTATACTTATCCAGCTAACTTTAAAGTTATCTAGGTATATTCAGTGGCAAACCACTTAGCATTACAGAGGATATGTGCCCAAATATTCATTTAGCTGGCTAACGTCTGAGTGAGCAGGCTAAATGCTTTTGAATATGGACCTCTGTAAATTAAAAGGGACAACTTTACAATTAAACAAATTGTTAACTAGGCCAAACAGGGCTTAAGGATTCATTGATAAAGACATTGAAGAGAAATGGGGAGTATTTGAAAGATATCACAAGTTGTCAAAGATGTGTATATCAATGAGGCAAAAACACAGCGGTCCATATTCAATAAGCTGGTGAGTGGTAAGGTTACCCGAATAACTTTATTCAGTCAGTAGAACATGCCTGGATAGCATGAGGCTGAATATACCCAGATAAAGTTACCTGGATAAAGCATCAGAATAACTTTAGGACATGAATTTTCCTTTCGCCAGAGAGTGCTGAATATCAGTGCTCATCACCCTCCAGAACGCCGTCATCACTGCCACTTTTTATCCAGCTACATTTTGTGCAGGTAATCCATTATCTACCCAAAGATTAGCTGGATAGCAGAGGGAAACATTCTGATCTCAAGTTTTTTTATGGCTAACTGCTTTACATGGAGAAAGTTTTACCTGGACAAATCCTTTGAAAATTGGCATTGATATGAAAACAAACCTATATGATTGAGTCATGAAGTCAGTCAAATAATATCTGAAAAGAGAGGGCATCTACTAGATAAAGGAGCCCTGACCAATGTGCCGCAAATGCGCAGTAGAGAGCAGCTCTACCGCGCATGCGCGGGTGAGCATGTTGGTCAGAGCGGAGCGTGCCTGAAAAAAAAATGGCGCTGGGAGGAGCAGTAGTGGTGGCGCACGCGAGGGAGGGACCCCCTCCGGAGATCTTCCGTCTGCGCCATCCGAGGGGAGGGGTTGTGGATGGGATTGAGAGAGGGGGAGTGACTGAGGTGAGAGGGAGTGACTGAGGTGAGGGGGAGGGAGGTGAGGGGGGAAGGTAAGAGGGAGGAGGGAAAATAGAGGTGGGAGGGAGAATAGAAGTGGAGGGAGAAAAGAGGTGGGAGGGAGAATGGGGAGGGGAGGTGGGAGGGAGAATGGGGAGGGGAGGTGGGAGAGAATGAGGGGGAAGGAGTGGAAGGGAGAATGAGGAGAGAGGTGAGGGGAGGAGGGCAATGGGAGACAGGGATGTGAGTAAGTGGGAAGGGTAAGAAGTTGTGGAGAACAGAAAAAGAGTGAGTAGAGGAGGGCTGAGGGAGAGGAAAGGGGTTGTGGATGAGCTGAGAGGGGATTGGAGAGGATGAGATTGAGAGAGGGTGGGGAGTGACTGAGAGAAGGGGAGGGAGGGAGAAGTGAGTGACCGAGTGGGAGGAGGATGAGTGACCGAAGTGAATGAGCGAGGGGAAGGAGGAGTGAGGGAGAAAAAGTGTAGAAGGGTGCTGTGTTCGAAAATGGACCGAAATTTTTTTTTTAATGTAGCCCGTTGTTACGGGCTTAATGGCTAGTCTACTAGATAAAGGAGCCCTGACCGACGTGCCGCAAACGCGCAGTAGAGAGCCTATGGCGCATGCGCGGGAGCTATATATAGACAACAACCAACAAGGACTGAATTACATAGCCAGGTAAACAAAAGCATGGGTGTAGCTTGCTTATTGCGGCGGTTACTACCCCGAACTAAGCTACATATTCACTTAGATGCAGTTCCAACACTGCTCTCTACATTAATGCTGGGGGTGGAAGGGAAATAGAACTAAAAGGTTATTAAGAGTCAAGCGTAACAAGTAAGAGGAAAAAAAAAAGTGCATAGCTTGCTGGGCAGACTGGATGGGCCGTTTGGTCTTCTTCTGCCGTCATATCTATGTTTCTATATATGTTTCTATGAGAGCAAGTCAGTCAGAGCGGAGCGTGCCTGAAAAGAAAATGGCGCTGGGAGGAGCAGTAGCGGTGGCGCGCGCGAGGGAGGGACTCCCTCCAGAGATCTTCCATCTGCGCCATCCGAGGGGAGGGGTTGTGGATGGGATTGAGAGAGGGGGAGTGACTGAGGGGAGGGTTTGTGGATGGGATTGAGAGAGGGAGAGTGACTGAGGGGAGGGGGGAGGGAGGAGAGAGTGAGGTGGGGAAGGTGAGAGGGAGGTAGAATGGGGAGGGGAGGTGGAAGGGAGAATGAGGGGGAGTGAGTGGGAAGGAGAATGGGGGGGGAAGGAGAATGAGGGGGAGGGAGTGGAAGGGAGAATGAGTGGGAGGGAGAATGAGGGGGAGGTGAGAGTAGGAGGGCAGTGGGAGACAGGGATGTGAGTAAGTGGGAAGGGTAAGAAGTTGTGGAGAACAGAAAAAAAGAGTGAGTGGAGGAGGGCTGAGGGAGAGGGAAGATGTTGTGGATGAGCTGAGAGGGGATTGGTGGGGATAAGATTGAGGGATGGGATTGAGAGAGGGTGGGAAGTGACTGAGAGAAGGGGAGGGAGGGGGAAATGAGAGTGAGGGGAGGGGGGCAGTGGGAGACAGAGGGTGAGTAAGACTGAGGGGAGGGAAGGGGTGAGTGACCGAGGGGGAGGAGGATGAGTGACTAAAGTGAATGAGCGAGGGGAAGGGGGAGTGAGGGAAAAAAAAGTGTAGAAAGGTGCTGTGTTCGAAAATGGACCGAAATTTTTTTTTTAATGTAGTTCGTTGTTACAGGCTTAACGGCTAGTTTAAAATAAAACATGAAGGACCCAGAAAGCCTAAAGGGTAGATTTCAAAAAAATATGTGCGCGCCTCCATGTGCACGCGCTACCCACCGCGCACACATGGACACGTGATTTTATAACATGCGTTGGATTTTGTAATTTGTGCATGTGTGCGCAGCCCACGCAAAGGTGGGTAGATTTAAGCTAGTTTTGTGTGGCGAAGCATTGCAACTTTCATCAGTTCCCTACCCTTTACCCTAGCCTCCCTTCCCCTCTCCTCCTCACCCCCCTAAACCTAATCTGCCTTATCTTTCTTTTTTGTTTTTTTAAATTGCTGCTCCTCTGGAGCAGAGGCAACTTACGTGCGCTTCCCCGGCACAGCAGCAAATGACCGCTGTACTGGCGCCTCCAGCCCTGCCCCCCAGACCGCCCCCTTTTTAGGTCCCAGCACTTAGATCGCGCCCCGGGGTTTATGCGCGTGGCCGGGCCCATTTGAAAATAGACCCAGCGAGCGTAAGGCCCGGGATTTACGCGCACCAGGGTTTAAAAATTTCCCCTTTAATGAACTAAAAAATCAGTTAACAGTTTTAAAGAATAAACAAGCAAACTGAAACAATGAAATAGATATTGCTAAAGATAAACCCAATTCCCAAAGATCCTTTAAGAATACTATTAATAAAAAGTGACAAGGGATGCTCTAGGTCAGTGGTTCTCAACCCTGTCCTGGGGACCGCCCCAGCCAGTCGGGTTTTCAGGATATCCACAATGAATATGCATGAGAGAAAATGTGCATGTTATGGAGGCAGTGTATGCAAATTTTCTCTCATGCATATTCATTGTGGATATCCTGAAAACCTCCAGGGTAGCATTCTCTGAAATGCTCCCTGTTCCACATTTAGGTCCACAGAGGCAGGCAGAGCTCCGGAGTCTCAATGCATGGATGAGACGATGGTGCAAGAAGGAAGAATTCAGTTTTGTAAGGAACTGGGGAACCTTTTGGGGAAGGTAGGAGTCTTTTCCGAAGGGATGGGCTCCACCTTAACCAGGATGGAACCAGTCTGCTGGTGCTCACCTTTAAAAAGACAATAGAGCAGCTTTTAAACTAGAACAAAGAGGAAAGCCAACAGTCACTCAGCAGTGCATGGTTCAGAGGGAAGTATCTTCGAAGGATAATAATGAAGCATTTGACTTAGGGCATCCTAACAGAGAGGTGCCAATAATAAGAAACATAGTACATGTGCCTATACATAAAGAATCACTTGAGCTAAAAGATTTATTTATTTATTTAAAAACTTTTCTATACCGTCGCTAAGTTATGTACCATCGCAACGGTTTACAAATAGGCACATAGATTAAGGTTAGTAAATCTAGGATATCGTACATTCTAACAGGTGCCAATAAAGTTCGGTTACAATTTCATAAATAAAATCATTATTTGAGTAATGTTGGTCAAGTCCAGGTATATTATTGAGTTACTATCTCTTTTAGATATTACTTCTTAAATGTAGGATTGAGTAAATTCATTCTCATCTGCATTCCTCTGTACTTTCATTCTCTACCCTCCACACTCTTTAGTGAAGGCTTTTTTAAAGAGCCATGTTTTAAAATTTTTCTTAAACGTTTTGAGATTATTCTGTAATCTGAGTTCGGGGGGCATCGTGTTCCATAGTATGGGCCCAGCCAATGATAAAGCACTTTCTCTCACTTGGGTTAATTTTGCCGACTTTACTGAAGGGATTGTTAGTAGTGCTTTGTTTGCTGAGCGGAGGTTTCTTTGTGGAACTTGTACTCGTAAGTCTGCTAGAGTCTCGGTTATATGGTCCCTCCTCTTTTTTCCCGTCAGTATTCTGGCTGCTGTATTTTGAAGTATCTGGAGTGGTCTAATCGATGTGCTTGGGAGTCCTAGTAAGAAGCATTGCAGTAGTCAGTGCTGGAAAAGATAAGTGTTTGCAATACTGTTCTGAAGTGGGTGGGTGTGAGTAATGGTTTCAATCTTCTGAGGATCATAAGTTTTGCGTAGCCTTCTCTAACTTTTATAGATATGTGTTGCTTCAGGTTTATTTCTGGGTCCATTATTACTCCCAGATTCCTTACTTTTTCGGCTAGCTCAATTTTTTGGTTATTTCTTAGGGTTATTGGTGTTTGAATGATTTCAGTATATTTTCTTTCAAGGTGAAGGAATTCAGTTTTGTCAATGTTGATAACCAGTTCCATTTGGTTTAGTAGTTGTTTAATTATGTCTAGGTACATGTTAGCTAGACTTAATGTTTTTTCAATTGTGTTGTCTATTGGTAGAATTAATTGAATGTCATCTGCGTAAATGTAATGTATTATCCCTAGGCCTGCCAGTAGATGACATAAGGGTAGCATATATATGTTAAAGAGGGTAGCAGTCAGCGCTGAACCCTGAGGTACTCCTGTTTCAAGGTTAAATTTTTCTGATAATGAATTTTTTATCTGGACTTGAAAGAACCTATTGTTTAGGTAGGATCTGAACCAGTTTATTGTTTTGTCACATAATCCAGTTTCTTCAAGTCTTTTTAGTAGTATTCTGTGGTTTACTGTATCAAAGGCTGCAGATAAGTCAAGCATTATAAGGATGTAATGTTTACTGTTATCAAAACCTCTTAGTATGTTGTCTGTTAGAGAGAGGAGTAATGTCTCAGTGCTGTAGTGTTTTCGGAAGCCGTGTTGTGACGGATACAGTATGTTATTATTGTCTAGGTGTTCAGCTAGCTGTTTCTGTACTGTTTTCTCTATTAATTTTGCTAATAATGGGAGGTTTGAGACTGGGTGGTAGTTAATGAGGATTAGTGGGTCACTGTTTTTCTTTTTGAGGATTGGTTTAATGATTGCCCCTTTTAGTGTATCTGGCATTAATCCTTCAGATAGGGATAGGTTTATGATATTAGTTAGTGTTGGGGTTACTACATTGGTAATCTTTTTTATCTCAGTTGTTGGTATTGTATCGATTTTATGTGGTGCAGGGTTTATATTTTTTATCATTGATTCAACTTCTTGTTCTGATATTTCTATAAATGAGGACCATATGTTAACATCTCTCTTTTGCATTACGATTGCTTGTTTGCTGTTTTTTGGGAGTTTGTTTCTTAGGTTTAATATTTTGTCACTAAAAAATTTAGCTAATTCATTGCATTTTGATTCAGGAAGACTTTGAGGTGATTCTTGTTTGTCATTTGTGAGATTCGTTACTATGGAGGATAAGGTTCTTGGGTTATTGGCAAACTTTTCTATTTTATTGGAATAGTATTCTTTTTTAGTATTAAGGATCAGTTGTTTGTAGAAAGCTAGATGTTTCCTGAAATTGGTTAGGTTTTCAATTGTTTTGTGTTTTCTCCAGTTTTTTTCACATTTTCTGAGCTTTCTTTTTGCCTCTTTTATTTTTGCATTATGCCAGTGGTTATTTCGTTTTGTTTCTTTGATAGTTATTGTTTTGATGGGGTTTATTTCATCGGCAATTTTCTTGGTTGAGTCTAACCAGAGTTCCGTAGCTGAGTTACAATCATTAAGTGTTATGTCTTTTAGTTCTTCTTCTAATTTGTCCTTTAGTTCATCATTGTTATAGGGTGGTCGATATTTAAATTCTATGGGATTATGAGTTTGTATGGTCTGGGGATTGAGAATATTAATATTGGACTGAATAAGGAGGTGGTCAGACCAAGGAATTTGTGTGTAGCTTGTTGCTAAGTGTTCTAGATAGTTGCTATTTATGAATGTTAGATCAAGTGAGTGTCCAGCTCTGTGTGTTGGTTTATCAGTTATTAGTGAAAACCCTAGTGCTGTCATGGCATACATTAGTGTCTGGCATGTGTTAGAAAGGGGTTGGATGTCCATGTGTAGATTAAAGTCACCTAACACTATGGTAGGTTTAGAGGTGTTTAGATGTGTTGTCAGAAACTCTATTAGTGGTGACATATTTAGCTCTAGTAAGCTGGGAGGGCAGTATATAAGATTCCAAATTATCCTTGTTAACTGAAAAGCAGAATGTTAATACATACAAAAACACACTTTGAAATGTCTGTATGCTAATGCCAGACGTCTAAGAAGTAAGATGGGAAAGTAAGAGTGCATAGCAGTGAATGATGACAGACTTAACTGGCATCTCAGAGACAAGGTGGAAGGAGGAGAACCAATGATAGAGAGAAGCAACTTGGTAGAGGGGTGGCGCTTTATGTCCGGGATAGCGTAGAGTCCAACAGGATAAAGATCCTGCAAACGACTAAATGTACAATTGAATCATATGGGTAGAAATCCATTGTGTGTTGGGGAACAATAGAGTTAGGAGTATACTATCTTCTACCTGGCCAAAATGATGAGATGGACAGTGAAATGGTAAGAGAAATTAGAGAAGCTAATCAAATTGGTAGTGCAGTAATAATGGGAGATTTCAATTACCAAAAAATTATCATAGAGAGTCAATACAGTAACCCAGAAAACAACTGGAAACAATGAGGGAAACCAAAAAATATATATAGAAAATAGCCTAAGTGACGGTGTCAGCAAGCCTGACGTTGTGATTTCTAAACAAGAACCCAACCGGTCTTCTAATCATTCACCATCACTTTCAAAAGGAAAAACTTTTATTATTGAATCTCAAAAAATCTCAAAAATATTTTTTATCATATTTTTTTTTTTATCGTATGTGGTTTATGCGGTCTTCACAATTTAGATCTGCATAATCCGTAAGTGGTATAAAAAATTCAAAGTTCTCAAATCCATAGAAAGCGTACCTGTTCAGACCCCTACAGAGAGTAGCAAATGTGACGCCAACCCAGACCCAGACTGTTCCTAACAAAAAAAAATACGATAAAAAATATTTTTGAGATTTTTTGAGATTCAATAATAAAAGTTTTTCCTTTTGAAAGTGATGGTGAATGATTAGAAGACCGGTTGGGTTCTTGGTTAGAAATCACAACGTCAGGCTTGTTGACACCATCACTTAGGCTATTTTCTATATATATCTTTTGGTTTCCCTCATTGTTTCCAGATTTCAGTTACCCCAATTTTGATTGGGTAAATGTAACATCAGGAAATTCTAGAAAGATGAAGTTCCTGGATGGAATAAATAGGATTTTTTTTTAAATTTAATGTTTTTAGTCAGCTTTTACAGAAATTAGAAACCTGTACAACATTGGTAAGCTCAACTGAGTACATCATGGTACAAAAAAAAAAAAAGACACCCACAGATCCCCCCACCCCTCCCCTCCCCTCATGACAGAGTCTCTTTCTAAAACAGTCAAGTCATGTAGTCCAATAAGCTGTAAGACAGAAAGAAGGTGAACAATGACATGCGGTTGTGTCGTCAAGTTCTCTTCACAATTTAGATCTGCATAATCCGTAAGTAGTATAAAAAATTCAAAGTTCTCAAATCCCTAGAAAGTGTACCTGTTCAGACTCTACAGAGAGTAGCAAATATGACGCCAACCCAGACCCAGACTGTTCCTAAGATAAAGCACAGATGTGCTAAATAAGTCATAAAAGGTTTCCAGGTTGTCGTAAAAGAGAGCAATCGATAACAGGAATGCGATCTTTCTTTGATTTCCACCGAAGAGCTACAAGGCTGCGCGCAGCAATGAATAGTTGAGCAAACAATTACTGTTGACTCTTAGGTATGGTATGTTGACTCTTAGGTATGGTATCTGAAAGACATTCAATAACACCATAGCAGCCGAGGGTATTACATCAACTGCCAAGAGTTTGCTAAGCCAGGCGAAAATCTCTCTCCACAAGGGTGTGATTTTGGGGCAGTCCCACCATATATGGAGGTATGTGCCATGTGTTCCACAGCTGCGCCAACAGGTATCCTCAATTTGAGCATAAAACTTATGAAGTTTATTGGGGTAAGAGAGCATCTGTATACCATTTTGTAACAATTTTCCTGAAGTTTGGCAGAGATCGAGCATCGCCTGGCCGTTCGCAGAATGTCTCCCCAGGTGTGCGATCGCAATTGGGTTTGCAAATCTGATTCCCAGTGTTTTATAAATGTACAGTGGTCTATTCCTTGTGTAAAAAACAACTGGTATATCGCTATGTAAAAAGTAAGATTCTACCAGAGACCTGCCAGGGTGGAGTAGTCCAGCCCTTTGCAATGAGCGTATAAAATGGATGCTCTGCACATAAATCAAAAAATCATGAGATCCAAGGTTATGCTTGAGAGACATCTGTTCCAGTGAAAGAAAATCTCCCTGAGACAGGAATTGTCCTACAGTAATTATCCCCTTCTCTTGCCAACGTTTAAAATGCTGAGAGTGAAGTCTAGAGGTGAATTGCAAATTAGAGGATAAAGATGACTGGTGAAAGTATGAATAAATAGTTTTATGGAGCAATTGGTTCAGGAACTGACAAGAGAGAGCAATTTTAGATCTAATTCTTAGTGGAGCGCAAGATTTGGTGAGAGGTAACAGTGGTGGGACCGCTTGGCAATACTGATCAAATCTGAATTAATGACTGAAATGGGGACAGTAAGTAAATCCACAGCTCTAGCATTAAACTTTCAAAAGGGAAACTTTGAGAAAATAAGAAAAATAGTGTTTTTCTGTTGTGACTTAAAGTTCCTGAATATTCATCCAGAGCCTACCCATGTCTAATCTCTGGCCATTCTGACTGCACATGGTGCCAGAACAGGTTCAAAAGACCCTTGTGGCACTCCCCAGGTGACTGCTATAGTATCAGAAAATTCATTTTTCCATTTCACCTGACAAATTTGATCTTCTAAAAACAATTTAAGCCATGTTTAAACTATGATTTAAACCAGTATCTAATTCATACAACCTCTGAATTAAAAATTGATGATTAACAGTATCAAAGGCTACAGTCGTTCTGATGCATATAATGAAAGCATCTTTTCCCCTATCCGGTCTCTTTCTAAGTTAATTTATTAGGACAACAAGCAAAGTTTCAGTGCGGTGGCCTTTCCTAAAACCAGACCGTTCAGGAAGAAATGCATTGATAAATGAAAAATCCTCATGATTTGATTAATAGCCTCTTTGATAACCTGAGAATTAAAAATAGATTAGAAATTGCATGATAATTATCAGGGTACAAATTATATCAATATGACATAGCAGATCAAATTGGTGGAGGGGTGATTTTATATTTAGGGCTTCTAATTTTAGGTGTTTATCAATTGTAAATTAAGTGTTTATTTTCCAGCTATCTTTGAGAGTACCAAAAGTCAATGTTTATCAATGTTTTGTGGCACAGATATTATTGTTGGGTATATTTTATGGCTGAATCAAATAAAAACATTTGTGCAGCTGGAGAGTCAGCATGGTAAAGGCACAAAACCAAAGGGAGGGCTGTAAAGGAGGGATGTGGTGTTTTCCCAGTGTTTAGCTACCAAGCACATATTTTATTTTATTTTTGCATCGGTGGTGTTTATTGGGGGGTTTATCGGTTAAAACAAAAAATCAGAAGTTCTATTTATATATTTATTTAAGGTACTATTATCCATCTATAATGAATCATTCTAAGTGGAGTACAAACATGTTAAGAGAAACAAAGTAATACAGTAAATCAATATCATAAAACATCTCTTAAAATATCATAAAAATATAAAATAGAGTTATCAAATTTAAAATGCCTCTTCGAACAGAACAGCTTTTAGTTTTTTTACAGAAGACCCCAAGATCAGTAATGACCCTCAGTTCTTCCGGTAAGACATTCCATAATTTAAGGCCAACTGATAAAATAATTCTATTACAGACTTCCTGCAAATTTATTTCATGAACACTAGGCACCTCTAGTAAACATTGAGAGGACAATCTTAAATCTCATGTAGGAACATATTTCCTTACTAGCCTTGTTAAATCACGGGTAGAATTTTCACTAATCAATTTCATTATTAACAATAAAGAATTGTGTAGAATCAAGCAGGGCATCAGTCCTGCAGGAAACTAAATCACATTGAAATCTTTATGGATAGATATTCCATGTGTGATGGGCAAAAGTATAGCTGTGACCTGGCCAGAATGAGGAATTAGATAGTGAAATGCTAACAGAAATTAGAAAGGGGAAAACATTTGGCAACATAATAATAATGGGAGATTTCAATTATCCCAGGATTGCTTTGAGTAAGTGTCTCTTTAGGACATGCTAAGGAGGTAAAGTTTCTGGCTGCTATAAATAACTGCTTCATAGAGCAGCTGGTCCTGGAACCAGTGAAGGAGGATCTACATTAGATCTAGTCCTCGGTGAAACACAGGACCTAGTGAAATGTGGGCAAGGGAACCCTGAGCAATAGATTGTGATGCAGTCAAATCTGACATAATCACTGGAGGGAGGACATTAAGTAAAAGTACAGCAGACATCATTAAACTTTGAAAAGAGAGAGTAAGTTTCCTACACACAACACCACACATGAGGGATCACTCTCACGCTGGCATCCCTTTCCAGCTTGGGCCCTTCCACATCATGTGGGCAGGTGGAAAGAGAGAAGGAATCGAGGCGATAATGGTGCTTGGCAGGAGCAGAAAGACAAGGAGATGATATGCTACAACTACCATCACTATCAAAGGAGGGAGCACTGTGCCAGAATGGACATAGCTGAAGGGCAGGAGGACCCCAATTTCAGTTTTTTGCATAGAGCTGGCCCTGGGCAAGGAATCACTTACCACAATATGCCAGGTCACAGGCTACATTACTTCCCAATAGAGGAACTTGTTCTCGAGAGATCTGACTCCAGCACGCATCATTTCCAACCAAGGCAATCACAGGAGTCTGCAACCAAAGAGGAAACACTAAGTCTGAAGCAAAGAAGTGACTAATCCCTGAGTGCAACACTTTCTCGATTTATAGACGTTCCCTGTTTTTGGTATTTTTTTTCCATCCCATCTTGTAGATGCACTGCAGATTTTTGTAAAGCAGCCCCTGCTGCCCCAAACATAACTTTTTTTTTTTTTTTTTTTAAATCATTCCTGTTCCCTTAGATCATCATTCAGGGTTTTCTTTATATATTTCCAGCTTCCTTCTCACTCACAGTTATCACCAACTGTGTTTCACCCTATTCACCCATGACAGTAACAGTTTCGCTGCGGCTGTTTCCCTTAGTCCTACTCCTTTGTCTCCAACAATTACGTCTTGAGGACTACAGACAATTTCCTCACCGTCTCCTACAACAGCCCCTTACTCCCTCACAATCACACTGTTCATTTTTCCAGACACACCCAGCCTACCAAAGTCTCTCACAAACACTTGGGACACAGAAGTTTCCCTATTGCCTTCTTACTCAGTCTCATCGGTGAACTGCCTCATCAACTGTTCTCACCGTAATCGAGTCTGCTCCTGTCCCCTTCTCATTCCCCTCACACCAGCTCCTCCTGCCTCTCTCAGTATGAGCCTCACTGATTTCACGCTCTGCTCAGCACAAGCCTCCTTGATCTGCCAGCGGGAGCTCTTTTTGGTTTCCTGGGGCTCTATATGACATCACACTGGCTTCTCTAGTCATTTGATTTATTACCTCTTTCCTGCTGCAGAGGTTCTCCCTGTTGCAGTGCCTGGGACGTCTAGGATGGCTGCTGTGTCAACCATCCCTCACATCAAATGACCACAGCAGGAGCTGATCAGAAGTGCTCCCACCACTTCTATGACTCCAGTCTCCTCTCGCCACCAGGGGTGGTGATGACAGTGATACTTCCAAATTCAGGACATGGGCCACTGCCAATCACGGCAGCCAATGCTGCCCCCTCCCCTCCCCCCCAGCATAGCAGTGAGCAGAAGGCTCAGCTGAGCCCCAGAGCATTCCCTCCTCCACAGCCCCCTTCAAAACCATGAGCTGCCTGCTCTGTAGGCGTCATAGAAAATTACACCACCTTAAAAGGGGCTCTACCAGCCACCAATGAGAAGCAATTCATGTTTTTTTTACCCCTTGATACCTGCGACCAAAAACATAATGCCATCCTCAACATTATTTATGCTTTCATTCTTTTTTTTTTTTAAATTTATATTTTATTGCGTTGAAGCAAAGACAAGCAAAAGTGAACAACAAAGCAACACATGACAAACGTATTGTCCTTCAACATTTTCAAACGTGATAAACATCTTTTATCCCCAGTCCCCACCCATCCCCCCACCTCCCTCACCATGAGTTCCCAGCTAATGACTTATAAGTAATAGCCACTGAAAACGGGCCGCTGCTGGTGATTGAGCATATACTCTGTTATAGTTCTGTTGTCCGAGAGAGGTAACATCACAAGTTAGTAAGATTAGGCAGTGTCCAAACTTTCCCAGTCCAAAAAGGGTTTCCAAGTATCCCGGAAGAGGGTTTGAGTTCTGTGTAAATCCGCTGTGATTGCTGCCATCCGACATATGTAATGGACCTTTTGCTGTACTCGTGGAAGTGCAGGAAGCACAGGCTGCTTCCAATGTTGTGCTATAACCATTCTTGTAGCAATAAAAACCTGTTGACATAATAAAGTTTGGTGTTTGGTCATATCTTTGTGCGGCAAGCTAATGAGCATGAACCCAGCATTTAAGAGATCAGGGACTTGTAGTACCTGCTCCAACCATCTCGCCACCTGGATCCACAGAGAACGCACCTGTGAACAGGACCACCACATATGCATGTACGTGCCACAACTGCCACAGTTTCGCCAACATTTTGCACTGAGGGTGGGATAACGCTTATGGAGAACATGAGGAGTTAAGTACCATCTGGTAAGCATCTTGTAACAGTTTTCCTGCATACTCGCTGAGACAGAACACTTTTTTACTATAGTATATAATTGTAACCATTCCTCATCCGTAATGGCCCTCTCCAAATCCTGTTCCCAAGCTTTAGTATGTGGGAAGCTCTCACCTGCACCCTCAGACAAGAGAACATATATTTTAGAAACCATTCCTCGCTTCTTATCCACATCATCACAGTAATGTTCAAATAGGGTTTTACCCTGGGCAATGGAGGGGTGTACAGGAGCACTTGTGAGAAAATGGGAAATTTGAAATCCTGTAAGAAAGTCTGTGGCAGGTAGCTGATATGCGCTCTGAAGTTGAGGCCAAGTCATAGCAGAGCCGCCCCCCAAGAAGTGCCCAATTTGGAACAGGCCTCTAGACTTCCAACCCCGGAAAGAGGGATTATGATGCCCGGCAGGGAAGTTGCATAAATGAGTAAGGTGCGTAGAATAGAAATACTGGCGGGTGCCTATAATTAGTTTCTTCCACTTATACCATAAGCGTATAGTGGTGTTAATGGATGGAGATAATGCATCCACAAAAACCCATGTATCGCGTGGCTGCCAGGCCAAGGCCGCTAGTGGCATATGCCCCAAGATGCGGTCTGCAAAGGCGACCCATTGTTTGGCTGTGGTGATCCTATGGCAGTCTGTGATCACAAGTAACTGAGCCGCCACATAGTATTTCGCTAGATGAGGCACTCCCAAACCTCCCCTGTCCCTAGGTAAATATAACAAACGACGTGATAGTCTTGGGGGTCGCCTGCGCCAAATGAAATCAAATAAGATCTTCTGCCAGGACTTCAACAAAGCAGAGCTGAGATGAATAGATAGGGTGATAAACAGATATAAAAATCGGGGTAAAATGTTCATTTTTACAATAGCTATGCGCCCCATCCACGAATGGTGACCCCTGTCCCAAGCCTGTAAGTCTTTCCTAATTTTACCCAAAAGGGGTGTGTAATTGAGGTCGTATAAGGCATCAAGGTCAGCCCCAATACGCACCCCAAGATATTTAATGGCACCTTTTGCTATCTTAAACGGGTATAGCCGTTGTAAGTCCTGTATAGTGTTAGGGTCGACTGATACATTGAGAATCTCGGATTTATCTAGATTGATTTTAAAACCGGAGACCGCACTAAAAGCAGTGAGCTCAGAGGTGATTTCCCGGAGGGAGGTGTTAGGGTTGGTGACAGTCATGAGAATGTCGTCTGCAAAGAGAGACAATTTCATGTGGAGATCCCCTAGACTGACACCCGTGATTTTAGCAGAGTTACGGATTCGCGTTGTAAAAGGCTCTAAAAAGAGTGCAAACAATAAGGGCGAGAGCGGACATCCCTGTCGAGTCCCACGTTGTACCGGGAACTCAGTTCCATATCCCCCATTAACCTTTATGCGCGCAGTGGGAAGATGATATAGTACATGAAGCCACTGTAGATAGACAGGCCCAAAATTCATTTTGTCTAAAGTGGCAAACAGGAACTCCCAGTGCACTAGATCAAATGCCTTTTCTGCGTCAATAGCCAGGAGCAACAACGGCATGTTCTGTTTCTTAGCCCACCACAGAATATCAGTGACCTTACGCACATTATCTGCCGCCATTCTTTGCGGGATAAACCCTACTTGATCCCTGTGGACCATCCCCGGGAGGACTATATTGAGACGTGCTGCTAGTATCTTCGCCAAGATCTTTAGATCCAGGTTAATGAGGGATATCGGTCTGTAGGAACTGCAGAGAGTGGGGTCCCTACCTGGTTTTGCCAACACAGTGATGCCGGCTGAATTCGTGTGTGGGGGTAAAAAATCCCCCTCCCGCAAACTATTAAAATAAGTCACTAAGGGCGTAAGAAGGGATGCGCTGCATTTCTTATAATACGCACTAGAGAAGCCGTCGAGACCCGGGGCTTTGCCGGCCTTTAGATCTCGAATGGCCGCCTGAACCTCCGCTACATTAATCGGCTCATCAAGAGTAGCCTGCTGTGCTACAGTAAGACCCGGTAGTTGTAAATCCGTAAGGTACTGCCCAATGGACTGGGCTGATATAGTATCATCTTTTTTATAGAGGGACTCATAGAATTTGGTAAAACACTCTCTAATCCCCGCTGAAGAAGTGACATACCTCCCTTCTGGGTTCTTTATCTTGGCGATATTATTCTGTATAGAACGCTGTTTCAGCTGGCGAGCCAATATTCGGCCTGCTTTATTGGAGCCCTCAAAGAATTTTTGGTGAGTACGCTCCAGAGCGTGTGCAACCCAGGCGGCATCCAGCATGTGCAATTCTGTGCGTACTGCACTCAACTGTCGTAACAACCCGCTCAACCTACCAAGAAGTTCTGTTCTGCGCTTTTCTCTGGCTTTTTTCCCCGCAGTGGCAAGTGCAATGAGCTTCCCGCGAATAACTAATTTAGAGCATTCCCACAAAGATCCTGCCGCTGCTACGGAGCCCGTGTTATTTAGAAAATACTCTTCAAGGTATTCATTAACTACCCGACACTGCTCCTCGTCCCCCAGTAGCTCCTCTCGTAACCTCCAATATCGAATGCCCATATCCACCGTGGACAGAGTCAGCGTCACCCATACCGGAGCGTGGTCTGACCACGTGATGTCTCCTATCCCCACGTCCGCTACCTGGTTCTGCAACCCCTTGTCTACCAGAAAAAAGTCTATCCTGGAGTAGGATGTGTGGGGGTGTGAAAAGAAAGTGTACATTCTTGAAAAGGGGTTTCGCGAGCGCCATATATCTACTAACCCCCAGAGAGAAATCACGTTGGTCAATTCAGAGGAGGCTGCCCAACTGTCTGCTTTCAGGCGATGGGATGTATCCATTCTCGGATTGCGTACCAAATTATGATCACCCCCCCACAGTACCTGACCTTCTATATAGTGGTTCAATTTATCCACTAAAGAGCGCAAGAAACATCCTTGGTCCCTATTGGGGGCATAGATATTAATGAGCGTGTATACATGCTGGTCTAGCTTGATCTTTAAGAAAAGATACCTCCCATTGGGATCCGCTATGTGAGATACATATGTATATGGTATGGAGCTGGCCATCAGAATGCCCACCCCAGCATACTTATTGCCACGGGTGCTGGCTGCTAAATACACGTGTGGGTAACCCGCCAGCTGCAGCAGGCGTTCATGGTGCCTACGCAAGTGCGTTTCCTGGATAAAGGCTATTGATACCTGTTGTTGTTGCAAATCCCTCTGCAAAAGGTGCCTCTTTTTGGGGGAATTAAGGCCCTTAACGTTAAGGGACCACACCTTCATCGCCATACAGATAACACGACACTCCCACCAGCGTCCTTACAATGTCCCCCCCCTCCCGCCAGACAGCAGATTGTAGAAAACTGAACAAAGCATAACAATAGTGCGAACTCATGGTCCCCCTACCCAACCTTCCCGATCCCCCCAATACACATGTATCCTCGCCCTGGATACCTACAATCTGAGAACGTGAACACACCATCGAGCACTAAGCTCAACCCGCTCAATATTCGCATACTAGAGCGTATTTGTCCCGATCATCATGTTAAATAACAAGGTTAAACTTGAGGGAAAACAAATCCTGCCGAGGACTTACGCAGCAAGATAATGTCCTGTATTAATGAGAGATGAAGCGTTGCAATTTCTGAAAGCTGCAAGCATCAATGCGGCACAAAGAATCAATCGTCCAATCGCAGACCTCAGGAACCAGAGCCCTGATTAGACTTCTGTCGAGCCAGGCGGTTATTATTGCCCACTCTCCGCCACCCGGGTGTAGTAGTCATCCGATAGGGTAGTTCTTCCGGCTTACTGGCAGGCAGGGCATGAGGGATGTTAGCTTTATTGAAGGCCTCCTTCGCTTCCGCCAGTGTCTTGAGGCGATACGTGACCCCCTCAGTAGTGAATAAAAGCCCGAAGGGAAATGTCCATCTGTAGCGGATCTGCTTCTCCTGCAGGATCGTTGTCGCAGCTCGCAGTTCATAGCGCTTGCGGAGTGTGGAGGCTGCCAAATCCACGAAGATGCTTACTTTGTGGCCTTCCCAGACCCACTCACGCTGCTTCCTGGACACCAGATAAATTCGCTCCTTCTCCCGAAATATCTGCATACAGAGCAGTATGTCCCTGGGCCGATCTCCGTTGCGAGGGCCTTGCACCCGATGCGCTCTTTCAACGTTATAGGTGAGGGAGGGCCGTTCCTCGTCCGCACCAGCTGGCGGCTCCGCCTGCATAATAAAACGAAGCAATCGAGTAGCCACCTCCCTGCAGTCTGTGAAAGCTGGCGTCTCAGGGATCCCCCTGATACGCAAGTTATTGCGACGTGACCTATTCTCTAGGTCTTCTAATTTTTCTTCCATACTCATGTGCTCCGCCCTGCTTACTTTTTGCAATTCGCGAGTTCGATGCGTAAATTCCTCCTGTGCTTCCATCCTGGTATCCAGTTCATCGACCCGCCGGCCCATTGAGGCTAGATCCTCCTTAACATCCGCTATCAGGGTCTGTAACTCCTGTTTGTGTTGCCGCATATCGGCACGTAGTTCTATGAACCATTCTCGCAACTCTGAGCGAGAAGGTAGATCATGCAGAGACTGCGGCGCCGCGTGTTCGAGCTCGTGCGCCACGTCTCCCTCAGCGGCCTGCTCCGCTGCAGGGGTGTCGTCTGCGACGTCCATTTTCTCGTAGGCGAACTGTTTTAAGTTCACATTTTTTTTCTTCCCCGCCATCTCGAACCGTCGGAGAAGCGGGATCGCCGATTTGCGCGGAAAAAATAGAGCGTTTGCAGCTGATCAGAGCGCAAATGTACAGGGCAGAGCCGGGAGCGAACGCCTAAGCCGCCATGCCCGCTGGTGACGTCATCACGTCTCCTATGCTTTCATTCTTTTAATATAAAAATTACAAATAAAACACTTCCTTGTGATTAGAGATAAAAATCATCAACTAAACTGAAGTCAGGGTATTTAAATAGTCTAGTCCCCACAGGATCTGTACCATCATCCATAGCCTTTCAAGCACTGGATTTGGAAGCAAAGGAGCCGAAAGTCACAAAAGTCCCAAACCCCTGAATCCACCAGTCTGATCAACCTTTTAGACAATTTTTTATCTTTCTCATCCCAAGTCGGCTTTCCTGGCCTTTTCTGTAGGAAAGGGAAATCTTCAGTTTATTCCAACCATCTATTGTCTGACTTTAAAAAGGGACATCTGTCATTCATTCGCTTCTAGCTGGTTTTCACTGATCAGATTTTTTTTCTCAGATTTTGATTGAGACTCTAGGAGGGACTCTATGTTTTAAGTTGTTAGTTAGGGAGAGCTTAATTAGAGAGTAGTCTGACCATGACAGTAGCATTATCTGAAATGTCTCTAGCTTGGTGTTTGGATCTGACAGACTCCGAGAGGATCATTAGGTTTAGTATGTGGGTAGGAGATGCGATTACCTGTGTAACTTCAGGCACAGATATGGACATGAGAACATTTTCAGTATTCAGATCTTTTCTATGTGGTTAAAATCACCCATAATCACTAGTTTATGGAGTCTCAGGGAGATCTTGGTGATTAGTTTGAGGAGCTTGCATACAGACAGTGAGTTGTTGTGTGGAGATCTGTAGATCAGGAGGATCTCTACAAGGTTCTTGTGTCCTGAGAAAAGACATTTTGAGTCAGATGCCTGAAAGACTGGTAACTCAATGTAGTTTGACAGAGTCTCAGAGCAGGATTGCCACCCCTCCACCACATCTTTCTGGCCTGGGTTGATGTTCTACAGTGAAGCCTGTTGGGCATAGCTCATTTAGTTGGACACTCCAGTTAAATACAGGTGGAAGGAAGGCCAAACAATTGGCAGCATGGTAAAAGGTGAGGTGAGAGAGACTATTACAACCAAAAGAACATCTTTCAAAAAATGGAAAAAGGATCCAAATGAAGAAAACAGTAAAAGTACTGGTAAGTTAGATGCAAAGCATGATAAGGAAGGCAAATACAGAATTTGAAAAGAAGCTGTAGTGGAAGCAAAAACTCATGCTAAAATATTTTTCAGGTATATTTGAAGTAAAAATCCAGAGAAGGAGGCACTATGGGAGGACAAGGCCATAGCAGAGAGACTAAATTAATTCTTTGCTTCAATCTTTGCTGAGGAAGATGTAAGGTAGGTACCCATGCCGAAAATTATATTTAAAAGTGATGATTCAGAGGAATTGAAATAAATCTCAGTGAACCTGGAGGATGTAAAAGGGGAACTTGACAAACTAAAGGGCAGCAAATCACTTGGACCAGAAGATATACTTTCCAGAGTGCTGAAATAACTGAAACATGAAATTGTAACTTGCGAACTATCATTAAAAACAGTACCTGAAGATTAGAGGGTGGCCAACATAATGTTGAGATTACTTACCCTGATAATCTCCTTTTCCTTAGTGTAGACAGATGGACTCAGTACGAATGGGATAGTATCCGCGTGCTAGCAGTTGGAGACGGATCTGACGTCAGCACGGGGTATATAGCCCCACAGGAAGCAAAGCGATTCAGTAATCTTCCTTGCAAAAGCTGTTATGGATGTGTGTACTGACGCTCAGTGAAAAGTGAAAAAGTGAAAACAGGATTCCCCTGACCGATTGACAGTGGCTGGAGACCGCCAGCATTCACAACCGGAAGGCGTTGACACCTGGTAGGGTGTACGCTCCTATTGAAACAAATGCCCTGGCTTACCTGGAATCGGTGAAACCCATGTACACAGGCAGCGGGGCGGGATGCTGAGTCCATCTGTCTACACTAAGGAAAAGGAGATTATCAGGGTAAGTAATCTCAACATTTCCTGGCGTGTAGCCAGATGGACTCAGTACGAATGGGATGTACAAAAGCTTTACTCCCAGCCTGGGTGGGAGGCTGCCTGAGGACCATGTAGTACCGCCCTCGCAAAAGCGGAGTCCTCCCTGGCCTGGACATCCAGACGGTAGAACCTGGAAAATGTATGGAGGGAGGACCATGTCACCGCCTTACATATCTCTGCAGGCGATAGCATCCTGGACTCCGCCCAGGATGCTGCTTGTGCTCTGGTAGAATGAGCCTTGACCTGTAGAGGCGGAGACTTCCCGGCCTCCACATAAGCTGCTCGGATAACTTCCTTAATCCAGCAGGCGATGGTGGGCCGAGAGGCCGCTGCACCTTGCTTCCTCCCGCTGTGCAGGACGAACCGATGATCCGTCTTTCGTATGTCTTGTGTCACTTCCAGATATCTGAGCAGCAATCTGCCAATGTCGAGATGGCGTAATAACCGGCCTTCTGCAGATTTCTTCAAACCCGCCGTGGTGGGCAAGGATATGGCTTGGTTAAGATGAAATTGGGAAACCACTTTAGGTAAAAAGGAGGGAACCGTATGAAGATGGATAGCCTCAGGAGTGATACTGAGAAAGGGATCACGGCAGGACAGTGCTTGCAGCTCCGAGATGCGGCGTGCCGAACAGACCGCCAAGAGGAATACCATCTTCAAGGTGAGAGAAAGGAGAGACAGGCCCCGAAGGGGTCTGAAGGTGGATCCCGCGAGGAAATCCAAAACAAGATTGAGGTTCCATAAGGGCACAGGCACTTTAGTGGTGGACGAATATGTTTGACCCCTTGCAGGAAGCGAGAAACATCTGGGTGCTTGGCGATGGTCTTGCCATCCCTCCTGGGACCATAGCAAGACAGTGCCGCCACCTGAACTTTGATGGAGCTGAGGGAGAGACCCTTCTGAAGTCCATCCTGCAGGAAATCCAACACAATAGGTATGGTGGTGGCATGTGGATTGGTGCCATGAGTGTCACACCATGCTTCAAATACTCTCCGGATCCGTACGTAGGTGAGGGAGGTGGAAAACTTGCGAGCTCGGAAGAGGGTATCAATCACAGGCCCCGAGTAACCTCTTTTCTTTAGTCTAGCCCTCTCAATGGCCAGACCGTAAGAGAGAATTGAGCTGGATCCTCGTGTAGGATGAGACCTTGAGGTAGAAGGTCCCGGAGAGGAGGCAGGGGAAGAGGCTCCCCTGCCAGTAATCATCTCATGTCCGCGTACCAGGGTCTTCTTGGCCAGTCTGGTGCCACTAGAAGAACTAGGCCCCGGTGTTTCTGAATCTTGTGGACGATGGCGCCCAGCAGCGGCCACGGAGGAAAGGCGTATAACAGAGTCCTTGGCGGCCATGGCTGGATCAGGGCATCGATTCCGTGCGAGAACGGGTCGCGCCTGTGGCTGAAGTATCTGGGTACTTGCGCATTGGACTTGTCCGCCAATAAATCCATGTCCGGAATCCCCCAGTGATCTACAATCATCTGGAAGGCCGTGGGTGACAGCTGCCACTCTCCTGGATTGAGACTTTCTCTGCTGAGGAAGTCCGCTGTGGTATTGTCCCTTCCGGCGATGTGGACGGCGGAGATGTCCAGGAGAGTCGCCTCCGCCCAAATCATCAGTGGGGCGATCTCCAGAGATACCTGTTGGCTTCTGGTTCCGCCCTGACGGTTGATGTAGGCCACTGTGGTGGCGTTGTCGGACATCACTCTGACAGCTCTGTGCTGCAGTCTGTGAGCGAATCGAAGACATGCCAATCGGACTGCCCGGGCCTCCAGGCGATTGATGTTCCACGTTGACTCCTCCCTGTTCCATCGCCCTTGCGCGGTGAGTTCTTCGCAATGTGCTCCCCAGCCGCTCAGGCTGGCATCTGTGGTGAGCAAGGTCCACGTGGGCGAGGACATCTTCGACCCCCTGCTCAGGTGGTTGGATTGCAGCCACCACCGCAACTGGGTCCGAACCCTGGCTGGTAGAGGAAGGTGCGTGGAATAGTCCCGTCGACGGGGGCTCCAGCGAGAGAGCAGGGAGTGCTGTAGAGGCCTCATATGGGCCCGCGCCCAGGGCACCACTTCCAAGGTGGACGCCATGAGACCCAGAACCTGCAGATAATCCCAGGCTATGGGCCGACTGGCTCCCATCAGATACTGGATACGCTGCCGAAGTTTCAACTGTCTCTTGGTCGTAAGACTGACCGTGTCTGCCCGGGTGTCGAACTGCACTCCCAGATATTCTAGTGATTGGGAAGGCTGCAGGCAGCTCTTGCTGAGGTTGATTACCCAGCCCAAGCTTTCCAGAAGGGCGATCACTCTGTCGGTTGTCCGAAGGCTCTCCTCTCGAGATTTCGCCCTGATCAGCCAGTCGTCTAGGTAGGGATGGACCAGAATCCCTTCTCGCCGGAGTGCCACCGCAACCACTACTACCACTTTGGTGAACGTCCGTGGTGACGTGGCCAACCCGAAGGGCAAAGCCCGAAACTGGAAATGGCGGCCCAGAACCTTGAAGCGCAGGTAGCGCTGATGATCTGGATGGATCGGAATATGAAGATATGCTTCTGACAGGTCTAATGCCGTGAGGAATTCTCCGGGCTGGACTGCGGCTTTGACGGAGCGCAGAGTTTCCATGCGAAACCTCGGTACCCGGAAGTATCGGTTGACGGACTTGAGGTCCAGGACAGGCTGAAAAGTGCCCCCTTTCTTGGGGACCATGAAATAAATGGAATAGTGTCCAGAATTCACTTCCCAGGCAGGTACTGGGATGATGGCGTTCAAGGATAGGAGCCTCGCCAGGGTAGCTTCCAATGCTGCCTTCTTGTGTGTGGGACATGAAGATTCCACAAACTTGTCCGGAGGAATATGATGAAAGTCCAGATAATATCCTTCCCGGATAACGGCGAGGACCCACCGGTCCGACGTGATCTCGACCCATCTGGGGTAGAAGAGGGTCAACCTGCCCCCTATGGCTCCGTCCCCCAGATGAATCGGCAAATTCTCATTGTGAGGCGCGACCGAGACCTGATCCTGGACCAGCCCCCCGCTTGCGCTGCTTGGTCCGAAAGGACTGATTCCGGGCCAGAGGACGTGTCGCTTGATAGCGCCCTCTATATGGGACAAAGCGCTGTGAACTCCTGCCCCTGGAGGGCCTTGGAAAGGCGCGCTGTCCCCTTCTGGACCGATCTTCCGGCAGTCGAGGTATTGGAGAGGCACCCCAAGTAGTGGCTAGCTTATCAAGGTCACTGCCAAACAGAAACGAGCCCTTAAAGGGCAACCTGGTGAGGCGAGACTTCGAAGGCGCATCAGCCGACCATGCCCGGATCCAGAGCTGCCTCCTGGCGGCTACGGAGGAGGAAATCCCCTTAGCTGTAGTCCGGACCAAATCCGATGCTGCATCTGTGAGAAAGGAAAGAGCTGACTCCATGTCAGCCGCCGGAGCGTTGTTCCTGACCTGAGACAAGCAGGCACGTGTCACCACTGTGCAGCAGGCCGCAATCCGCAAAGAAAGAGCTGCCACCTCAAACGTTTGTTTCAGAATGGCATCCATTCGCCGGTCATGAGGCTCCTTGAGGGCCGTCCCCCCTTCCACTGGAATGGTAGTGCGCTTGACTACAGCGCTAATCAAGGCGTCCACTTGAGTACATGCCAGCAAATCCTGAAGAGCCGGTGCCAATGGGTACATGCCCTTCAGGGCCCGGCCCCCTTTGAAGGAAGCCGCCGGTGTCGCCCATTCCAAATCTATCAGTTGTTGGGCTGCTTGCAGAAATGGAAAATGGCGGGCTGTAGGACGAAGACCTTCCAGCAGGGGGTTCTGCGCAGAAGGCACCGAAGCACTGGGACCAGTTATATCCAACTCCGCCAGACACTGAGACACCAGGTCTGAGAGGTCCTCCTTAGGGAAGAACCGCCGCATGGTTCTATATGGCTCAATCCCTGGGGGGAGGTCCCCCTTGTCCGGGAGTTCAGACTCGTCTGGTGAAACCTCCTGGTCTGATTGATCTGGACTGTCCAGTGGCGGGAGGTCCCGCTCCCGATAAGACTGTGAGGGTCCAGGAACAGGATCCCTAGGCGCAGCCACCGCAGCGGCAGCCGCAGCAGGCGCCACAGACGCAGCCACCGCAGGAACCGCAGCAACCGCCGGAACCACCGGCGCAGCAGGAACAGTAGGGCCGGGGCGGGAAGCCGTTTGCATCTGGACGAAGGCATGAATCCCCTGAAAGAGATCCACCCAGGAAATGGAAGCAGTCTCTAATCGCCGGGGTACAAGATCCCCCGGGATTCCCGAGTGGTCGAGACTGCCCCCCAAATCCGGGGTAGCCCCTGGGGAACTGTCAATAAATTGTGGTTGAGACCGGTCCTGGCCTGAGGGACCCCGGCCTCCTCACATTGGGCACATAGGGAGTCTGGCTCAGTACTGCGCGTGGCTCTAAGGTGGCATGCAGAGCAGAGGCCAAGGGCTGGAATGCCTGATACAAGCGGTGCCGCTGCTGAAGAAGCGGCTGCTTTCTGATCCATGTCGAGCAGCAGAAGCGCGCAAGAATAAGCGGTAGCAAGAGGCGCGTAATGAGAATATGCGGCAGCAATAGGCGCTTAATACAACAGGCGCACAATAATAATATGCGGCAGCAATAGGCGCACAATAATAATATGCGGCAGCAATAGGCGCTTAATACAACAGGCGCACAATAATAATAGGCGGCAGCAATAGGCGCTTAATACAACAGGCGCACAATAATAATATGCGGCAGCAATAGGCGCTTAATACAACAGGCGCACAATAATAATATGCGGCAGCAATAGGCGCTTAATACAACAGGCGCACAATAATAATAGGCGGCAGCAATAGGCGCTTAATACAACAGGCGCACAATAATAATATGCGGCAGCAATAGGCGCTTAATACAACAGGCGCACAATAATAATATGCGGCAGCAATAGGCGCGTAACACAACAGGCGCACAATAGTAATATGCGGCAGCAATAGGCGCTCAGTACAACAGGCGCACAATGCGAATAATATGCGGCAGCAATAGGCGCATAAGACAACAGGCGCACAATAATACTATGCGGCAGCAAATAGGCGCGTAATACAACAGGCGCACAATGCGAATAATATGCGGCAGCAATAGGCGCGTAATACAACAGGCGCACAAGAATAAGAAGCGGCAGCGATAGGCTTACAGCACTAAGCAGGTAGCAAAAGACACTCAATGGCATTCAAGAGGCAGTTAGTCCTAAACAGTTAGCAATATACGCTGAATGACCTGCAATAGGCTTTCAGCCCTAAGCAGTGGGCCCAAAAGACGCTTAATGGCCGTGAATAGGCACTCAGCAATATGCGGCGGACAATATACCCACAATGGCAGCCAATGTGCATTCACAGAAACAATGCAATATACGCACAAGGAGGAAGAAAAGCCGCGCCTATTATGGGCGCGTAATACCTGAATCAGGCCACAAAATGGCGTCCTCCACGGCTTGCCACGCCGCCGATCCTCTATACCTCGGAGACCTGTAAGAAGAAATGTACGCCTTACCAGATCCTCGGTGCTTCCTGGCTGGAACGTAGGCGGTCTCCGGCTGCGGGGGGAGGGGCCACCTCACCGCCACGATTGAGGAACTGCACCCGCTACCTCGTCCACGCCGGGACCGAGGGCCTCGAAGCCACACCCGAGTCTCCCCCGGGGGGGCTGTGCCCCTGCCGCGGTTCGGCCGGACCGAGGACTTCCACGTCCGGGGGACCACGGTAATCACCCCGGGAAGCTCAACTGGGGGGGATTGAAAACGTCCCCTGAGGAGCGCGGGGCTCAAGAGTCGGGTAAAAAGGTAAAGTAGACTCTAGAAGATAAGAAAGAGAAAAAATTAAAGTAGTCTTGGAAAGCACGCTCAATCAGCGTGCAGGCACTCCAAACTGCTTTGGAGACGGAAATTACTGAATCGCTTCGCTTCCTGTGGGGCTATATACCCCGTGCTGACGTCAGATCTGTCTCCAACTGCTAGCACGCGGATACTATCCCATTCGTACTGAGTCCATCTGGCTACACGCCAGGAAACGCCAATTTTTAAAAAGGGTTCCAGAGATGATCCAGGAAACTATGGACATGTGAGCCTAACATCAGTGGCAGGCAAAATGATTGAAACTATTATAAAGAACAAAATGACTGAACATATAAATAGTCATAGTTTAATGGGACAAAGCCAACATGTATTTAGCCAAGGGAAGTCCTTACAAATTTGCTACATTTTTTTGAAGGTATGAATAAACATGTAGATAAAGGTGAGCCAGCGGATTTTCAGAAAGCCATTGACAAAGTACCTAATGTGACACTCTTGAGGAAATAAAAAATGTCATGGGATAGGAGGCAATGATATGTTGTGGACTGAGAACTGGCTAAAAGATAGAAAACACCTACTCTCCAGCCTAAACCTAGTCCTGAATGCCAACAAAACAGAGATGCTAATTATTTCTCACGACTCCATGATCAACACAGCAATCCCTGCACTATCCTCTACATTAAACATGGATTTCGCCCCAGATGTCAGAGACCTAGGAATATGGTTGGACAACCAACTAAACCTAAAAAAATTTATAAACACCACCACTAAGGACTGCTTTTATAAACTACAAGTCCTCAAAAAGCTAAAACCTCTCCTTCATTTCAGCGACTTCCACCTAGTTCTACAATCCATCATCTTAACAAAACTCGACTACTGCAACTCCATCCTTCTCGGACTCCCCTCTAGCTCTATCAAACCCCTTCAGATGGTTCTGAACGCCTCTGCCAGAATTCTCACAAACACCAATAAAAGAGATCATATCACCCCTATCCTTTGCAATCTACACTGGCTACCCATCAAATACAGGATTCAGTTCAAAACACTCACCATCATTTACAAAGCCATTAACAACATCGCGCCCATCACATTAAAGACACAACTTCGAGCGCACACATCTTCCAGACCCATCAAAAGCACTTACAAAGGATCTCTGTATACACCTCCAGCAAAATCACTATTAAGAAAGAGAGCACTATCAACAGCAGGTCCTCACCAATGGAACGCACTTCCACCAGACCTACACCTTGAACCCAGCCTACCGGAGTTTAAAAAACAACTAAAAACTTGGCTCTTTAGACAAGCGTTCCCAGACGCATAATGTAACCAGGCTTCCCGACCTCCTTCCACTACCCTCCGCTCCCCCCTACCCATTGCTCATTTGCCCCTAGTCAATCCTCTGACAAGCTATTCAGCTCCAGTCAATCTCCAGCCTTAATATTAATTCTATCAATGTAATCAACATTACATTCTCTTCAAGACACACTGTTGTAACCATTATTTGTATAGTTGGGGTCTCATGGCCTGTTTCCTGCTCATGTTGATCGGATCTACTCACGTTGATTGCCTTGTTTAACTGTTACTGTTCAATATAAAAAATCATGTTTATCTGTTTACTGTAAATAAGCCTTGTTTATCTGTTTTAATGTAAGAAGCCCTGGCCAGACAAGCCCCGGGCGAGTTATCATTCTCTGTAAATCGGATTGATTTGTATCTCATACAGGAATTTCGGTATAGAAAAAGTAAAAATAAATAAATAAATAAATGGTCAATTTTCTCAATTGAGAAAGGTGAATAATGGAGTCTCCCTGGGATCTCTATTGGAAACAGTTTTTTTTAAACATATTTATAAATATAACAAAATAATGACAGGGGAAAAAGATCAAAAGGTTCATCCAGTCTGCCCAGCAAGCAGCCCATTTGAGTAATTGCCATATTATTCATGCGTGTTTTAAAGGTTCTATTAAAGGTAGTAACTTCTGCACTCTGCAGGTTACCCCTTGCATTCTGTTAATGGTAGTAACTTCCACTCCATACAAATTACTCCCATGTGTTCTGTTGAGGGTAGTAGCTGCTGTTCTGTGCAGGTTACTTCCATGAAGAAATGTTACACCTAAAGTTAACATATGTTACCCCTTTTTCTTCATTATCAACCTCATGTCTTTAGGGATCTGCCATGTTTATCCCATCCCCCTTTTTTTTTTTTTTATAATTTATTTTTTATTGAATATAACATTTACAACCAAATGATATAATCAGGAATTCCAAAGAACTTAACATTTCCATACAATTTCATACCATAAATTAAAGGTTATCTAGCCCACATCAAGGGGGAGTGAGTTACAGGTCTGTTAAGCTGAAACATTACTATATTACAACCTCTACTATTTACCATCATACATTAATCGAAGTTTTATCCCTTAAAAACCGCTCTAAGTGTATTGGATCAGTAAATACAAATTTATTATTCTGGTACATTATCTGGCACTTACAGGGGAATTTTAAGTAAAAACTGGCCCCAATCTCTATAAGTGATTGTTTAAAAGACAAGAACTGCTTCCGTCGTGCTATCCCATCCCCTTTTAAGTTCATTTACTGTTCTCATCCTGACCACCTCTTGCGGGAGAGCATTCCAGGTGAGGTAATCAAATTTTCAGATGATACAAAATTGTTCAGAGTAGTTAAATCACAAGCAGATTGTGATAAATTGCAGGAAGACCTTGTGAGACTGGAAAACTGGGCATCGAAATAGCAGATGAAATTTAATGTGGATAAGTGCAAGGTGATGCATATAGGGAAAAATAAGCCATGCTATAATTACACAATGTTAGGTTCCATATTAGGAGCTACCACCCAAGAAAGAAATCTAGGTGTCATAGTGTATAACACATTGAAATCATCGATTCCGTGTGCTGCGGCAGTCTCAAAAAAGCAAACAGACTGTTGAGAATTATTAGAAAGGGAATGGTGAATAAAACAGAAAATGTCATAATGCCTCTGTAACGCTCATGGTGAGACCGCACCTTGAATACTATGTACAATTCTGGTCGCCGCATCTTAAAAAAGATATAGTTGCGATGGAGAAGGTATAGAGAAGAGCAACCAAAATGATAAAGGGACTAGAACAGCTCCCCTATGAGGAAAGACTAAAGAGGTTAGGACTTTTCAGCTTGGAGAGGAGATGGCTGAGGAGGGATATGATAGAGGTGTTTAAAATCATGAGAGGTCTAGAATGAGTAAATGTGAATCGGTTATTTACTCTTTTGGATAATAGAAAGACTAGGGGGCACTCCATGAAGTTAGTGTGTGACACATTGAAAACTAATTGAAGAAAGTTCTTCTTCACTCAACGCACAATTAAACTCTGGAATTTGTTGCCAGAGGATGTGGTTAGTGCAGTTAGTGTAGCTGGGTTCAAAAAAGGTTTGGATAAGTTCTTGGAGGAGAAAACCATTAACGGCTATTAATCAAGTTTACTTAGGGAATAGCCACTGCTATTAATTGCAGCGTAGCATGGGATCTTCTTAGTGTTTGGGTAATTGCCAGGTTCTTGTGGACTGGTTTGGCCTCTGTTGGAAACAGGATGATGGGCTTGATGGACCCTTGGTCTGACATAGCATGGCAATTTCTTATGTTCTTCTTGTCTGGATCAGGAAAGGAGATGAGTGGAAGACTGTGTTTCAAACATGCTATGGCCATTTTGAATACATAATGATGCCATTTGTATTAAGAAACACTTCTGCTACTTCTGAAAAGCTGATTAATGAAATATTTCATTTTATGCGGATCAAAGCATAGTCATATCTGCATGACATCTTGATATTTTTCAAAGATCCCCTGGAGCTTGACCAGCTGGTCTGTCAGGTAGACCATTTCTGGAAGCAAATTGTATGCCAACCTTGAGAAATATGAATTTGTTAAGCATTTGGTGAAATTCTTTGGGCAGATAATTTCTCCTGAAATGGACATCACCAAGATGAATGCAGTGGCTGGCCTGTTCCAAAAAATGTTAAGGAAATACATTTTCTGAGCTTTGCAAACTTTTACCAATATTTTATCTTGGGCTTCTCCAAAGTGGCAGCTCCACTAACAGAGGTTCTCAAAAACAGGACTTCTTTTAAGTGGACCCATGGCTTTTGATCATCTGAAGAAAGCCTTTACGGGAGGCACTAGTGAGCAACAAGGAAGATGGCCATTTGATTCTCCAGCTCCTTGGATCTCCACCAACTTAACAGCTTTGATGCTAGCTATTCTGCAAACTGCCTATAAATTATTGATCAGGAAGAAGTTTGGATTATGTCTAGTGCAAAATCTGGCAAGATTGAAATGGCTTTTGCCTTGTCTTGCAGGTTCAAAAGATTGAAGCATGATCTGCCGAAGCCTGAAAAGATTCTGCCTCCTAAGATGATGGCAGTGGCTGACCTGATCCTTGCGGAACTTCAACAGTTGAAAGACATGCTCTATGAAAACACAGATTACATGAGCAATTAAATTAAATCTTTCGGATCTGACTTCCAACGTCGCTGTTTTCCAACCCTGAATCCAAGCCTTAGAGCAGACAGTCAATTATCGTGAAGCATTTATTTTAGAAATTCGTGCTGCGACAGCAAAGATGACTTCTTTAAAATATAGAAGACCTAGCCAATTAAAATAGATGCAATAATTTGTGCATTCTGGGAATACCGGAGGGATGGGATGGACTTCATATGCTAACTTTCCTGCAGCAATTCATACCAGCTTGCCTTGGCTTACAATTCGACATACCACTGGAAATAGAGAGAACTCATTGCATTCCATCCAGACCCATTCCGCAGGCAAGATACCTCCCCCATCCCATTATTCTAAAAGTTCTGCGGTATCAACACGCATTTGCTAAATAATTTGCTGCTAAAGCAAAATCACCCTATCATATATGATAATATGAAGCTTATCCTTGCCCCTGATCTGGCTAAAACTGCCATTTAGAGGAAGCTCTTTCTGGGCCTACGGCCATGACTTAAGGAAGCAGGCACCCAATATGTCCCGATGTACTCAACGAGAATGCATGTAACTCACCACAATACTACTAAAACATATGACTCACTGGAGGATCTGAAACAAATACCTTCATAGCCTGCATACCACCAAACCCATGATTACTTGAGGATTCTATCCAGTTATGAAATAATTGGTGGACTTCTGATTGATTTCACCTTGTCTCTCGTCACCTGATCCTTCAGGTCCGATGACAACATCCTCAAAGTTTGTGAAGGCAGCTCCAACATCCGGTGGACTCCTCATCTTTTCCTTTTCACCTCGAAGATTTAATATTACATTGCTTTTTGGGTTAAGCTCCCAATAGACAGTGAATTTCACTTCTTTAATTCTCTTAACTGCAACATTTCTGGGTTTTTTGTTTTTTTTAATAGCTGGAGATCTGAAAGGCCTACTCTTTACCTCACAGCCCTATTCATATTTCCTGGTTTTTGGGAATATTTGTGCTGCATTTTTTTGTTTTTGCAGGGCCTTTTCTGTTTGTTTTTGTGTTTGGCTGTTTTTTTTCCTTAATTCCTGTTCAGAACTTCACATTTTATATTTTTGTGTATACTTTCAAAGTATGCTAATATGGTTTTTCTTATGGTCTGTGTAATGTTCTATTCACCCACATTTCTTTATCAATATGGGTACAACAAAAGTTTTTTCCTTAAATGTTAATGGTCTCAATCACTGTATAAAGCAGAAAAAAGTCCTAACATTTTAATTGTCTTCATCCTCATTTGGTTTATTTGCAGGAAACTCATTTATCTGACGTGGAATTCCTTAAACTTAAGTAAAACTATGTTGGTCATGTGTTCTTTGCATTGGCACTATCAAGAAATGGGGATTTGCTATTTTAATGTACAAATCTCTCCCAATTCAAATTGTTGATCAAGATTCAGATCCTGAAGGCAAATGGGTAGCTGTAGTCGTTTCCGTATATGATAGAACTCAGTAACTAATCAATTTATATGCTCTTAATTCTGCTATCGCTTCTTTTTTTCAGAATATTTCAGCAGTATTGTTTAAGCAAGCAGATCTTCCAGTGCGGTTTGGTGGATATTTCAATCAACTTCTAGATCTGATTATAGACCAGCAATCCTCTTGCCCTGGTAGATCCTCTCCCTCGCACAATTCTAAGACCAACCTTATCCACACTTATGGGTTGATTGACCCCTGGAGAACCTTATACCCAACAGATACGGATTATACTTTTTTTTTTCCACATCAGTCATACTTGCATAAAGACAATTTTTTGATTTCCCATAGCATAGAATCCACTTATGCAGCAAATCCCTATCCTATCCTGATATCAGATCATGCTATAATTTCCATTTGTATTCATTGGGATCTGCCTCCTTCTAGTACTTCTAGCTGGAAATTTAATGTGACTGTTAGTAGACACAGATTTTATGCAGCATATGTCCATTGTATTTGGAGAATTCTTTCTCCTTAACAATACTAACAATGTCTAGCAATAAATATTGTGGGAAGTCTTAAGTCAACAGTTTGGGGAGAAATTATTAGCTACTCCAGTAAAAAATGCAAGAGGCTCAGGGAGGAAGAAACTGCCTTGGAATACCAAATTCTGCAGCTTGAACAGGATCATATTCGAACCAATGACAGTCTTTTTTGGTTGTGTGTATAAAAAATCTTGCACAAGGCCATAAGCAGTATGTGTGAATCAATACATTTTTAGAAAAATACTTCAACGATATTTAAGGTAATACAAATTCTTTTACTGATCCAATAAGCATATTTAATTGTTTTTTGAATAACAAAAGATAATTATCTTTATTTATTTTAGCATATTTTTCTGGAATTGAACCTACCATGATAAGTCCGTTTTATATTTTCATTCAACATTAGGTAATATGCTTTACTCCATCCCTATGATGATGACACTGTCATGGTCATGTTTTTTGTTGTCACTGAAATAATCTCTTACTTATGTTATCTTTTTATAGATATAGCATCTCTAGTATGGTTATGGATGCTCTTCCCAATAGTTTGCTCTAAACATTGGGATTAGCCCATAGTCTGTCTTTTTTTCAGTGAATCATTGCCATACACACCCTGAGGGAGCCCAGATGAGGTGAAACAAAGAGGATTCTTGTTTGTTGGGATGCATTTGACTAGAAATACATTCAAGGACCCACAAACGTTTTCCTTTCCAAGATCCAATTGGATGAATATAAATCTAACATTAAAAAAGTGAAAATAAGTAAATTCCAGAGGGATCAGACAGATTATACTAAGGGATATGTCTACTCTTGGTTAAATAAAGATAGAAAGAAGATAAAGAATTTTTCATCCTCCTCTGACGAGATTCAGATAAAGGTACTTCTAAAAAGACAAATGTTTCTTTTGCCCCAGTCACATTTTCCTATCTGTTTAGAAGTGACTACTCCAAGGCCAGTGAGTGTTTGAAGACGATAGAAACTCCTTCTCTACTGCCCATGAGTCGAGATGAATGGTGAAATTGGGAGCCAGGTGGGCAGAACTGAATGAGTGAAAGTGTCACTTTCTCCTATCCAGGTGTCAGTGATACATAGGAAGTGGAGTTAGTATTCTTTAATTGGGTTCTGAATGAGGTAAGATTTGCTGTTTGCAGAGTGAATATTAAGAGGGCCTAGTTCAAGGACAGCCAACTCGAGTTGGTCACCCCGGCCTAGTTGAAGGGATGGAGGAGTAATTTGAGTTGGCAGAGATCTTGGGTTGCAGGGGGATAGGGAGAAGATACTGTGTATGGGTTGGCTTTGATAGTAATGGATCTCATCTACCCCAAATTACCTATATAGCTAGAATGGTTTTGTTGAATCACATAATGGTATTGTACTATGATTTTTCACTTCTGTCAGGGTCTAAGGAAGGCTCCAAGTTGGCAGGTAGAGTTTTTCTTTTTTTCTACTCCCCCTTGGGGAGGGGGTGTTCCTTTATGGAATGACTATATTATTCTTAATGACTGTAAAGAATTCCTTTTGTTCACCGTTAATTTAATTGTGATAATTTGACATATGCCCTTGGAAGAATATTTAAGAGAAGCAGACGGTGGGGAGGGGACCGTGAGAAAATAAGCCCTGGATTTATTCCCTTCCTCTCTCTCTGTTCACTTCAAGAGAGAGAGCAGCACACATAGCTCTAACACTGCTCATTGAAGTCCGACTGCTGAGCCTTAAAGGTTTACATACAAAACCAGAGCCCTGCCTCTATGTGGAAGAAGCCCCCAGTACACAGCTCCCACTCCTTTGGGCAACTTGGTTTCTAACTGTTTCAATTCCAGCTAGGCAAAGACCCTTGTCCTAAGACAGCAGAAACATGAGAAAAGCAGCCCTGGATTTACCAGATTTGAAATGCAATCAATGCGCTTTACTTTCCTCCCTCAACATGAATGCACCCAGAAAAGCCTCCTTTCTGTGTAGCTAGAAGTACACTCACTGTGGATCAACATGTAGATTTAGGGATGGGCGTATTGAGGGATGACAATATTCAGACAGTTCATTTATGCAAGTAAATGGCTTTTGTCTCCTCACGGATAATCACCTTATGACGTGTGAAGGTGTCAAACTCAGCAATGCTGTATCCAAGGGAGCCATCCCCATAAATGATCCAAACCTACAGAAAAAAAAAAGACAGTACATATAATTTGTCCAGTTCTAACAATAATTTGAATTTATGCAGTATCTTTCATTCAAATTGGATCACAAGGTGACTTACTATGTAGTACTTCAGAATGAAATGCACAGCCACCTCTCTGGTTGAGGGCTGGCTACCAATTCTTAGTGAGTGGTCTGTATGACAGCTCTCAAAGGGGAATAAAATGATGCTGCTACCCAATTATAGGTTGATAAACTGTAGTACCAGGAGAAAGCGACTTGCTCAGAACTGCAGAGTTCACAGCAAAAGCTCCTGAGTCCCTGGAAATCACAACTCCTCACTATGCCACTGCTGTTCATCACCACATGGTACATGCTACACATATGACAAGTGTCTCAACTAAACAAGCAACTTGCAAGTCCCAGCACTAGAAAACAATTTCTTTCTTTTTTTTTTTTTTAATAACAATTTTTATTCAGGTAGATCAAGACAGACAATACTTTTGCAGGGTGCAGCCGAACAGTAATCAAGTAATACACAACAATATATAAAGGTCACAACCCATAAGACCAGAAGTCACCTGAATGACAAACTTTTATAATTTCTCCCAGCACCCCTCCCCACCCCCCAAAACAGTAAACTCCAGGAAATCAATCCGAGATATCCTCAGTTGTAGAATGAAAGTCCAATGCCAAATATAAACAGGACCAATGGGTTCCGTGGCAAGTCTTTTGATATTCCTATGAAGATCCAAGTGAAATGGAGGATTTCCACTGCCAGTAAGGACGCCAAGCTGCTTCGAAGCGGCCCATCTTATCCAACCTGAGCACAGTCACTTTTTCCATAAAGTATATCCAGTGGAGTCGACATAATAAACAATCAAATGAGGGGGACAACGCTGATCTCCAGTCCCACGCTATTGCGCCCCGTACTGCTTGCAGCACAGCTCGCAGAAATACATGATGAGGCTTAGGAATCGCAGTAAGAGATAAGTTCAAAAGTGCTGTGTGAGGTGAGAGTGCAGTGGGTGTGTCTAATAGCTGCTTGCGCCAATCTTCAACAGAACGCCATAGGGTGGTAAGGGCAGGACAGGACCACCACATATGTAGGTAGTCCCCCCGCTGACTGCAATTACGCCAGCAGAGATCACTGTGAGTGGGGAACATTTTATGTAATTTTACAGGTGTGTAATGCCAGCGAAAAAGTATTTTATAACTGAGTTCCAGAGCCCAAGCTGACATGGAACTACGACTGGTAGCATGAAAGCAGATATCCCACTCTGCTGGTGAGAGTAGCCCTGCCAGGTCCGCATCCCATGCTTTTATAAATTTAGACTCGGGATCCCTATCTGTGGTTAGCATAGCATACAATTTGGAAACCACCCGTTTAGCCAAATGGGCTGAATTGCAAAACCCTTCAAATAGTGACTTCCCCTTAATCACATCATCCTTCACCTCAGATTTGATAAGAAAGTGGCAAAGTTGAAGATAGGCAAAATGATCCTGTATGGGTAAAGAGTACAAGTGTTGAAGGTCTGTAAAGTCAGCCATGGTATTCCCCTTCCAAACTTGGTCAAAAGTAATTAACCCTTTCTTCGCCCAAGCGCCAAATGCTTTACTCTCCCCCCCAGCCGGGAAACTATTACATCGCCGGATAGATGTGGAGAATGCATATCGCTTCCTGCCCAGAACTTGCGATCTCCACCTCCACCACAGTGACATAGTACACTCAGTACAGGGGGAAATCACCGCTATCCGATTAGGGGGGTTTTCAAAATCCCCAAACCGCTCACCCTGTTCTATAGAAACCCACTGCTTGCTCTGAATTGTATCATGAAAGTCAACCACTGCTTTCAACTGGGCGGCCACAAAATACTTCTGAAGATTTGGAACCCCCAGCCCGCCAGTCAACAGGCAAATAAAGAACAGACCGGGCTACCCAGGGTGGTTGCCGCTTCCAAATAAAAGAGAAAACTTTACGTTGCAATACTTTAAGATAACGTAAAGGGACTGCACAAGGCAAGGCTTGAGAAAGATACCCAATTTTGGGCAGTAAAGTCATTTTTATGGCCGCTATTCGTCCCAACCAAGAAATAGTAAGATGATCCCATTTATCCAGGTCTTCCTCCAACCGCTTAAGCAGAGAGGGGTAATTCAGCTGAAATAAATCACCATAGTCAGAACTAATCGAAATCCCCAGATACTTTAACCGCACGTTTAGCCTAGTGAAATGGAAAAAGCCCCTTAAGTGTACGCAGAAAGGCTTCAGGGAGGAATATTGGTAATATTTCTGATTTGATTCAGCCGCCAAAAAACAGCAGAGCGCATCAAAAGGGATTTTATACGGCGGCTAAATCGGTTATGACAAGTTGTATGCGATCGAGTTGTATGCGATCGAGTTGTTACGTTCTGAACAATTAGAGTAGAGATATTGTTTTGGAGCTTCAGTGTAATCTTTTTTCTTATTTGATCCAATTCAATGAGTGATGGATTTACACAACATAAAGCCTGAATTTAGTCGGTATGCTGTTTATTGACCACGACACATTAAGTGCAAACATCCTGCTCTGTGCCTAGTGGTTTGGATATTGTCCACCCGATGTAGACATTTGACATTTTTGCTAACCCGTTTCAGACATTCACACTATAAGTTCCTTAGTCGAAATTCACTTGTCGTTAATCTTTCCCTATTGATGTTATCAAATAATCCTTTCCTTACAATTGTCAGGGGTTCACCTTGACATTACATTTAGTTATTGTGTATCCTGGTGCATACGTTTTTAGCTACTATGTATCTTTTTGGTTTTATTACTGTATTGCACTGATTCAAACATAAATATATAATTTTTTGTTCATATTTGTTTGAAGGAACAATTGCATTAGGTGGCTTTTGTACCCAATGCCTTACTGCATAATCATATGCTGTAACACACAGATGTGTGTACTACCAGGTAAACTAGTGTTTTGCAGTAATGTTCTTTTATCACTACTTACCCCACACCGGATATTTTTTGAGCATTTCTCTGAGCATGGATAACTTATTGGCAATAAACAGATATCTTTTGATTTTATTTATATTGGGTATTGAGTAGTTTACACTTTTAATTATATTTTTATATTTATTATTTTTTTATTTTTATTTTATTCCATGTTTATTTTTATCCCATGGTTCACTATTTCCTTCTTTGCAAATCTTGCAGTGAGTTTCCTGTTTCCTCAATTTTTTCTTTGACTTATTATATGCACTATTGTCTTATTTAGAATAAGAACAAAAAGATCATTTAAAAAATGGATATGTTATCACGATTACATCAACTTTGCAGGCATGCGATAAGCCCTGCTAACGTCTAGTAAGCTTTTTTAACCTTTTAAATCTATTTTTTATCTTTCTGTTTGGTTGGATTGCACTTCCACCCCCCCCTTTTTTAAAAAGTTTTATTATGTAATTTAAAATTAATATACTAACACCAAGCTATCCTCTCTGTTTTCTCACTATATATTGTAATAAAATTCTGTTGCAGTCTATGACACTTTATACATGTATTCTGTGATCGGTTCTTTTTCTGCCCTCCTATATACCATTGTGTCTTCTTGTACACCATTATGTTTGTCGTCTTACACACATGACATGATTCATATTTTTAAGATTGTACACGTTTTTATGTTTTTTGTTGATTTGTGCTAATTTTACGAGTCCTTGTATGTGCTTTTAATTGTTCATATATTTGTTTCTAGTTGCCCCTGAGGCAGCTCTCGACCAAAGAGTGAAACTCGGCCAGAGTCGGGCAAATTTCAATAAAGGGAATTTTATATACACCGATCTCCATTTTCTTCACTGCTATACAGCTAACTGGATCGGCTTCCGATTTGTTTTCTGGGTCCAATAAAATATCATCTGCATATAGTGCAATCTTATGTTGCTCCCCCCCCCGATACAGACTCCCCTAACTGCCTCATTCTGTCAGATATGTTCTGCAAGAGGCTCCATGCATATAGCAAATAACGGGGATAAGGGGCATCCCTGACGCGTGCCCCTTTGAATGGAAAAATACAGGAAATAATCCCCATTCACCTTAATACATGCTGAGGGATATGTATAGAGAGCACGCACCCAGTTGAGAAAGTGAGTATCAATACCCATTTTGGACATTACTTTAAAGAGGAATGGCCAATATACGCGATCGAACGCCTTCTCAGCATCCACTCCAAAAAGGTCGGAAGGACGTTTCATCCATTTAGTGATATAAATGAGATTACCTATTTTCGGACATTATCGCCAGTCATACGTCCCGGAATAAATCCCCCCTGATCCGCATGAATCAGCAAATGAATAATTAAATTTAGCCGTTTCGCCAAGACCCGAGCTAGTAATTTGAGATCCACATTCAAAAGAGAGATTGGCCTATAAGAACCACAGAAGGAAGGGTCCTTTCCCGGCTTAGGGATAATAGTAATTCCTACTGTATTAGAGAAGGAAAGCAACCTCCCCCCATTACGGAGATAATTGAACATTGCGGTCAGTGGGGTTACCAATGAATCCTTAATTTTGTTTTATAAAAAAGAGGGGTAAACCCATCCAAACCAGGTGCTTTCCCAGGCTACAATTCTGAAATGGCCTCCAGGACCTCCGCCGTAGTTATAAGATCCCCCAAACACATTGCCACGTTGTTGTCTAACCATGGCAGTTGTATAGTAGCAAGATACTGGTCGATATCCTGCTCCTCGATAGAACCATCGGCAATGTACAATTCAGTATATTAAAACAGGCTCTTATAGACTCCTCGTCCTGCAGGGGGTGGTCCGTAGTATCACGGATTTGCAATATGCGAGACTTCATAGATCGAGCCTTCAGGGTATGAGCTAACAACTTACTTGCCTTATTCCCAAATTCATAATAAGTTTGCTTAACAGTATCTAAATGAGAAGCAACAGTCTCCATTTCCAAGGATTGTATTTTATAGTGAAAATCCTTCATCTGACACAAGAGATTGGAGGAAGGCATCTGTTTATGTTCCTATTCTAGGACAGCTAGTTGTGAGTTGAGCTCATATCTCGCCTGAGACTTGAGCTTCCTCTGAAAAGAAGCTATGGAAATAAACTTCCCCCGTAAAACCGCCTTGAGGCAATCCCAAACCATCACAGGAAGCATTTAGTTGTAAATATTCCGTAGTAGTGTCACGTATATTACCCACAGTTTCATCATTTTTAATAATATTATCATTGAGTCTCCAAAACTTACACCCACCTGGGCTCTTAGACATTCTCAAGGCCCACCACACCGGGCCATGATCAGACTATGAGATGTGTCCAATTCTGGCAGCCACCGTATCTAGAACAAGCGAGCGACCTATAAGGAAAAAATTGATTCTAGTATATGTATCATGGGGCGCGCAGAGTAACAAGTATAATCACGCTCCGCCATATATTTTTCCCGCCAAATATAAACAAGGCACCAACTCTCCATAAATTGATATAAGGACCTCTGAGCCGTCAAGGGATAGTAGCTCTTTCCAGTGGAACAATCAATCAGGGGATTACAAACACAATTAAAATCACTCCCTAGAATAATCTTCCCACTGTCCATGGTAAGCAAAAGTCTATCGATATCACTGAATAGCTCTACTTGAGAACCACTGGGGCAGTAAACGTTAACCAAAATCACAGGAGAGCCATTCAGACATGCATGAACAGTTAAGAACCGACCAAGTTCATCTCAGAATATAGAGAGAACTTGGCATTGTATATCCGTGGATATATAAATACCCACCCCATAATACTTATGCCATGGTTTATTAGCAGCTAGAATGATAGTTTCAAACCGTTGAGATTGTAATAAATGCTCATCGCGCTTGTGCAAGTGGGTCTCCTGTACAAATACTACAGAGGCTTGCATATGGGTTAGATCTTTAAACATGATGGATCTTTAAACATGATAGACCTTTAACATTGAGAGAGACAAATTTAAGGTCAGCCATGATAAAACAGTTGCAAAAACCTGTCAGATAATGAAATCCCCCTCAGAACCCAGGATTGGTCACAACATAACACCATAAAACAAAAAAGCACTAGACAGCAGAATATATTTCCAGAGTTCTCTGTATCCCACTCCCCATTTAGAACTACGCACGCCACCTTCAAGTGACGCATAGGTGAGGAAGCAATCTTCCCCTCCCACCCCAGCCAAACTGTGCTAATCCTGTACAAAAACACTCAATGTCGAAAGTGCTCAGTCACTATACAAAATACAAAACGTTTCGGAAAATAAGAGAAAAACTAGAGCATAACAGCCAAGGTACAACCAGATTGGTAAAAATGCTCCATAAACCGCCATCTTTCCACGCTGAAATAGGCAGAGTGATGTCTCCTGTCTTCCAAAGTAAGATGTCCAATAAAAGTAACAAAAGCTAAAATCAAAATATGCCAACTCTCAGCATAAAAAAGTTTAGGAGACAATAAAATTAAATAAAAATAAAAATAACTCCCCATGCCCCCAAAAAAGAGGCAAATAGCAGTCATAATGAGGCAAAAGGGGGTCAGCGGATAAGAATAGGCATACCCTAACCCAGTAGCAAGGGGATAGTGCTAGACCCACAAAGAAAAGAAAAGGTTTGTAGTATATCCAAAAAAGACCGAGGTCAGTCTAAGCAGAACGTCAAGATGTTCACACATTGAGGAGCTTCAAAAGCCCAAGAAAAGCTCAAACTACCACTATCTCCATTATGCAGAAAGAAAATAAATGCCATCCTGGCAGCTGGTCTGCCGAGTGTGGTGATCCCCACAGGAGTGAACCTTTAATAACTGTACATTGGCTCATTATGTGGTCACAGTACCCTCTGGTAAGGCATCGTGTGACTGATGTTGGAGTCAAGAACCATTCTTTCCGACCCTTTGCCATTTAGGATTACCTCCAGTCACCCTAGATCGAGGGCCTTCAGTCGCCTTCGCTACTGTAAAACTAGGGGGCGCCAGAATAGGAGCAGCCTCCTCCTCCGTTATAACCCTCGAGGTGACCCACTAATAGTAAAAGATAAACCACACGGGAAGAGCCAATGATACCACATTTTCCTGGCATAAAAAGGTGGTTACAGCACGGAAGTCCAGTTCGGTGTGCTTCGGCAGTCAAAAAAGCAAACAGAATGTTGGGAATTATTAGAAAGGGAATGGTGAATAAAACGGAAAATGTCATAATGCCTCTGTATTGCTCCATGGTGAGACCGCACCTTGAATACTGTGTACAATTCTGGTCGCCGCACCTGAAAAAAGATATAATTGCGATGGAGAAGGTACAGAGAAGGGCAACCAAAATGATAAGGGGAATGGAACAGCTCCCCTATGAGGAAAGACTAAAGAGGTTAGGACTTTTCAGCTTGGAGAAGAGATGGCTGAGGGGGGATATGATAGAGGTGTTTAAAATCATGAGAGGTCTAGAACGGATAGATGTGAATCGGTTATTTATTAATTCGGATAATAGAAAGACTGGGGGCACTCCATGAAGTTAGCGTGTGGCACATTTAAAACTAATTGGAGAAAGTTCTTTTTCACTCAACGCACAATTAAACTCTGGAATTTGTTGCCAGAGGATGTGGTTAGTGCAGTTAGTACAGCTGTGTTTAAAAAAGAATTGGATAAGTTCTTGGAGGAGAAGTCCATTACCTGCTATTAATTGAGTTGACTTAGAAAATAGCCACTGCTATTACTAGCAACGATAGCATGGAATAGACTTAGTTTTTGGGCACTTGCCAGGTTCTTATGGCCTGGATTGGCCACTGTTGGAAACAGGATGCTGGGCTTGATGGACCCTTGGTCTGACCCAGTATGGCATGTTCTTATGTTCTTTTTTTTTTTAAATGTGATGGGGGAGAGGTCACTAAACAAGGCTATATCATGGCCCTCCCAGGAGATGTTCCCCCATAGACCTTGCCTGTTGCATGATCTGTTCTTTTAGACTAAAATTATGAACAAGGGCAATAATGTCCCGAGAGACATTCTTCATGGATCGTCCAAGGGACCGATGAGCATGATCCAAAACTATGTCCACATCTCGTAGGGCCTCATCATTAACCCGTGTATTGAGAATAGCACAACATATTTTCTGAATCACCAGGCCAGCATCTTCAAAATCCTCCGTTCCCGGCACTCCTCGGATGCGAATGTTCGATCTTCTCGACCGGTTTTCCAGGTCTTCTAACTTCAGGGCCCTCTCTGTATTCATATGCTGCAAGTTGGAAATTTCTGTGCACAACAGGGAGATCTCAGAGCTTTGGTCCTCCATCCCCGATTCCACTTCATCAATTCTCCGCCCAAACTTGGTCAAATCTGTGCGAATGTCCTGCAGGGCTCCGTTCACATCTGCTTTCAGAGCCTTAATATCTCCCTGGATTTCATGAAACCAACGACAAAAATCCTCTTTAGTTAACTCCATTGCTTTTGTGGCCAAATCAACATCGTTGGCTCCTGTACCCGGGTCTTCGGCTATTTTGGGATCACCAAGGTTGGGCATGTCGCTTAAGGCCGCAAACCGAGATCCACTCACATCGTAAGAAAAATTCTTCAGGTTGACTGTTTTTTTCTTGCTCGTCATTCCCCAAAAGTTCCACTAACTGCTCTTACTCAAAAATCAGGTCTCCAGCCAGTATTAGCACCGTTGGCCGAGGATTTAGGGAGAACAGCAAAGTTAAGCGTCCTCCTGCTTCTGGTGACGTCACTTCCTCTAGAAAACAATTTCTGGATGAATCAGGCAGAGGCAAAAATGAATAAACTTAAAATTTCATATTAATCACTGATTTTTCTCTTGCTCTTTAAAAGGAGGTGTTTACTAAAGTTTTTGACAGGTCCTCTTACTTACCATTATGATAAATCTAAGTAAACTGAGAACCAATTGCACTAATTTGCTTGTACATTTGTAATTATAGCTTCAATGTCCTCAATAACTCCTGTTCTGATCCTTTCCTTCTATCCATAGAAGTTTCTTATGTTTCGATTCTTGATCTGTTACTCTTCTCTATTCACATAGAAGGTAATGTTCAAAGGGGTTACGTGCGTAAATGTAACATTTATTTATTTATTTATTTAACAGCTTTTAATATACCGGCGTTCGTGGGGCACATCACGCCGGTTCACAATAAACTTGAGATAGGAGGAAATTACAAAAAACAGGGAGCAGGGGAGGGAGCAGGCAAGAGAAAAGGGAGTGGGGGGAGGATGGGATAGACAGAGAGAGGAAGAGGAGAGAGCAGCAAAGAAGGTAGATAGGAGTAACCATAACTGGGTAGAAGAAGTTATTTACAGCAGATTATAAAATACCAACTGCAGAGATTAACTTATTTACAGCAGATTATTGGATACAAAAACATTCTTTTTGATAGCATGCTAAGACGCAGGGGGGCAGGTGTCTAAGGGGGCTTTGTCGGTAATACCTATCTCTGCCAGGCGTGAGAGAAGGATTTGATGATTGACTGTGTCAAAGGCCGCCGAGATGTCCAGGATGGCAAGCAGGAACGATTTACCTTGGTCCATGCCAATGAGTATGGTGTCTGTGATCCCTAACAGGAGGTTCTTGGTGTTTCGACCTTTGCTGAATCCAAATTGTGAGGGGTGCAACTCACTGACTCCTTCGAGGACCACAATGGTCCTCGAAGAAGTCAGTGAGCTGCGTATTAACTACTTTCTCAAGGATTTTTGAAAGGAAAGGAAGGTTGGAGATGGGCCAGTAGTTTGCTGGGTCAGATGGGTTAAGGGTGGGTTTTTTAAGGAGGGGCTTCACAACGACAAGCTTGAGGGGGTCAGGGACTTTATCAAAAGTGAGAGAGCAATTAATTATATCAGCTAAGGGTTTAGCGATGGTAGTGGGAATGGAGAGGAGGGTTTTGGAGGGGATTGCGTCTGCAAAATGGGTGGCTGGTTTCATCTTTTTTAAGATGGTTTCTATCACACGGGAGGATGTAAGGTCAAGGGATCTCAAGCTAGTGCTATTATGGTTTGGGATGGGGGAAGTGGTGGTGGGGTTGGTGGGGAAGCGCAGGAGGATGCTGGCGATTTTATGTTGGAAGTATTTAGCAAGCTCCTCGAATCTTTCCTTGGAGAATTCTTTGTGGGTGGTGGGGTGGGGGGACTTTGTCAGGTTTGCTACATAAGAAAAGAGAGCATTGGAGTTGAATTGCAGATCGTGAATTTTAGATGCATAGAAATCCCGTTTGGCTTTGATGGTGGCTTGGCGGTAGTCGTGTAGTGATTGTTTGTATACTACTTGGCGGTAGTCGTTTAGTGATTGTTTGTATACTGCCTTGTGTCCTATCATAGCAATTTTCAAAAGCCATTTACTTGAGTAAAGTACACTTATATGAGTAAATTCTATGGACAATTCAATGGCATATATTGTAGCAATTTTCAAATGACCATGTACTCGAGTAAAACCCAGTTTTACGTGTGTAAGTGCTTTCTAAAATCAGGCCCATAGTATTTCTTTATTCAATGCATAATCAAGCTATGGAACTTGTTGCCAGAGGATATGGTCAAGATAACCAGCATAGCTGGCTTTAAAAAGAATTTGGATAAGTTCATGGAAGAAAAGTCCATAAATTGCTGTTAATCAAGTGACTTAGGGAGTCTCAGCACTTGCCATAAGGGGTGAGCAGCAAGAAACTGAAATCTCTACTTTTAGGGTTTGAAACAGGATACTGAATTTGATGGACCCAGCATTGTGCTTCATATATTCTTATGTTCACATGCACAGCCTAGGTGCCTTCATCTCCTTTCGGTTGCTCCTACCATTCCATTCCCTTTATCATTTTGGTTGCCTTTCTCTGTACCTTTTCTAATTCTGCAATATCTTTTTTGAGATGTGGTGACCAGATCTGCATACAATACTCATAGAAACATAGAAATGACGGCAGAAAAAGACCAATCGGCCCATCCAGTCTGTCCAGCAAGCTCCCACACTTATTTTCCCATACTTATCTGTTTCACCGACCACTAGGTTCAAGGCACATGTTGGTAACTGTTTGATTCAAATTTCCTGCCACCCCCTGCCATTGATGCAGAGAGTAATGTTGGAGTTGTATTAAAGGTGAGCATAAGGCTTAATGGTTAAGAGCAGTAACTACTGCATCAAGCAAGTTACTCTGATGCTTGTTTACCCAGACTGCACAGATCAATGCCTTGTTGGATGTTTGTCTGAATGCAAATCCTCTTTTCCACATTTCTCCCTGCCGTTGAAGCAAAGAGCAACATTGTATATGCATTCAAGGTGATGTATCAGGCTTAATTGGTTTAGGGTAGTAACTGTCTCAATAATCAAGCTACCTACACACTTGTTTACCCAGACTGGGAAATAATAGCATACGCACATGCGCGCACTAAGCAATTAAATAGAGACATTATACAATCAGAAGAGGAACTAAGAAACGCTAAGCATATTTTCTTCCAGACACCTACCACTGAGAACAGAACCATTTTCTACTTAATTTAGTTCAGTCCTTGTTGGTTGTTGTCTGAATGCAAATCCTCTTTTCCACATTTCCCCTTGCCGTTGAAGGCTTATTGAGTAAGGGTAGTAATCACCAGGTAGTAGCCTCCATTCCAGCAAGCCACCCCATGGCTCTTCTCTTCATTCCCATCCTCTAGCCTTTATGGATCCACAGTGTTTATCCCATGCCCCTTTGAAATCCTTCACAGTTTTAGTCTTCACCACTTCCTCCAGAAGGGCATTCCAGGCATCTACCACCCTCTTTGTGAAGAAATACTTCCTGACATTGGTTCTGAGTCTTCCTCCCTGGAGTTTAAAATCATGACCCCTAGTTCTACTGATTTTTTTCCAACGGAAAAGGTTTGTTGTTGCCCATGGATCATTTAAAACCTTTCAAGTATCTGAAAGTCTGTATCATATCACCCCTGCTCCTCCTCTCCTCCAGGGTATACATATTTAGGTTCTTCAATCTCTCCTCATAAGTCATTTTATGAAGACCATCCACCTTTTTGGTCGCCCTTCTCTGGACTGCCTCCATCCTGTCTCTGTCCCTTTGAAGATATAGCCTCCAGAACTGAACACAGTACTCCAGGTGAGGCCTCACCAAGGCCCTGTACAAGGGGATCATCATTTCCTTTCTCTTACTAGATATTCCTCTCTCTTACTAGATATTCCTCTCTCTATGCAGCCCAGCATTCTTCTGATGAGGCTGCATCATGAGATATTCTTTTTTGGCTCGATGGAGAAGATAAAGGAGAATTGGTAATTGGTAGAAAATAGATATAATGCTGTGTAATCCTTTCTTATTAGTATCTGTGCTTGTAGATGAATGTAGATAATTCTAATTAGGACAGGTCATGCTAACTGATCATGATCTAAGACATGTAATTGCTGACTCTGTATTCTAGAATGTATAGGAGTCTGATTGTATGTACTGGATTTTGGAAATACTCACTGAGAGTTTGCTGAAAGTGTAGTCTTCTCCAATGTAATATTTTTCCTATGTAATATTACATTTAAAATAAATTTGGAAGCATTGTAGTGCAACTGATTCATCTTTGTCTATTTAAAATTGTAGAAAGAATATCAGGGCATAGATATAAATCTCCACAGTGGCCAGGTCTAGGAAGAATATCAAGATGTCATCAAGATAGATTACACATATTGAGAGAAGAGATTTTGAACAATATCATTGACAAAGGCTTAGAATATATCAGGAGGGTATGATCGTAGTGACCATCCCTAGTATTAAAGGCTGTCTTCCAGTCATTGCAAATCTAGCTGGTAAAAATCTAAGCACCTGAAATCTATCAAAGAGTTCAGGGAATAATTGCAGGCAAGCACAATCCTTAACTGTATTCTTATTGAGGCCCCTGTAATCAATACAAGTTTTGTATAAAGAAGAATCCTGCAACAACAGGTGACTGAGGTTGAATGAAGTCTCATACCAGATTTTCCTAAATATATTGAAACATGGCCTCAGGTTAGTAGGCCTGACAAGGGGTATGTCCAGTAGGGGTGTGCATTCGTATTGACCGCATATGTAAAACGCTACTTATATATTTTTTTTAACTTAAAAAAGTGATGAGACATAAACGATCGGATTTCCCACATATCCATCATAGCTATGTTGGATATGTTGGAAATCGCGATTGTTGATCCAAAATAAAAATTTAAACCCCTCACCTTCCTTAATCCCCCCCCAAAGACTTACCACAACTCCCTGGTGATCCAGCGAGGAGTGAGGACGCCATTTCTGCAATCCTTTGCGAGGAGCACGTGACGTCAGCGCCACGTCGAGTGACGCGGCGTCACGTCGGAGTGACGCGGCGTCACGTCGGAGTGACGCGGCGTCACGTGATTCCCCGCGGGGTCGCGCCGGAACGCTCGTTCGGGCGCGACCCCGCGGGGAATCACGTGACACCGCGTCACTCGACGTGGCGCCGACGTCACGTGCTCCTCGCAAAGGATTGCAGAAATGGCGTCCTCACTCCTCGCTGGATCTCCAGGGAGTTGTGGTAAGTCTTGGGGGGAGGGGGGAATTAAGGAGGGTGAGGGGTTTAAATTTTTATTTGCACATATGGACATATACTCAACTCATTGAATTCTGTTTATGTCCATATTGACCGCAAATGGGACCCCCTTTGGACATATGGACATAAACGTTTGCTCTGCACATCCCTAATGTCCAGTCACATGGTGACATGGTTTCAGGAAATAATTTGATAGTGCCATTATATTCCCGATGCCTAGGGAGAGTCTCTGTTTGCTTTTTGCAAAAACGTCTGCAAAGCATGATAGTGAATTGGAAGGCCCAGGGGTATTTCCCTTACTGAGGTCACAAGGGTGAAGGCTATAGAACCTGGGTCCAGAACACATGAAAAGCAAGAAGGAGACCAAGAGACAATCTGTCCTGAATATCAGTCAAAGAGTGGGATATTTAATGGAAGCTATGGAAACCACAGAACTGTACAAGAAGGCAATTCAAGAAACAGATCAAAAAGATTTCAGAGTCCACATACCCACTAGTAAATTCTTGGTTCAGTAATGGAGGCCAGTGCAGCTTTAGGTTGGAGAGAAATTCTGTGCAAACAGACAAAATCCAAGATAATGAAATTGCTTGCTGCCCCAGAGTCAATGAGAGCAAGGGTCTCCACTGATCCCGATTTCCAATGCAAGGAGACTGAGACTGCAGGGTCACATGATTGAGGGAAACATCAATAAGGTCCAAAGGTCCTGTGATGCAGGTTATGAACATTAACCAGACCTGGGTTTACACAAACAATTTCTAACTGAATGTTCCAAACCAGTACAATAGAAATAAAACGGTAGTCGTTTTATTTATTTATTTATAACTTTTTTATACCGAAGTTCAATTAACAGAGTTAATTATCAATCCGGTTTACATTACAACCAAACACTGACAGTAACAAAAGTTGTCTTACATAGAACAAGGGAGGAGATAACTTGGGCGCAACTTAAACAAATTGGTAAATCAGGGAACTAAAACAAATTGGTAGGTCATGAAGAGGGAGGGATGGCCTGAGAGAAGGGGGTGTGGAAGGAAAAGGGGTTATTACAATTTAACGGGGATCAGGAGCAAAAAATAACAAGCTGGGGCGATGAGGGAGATGAATTTAGGAGCTTTCTGTGATCTTTATCCATTTAGGAGTTTTCTGTGATCTTTATCTATTCATCCATTTAGGAAAGGTGAAGTGCCATTATGGTCCAGCTTCATAGGCTTCTCACACGGCAGAACAGGGTTAGCCTATGGAACTGTATGACAAAAGGCTCCAATTGTCATTCATGAATACAGACATCCTGGTGAAGACACAAGAGGATCAAGGCATCCAACTCTAAAGGCAGCTCCTGGGCAAGTCATCTTATCCTTGATTTTGGATATCCAGAAAAAGTGCAGAGAGGTTTCTACCCTGGGCAACTTAAGCAGACACTCCACGGCTGCAGGAGGCGGTACTTGCTGCAAATGCGATCAGAGGCCACAGGGTGGTGTTGGTTCAGCTCTCCAAAGTGCTGATTCATTTTTCTGAGGAGCTTAGCCTGGGCTGCCATAAGCACAGCCAGCTTGGTGGGGACCATATTAGTCTGGAGAAAAGTTGATGAAGAAGTGTTAGAAGTGGAATATACCTCTATGCTGACATACAGAGCTCCAATGTGATCAGTATCAATGCAATCAACGTCAATGTGGTTGGTGCCAATATGGATGGTGGCGACCTCAGTGCCAATGAGATGTACATTGCAAAGCAACTTGGTGCCAAGGAACCTAAAGACGATGGCACCGAGATCTTCTGCACCATGATGACTTGTGTTTTGAATTATGCTTAAGCCCCAATTGGGGGGGGGGGGGGATTATTTTCTTGCTCTAATGGGAATGAAATAAAGAGGAGAATTCTTTACTCCAGTGTTTGAGTGATTCAGACCATTTCCTTTTAGGAGACCCTGGTCTACCCATTGAGAGGGCTATTTTTCCCTCAGGGGAAGATGCCTCAGAAATGAATTTAAGCTATCTGTACCTGATAACCTGTGGTGACATCTATGTGAAGGCTTCACAACTGGAAGGTCCCAGGCACCTAAGGCAGATCTTGTACAGATCAGTGGTATCCATCTTCTGACCACATTTCTTGCTGAGCTTGAAGGACTACTTTGCCAACATGACTAACAGAAATACTTATTTTTTTATATGAGGAAATATGAAGGAAAAAATAAGCAAAAGGGTAAAAAACTAAAAATTAGGGTAAAACCCCAGAAAAAAACAATTCTGTGAAAAGTCATGGGTTGGTAAGAGAGCTAACATTCTGCTGAATGAGGAGAGACCTGCAGGGCTAGTGCTCGAGAACTCCCACACATGCTCAGAATGACTTTTTTCTGTGCTCTGAGAGCACATGCTGTGCCGGCATTGTCAGATACCACCACCCCACTTGCATGGCTGGATTTAGTCCTGCTTGTTCACAGAGAAATAAAAGATAGTTGGCAGGGGGAGACAGGAAAATATTTTCAGAATCTTCTTTTCTCTTCACCAATATGTTTCTCTCCTTCCCCTCCTTGCATCATGTATCCCCAAGCTGATTCTTTCTATGTGATATCCCTTCAAATGTGTGTCCCTTGTGTGGGTTACACTCTTAAGATGCACTGTGCCATTTTGGGGATCACACATTTCCTGACAGCCATGCACAGAAGCAACAACCTATCACAAGGAACACCTTTTCAAATGGGTGGACATATTTCCATAGTCATTGAACTTCTAAGTGATCATGATCTCACAGATACTTTCCCTTGCAAGGGATGCACTTCTTCCTCCCAGTCATAACCCTGCCCTGTGTCAAACGTCTCCTGCAAATTATGTCCTCACTTATGTCATGCTACTCCTATGAGCAATGACCTGTCTTATGTCATACCACATTCATATTACAGTGCTCCCACTGGCTGCACCCTCCTCATGTCACACCACCCCATGGATATGCCCTTGTGTGTATCATACTCCTCCCATAATCAGTATCCTTTCAAGTGTCAGATCCAGCTCATGGGTCATACCTTTCCATGGGTCAGACTTTTCTTATATGTGGTGATGTGCTGCCAATTTCTTATCAAGGGACTCTTGTCAGCTTTTCTCTATTCAGTGACATGTTCTGTTGCCTTGTTTGTTGCTGCTCACAGATTAGTCTCTTCTGATAGTAGACAGTGGTGGCCCCTGGTCCAATCATGAGATAAAAACTAACAGTAGCTTGTGACCCTATCTCTGGAGGGCAGATAAGCCAAAGTCAAATTATACAGGTGGCTGAACATGGCAGATTCTCCCATCTTGCTGGATGGTTTTTTGGTGACATTTTTATGTATTTAGCATTCAGCCTGTTGCGGGAGCGCTAAGGAGAGGTCCCAATTCCAGAGAGGTTAGTGTGCCCTTGGACCACGGTGCGACTGCAGAGGAGCTCCGAGGAAGCACTGAGACAGGCAAGGCGCGTCTAAGCTCGGGCGGTCAGGCTGAAGACCAGGAGCTCTGACCTCTGTCGAACCTGAACTCATCGGAAAAGACCCAACAACGCAATGCTGGTCTCTGGGGTAGCCGTCTGGCCACTCGATAGCCCTTTCAGACCTGCTACCTGGGAACTGCAGATGCGATAGGACGGACAGAGATCAAGGACAGGTGATGGTACTGGAACAAGATGAAGATACTTGAAGACATGGTCGAGACGAAGGTACTTGGAGACATGGTCGGGCAAGAACACTATTCAAGAAGGCAAGGTTGAGGCAAGGCTAAAGCATGGCTAAGGCAAGGCTAAGACTTTGGATAAAGAGGGAATATGGGTGGCTCACGTAGCAGGTTCCAGCCGGAGTGAGGGCTTCAGTCCGCTGGAGGGATGCTAATGCAGACCCCCAGAACCTGAAACATACGAACAAGGACAGGCAAAGGGAACTAGGTGGACGAGGACTCTTGATGAGTGGATAGACGACAGCAAGACTAAAACTCAGGATGAAGTGGAGTCTGGGTAACACTCCTAACAGGTTCCAGCCGGAGTAGAGGCTTCAGTGACCCGGAGTGGTGGCACCCTGGCAGGTCCATTGACAGCATAATCTGCTGGCAGGTGGTTAGGGCGGACCCGGAACCAAGGGCATCCGAGGACAAGGCTTCCAAAGAGAGGAGCTGGAAGAAATGGACACCTGGAGGCGAACATCTGAAGACAAGACATCAGGATCATATGAAGACTAGGACATCTGGGACATCTGAAGATGAGGACATCTGAAGGCAGGATCATCTGGAACATCTAGAGATGAGGACATCAGAGACATCTAAAGATGAGGACATCAGGAACATCTGAAGGCAAAGAACATCAGGGACATCTGAAGATGAAGATACGGGATCCGTGTGAATTCCCATGAAGAATGGAGTGCCTTGAAGAAGCTAGAGACAAAGAGAGGTCCAGGGGCGGACTGGCTCCTTGCGAAGGTGTTGGAGAACTGACGAAGAGCCCTTTTATAGGGTTGAAGAGGAAACGTTTGGATGACATCACCAAGAGGGGCCACAGGGCTACTCCCACCCTGGCCCTTTAAGAGGTAGAGAGAGAGGCACGGCTGCATGCCTAAGGCAGGACCATGGAGAGCAGCGTCCATGCCGCGAAGAAGGAAGTTGGAGGCGGCACCAGGCCACAAAGCAGGGCCCAGCGTAGGAGGCGGCTTCCCTAGACTCAGGGGTGGATGGTGGCAGTGGCAGCTCAGCCCGCCGAAGAGAGAATGACGACAGCGGACTCTGGGCCATGAAGGTAGGACAACGGCGGCGGCTCTCAAGCCACGTGGAAGCGCGGCAGCGGTGGCACTGCCTGCTGCAGGAGAAGCAACAGCGTCGGCGGCCTCCAGGCTGCATAGAAGCACAGCAGCAGCAGCTCTGACAGCCGCGGAAGACAGGAGGTGGCCTCCAGGCTGGCATCGGGAAGACTGGCAGCGAAGGTGAGAGGTTGCTCGCAGCTAGGCTTGCGAGCAGAATCGTAACACAGCCTGCCAGTGGGTCTTTCATGTGTGGGCACCAGAACTGCCACTTTAGACAGTGAAAATGTTCTCCTTTTCCTTTCTCCTCTTTCTGCTCACAGAACTCACCTCAGACTCTGGCCGGCAGAGTTTGGCTCCAAGTGCAAATCCACCTCCGACCCCCAGGGTTCCAAAAGCTCCTGGAAACAGAAGACAAATACTTGATGCGCTCAGTTTTTCTCCATTACAGCCAACCAAAAGACTAACTATGTTTGTGCATTTCTTTAATGCAGGGTGGGAGATTACTGTGACATCACTGTTACAATAGACATGACGATGACAAGAAACCCTACATTGAAATGAGAAAGGTAGAGCACAGCCCTCCTTCCAAAGCAGCTTCCAATGGGCTTCTGACCAATCCCTTCTATGCTCATCCTTTTTCAATCTCAGTATGGACACAGCCTGCCCTCTGTTCTGAAGAGCACAATTCTGTCTTTTCAGCTGCAGAGGTGCCTTCAGCAAAGACACTTCCCTAAGGTGCAGGGCCTTCCATGAGTATGTGGGTATTGTGACATAATCTGGTGCTGCTATTGGGCAGGTGCAATCAAATCAGACATAAGGGCACCAATGGTACATAAGAACATAACAACAACTGAACAATCACTTTGTACTGGATGTTCAATGCTGAGTCAGACCAATGGCCCATTGAGTCCAGCAACCTTTCTCTAACAGTGGATAATCTGGGTCATACAGACTTACCCAGGAGACCCAAATGGGGAGATATATTCTATGATGCTCACTCTTAGAGGTAGGAGGTAACAAACCTCAAGTCCACCTGGCTAACTTTAATAGATCTGTCCTCCAGAACTAATCCAAGCCTTTTGTAAAGCCAGCTATACTATTAGTCTTGACAATATCCTTCAGCAACAAATTCCACAGCTTGAATGCACGTTGACTGAAAAATACTTTCTTAAATTTGTTTTCACAAACACACACATACACTCACATAGCCCCACAGAGTCTTCATTGTTCAGAAATGTGACAGCTAGCAAGAAAGAAGACCTGACTTTCTATGCATGGAAACCATGCTGCAAAAATCAGATTGAAGAAGTTCAGACGCTAATGCCAAATCAAAATATTTTCCACGTGACCTGGATCCAGCCAACGGAGGGGACCCCTCGGCCGAAGGATGTAAGCAGCGCTCCCCACAAAATCCCCGCCATCAGCCACGATCAAGCTATCCTCTGGCAGGGTATCTTCCACATGCTGAAGGACCTTCAGAGGGTTTAAGTGTTGCTCAGTCTTCTCATCGGACTTCTGTCTGCAGAGAATACTGACTGTAAAACCAGGATACCTCTTATTTCTAGTACTGAAACACAATCATTCCCCTCCTCTCTCATTCCTAGTATTGACTCACCATCATCATTCCCATCTCTCCCAGCACTTCTCCTCTCATTCCCAGAATGGACCCACTACCATCATTCCCAACCCCCAGCACTTCACCTCTCATTCCCAATACTGATCCACCACAATCGTTCATTTCTTCCAGGACTCCTGCTTTTACTCCCAGTACTGTAACAACCCCTCACTTTTAACATACTCTTACAGATTATTGAAAAAATCCCAACCTGCCTGTTCTCCTCTAGCAGAAGATCATTCTACTTTTTAGAAGCAGAAACCTTATAACTGGTTTATTAGGCAAATGCTGGATGTGGGGGAAACAGTGGGACGGGAGACAGGGGGGAGATATGTTGAGTAAGGGAGATGATGATATGGATGAGATGGATATGAAGAGGTTGCTTTAGTAGGCAGTATAGAGTTAAGGAGTGTTTCATCGTTTGAGCAACTAAATGTTGCCTGGCACCATGTCCCTCTTTTTGGACTAGACTACTTCTAGATGATTTGCTGCCGAGGTTCCAATTGGTTGTTAACGTCCCTCTCAAGGAAGGCTCTGTATCTAACATAGAAAAAGTCAGTGGTGATCCCTACTTTGAAACGAGCCACCTTGGACAGGATTAATTGTGCTTGTTACTGACCAATGTCTATTTGCCCCTTCCTTTCTAAAGTAATTGAGAAAGTGGTGTCTTTTCAGTTAACCAGTTATCTAGATAAGGTTAAGGGGCTGGAAAGGTGTCAATCAGGTTTTAGGGAGGGATATGGCACAGAGACAGTTTTAGCAGCAGTGCAAGATAAAATTTTGAGAATCAGGGATAAGGGGGATTCTGTGATTTTGATACTGTTGGATCTATCAAGTGCCTTCAACTTTATGATTCGTGGGTTGCTTTTGGAAAGATGTAAAAGTTAGGACTAGGTGGGACTGTATTCAAGTGGCTAGTGTCCTTTTTTGACGGAACGGTCAACAGTAGTACAAGTGAGGGTTTTTTTCTCTGCTCCTTACAGTTTGGATTATGGGGTGCCTTAGGGATTATCATTATCTCCCTTTTTGTTCAATCTTTTTTTGCCATCCTTAGGGTCGATCATCGAGAAACAGGGATTTACAGGATTTATTTATGCAGATGATGTTCAGCTTCTGTTTCTGGTGGGTAAAAATCTGAGTTGATGAAGAGGGTAAATGACGGGTTGCGTGGGATACTAAGATGTTTTGAATCTCAGAAGTTTTAGTGATTGTGAGAAAGACAGAGTGGATGTATGTGGGGGAGTAGATAGTCCATATGACTCACTGTCTTTGAATATATGGGGTATGACCATTGAAAAAAGTCAAAAACTTAGAAATCTGAGGGTGTTGTTAGATGATACTTTGAATCTGGACCTCCATATTTCTATGGTCTTTTCAGGCTGAAACAGCTGATAAGGTTATATCTGTACTGGATATCTCATTTTTTAGATTGGTTGTTTAGGCACTGATATTCTCTTTATATGGTTACTGTAATATTGAGTTGGTGGGCCTTCCCAAAAAAGGCATATAGTTTACAAATGGTACAGAACATGACAACTCATCTAATTTTTGGCCTACCAAGAAAGGTAAGTGCGACACCTTTACAAAGTTGCCTACATTGGTTGCCTGTTCAAAGGACAGCACAATTTAAGTTAATGACTATGATGTACAAGGAACTACATGGGCTGGGTGCCAGTTATCTACAAGACAGAATTAAGAGTTAAATACCTATTTGTAATTTCTGTTCTTTAACAGCAGCAGATACATGTTCCAACTAGACAGAAGGTCCAGAAGATGGTAAATAGGAAAAGAATGTGCGGGGACTTCAGAATTCGGCGCCTTTGGAGGTGAGAGTTGAAGCAAATTATCTCATTTTCAGGAAGAAGATGAAGGCATGGCTTTTCCCATTGTAATAAGGGTCTCATGGTTTGGTCACTTCTCGGTGGAACAGACCAGGGTGGGTAGAAAATGGTCTTTTTGTTAGATATATAGTGGTGGGGTTTTTGTTTTAATTGGTGTTTTTATTGTTTTATGGTTGTGAATGACTGTTACAAAGATTGTAATTTTTATTGGTGTTTATATTTGTAAACTGCTCTGGCCAGATATGGTATCTGTTGTGTGATATATTGGAAACATAAATAACTGACTATACAATTGTATGAAAATGGAACCACCCATTTAAGAGAAAAATATCAGGAAATTGGTGAACAGATATAAATGCCATCACCTTGCCTCAGTTAACATACGAGAGAAGTGTCTAGTAGAAGCCAGTGCCCAGAACTGAAAAAGTATTCATATTCAAATGTCTGAAACCCTTAGCATTCTCACATACCGATTTGCTTCCTCTTTTTTGATGTCTCCTTCCTTCAGCCCCTGTATCCATGATTGAGGACATGAATAACCTTTTAATCCTTCTGAAAGCTTCAGCAGGAAGGAGCCAGCATCACCTAGAAACAAAGAGAAAGGTTGTGAAACACAGGGCTAATGTATGATCTTTAATCTCATGGAACCAAGAAAAGTGTAAACACAATCATACATCTCCACGTTTCCAAGAGCCCTGCAGCAGAAATGCAGTGAGACAATGGTTGTTACCCCAGAACTAGGGCAAAAAAGCAGAGTTGCTTACCTGTAACTAGCATTCTCCAAGGACAGCAGAATGTAAGTCTTCACACGTTACATAGCTGGATATATTTGAATATTGGAACCATGGCCTCCTCAGTCAATATAATAGCTAAGAACTTGGAGATACCAATGCCAAGGGGCCGCAGGAAGGAACTGAGAGTACTGACCATCCAGCGGTCCTCTAAGAACATCTGTTACAGGTAAGCAACACTGCTTTCTCCAAGGACAAGCAGGATAGAAGTACTCATACATGGGAAATGCCTAGCTAAGTAGGGCCCTAAACAAAAAAATGGGAAACCCAAAATCAGAAACAGTGCAAATGGGCAAAGACCATTTTATTATTTTCTGTTTTTATTTTCTTAGATATAGGGGCAGCCTGAAATCATAGTAACAGACCCTGGGGAGATGAAGTTGGGTTCTCCACCTCAAGATAAACTAGCCAAACCTGTCACATCAGATGTCCAAATCCAAGTGATAGTGCTTGTGAATGGGTAGAGAGAACTCCACATTGCAGCCTTCCAGATCTCCTCCATGAAGTTTGATCTTAGGTGGGCCTGCCTGGGCATAACAGGAGATGTAATCTGCTGGCCAATTAGAAAGGATGTGCATGGCAACAGCAATTCTAGATTTGTTGGCATAAAAAGAAACAATAAGCTGAGTGGACTTTTTAAGGGCTTCAGTCATTCCAGGTAGAAGGCCAAGGCTCTCTTTCAATCCAAACTGTATAATGCTTGTTCACCTTTGTGGACATGAGACTTGGGAAAAAAATATTGGAAGGATGATGGCCTGATTAAGGTGGATGTTTAACACTATCTTAGGTAGGAACTTAGCATGCGTGCGCAGAACCACCCTGTTAAAAAAACTTGGCATAAGACAGATAAGTCATTAGGGCCTGGAGTCATTTAATCTGCAAGCCAAAGCAACCACCACCTAAATATATGGCCTTTCAAGTCAGGTCTTCAGCTTACACAAGTCTATAGGCTCAATAGGAGCATCCATCATCTAGATCAATTTCATACTGAGATCCCATGACACAGTAGGTGGCTTGATGAGAGACTTCATTTAAAGCCTCATGAAACGGACAAAGGTTGTATAAAGATGGGTTTACCTCAGCGCCAACTGCACTGAGGTTAACCCTACCTGAGTTAGTCTTCAGATCAGACTTGGAAATATGTATAAAGTAATCAAGCAGATTTTGTAAGGAGCAGCAAAAAGGATCCAGCGCCTTCCCCTCACATCAGAAGGCAAAACCTCTTCCACTTAAAAGCCATAGGGCATCCTTTAGAAGTCCTTCCTAAAAAGCCATAAGAATATGAGACAAATCCTCTTATAGAGTTAGGGGGCTGTAGGGCTACCCTCTCAAAATCCAGGTTTTGAGGGATAGAGGACTTTACAGGTATGATGTAACAGCCCATGATCTTGAGTGATGAGAGTCAGGAAATTTCCCAACCTGACTGGATTCCTGATGGATATCTCCCAGAGGCATGGAAAGCAAAATCTGTGTTGATCAATGGGGAGCGATAAAGATTATATCTCCCTGGTCTCTTCTAAGTTTCAGCAAGGTTTCTGCAGCTAGAGGAATTGGAGAATAAGAATACAGAAGACCTTGTTTTTAATTCAGGGAGAATGCACCCAAGGCTAGTTTGCCTTGTGTCCCTCTTGGAGCAGAGATTTGGGACTTTTCCTTGGCAGATGTGTTCCACTCATGGAATATCTGTTCAGGGACTATTAGTGAGGTTCCAGGACCAAACTCCATTTGTCTGCAGAACAATCTTCTTGTCTGCCAGATATGTGGCCCTGAGGATCATTCTGTGAGAAATGGCACAGTTCCATATTTGAATGGATTTCATGACGTAGCAGCATGGAGGAGGAAAGGATACCACACTTGAGGTGACCAAGCTGGAGCTATGAGAATAGCTCTTGCCCTATCCTGTAAAATGTTCTAGACCAGGGGTCGGGAACCCATGGCTCGCGAGCCAGATATGGCTCTTTTGAGGGCTGCATCTGGCTCGCAGACAAGTGTCGCCATACTTTGCGGTTCCCCGCTGACCCAGCTGCTCCCCGGTCCTCCGCCGCCCGGGCTTAAAATGCTGTCAGCCCGGGCGGAACACGGCAGGACAGCTGGAGTCAGCGGCACCGGCGTGCTCTCTTCTCCCCCCCACCCCCGCGGCCCGGAAGAGGAAGTGGAGAGCATCGGGTGCCTGCGTGGGAAGAAGAGACCACACTAGCGTGGTCTCTTCTTCCGCGCAGGCACCCGATGCTCACCACTTCCTCTTCCGGGCCGCGGGGGGGAGGAGAAGAGAGCACGCCGACTGGAGTCATCCGGGTGCCTGCGCGGGAGTCATCGGGTGTCAGCCGGGTGCCAGCGCTGGAGTCATCGGGTGCCTGCGCGGGTCTTCCCGCGCAGGCACCCGATGCTCTCCACTTCCTCTTCCGGGCCGCGGGAAGAAGAGAGCACGCCGGTGCTCTCTTCTTCCCGCGGCCCGGAAGAGGAAGTGGAGAGCATCGGGTGCCTGCGTGGGAAGACCCGCGCAGGCACGCTAGTGTCCGACGGGAAGAAGACTGCAGCGCGGCTCGGAGGAAAATGAAAATCTTCAACCGCGGCCGATGGGACTCCGCTTTCGCCTCCGCGAGGGCTGAAAATGAAGGAGGTTAGCGTTGGGAGGTGGCTGCTGCTGCCGCGAGTTCCCGGGGGGGGGGGGGGAAGGGGGAGAGAGAGAGTGAATGAATGAGCGAGCAAGCATGTGTGTTTGAGATCCTGTGTGTGTGAGTGAGATATTGCATGTATGTGAATGATTGAGAGCCTGTATATGTGAAAGAGAGTATGTCTGTGATTGAGATCCTGCCTGTGAGAGAGAGAGCATGAATGTAAGTTTACCATTGGGAACCTGTATGTGTAAGTTTGTAATTGAAAACCTGTTTGTTTGAAAGAGTATGTGTGTATGATTGAGATCCTTTGTGTGTGAGAGAGATCATGTGTATGTATGATTAAGAGCCTGTGTGTATAAGTAAGAGAGAGATCATGTGTGTCTGTGTCTGATTGACAGCTGGTTTAGGTGATGGAGCATGTGAGTATGTGATTGAGAGCCTGTGTTTAAATGAGAGAGAGAGACCATGTGTGTCTGTGTGATTGAGAGCTGATTTAGGTGAGGGAGCATGTGAGTATGTGATTGAGAGCCTGTGTTTAAATGAGAGAGAGAGACCATGTGTGTCTGTGTGATTGAGAGCTGATTTAGGTGAGGGAGCATGTGAGTATGTGATTGAGAGCCTGTGTGTAAATGAGAGAAAGAGAGGACATGTTTGTAAGCATGTGAATAAGAGTCTGTGTGTGAGAGAAAAAGACAGCATGTATTTATGTGATTGAAAGCCTGTGTGTGTGTAAGCGTGAAAAGATAGACAGCATGTGTGTAAATGTGTAATTAAGAGCCTATATAAGTGAGAGAGAAAAAACATTTGTATATGTGAGTGACTGAGAGCATGTGTGTATAGGTGTGTCATTGAGAGCCAGTGTGAGAGAGAGCGCTGGTATGTGACTGAGAGAGGAGAAAGTTCCAAGCAAACCACCCCACCTCCTGCTAATTCAGAACAATCTCAGGACACCTGGATATCAAACGTTCCCAGGTATGCAGAGCAAAAAAATTTTGTATCCTTATTATTTTTCATTACTGGATCTTTGTGTCTGCTATTTTGAAATATTTTGTTGGTATCTGGAAATGTTTTATATGAGTTTTTAATTATTGGATATTCCACTCATCAGCTGTTTCGAAATATGTTCTTTTTGTTAGTACAGTTTTACTGCTGATGATTTTATATTTCTTGATTTGTTTTATAAGGATGTGTGATGTTTCTTTTTTCCTTTGTTACACTGCATACAGAGACTCTGGCTTGTTGCAGTTTCCAATTCAGTTTTTGTCTGCATGCTTCTTGTTATGCGTTTTGGTCTCTTTATTCTATGTTAGGTGAGGGACAGCACGTGATTCAGGTGAGGTTTTCTGCTGGCGTGTAGTTTCTGTGTAGGACTCTATAGCAGCCTGACTTGGTCCGTTTTCCTAATAGGAGATGTATTGGTGTCTTAAGGCCTGGTGTAATATTTTCAGAGACTTATTGTACTTTAAAAGTGTGATCTTACATAAAATGCACACATTTACTTGTATTTAGTTTTAAACATATTGTATGGCTCTCATGGAATTACATTTTAAAATATGTGGCGTTTATGGCTCTCTCAGCCAAAAAGGTTCCTGACCCCTGTTCTAGACGGTCTTGATGATGAGGAATTGGAGGGTATGCTTAGAGTTTAGTGCAAAAGCATCCATAACTGCTCGGTCTCATGAAACAAAACAGACTGACTTTCAAGTTGTCCTCTGATGGGAACAGATCATTGACAGGGTTCCCCAACAAAGAAACAATTGCCTGTAACCTTTAGATCTAGGCACCACTCATAAGGTTGCAATACTCTGCTGAGCCAGTCTGTTAGAGTATTTTGAACACCCATAGATCACCTGGAGGTAAGAACCATGATGAGAGGCCCATGACCAGATCCACAGAGGGGGTGTAAGAGTCTGAGCCTCCTTACTCGTTTATATAAAATGTGTGTAAGGAACAGCGAGTCTTGAATTTGTGACTCCCAGAGTTTGGGGCATGGACTTTCAGGGCTAGCCACAAGACTGGCTGATTCTTGGAATATCACAGCAGCAACCATGTAGTTGTGTTGGTGAGAGCTGTCACACCCCTGAAAGCCCCCAATTGAACCAAGGTGTCCTCCTAGATTGAGGGCTCTATATAAAAAGCCCTCACCTGACACACCTTTGCTAGTCCAACAGTATCCTAATGTCTTTGCTTGTGGAAACACTACTCAGTTGACCCAGACTCCTGATCCATACCAGACTCCTGACACAAGACAGATTCCCAACCATGCTAAAACCTCTTAAAGCCTAGCCATCCCAGGCAACTTGGGTACTTTCTTCACTCGTCAAGGCAAAGCTGTGGCCTGCACCTTTGAGCGCAACCTGTAGGGAATGGCCACAAAATCGGATGAAGACCCCTTGACAACTTCTGGACATAGTTCAGGGTATACAAGCTCACCTCCAGACCTTGCAGCAACAGGTGTCCATGCTTCAGGAAGTTACCTGTGGGACAGATAGTGGAACCTTCCCCCCCCCCCCCCAGAAGCCTGAAAAGTGTAACAGGACTTGTGATGAGCTGCAGGGATTTGTTCATCAAAGTCAACATCTACACCCTTATACATAGCACTCTGATGCCCTCAAGGTAAGGTTCATAGTAAGCCTCTTATCCTGGGTAACAACCCCTGCTGAATCACAATGACCTAGTCCAATATCAGATTGATTCCCTTATAACTGATCTGTTCTTGGTGTTTGGCAAGCACGATAGAGAACAAATAGCAGAAAACTAGAGGTTGAGATTCCAGCAAGGGTACTAATTCAATGGCTGAATATGCCTCCATATTCAGCCACTGGCTGCCGACATGGACTGAAATGAGACCACCCTTTCATATTTTCATTGGGATTGACCCCATACATTAAGGATGAATTGGTTGTGCAGATTTTCCAGCCAGCCTAGAAGCTATGCTCATCTTGAGAACTGACAGGTGTTATCCGTTGTATAAAGAGAAGGAGAGATGCTACCAAGAAGGGTTGTACTTATACTGTGGCCTTCTGGGCCACTTCTGGGAAAATTGTCACAGATGATTCTGGACCAGGAACTGCTTCTGACGGGGAAAACAAGAGAACCCCAGCAGATGAAGGACATCAAGGTACCCCTTAAACTGTGAATGATCATCAAGGAATGTCGATCCACCCTCTTTACAACTGTGGTGAGGCTTTCCTGGGGAGACCAGAAGTCTTCTGCTCCTACTATGATTGATTTTGAAACCTCATTCTGCTTTATGGATTTTGCCTTTGTTCAAAAGCACCAGGCCCCCACCTGCAAGAAGGGGGAAAGGACTGTAGGGAGGAAATGGGTGAGGTGGACCAAATTAAAAGGAGCTATTACAATGACAACAAATTTATATGTTTGCAAAATAAGCAAAAGTAAAAGGATAAAGAAACCTATCTGGTTCTCAAAGGAGGTGGCTGAAAAATTAAAGGCAAAAAGAACAGAATTTGAGAAATATAAAGGATCCTAAGCTGAGAAAAATATCTAGTGAAGCTAAAGGAGATGAAAAAAGAAATCAGGAAAGCAAAAGATCAGATGGAAGAAAGGATCGCCAAAGAGGTAAAACAAGGTGACAAAACATTTTTGAAATACATAAGAGAAAGGAGGAAGGCCGAAGGTGCAGGGCTGGTGCATTCCAATAGGTGAACTAGGTGGTAGCCTAGGGCGTCAGCCATTAAGGGGTTGCAAAGAGGAGGCAAGTGGGGCTGCGAACGGCACCCATCTCCCTCACGGCCAAGAGGAGTAGAGACTCGGTGGGCCGCAAGCAGCACTCAGCCTGCTCATGGCCAAGAAATGCAGAGTATTGGTGGGCCACGAACAGCACCTCTCCAATTAAATCAGCGAGACTCAGCCACGTAAGAGATAGTGTCATATCTACTGCGGGAACTAAAGTCTGGAACTCCCTACCAACGCACTTGGGACTGTCAGCAGAAAAAAAGCAATTTAAATCTGAACTGAAAACTTGGTTATTCAAGTCTGCTTTTGCAGAGCATGAAACAACTTTACAGAGTACGAATCTTTAGATATAAGCTGCAAAACACCAGAATATATTATGTGCTTAACCTCTATGAATTCTGTTTTTATTCTTATTTTATGTTTATAGTAATTAAGTTTATTGCCCGATTACTGCTATTCATATTCATGCAATTTGATATTTTGTTTTAGATTTATTTTTATTTGATTTTATCTTTTACTCTAACAGCTAATTTATTTAATTTTTCTCTTTTATGTAGTTTTTAGTTGTTACTATCTTAACAAAACAATGTATTTCTTTTGTTTTTAACTTGTAAACCATTGTGAAGGCATGTCTGATGTAATGGTATAGAAATGCTAATAAACTAAACTAAACTTGTGAGTGTGTGTGTGTGTGAGTGAGATGGATTGTGTATTTACGAGAGAGCAATGGTGTTAGAGAGCGAGCCTGTGCAAGGGTGCATGTGTGAATGAGACAAGGAACCTAAGTGTGTGTAAGAGAGGGGAGGCCTGTCTGAGTGAATGAAGTTGGGGCCGGAGCTGGGGCCTGGACCGGGAGAAGCGGGGCACAAGGCAGAAGGTTCGCCTAGAGCACTTAATACCCTTGCACTGGCCCTGCTGAGGTGGTAAAGTAATACAGCATGGTGACAAACAGCAATGTGTGGACAATGACAAAGAAATATTAGAAATATTAAACAAATTCAGTTCGGTGTTCACTAAAGAAGACCCTGGAGAAGGACCACTGCTGGTTGACAAGACCATGGATGGGAGTCAAGTAGATGCAACTCCATTTACAGAAGAGAATATCTGGGAGGAGCTAGGAAAACTGAAAGTGGACAAGGTCATGAGGCCAAATGAGGTGGATCCAAGGATACTAAAGGAACTTAAAGAGGTACTGGCAGGTTCGCTGAAAGGTCTGTTCAATAGATCCCTGGAAATGGCAGTGGTGCTGTAGAATTGGAAAAGAGTGGTTGCAGTCTCGCTTCACAAGAGTGGTAGCAGAAAGGAGGCTGGAAACTATAGGCCAGTCAGACTCACCTTGGTGATTAGAAAATTAATGGAGACTCTTCTGAAGAAAAGGATAGTGAACTATATACAATCTGGTGTCTTGCTGGACCTGAGGCAGCATGGATTCACTAAGGGAAGGTTCGGGTCAGACAAATCTGATTGACTTTTTTGACTGGGTGACAAGAGAACTGGATCAAGGAAGAGCACTCAATATGATTTACTTGGATTTCAGCAAAGTTTTTGATACGGTCCTGCATAGGAGGCTTGTGAATAAAATGAGAAGCTTAGGATTGGGCGCTAAGATGGTGGAGTGGATTTCAAACTGGTTGACTGACCGAAGACAGCGAGTAATGGTAAATGGATCTTACTCTGAGGAGAGAACAGGGTTGAGTGGAGTGTCTCAAGGATCAGTTTTAGAACAAATTTTGTTCAATATCTTTGTGAGCAACATTGTAGAAGGGATAGAAGGTAAAGGTTGTCATTTTGCAGATGATACTAAGATCTGCAACAGAGTGGACATGCCTGTTGAAATAAAGAGAATGAAAAGTGATTTAAGAAAGCTTGAAGAGTGGTCTAAGGTTTGGAAGCTGGGATTCAATGCCAAGAAGTGTAAAGTCATGCATCTGGGATGCAGTAATCCAAAAGAGCTTTATTCAATGGAGGGGTGAAAGACTGATGTGTATGGACCAAGAGAGGGACACCTTGGGATAAAAATGACTGGTGATCTGAAGGCAGAAAAGCAATGTGATCAGGCAATAGCTAAAGCCAGAAGGATGCTGGGCTACACAGAGAGAGGGATAATGAGTAAGAAAAAGAATGTGATAATGCCCTTGCCAAGTCTTTGGTGAGGCCTCACCTGGGGAGCACTGTGTTCAGTTCTGGAGAATGTATCTTACAAGAATGTATCTCAAAAGAATAGAAGCAGTCCAGAGAAAGGTGACAAAAATGGTGTGATGACAGTGTCGAAAGATTTATGAGGAGAGACTAAAGGAACTAAATATGTATACCCAAGAGGAGAGGAAGTGCAGGGGAGACATGATACAGACCTTCAAATACCTGAAAAGTATTAATGATGAGCAAACTTCAAACCTTTTCTGTTGGAAAGGCAACAATAGAACTAGGGGTCACAAAATGGGTGGTGAGGGGGACGGCTCAGAACCAACATCAGGAAATATTTCTTCACAGAAAGGGTAATAGATGCCTGGAATACCCTCCTAGAGGAGGTGGTAAGGACGAAATTGGTAAATGACTTTAAAAGGGCATGGGATAGAAACTGTGGATCACTAAATACCAGATGTTGGAAATGAAAGAAGGGGAGTATGGGGAGTTAACCTATACAGAGTTGCAGTTACTACACTTAACAGAAAGCAGAAACTTGGCCATGGTGCCCTCTGATGACATCATGGCTTCCTCTGAACATAAGGCTCCTCAGGGGGAGCATCAAATGCTTCAGCATTGATCTCCTGCTTACAGTACATTTTGCTACTTCTTGTGTTCCTGGATACTGCCTTCCAGCCTTGCCTTGTCCAGCCTTGCCTTCCACTCTTGCTTTTCACCCTTGCCTCATCCAGCCTTGTCTTCTCTCCCTTACTTGTTTCATCTAGTGACTTCGTCCACCTTTGGCTTGCCTCTCCAGATCTTGACCTTTGCTTGGACCTGATCAAGTTTGCCTGCCACCTGAATCTGACTCCTTGCCTGACCCTGACTATTCTTGTTAGCAGCCTGCCCTGACTTTGGCTCATCTCTGACTCTGTTAGCCTGCATCCTGCCCTGAACCTGACGTGTATCTGGACTCCGGCTATCACCACCACCCTGGGGACCTGCCTAAGTCCTGCTGACTGCCAGAACCTCAAGTACTCAACCTGCAGGGAAGGTAGCTGGTACCATTGACCATGCAAACAGGGATCTTGCATGAAGAACAAATCAGCCTCTACGTGTTGCCCAAAGAAATCACTGCAATTATCCTGGGCCTGATATGGTTCATGCTACATCAGCCCCACATTGTCTGGACCACTTGGCAAATTGCCTGATGGGGACCTAGTTGTCATGAGCAATGCCTCACCAAAGTCTTCCTTATGGTACACCTGTGGCAAGGGCAGTTATGTCAGAACTTCCAGGCCTGCCACCACAGTACACCAAATTTGCTGATGTTTTCAGTAAACAACAGGTGGAAGTCCTTCTGCCACATCATTGTGCCGTAGACTTGATTCCCGGAAAAGTTCCACCCAGAGTCAGAGTATACCTACTTTCTGCTCCAGAAAGAGGTTATGTCTAAATACATTAAGGAAAATTTAGAATGAGGTTTCAATCATTCCTCTTCCTCACCTAAAGGCACTGGATTCTTTTTCGTTGGGAAGAAGGATGGGTTGTTGTGTCCCTGCATTGATTACCATGGCCTTAACTCTATTACTAAGAAGAATCAATATTCCCTTCTTTTGATCTTCGAACTCTTTGACCACCTTTGGGGCACTCAAGTATGTACCAAGCTGGACTGTTCGGGGGCATACAACCTGATCAGAATCCAGGAGGGTGACGAAGACTGCATTTAACACCCATGACAGGCACTATCAGTACCTAGTGATGCCCATTGGGTTGTGCAGCACTCCTGCAGTCTTCCAATTTATGGTAAATGAGATCTTCTGGGACCTGCTATACTCCCTTGTGGTAGTTTACCTGGATGATATCCTAGTCTTCTCAATGTCCTTGTCTGAGCATCGACATTATGTGAAACAGGTCTTCCAAAGACTCTGTGAACACCATCTATATGCTAAGTTAGAGAAGTGTACCTTTGAACAGGAAGAACTTCTCTTCTTGGGATATAGTCTCACGTCAAGGCCTCTGGATGGACCCAGAAAAATTAAAGTCCACACCCCGGCTAGTAGGCCTCAAGGCACTGCAATGCTTTCTGGAGTTTGCAAATTAGGCAATTTTTCCGTGATTACTCCTCCTTAGCAGCCCCACTCACAGCCCTTACTAAAATGGGCTCGGACATGAAGAATTGGACCTAGAACACTATCCAGGCCTTTAAGCGGTTGAAAGAGGAATTCACCCTTGATACATAGATACACAATTTAGATCTGTCTAAACCATTCATTCTGGAGGTAGATGCATCCAGTCTCGGGGTAGGTGCTATCCTCCTACAGCACAACCATAATGGTACCCTTGAGAACTTTTATTATTTTCAAAGAAATTCTCTCTGGCAGAGAAGAATTATTCCATTGGTGATCGCAAGCTGCTAGTGGTCAACTAGACTTGGAAGAATGGAAACACCTGCTGGAAGGAGCTAAGCACCCAGTAACCATTTATGTGGATCACAAAAACCTTGATCATCTGGCCCAAGCTCAGAGGTTAAATCCTAGGCAAGTTCACTGGTCATTGTTTTTTTTTTTAACCAATTTGACTTCAAGTTGTGGTACTGGTCCCCTGAGAAAATCCTGAGCCAATGCTCTCCCATTCCTTTGACAACGAGGGAATCCTGGAAACTCCACAGCCTATCATTGGTCCAACTAAAATTGTGGTTGCAGTCACATTCACAGTTATGCCTGTGAAGACTGTAGTTCTCTGGTGCCTATGAGAGAAGGTTCTTGAATGGGCTCATGACTCCCACCTGTCTGGTCATCTTGGCATCACTTGGACATTAGAATTAATTGTGCAACACTACTGGTGACCTCAGTTGAAGACCGATGTTAAGCATTACGTAGAGTCCTGCCCAAGGTGTGCCATGAATAAAACTGTGAGAGCATGACCTTGGGGGTTGTTACAGCTGCTGCCAACCCCCAGGGAACCTTGGACACATGTGGCCACTGACTTAGTTACTAACCTTCCCCTTTCTAGCGGCAACATCACCATATGAGTGGTAGTGAAAAGACTCTCGGAATGGCACATTTCATACAACTTCTGGACCTCCCATCCACTCCTGAATGGATGCAACACATCTTCTGACTTCATAGCCTGCAACTTCACATCCTCTTAAACCAAAGGGGGGGGGCTTTCAAGTTTACAACCCAATATTGGAAAGGTCTGTGCAGGAAGTTTGGATTTAAATTGGATTTAACAGTTGTTTATCATCCCCAGAGCAATGGAAAAACTTAATAGACGAATCAAAGCCTCAAAGCCATTCTATGTGCCGATGTGAACCAACAACAGAATAATTGGGCCTCCTTCCATAGGCTGAATTTGCCCATAACAATCATGTGAATACTTCCACAGGGTAATCATCCTTTTACATCTTCTTTGGACGCCAACCTTGTGCACCTAGAGCAGTTCCTATCTTTGACAATTATCCAGTGGATAATCTGATGGGACAGGAGCTCCAGAAATTGTGGCAAAAACCTCACCTTCTTTTGGACCAAGCAGCAAGATGTTTTAAAGAACAAACCGGTAGAAAATGTTGTCCAGTATCTCAGCTTCGCCCAGGAAGTCTAGTCTGGATCAGCATCAAGAACTTAAGACTTTAAATGCCTACCATGAAATTTGCTCACGATTTGTGGGGCTTTTGCCCATCAAGTGAAAACTGGGTCCCACAGCATATAAACTCAGATTGCTGCGTTCCTAGTTCCTGCCATCCAGCTTTGCCTTCCAGCCTTGCATCATCCAGCCTTGCATTTTCTTCCTTAAATTGTCTCATCCAGCATCTTCATCCATTCTTGGCTTGCTTCTCCAGATCGTAACCTTTGTCTGGACCTGATCAAGTTTACTTGCTTCCTGGATCTGACCCCTTGCCTGGCCCTGACTATTCTTGCTAGCAGCCTGCTCCAACCTTGGCACATCTCTGACTCTGTTAGCCTGCTGCCTGCCCTGACACTGATGTGTCTCTGGACTCTATCACCACCGCCCTAGCAACCTGTCTTAAGTTCTGTTGGCCACCATAACCCAAGGGCTCAACCTACAGGGGAGGTGGCTATAAAAGTGACGCTCCAGACTGTCACGCTAAGGGTGCATTTGCTAGCTGCCGGTTTAGGCCTCAGTGCTTCACACTCGAGGCTGCATCAATTACGCTATAGTAGTAAGGGCTCAGATACTCGCTACCCTTCACAATCTTCACTGAAAGCAGTTATTAACCTTAGCAGAAGCTCTGGAATTCATTGTCAGAGAATGTGGTTAAGGCAGTTAGTATAGCTGGATTTAAAAAAGGTTTGGATAAGTTCCTGGAGAATCCATAAAATGCTATTAATCAATAGGGAATAGCCATTGGTTGTGGCTGGCATTATTTATTTAGTTAGGCATTTTAAATACTGTTGTTCCATATAAAGATCACAATGGTTTACAATATCAGCATTCATATTCTTGGTCAACAATCACATACAGTGTGTGTTCACATTCACATTGTAAGTTAAAACCACAATAAATATGTTCTAGTTCATTTTCATGTATATTCTAGGACATCACAGTAGTAAGGATATAATTTAGTTCATATTTTTTACATTTTTAGGTCAATACAACAGCATTAGTAGCATGGGATCTTGTTAATGTTTAGGTACTTGCCAGGTACTTGAGACTTGGATTGGCCACTGTTGGAAAGAAGATACTGGGGTTGCTGGACCCTTGGTCTGACCCAGTATGGCATATCTTATGCTCTTATGCATGGAATTAACCTGCACAGAATGGCAATTACTACCCTTAACAGAAGACATGGGGTAACCTGCACGGAGCAGCAGTTACTACCCCTAAGAGAAGATATGGGGTAACCTGCACAAATTGGTATTTACTACTACCCTTAAGAAAAGGCATGGGGGTAACCTGGATGGAGCAGCAGTTACTATCATGAGCAGCTTGCTGGGCATACTGGATGAACCATTTGGTCTTTATCGCCATCTATACTATGTTAATATGTTAGACCTATGATGACTCCCCTATGGCATCAGGTCCAGTGGTCTCTGGGATGTGGATTCCAGTTTTGACCAAGAATTTACCCAGTTTGACCTTATTCAGGCTCAACACTCCCCTATTATTTTGGGGCTACCCTTGATGGAATGGCATGAGCATCATGTTCTATGAAAACCTGACAATTCATTTTTCCCTCAAGGAAATGACTGTGAAACTGCATGCCTAGTATCAGGCTCCTTGAGGTGGATTCAGAGGACAGTTCCTTGAGAACCAAGGGTATGCTACAGTCTATGAAAAGAAATATTTTGCCTGAGTTTTAACAAGAATATTAAGACGTGTTTGACAAGGTGGCAGCTGATGTCTTTCCCCTGCATAGATCATATGACTGACCAACTGATCTCCATATTGAGGTCCAGGTTTTGTATGGGTAAATCTATTACTTATCTGAGCTGTAACTCCAAACCATGTGGGATTATGTATAATACAACTTGAAAAAGAGTTTTATTAGGCCCTCAACTTCACCAGCAGGAGTTCTCATATGCTTCATGCTGAAAAAGAACCTTTATCCGCTCCTTAAGATCAACAAACTCCTGGAACACCTTTAGTCTGCCCAGATTTTCACTACATTTGATCTCCAGTGGTTCTAAAACCTTATTTGAATTAGTGAAGGTAATGAATAGAAACAACCTTTTGCACCCAGTTTGGCCATTTCAAGTACTTGGTGATATCTTTTAGAATTTCCAATGAGCTTGCAACCTTTCAAAACTTAGTAAACAAAATGTTCGATCAATGTGTGCTCATCTACCTGGATGATATTCTAATTTTTTCAGCTGGCCCAGTCCAGCATGATCATCAAGTTTGTCGAGTATTAGTCTGACGGAACATAGGCTATGTGTCAAACTTGAAAAGTGTGAATTTGACAGACAGACCATAGATTTTTTAAGAGATATGATTCCCCCAAGGGCTTACAGATGAACCCTTGCAAGGTTATCACCATACTGGACTCGCTGGCTTCAAAGAACAGCAAGGAAATACAGCATTTCTTGGAGTTTTCCAATTTTTACTAGCGTTTCATATGAGGGCTTTCGAAAATAGCAGACCATTGACTGAGGTATTGAAAAAGAATATACCCTTCTTGTGGGCTTTGGAACAACTGTCAGCCTTTTGTACCCTGAAAAGGGCTTGCATTTTAGCCTGATTTTGGTGTATTCCAACTCTAAACTACCCTTTATAGTGGAAACCTATGCATCCAGATGGCCCATAGGAATCTTATCCCAAAGGAAGAGGCCCAGAAATCTACTTCTTCCCTGTACTTTCTTCTCTCGGTAGTTAACTGCCACAAAAAAGAATTCTTGCATCTGTAAAGAGTTACTAACAATTTAAACAGTTTTTGAGGGGTGGCAGCATGGTATTGAATCCAAGTGTATACATACCATAAAAATTATTTGGAATATGAACTAGCAAGTTTGCAAGTCAATCTTTTTCTCTGTTTGATTTGGGCCTTGTTATTCTGAGAGGTAGGCCTTATTATTTTGGCCCAGTCCTCAGAATAACAAGGCATATTTTCTATCTTGAAGGGAAGAAAGGGCATCAAAGGAATTGTCAGCAGCTATTCCGATCCTTTGACGAGAAAACTTCAATTTTGACACCTGGCATTTGGATATTGTAGAGCTAATCAGAAAAAAAATATCCAAGGATGAATTTACCCAGACACAATATCAGCAGGTAATGCAGGAATTTAGAGTGAATAAAGCCAGCAAGAAGGGTGTCTCTATACAGGGCAAAACCTGTATGTACCTCAAGCATCATGTGCCAAAATATTCTTCTGGTACTTCACCCAGGACTCTGTAAAACCAAGACGCTGCTCAGTTGAAACTATGGATTGTCCACTTAGGCCAGAGCACTGTAGAAGTATGTATTATCATGTGAGATTTGCACTTACAATAAGGTGCTTCACCATAGCCCCCATTATTTGTTGAATTCCTTGTCGGTATCTGGGAGACTCTGGCAATGGATTTCTCTGGACTTTAACAATTTAGTTTTATTTAAAATATTTATAAGCCACACTATCCCATCATCTGGGCAGCTTCCATAAATACATTCATAAAATATACCAAAACTAAAATCAGCAAACTAAAATATTAACATTGTTCACAACAAGAAATAAAATAAAACAATTACTTACATTGTACATCACTAAAAAACATCACTACATTTACCAGTGTCTCAAGAGAAGTCCACAATCCAAGTAGTTGTGGACTCTTTTTTTCAAAAATAGCCCATCTAGAGGTCATCACCAGTCTTTCTTCCTCCTGGGAGACCATGGAACTTGTGATTGAAGAAGTAGTTTGATTGCATGCGGTGCCCTCCCACATGGTCTCAAATTGAGGGTTACAATTTATGGGAAAGTTATGGAAGGAGGTCACCAGATTCTTAGGTATTCAACATCATTTGCCATCAGCCTATCACTTGCAGCATAATGGGCAAGAGTACCGTACCAAACCAAACCATGGAATAATACCTGTGTTTTTGCAGCTATAGGAAATAAACTGAATACAATGTCTTCCTATGGCAGAGTTTGCATAGAATAGATCAGAGAATTCCTCTGTTAAGACCTCACCATTCTTTGTTAACCAATGGTTTTTTTTCTACATTTTCATTCAGGATAGGCCTGCCAGACCCCAGTTCCTGCAGAAACCGACTAGATGATCTGTATATCAGAGATCATAAAGAACTAGAAAAGGTAAAAGAATCCCAAAAGAAGTTCACCAAATGACATTGGAAACTGATCCTGCAGTTTGTGGTTGGAGATAAAGTTTGGGTTGCAACTCATAATATAAAAGCAGGAGACCTGCTGCAAAGTTGGACTAAAGGTATATGGGACCATTCACCATCCCACAGCAGATTAACCCCCTGTAGCATTCAAAGTTCAATTACTTGCTAACTTGAGCATTCACTAGAGTTTCACATCACCGTCCTGAAACCCTATAAGCTGAATCCATTTCCAAGACATCATGGCCCTCCTCTGAAATCAGTTACAGTACAGGGCTCTCAAGAGTTTGTCATCCACCAAATCTTATGTGCAAGGTATATTCCAGGATGTCTGTATTACTTAACAGACATCACTTGGTGCAGCATACGTCCTAAGGCCAGAGCTTCCAGGTTTAAGCACCACTGCAGAGATGCCCATATTTTGGGAGCCACAACTATCTAATGAGACAAAAGTTGGAATAACTGATACCTTTGATCCTGGAGTGCCCACTGAAGGCTCTGAATGTGATGGTGAGTTAGAAGAACCACATGGACTACAGCAGCTATGTGGCCCAGAAGGATAAGAACCAACCTTTCTGATGTTGGCCCAGAAGGATAAGAACCAACCTTTCTGATGTTGGTCCTGATACAGAAGGGACTTTGCAAGGCTCATCAAAGTCCGAACCCTCTCAACTGGCAAGAAGGCTTTCTCCTGGAGTGAGTCTAACCAGGTCCCTATGAACTGGATCCTATGTGAAGGGCTTGGGCAAATTATTGATGACTCCCAAAGACTGAAACAGCTGGACAGTGTGCCGAGGGACTGCAGGACACCAATTATCCAGGTATGGGAATACACAGACTCCCTGCTTCCACAGTTACTCCGCTATAACTGCGAGGAACTTCATGAACACATCAGGATGAATGGGAGCACCTTGCACTGATAGTGCAGGCCTTTCACTACAAATCTTAGGAATCTCTAATAGAGGGAGTGAATAGGGATGTCCAGAAAGCACAGCCAGACTTTCAGTTGAATGAATGGCAGAACTGTCTGAAGCAAATTAGTTTGAAACTCTCCCACACCAGCATCTTGGTAACTGGCAACAAATGATCGATTCAGAGAACATTCTAAACTGAATTAAAGTAGAACCTTCTCTTCTCTCAAGGACAAGGATATTCCTGCACAGAAATAAAAGTGTAACAATAAAAACTAAAAAAATATATTTAAGGTGATACCTTTTTATTGGACTACCTTAATCTATTTCTTGACTAGCTTTCAAGAGCTAATACTCTCTTCTTCAGGTCAGAATTCAAGTGAACAAAAGATGACATTACTAGGGAATGCAGAGTTGTGTGGCTGCCATAAGTGAAGGGGAAGGGAGTTTGATGGGTGATCAGTAGGTGAAAAGCAATATAATTCCATGGCATATAATGTGATAGAAAACCTCAGTCTCTGTTGAGTTCTTTTTTTGTCCGATCCAAAGAGTCTGATCATTTTGATTTCAAAAGTCCTGCGTTACTTTACATTTTCCTTTGATTATCTTGATCATAAGTCATTGATGCAGTAGCCTGGTTCCCAAAAGTGCTCCCCCAATGTAGCTGTCCATAGTCTTTCCTGTGGTGTTTGATTTTATGTCTGTGTGAATTGATTCTTGCTTTTAATGTTTTGGCCTGTATCACCAATGTATGTAGAATGCATCTTCACATTTTCTACACTGAATAATATAAACTATATTAGAGGCAGAACATGAATAGATCCCCTTATGTTGAATGCTTTTTCCCCTGTGGATGATTATGGGGTCCTGTGATGTGTGTTAGCATAGTATGTGCCATTTTCTTCTTTTGGAATTTCTGTTAGAAGTTTGCTTTTACTAACTTTTGCTTCAGATTAGGTGGTTAGTGACAGTGACTACAAATACTTTAGAACAGCATCATAGCTAAAAGCTTAGGGGTAGATTTTTAAAAACTGCGCGATCTCGTACTTTTGTTTGCGCAGCAGGCGCAAACAAAAGTACGCTGGATTTTATAAGATTACGTGCATAGCCGCGCGTATCTTCTAAAATCCTGGATTGGCGCGCGCAAGGCTGCCGATTTTGGGCAGCCGGTGCGCGCCGAGCCGCGCAGCCTGCCTCCATTCCCTCCGAGGCCGCTCCGAAATCGGAGCGGCCTCAGAGGGAACTCTCTTTCGCCCTCCCCTCACCTTCCCCTCCCTTCCTCTACCTAACCCACCCCCCCGGCCCTATCTAAACCCCCCCCTACCTTTATCCATGGATTTACGCCTCCCGGAGGGAGACGTAAATCCACGCGCGCCAGCGGGCTGCTGGCGCGCCGAGACCCGACCCGGGGGCGGTTCCGGAGGGCGCGGCCACGCCCCCGGGCCGGCGCCACACCCCAGGCCCGCCCCCCAAACGCCGTGCCACGCCCCCAAACGCGGTGTCACTCGGCGACGCCCCGACACGCCCCTTTTCAGAAACCCCGGGACTTACGCGAGTCCCGGGGTTCTGTGCGCACTGGCGGCCTATGGAAAATAGGCGCGCCGGCGCGCAAGGCCCTGCTCGCGTAAATCTGGGTGGATTTACGCGAGCAGGGCTTTTAAAATCCGCCCGACACTGCATACCAGCTCTTAGGAATTTAAAGTGATCCAGACAATACTAGGATACACTGACGAAGCTTTGTTCAGTTTCACATTCTTCTAGATTTTCCGGTTTTACAACAAATAATATCCTTATGCTTGAGAAGATTCTAATTTATAAAATTCCCCCAAAGCAGGCATTAGTTGCCAGAGGACGAACATAGTCATGTCGATACTTATTATTTAATACAATTTTTAATATGTTTTTGGGGAACCTGTTCACATTTTTGCCTTTCTATATATATCTTTGTTGTGATATCTCGATCGAATGTCGGTATATAAAATAAATAAATAAATAAATAAATAAATTAGAGTAGCATTGATATATTATAGTTTTCCATTTTTTAAATTATATACATTGTTATTTTTCTGGTTTATGAATTAAGTTTAGCAGAAGTGTCTTTCTTTAACTGTGGGTACATTGTGATTTTCTTTAACTGTGGGTACAACCTGTGATTTTTGCATTCATTTTCTAAGTTAAATATTCAGATGTCTATTTTCATTTTATGTAATTATTATGTATGCTTTACTATAACCTGCCAAGTACATTGAATTGAGTGGGACAAAAATAAATTTAAAATAAATACACATACTTTCCTTTTTATGAAGGTAGAATTTTTCCCGGGAAGCCTGTGGATAGATCTGAAATATAATCAACATTTAAACCTTTCTTCCCCAAACCTAAACACACCCCCAGGAATACCTCCTCTCAATGCAGATAAAGGTCCATGTGTGACTTTTAGCCTCATTGAGTGTGGTTAGCTTTCAGATAGCCAATTAATGTGGGTAAAATGCTTTTAACCCACAGAAATCACTTTGAAAATTGCCTTCAGAACTACATACTGTCGCCCTAAAGTATATATAACCACTGAAACTTAGTCTTATGGCCCAGTGGAAAGGTTACTGTCTTGTAGTCACACGGCACTGGGTTAAATCCCACAGCTCGCCCTTGTTTGAAAACATAAAAGGGTAGAGAAAAGTCCAAAATTCATCTCATGCCCACAGTGTCTCCAGCTTTCTTCCTTTCCTTGGAAATTCTCCTTGTAGCTCAGCCAAAGCACATGCAAGCAATCCCTCTCCATGAGTTGCTTACCTTGGATAGCAATAGTGGGCTTCCAGAACATGTCTGAGTTCTTCAAAAGCTGGCTTCGGTCTCTGTTGATGGCAATGATTTTACTGCGCCGGCTAAGAATGCGACCATAGGAAAGCCGGAAATCACATACAGTACCTGTAAGGCCAAAAAGAGTAGAGAAGGAGTTCTGTGGGAATAAGACCACTCTGTATCAGACAAGGCATCACATTGAACTCATCCTTTCTCAAACATCAAGTAACATGACTTTCCCATTACTGAGGTTCCCTGGAATTATTTCACATACCGTTAAAAGACTTTATACTAATTTGCAAAACTTCTGTAAATACATAAGGACATTATCAATATATTAGAAAACCATAGATTTTGGGTCAGCTTGATAGCCCAATGGCAAATACTATTTGCTGTTATGCAGAGGTCCCGGGTTTGATTTCCAGGGCAGAACAAAGAATACTGCAGAGATTCTCAGCGAAGGCCTACACAACTTATTGTACTTTCCTTATGCCCATGTTTTATTCCATTTTTTCCCTCTTTGTGTGCTCCCCACTCCCGACTGCATGCCAATACTACATATGCCTTTACCAGCTGAATGAGAGTCTACCTGAGCACTGACAGTCTTGCTCCCTCTCTGGGACTGTGTGTGTTGTCTCCAGTGTCATTAGCTCCTGCTGACTCCACATTTTACTTTAAAACACTGCACTAATGAATCATTCAGCCTTCATGGATACTCTGTGCAATTTTTGTCTCTTTGCAACAGTAAGTATAACTTATAGTGAAAATCCTGGGGGTCGAAAAGAGATCAAATGGGAGAGAGGTCTCTGATAATTTATTTATTTATATAGCTTTTCTATACTGTTGTGGAGAGAGCTATGACTCTATCTCTACGGTTTACAAACATATAAAAAACAATAAATTAAATTTCACAGTGTAGAATAAAACTTACATTAATCAATCAATATAAATAAAACAAGGTAAAAATAACTAAAAGCGCATCATTAATAAAATTATAAAAGACAGAATAAAAACTATAAAAGTGTTCGATCCGAATTATTAACTCGCTGTCCAGGAACCATACTGTATCTGCATATTATTAACTCGCTGTCCAGGAATCATACCGTATCTGCATATCAATTAAGTACTGAAGATCTTTTGACCTGACTATCAAGATTAGAGATCAGAAAAGCTTCATCCCCAACATATTTATTTAACCTTTTGTTTCCAAGAGCCACGGCTCCAAAATGATTGGAAAAGATGCAAAATCTAATCTGGGGCTTGTTCCTAGTCAGAATCTACCAATCTAGGCAATTTTATTTTTTACCATTACTTCCCCTCTGAGAAGTGAAAATTTTAGTTGCTCCTGAAGGTCTCTCAGGTGCATGAAAGGGAAACCCATCAACCTCTGTTCTGAGGAAGCAAGGTCGTCTGAATTTTTCCAGTTGGTTTAGTTTCAGTTTGATTTGTTACTCGCTATCAACATATATAGAATGAAGCGAGTTACAATTAAAACACTCATAACAAACTCACAATTATATAAATGAAGAAACTGTGTCTGGTAATATCAACCTGATACAACACAAATTAATTAAAACCAGCTGCCTGCATAAATTCAAAATAACCATAAGTGTAAAACATTAATCCTTTGGTCCAAAAGCTTCAAGGAACAAACTTTACCATTTTTTTAAACTGAGCTGGGACAGACAGAAAGTGTAACAACTGTGGGAGAATGTTTCGTGCTATAGGGCCTGCTACAGAGAAGGCACAATTTTGTACCTCGACTAGATGGGTGAGCTTGGGTGATGGACTAGCCCTCTAGGGTTAGTTGACCTTAGGGCTCTAGAAAGCTTATACATGCTAAGAATCAAGTTTAGCCACACTGGATTGATATCATAAATTAATTTATGAATCAGCAAAAGCACCTTTTATTTCACCCACCAATAAATTGGCAGCCAGAACAGGTCAGCTAGCACAGAAGTGACATGATTGCAAGGTGATATGCCAGTCAAGAGCCGTACTGCACTATTTTGAACTATTTCAAGGCTCTTAATGCATAAGCTGGAAAAATCAGCAACAAAGAGTTGCAGTAATTCAGCAAAGGAAACAGCTTGAACATAAGAACATAATAAATTGCCATGCTGGGTCAGACCAAGGGTCCATCAAACCAAGCATCCTGTTTCCAACAGAGGCCAAACCAGGCCACAAGAACCTCGCAAGTACCCAAACACCAAGAAGATCCCATGCTACTGATGCCAGTAATAATGGAGGCCATTACCTATGTTCTTATGTTCAATGATAGGGTGAAAGGGAAGGGAAAGGGAAGGGAGTTTGATGGGTGATCAGTAGGTGAAAAGCAATATAATTCCATAGCATATAATGTGATAGAAAACCTCAATCTCTGTTGAATTCTTTTTTTGTCCGATCCAAAGTGTCTGACCATTTTGATTTCAAACATCCTGCATTGCTTTTCATTTTCCTTTGATTATCTTGATCATAAGGTCATTGATACAGTAGCCTGGTTCCCAAAAGTGCTCCCCAATGTAGCTGTCCCTAGTCTTTCCTGTGCTGTTTGATTTTATGCCTGTGTGAATTGATTCTTGCCTTTAATGCTTTGGCCTGTATCACCAATGTATGTATAATGCATCTTCACATTTTCTACACTGAATAATATAAACTACATTAGAGGCAGAGCATGAATAGATCCCCTTATGTTGAATGCTTTTTTCCCTGTGGGTGATTATGGGGTCTTATGGTACGAAAATCAGAAAAGTAATCAAAGGAGGCCCAATTTCACAAAAGATGCCTTTTAAATGAGATCACATTGATCCCTAAATGCTTATTCCTAAATTATGGGCTTCAGACTTAATTGGGATCTGACAGCAATCAAATTAAAAAAAACCAATGGATAATCTCTAGAAAGAAAACTGAGGAGAATAATTATTTGTTTTACTTACAAAAAGGATTAATCTGTTATGAGAGCCATTGTTTACAGAGGGCTAAGAACTTAATCGTAGATGATCATGACGTTATAATTGGGAAGAAAAACTATTTTATTGGCATATATCTGCAAGAACTGCCAGGAGCTTGCATAGGGGAGCCAGGTAAATGTTGAACAGGTCAGCTGACAAAGCTGATCCTTGTGGAACCATGGTAAGTATTTGATACCTAGGAGAGGTGTTGAAACTAATTGTTACTTGCTGCTGGCAATCTAAGGGATATGAAGTAAACCATGTGAGAACAGAATCTCTTATACCTATATCAGCCAACTGTGAAATCATGATCTTTTGATTAACAGTATCAAAAGTCAAAGTAATGTCTAATGCCACTATTGCGTAATCGGTCCCACAGTCAAAACCATTGTGAATCGCTATCGATACTAGAAAGAAGCAGGGTCTCAGTATTGCATTTTTTGCGAAAACCAAATTGATGCAGACTGAAAACAGATTGATCAGTAAGAAGTCAGATAACTGTTGTAAAACTAGTTTCAATTATCTTTGCAAGAAAAGGAAGCAAACACATCAGTCGATAGTTAGCAAACACATGTGAATCCAAATTCAGCATTTTTTTTTTTTTAACAAAGGATGAACAGATGTTACCTTCAATGCAGACGGAAATTATCCTTCACTCAAAGACATCGACAGTGCTGTTGCTAAATGGACCAATGTCTTCTCTAAGCAATTTTAGGAGAGCCATGGAGCAAGCATTAAGGGGACAACCAGAATTATTCATATTATTAAAAAAGTAAATCATCTCAGTCGTGGACCACAGGAAAGAAAATGTCCCACTTAAGCTGATCCTGTCTTGTTTGTATCAGTGTCGATATTGGCAGATTATTAGGAAACTTGCCACTAATCTTTTTTTTTTTTTTAATTATTCATTATTTATAAGGTTTTAACAATAATTATAAACTTGGACACACTATTTGTAATCCTTTTTTTCAATATAGAAACATAGAAATGACGGCAGAAGACGACCAAACGGTCCACCCAGTCTGCCCAGCAAGCTTTCACACTTATTTTTTTCTCATACTTATCTGTTACTCTTGGCCCTTAGTAACATTTTGGTTCTATTTCACTTCCACCCCTGCCATTGATGTAGAGAGCAGTGCTGGAGCTGCATCTAAGTGAAGTATCTAGCTTAATTGGTTAGGGGTAGTAACTGCCACAATAAGCAAGCTACTCCCACACTTATTTGTTTACCCAGCCTGTGCAATTCAGTCCTTGTTGGTTGTCTGAATATAATTCTACTTTACTTCATTCCCCCCTGCCGTTGAAGCAGTGAGCTGTGCTGGATATGTATTCCAAGTGAAGTATGCTTAATTGATTCGGGGTAGTAACCACCGTAACAAGCAAGCTACACCCATGCTTATTTGCTTATCCAAACTATGTAATTCAGTCCTTGTTGGTTGTTGTCTGAATATAAATCATCCTTTCTTCATTCCCCCCTGCCGTTGAAGCAGTGATCTATGCTGGATATGCAGTGAAAGTGAAGTATCAGGCATTATTTGGTTTGGGGTAGTAACCGCCATAACAAGCAAGCTACTCACCACTTTTTTGAGAATGCAAATCCTATTTTCCACATGTCCTCTTGCCATTGAAGCATAGAGCAATGTTGGAGTCGCATTAACCATGTGTATGTTTATTGAATAAAGGTATTATCTCCAGGTAGTAGCCGTCATTCCCGCAAGCCTCCCCCATGCCTCTTCTCTTCATTCACATCGTCTAGACTTTATGGATCCACAGTGTTTATCCCATGCCCCTTTGAAATCCTTCACAGTTTTAGTCTTCACCACTTCCTCCGGAAGGGCATTCCAGGCATCCACTACCCTCTCTGTGAAGAAATACTTCCTAACATTGGTTCTGAGTCTTCCTCCTTGGAGTTTTAAATCGTGACCCCTGGTTCTGCTGATTTTTTTGCAACAGAAAAGGTTTGTCGTTGACTTTGGATCATTAAAACCTTTCAAGTATCTGAAGGTCTGTATCACATCCCCCCTGCTCCTCCTTCCCTCCAGGGTATACATATTTAGATTCTTCAATCTCTCCTCATAAGGCATTCGATGAAGACCATACACCTTTTTGGTTGCCCTTCTCTGGACTGCCTCCATCCTGTCTCTGTCCCTTCGGAGATACGGTCTCCAGAACTGAACATAGTACTCCAGGTGAGGCCTCACCAAGGGGATAATCACTTCCCTTTTCTTACTCGATATTCCTCTCTCTATGCAGCCCAGCATTCTTCTGGCTTTAGCTATTGCCTTGTCGCATTGTTTTGCCGACTTCAGATCGTTAGACACTATCACTCCAAGGTCTCTCTTCTGCTCCGTGCACATCAGCCCTTCACCACTCATCAAATACATTTCTTTTGGATTTCCACACCCCATATGCATGACTCTGTACTTCTTGGAATTGAATCTCAGCTGGTGTTATCCAGCTTCCATAGTTTCCAGAAGTTCTCAGAAGAACATGGGCATACATCCACATGTAGGTTGAAGGCACCCAATAGTATAGTTGAGCAAATATTAATATAAATAAAAATATTTGTAAGAGTTCCTCCCTTTTATCTTTTTGTAATTCTCCCACTGGTAACAAATTGATATGAGTAGCCTGCAAGTAGGCAAAAAATTGTGTATATCCCTATTCAAATTCTTGTTGCAATTCTGCAAAGGATTTCACCTGGCCTTGTTCATCTACGAGTTGCCCAATCATTTTAAGACCGTTTGTTTCCAATGATCAAAAAACCCCTGATTGAAATCCCAGATTAAAATTCCTATTCCCCTTGAATGGTAAATAGTGAGAAACCTCACTGCATCTTCCTTGTGAGCTATTTCCAAGACTTCCTCACTGGGGAAATCAATGCATTGTCCTGAAAAGGAAGGGGCAGTTTATTTTAGCTGCGTAAAATAAAACTCAAATCCAATGAAGAAAACAAAACCCGCTCCATGGCTATGGGTGTATAAAAATGGGTGCCTAACAACCAGTCTCCGCATGCTATGTTATACAAGTGCAACTGCGCCAACCCTTGTCCACCTTTATCCAGTCTACTCTGTAACCGTGCCATGGCTCTTCTGGGCTTAGCTCTTTTCATAAGAATTTGCACATATGACTCTAGTGCCGATAAATCCCGCTTAGGAAAATAGAATGGAATGGTTTGGAACATGTACAGCCATTAAGGCAAAATCAACATTTGAAATAAATGTATTCTTCCAGTGGGAGGTAAAGGAAAGCCTATCCAGGAGTGTAGAGCAGACTTTGATGACCCAAACAATTCCTGAAAATTTATTTTATACATTTTAAATGGATCTTTATGCAGTCTTATCTCCGGGTATTTCATCAGATCCACAGCCCATCTCATAGGACACTCTAGACTCCATAAATCCTGCACTGAATCACTCAGTGGAAGCGCCTTAGACGTCTCTAAGTTCAACCTGAAACCTGCCAACCCTTCAAAGATCTCAAGCTCCGCTTGTAAGGCTGTTAATGAGGAAAACGGATCTACCAAATGAAATAACAGATCATCCGCAAAAGCCACTACTTTAAAGGGAGGCAATCCTAATCGACCCATGAGTATCCCAACAATGCTATCATTAACTCGAATACTTCTAAAAGGCTCAAGGGACAAAATGAATAGTAATGGCAAAAAGGGGGCAACCCTGCCTGTTGCCTCTCTGTAACAATCTTCTCTGACTCCTCCTCCATTGACCAGAACTGAAGCCTGTGGGCTACTATACAGTGGTTGGACTGCCTGGTTGAAAAAGCTTTCTATGCCAAACACCCTCAGGGTCTCAAACATGAAGCCCTAGTCCGCTCTGTCAAAGGCCTTTTCTGCATCTAGACTAAATATGACTGAAGAAATATTGTTACATTTGCTGAAAGCCATGGATACCAGAATTTTATGTACATTCCACACTGAGCTCCTCCCCTTCACAAACCCAACCTGATCCTCTTTCACTAATAATAAAAGTGCAAAATACGCTAGTCTTTCTGCTAGGATTTTTGCTAAGAGTTTCACGTCAAAGTTTGACAAAGATATTGGTCGGTAAGAAGCAGAGAACCTTCCCCTGTTTTGGTATTATTGTGATAATTGTCTTATTTGGGGATAATGCAGAAAGCCCCTCCTGAATCAATTGCATTAACATCTTTCCCAAAGGAACACACAACTTAAGCGATACAAGCTTATAAAATTCAGCAGAGAACTAGTCTGGGCTGGGTGCATTATACAACTGGGAATTTTGGATTTCCTTTTTATCTCCTACAACTGAATAGGGGTACTGAAGCTTAGCCAGTTGCTAAGGGGTCAACCTATATAGATTTTCCTTCTGAAGATGCGCCTAAATTTCCTCTTTTTTAACAATCTCTGCTGTGTAGAGAAGCTGATAAAATTATTTAAATATTCTACATAACTTCTTTCTATTGTGCTCCGCAGGTTGCAGCCTCGTGCCACGAACCGCCACACTTACCTCCAGCCCCCTCCCGAGGAAGGCCGCCCAAGCCATAATGTGGCTGACCATTTCGCGCCTACAGGCCCGATGTGGCCTGCCACAGGATGCCGCCGGCTCCATCCTGAGCTTCCCCTATGTGTGCGTGCATCTGGTTGTGATTTAAAGGGCCCGTAGTGGGAAATCCCCTGTGACACCTGATTCTGATGTCACTACCAGTAGCCCTTAAAAGGGCCTAGCTCCATTCAACAGACGCCTTGGCAATAGGTCAACTTTGCTGAAGTGTGCATTGCCTCCACATTTCTGCAATCCAGCTCCTCATTCCAGGGTTCCAGTCCTTGTTACTGAATTCCTGGTCCTGTTCCTCTGTTCCTGTCTTCATCTGTGGTCAGTTTTCAGTTCCTGTCTTCTCATCCGTGGTCAGTCCTGCCTTCCTTGTGTTTAGGTCTCAGTTCTTCAGTGTTCTGTCCTGCCCATTTGCCTCACCTTGCCTCCATGCCTAGCTCTTATCTTGTCTACCCTCTGATGCATCTCTCTCTGGTTTTGACCTTGGCCTGATTCTGGCTCTGCTAGATCTCTGCCTGCTACTGACCACTGCCTAGATACTGACTCTGCTTGAATTCCGCCTGCCACTGACCACTGCTTGAATACAGACTCTGCTTGAATACCGCTTGCTTCCTCCTGTACTAGACCTTGCCCTGCATCTCCATCTTCTCAATGGATCTTCACCTCTGCAGAGGCCCATGCTTAAGTCCAGCCAGCCCCAGCACTCGAGGGCTCAACCTATGAGAAACACGGGCTGGTATTGGTAAAGTTCCAGTTGGGCCTCTCTTCCGGTAACTTCGTCATTCGCCTGTGAAAACCTGCAGGACTCCTCCCTGTTGGGGCATATACCGAGCATAACACCATTTTATTTTATTTTTTTTTACTATAAAGGAGACCTTAATCTAAAAGAAATTGCCCCTCTAAGTCATCAATTACCTTGATCTCTTGGAACAGAACTTGTTTCCCATTCAATATTGCCACCCCTGCTTTTTTTTTTTTTTATTTTACTCCAGATTGAGAAGAGAAAACGTTCCCCACCCATTGTCTTCGCAATTTCTGGTGCTCTATTTTATCTAAACGTGTTACCTGCAAAAGGGAAAATTGTGTTTTAAATCTTTACATTGCTTGAAGGATTTAAACCTTTTAACAACTGAGCCAAGAAACATTTCAAGTAAGAATTCTAACCTCTTTATTAACCATAACTATCAGCTAATAAGATTAATGAATAGAAACATAGATCCTTTAGAATGGCTCGGCCCCCCACCTAGAAGTTTGTGTGTTTTATTTTAAATAAGTAGTTAGAAAGTCAGGCAACAAACAGAAATTTGTATGTTTGTATTTCTCAACCCTCCCACCCACCCATAGCTCATCCTTTAATTTATAGGCAGGTGTCATTTTCACACTTAAAAAACATTTTTTTTTTTAAATAAGCCTTTTGGAGGTCACATGATGGGATGAGCTAAAGAGGACATTTCTTCTCAAGCTCCGGGTGCCCTGCTCCTAATACGACTATTAATCTGCAACTCAAAGAGCTTCTCAAGCAAGAAATTAAATTCAGCAGCGTGGCACATGTCGATTGTGCCATATATGCAAAAATCCTAATCAGGAATGCCCGTTAAGGCAGCGATTCTCAACCGGTGTGTTGCGACACACTAGTGTGTCGCCAAGCACCGGCTGGTGTCTCGCGTGCTCCTGGTCTCTCCCGCTGCTCTTTCTTCCCTGCTGCCGGTGCCGCCGGGCTATCAGAACGTTCAAGCCCAGCGGGAACGGCAGCGGCGCTAGAAGAAGCTCTGGCACCCGTGGCTGACCTTTTTTTCTTCCCGCGCCCACCCTGTGACCCGGAACAGGAAGTGATGCGCGGGAAGAAGAAAGAGCCGGCCCGTGCCGCGTGGAAAAGTAGCAGCGGCAGCAGCAGCAGCATCGGCCCCCGAGCAATTGAAGCAGCCGGAAAGGAGACAACAGCATGAGCCTCCCATGGCCGATGGGATTCTTCTTTCTTGGCCTGCGGGGGCTGGAGGAGGCGGCTGCTGCAGCTACCATTTGTGCTGGGGGGGGAGGGGAGGAGGAAGTGAATGAGGGAAAGAGAGAGAAGCAGCCAGCCAGCCAGTGTGTAAGTGAGAGAATGTATTTTCTCTCACTTACATTCTCTTACATTTCTTACATTTACTTACATTTACTTTATGTAAATGTAAGTAAATTTACTTACATTTACTTTATGTAAATGTAAGTAAATGTAAATAAATTTACATTTATTTACATTTACTTACATTTACTTACATTTCTCTCCTACATTCAGAAAAAGACTTAAAACATGGCTATTTATGAAAGCCTTTCCAGATACCAACTAAACCTACTCTCAACTCAAGCAATTAAGACCTCCCGTCAGGGTAATCAACAACCTTTGACAACTCTGTAATGTTCTTACTCATTTAAATTGGCAGGTTTTTATTTTTATTTACCTTGGTTATTATCTTTTATCTCATTGTTAATCTTTCGCTCGCCTTCTCTACATTCCAAGTTTGCATTTTATCCCTGTTTTATTGTAACTGCTACTTTATTCTTCTATCACATGTTAATGTTCTAAGTTTTTTAAGTATTTATCCTTTTATCACACCCTGTTATTTGTAAACCGGCATGATGCACTCCCATCGCGAATGCCGGTATATAAGAAATTCAAATAAATAAATAAATAAATAAATTTGATTGAGAGCATGTGTGTGATTGAGAGAAACTGGTCAGAGAGCTGATGTGTGTGTATATGTGAGAGACAATGAAAGTGACTGCTCAAGGAGATGACTGTGAGACAGTCAGAGATGTGACTGATGTGTGTGTGAGAGAAAAAGCATGGAAGTGAGAAATCTGGGTATGTGAGAAAGCATGGGAGTAAGAAGCCTGGTGTTGTGGGGGTGTGTGTGAAAAAGCATGGGAGTGAGAAGCCTGATTATATGAGAGAGAGCATGGGAGTGGGAAGCCTGTGTGTGTGTGCATGCATGAGCGAGAGACTGGTTGGTAAGGTGACTGTGTGTGTGAGAGAAAGAGACTGGTGTGTGTGAATGTGAGAGAAAGAATGTGATTCAGGGAATGAGAAGCCTGTGCAGTGGAGAGCAAGCATGGAAATGAGAGAGAGACTGGTGTGTGTAACAGAGAGAAAGTGATTATGGGAATGAGAAGCCTGTGCATGTGAAGAGAGTGAGCATGGGAGTGAGAAACCTGGGTGTGTGTGAGACACAGCATGGGAGGGAGAAGCCTGTATATGTAAGACAGAACATGGAAATGGGAAGCCTGTGTGTGTGTATGCATGAGAGAAATCAGGTGACTGGTGTGTGTGTGTGTGTGTGTGTGAGAGAGAGAAAGAAAGTGATTATGGGAATGAGAAGCCTGTGCATGTGAAGAGTGAGCATGGGAGTGAGAAACCTGTGTGTGTGTGAGACACAGCATGGGAGTGAGAAGCCTGTATATCTGAAAGAGAACATGGGAGTGGGAAGCCTGTGTGTGTGTATGCATGAGAAAGATCAGGTGGCTGGTGTGTGTTTGTGTGTGTCTGTGAGAGAAAGAAAGTGATTATGGGAATGAGAAGCCTGTGCATGTGGAGAGAACAAGCATGGGAGTGAGAGACTGGTGAGTGTGTGTGTGTGTGTGTGAGACAGAGAAAGTGATTATGAGAGTGATAAGCCCATATATGTAAGTAGAACACAGGAGTGGGAAGCCTGTGTGTGTGTATGGCATGAGAGAAACTGTTCAGGAAGGTGACTGGTGTGTGTGTCAAAGACTGTTTGGGAGATGATTGGTGTGTGAGAGACAGAAAATGGTCATGTGGGCATGACTAGTATGGTGTGTGTGTGTGAGAGACATGGGACTAAGGAAGAGGACCATGAGTATAGAGTTTAGCCTCTACTGCTGCTTCTGCTGTGTCCTATGGCCTGCATGGAAGAGGAGTAGGAGAGCTGCTGGAGGGGGTAAGTAAAGGTGGCTTTTTAAGTTTATTTTTCTTGATTGACTGCCATTTTAATTATTTAATATTATGTGATGTGTCTGCTTTTTTTGAAATATTTTATTGGTGTTTGGAGAATTTTTAATAGTTTTTATGAGTTTTTAATTGTTGGATGTTATTCTTTCATAGCTGTTTTGAAACATTTATTCTGCTTATTAGTATAGTTTTACAATTATTTCTGTGTGGGGATATATAGCTGCTTGCTAGTTCTGTTTTCCTAATAAGAGGTGTATTGGTTTTTAGGGCCTGATCTAATATTTGTAGTGTTGCCTTTTCATAGATAGGGTTGCTCCTGTTTGAGTGTATTCCATAATACAGGTGTAACTGTGTGCGGATTAGTTTATGTGCATTACTACAGATCCTGGGAGTATGTTAGGTCGGTTCTGTGTCTGTTACCGAGATGAGATATTTTACTAGCATGTAAGCGTTTTATCAGTCTTTGTTGTGTTTTCTCAAGAGGACATGCATTGGTGGTAAACTGCTGTCTTTTCATAAGTAGGGCTATTGAGCCTGGAAGTAGGAGTTTGAGTTGCTGTTACTGCGATGACACCAGAACATCTTTTTTGTAGGGTGAGTTGTATGGGGAATGTCATAATTTTGCTTTACATCCATTATTCTGGGTCAGGGGGGTTCCCGTGGATGCAAACTGTACTTTTACATCTAGCCCCGTGACGATCATGGGTCAGTGTGTCACGCATGTGAGAACCATCTGTCAGGTGTGTCCCAACAGAAAAAAGGTTGAGAACCACTGCGTTAAGGGATCAAAGAAAGAGAGAGAAAAACCTTGTGGCTCGGAGGCAAAGATGGCGGCTTTGCTGTAGCAGGAGAATCAATGAACATCAAGAATGCTGCTCTTGCCGGTATTAAAGCAGTTGTGTTAGCCGCAATGGAGGAAAAGCTTACCAGCATATCTGCCTAGCTGCAGGAGGTTAAACAAGCGCTTGCTGACTTGAATCCAAGATTAGAGCAGGCTGAAGGAAGAATATCGGTCCTAGAAGACGACACGACAGCAGAAGCTGTCAAAATGGCGTCCCTAGAGCATTCTCTAGCTGAGCAATTAGAAAAACTGGACAATTTAGAGAACAGATCTTGGCGCTCTAACTTAACGTTCTTAGGACCGGAATCTCAGCTTATTTCTTGAATCATGGCTTCCATTTGGAAAGAGGAATAGACAAGACCCCCGAGAAGTGGGTGTCCAGATTAGTAGAGCGAGTTAAACCCTGGAGGGTGGAAAGGAGCAGAAGGGCCCCCGTGGAGTGGGTACCCCGAGCTCTAGGAATCAGCGTATACCCCGGAGGGTAGTAGGAGGTGTTCCAAGCGGGTAGCTTAGAACATAACAAATGCAAAGTGATGTATATAGGGAAAAATAACCCATGCTCTAGTTACATGATGTTAGGTTCTATCTTAGGAGCTACCACCCAGGAAAGAGATCTAGGCGTCATAGTGGATAATACATTGAAATCATTGGCTCAGTGTGCTGCAGCGGTCAAAAAAGCAAACAATATTCAGAGATATTAGGAAGGGAATGGCGAATAAAATGGTGGATGTCATAATGCCTCTGTATCACTCCTTGGTGAGTCCACACTTTGAATACTGTGGGAAGCTCTGGTTGCCACATGTCAAAAATGATACAGTTGCACTGGAGAAAGTACAGAGAAGGGCGACCAAAATGATATGGGGCATGGAACGGCTCCCCTATCAGGAAAGGCTAAAGAGGTTAGGGCTGTTCAGCCTGGAGAAGATATGGCATCCACATGGGGACCCTTCATCTTTAATAAAACTGGAGAAGCAAAAACTATTGAAAAAATCGTTCATAAACAATTAATAGAACACTTAGAATCCAACAATATCTTATATCCAAACCAATTTGGCTTCCGTCAATATTTGAATACAGAAACACTTTTATTATCATTAACTGATACAGTTTTAAAAGGTTTTGACTCTGGACAAAAATATATTCTAGTTTTATTAGACGTGTCTGCGGCATTTGATACGATAGATCATAATATTTTAATATTAATATTAAAAGAAATTGGCCTTATACATAAAACCCTTGATTGGATAGTGTCTTTCTTATAACAAAGATCCTTTCAAGTGAAAATAGGAAATAATTGCTTCGATAAAATTCAACTTCAAACTGGTGTCCCATAAGGGTCCGCTTTATCGACAACCCTGTTTAATATTTATCTTCTTCCAGTGTGTCATCTCTTAGCAAGTTTAAGTCTAAATTTTTATATCTATGCTGATGAAACTCAGCTTCTTATACCTATTCTTGACACTATTGAACAAACATTTAAATTATAAACATCTATCTCGGAGCCATCAACCAATTACTATGACATATGAAATTAGCCCTAAATATGGAAAAAACGGAAATGATTCTCCTTGACAGAAAATTAAAAGATAGTTTCGCTAGTACAAACAATACCCTTTTATTACCCAATAATATTAAACTAGTATTATCTGAATCAGTCAAAGACTTAAGAATTACCATTGATTGTCAGCTAAATTTTAAAAAACATATTTCTCTTAAATTACGAGAAGGATATTATAAATTGTTGGTGTTGTGAAAGTTGAAACCGCTTTTAGATGTTAATGATTTCCGATTGGTGCTGCAAGCTTTGATATTTTCATCTTTGGACTATTGTAATTCCCTTCTCTTAGGCCTTCCACAATCTACTTTGTGCCCTTTACAAGTGCTTCAGAACTCTGCAAGGGTTTTAACAAATTGTAAGAAACGTGAACATATCACCCCTGTTTTAATCAATCTGCATTGGCTGCCAATAACACAAAGAATACAGTACAAAGCTTGTTGTATACTATAGAAAGCGATTTATGGACAAAAAACAGACTGGCTGAATTTCCTAATCCGGTTACATGTCCCGCAGAGATCCTTAAGATCGGCGAATAAAGGACTTCTTCAAATTCCATCTGTGAACTCTGCCCATCTTATATTAATACGAGAGAGATCCATTTCAATTGCAGGTCCATGCATTTGGAACACTATGCCTGTGGCATTGCATTTAGAGTCAGAGTTTAAAGCTTTTAAAAAAAAGCTCTAAAAACATGGCTTTTCGAACAGGCTTATGTTGATTATCTTGAAAAAAAGGACTAATGGGTATAGAGAAGCATTTTTATCATCTTTGGTTTATGTTCATTTATCAATACTTTATTAACAATTGTATTTTTTATCATATTTTAGTGCAACTTTTAGATATTTTATTTTGATTTTATAACATGTAAACCGTTGTGATGTATATTATGAACGATGGTATACAAGAATCTTTAAATAAAATAAATGTTTAGTTTAGTTTATTGGCGTTTATATACCGATGTATCAGACGAACCTTCCCACCGGTTTACAAAAATTACAACATATTCAGAAATACAATAATTCGTAAAATAGTAACAGCTAAAAACTACACAGGGTAAAGGAAATAAATTAGCTGTTAATACAATAAACCAAACATATAAAAACTCATAAAACAGGAGTCAAATTAAAATAAACATAATAAAAAGATAAAATGAAATATATAGTGAAACAGCAGTAAAAATATAAAATAATAATAATAATGGTAGCCCGTCAATAGAGTCAAGAGCTATGTGTAAACTCGCCGTTTTCTGCTCATTTGTAGCATTTCATGTTCTTATTGGCATTCTGATCTGTATTTTCGTACTCTGTAAAAGCACATTTAAATAGCCATGTCTTTAATTCGGATTTAAATTGCTTTTTTTCTGTGGCCAGTCTCAATGGAGTTGGTAAAGAGTTCCAAAGTTCTGTTCCAGCAATAGATAAAGCACACTCCCTTACGTGGCTTAGCCTAGCAGATCTGATGGTGGGAACTGATAGGAGACCTTTATCAACTGATCGCAAGTTCCTCTGCGGTACATGAAGGCGCACTGATGTATTGAGTCATTCAGTATGTTCTCCATAAATGACATTGTGAATTAAACAAGCAACTTTATACTGAATGCAATACTGAATTGGAAGCCAATGCAATTTAGTTAATGTTGGGGTAATATGATCACATTTTCTCTGACCTGTTAAAATTCGTGCAGTGGCATTCTGTAAAACCTGAAGAGGGCGAATGCTAGACATCGGTAAACCAAGAAGCAAGGAATTACAGTAGTCTAAATTAGCAAAAATAAGAGACTGTAAAACAGACCTAAAGTCTGTGAATTCTAAAAAAGGTTTTAGCCTACGCAAAATTAACAATTTGTAATAACCATCTTTCAGCTTTGTGGAAATATGTTTTTTTAAAAAGAAAACTCAGTATCGATAATGACACCTAAATCGTGAGTATTAAAACATGGATTTATTTTTATATTATCGGTAAAAGTCGAAGTAGGAATACTGCTAAAATGGCATTTGCGTTCTAGCAACAAAATTTCTGTTTTATTGGTATTTAAGATTAAACGTAAGTGCTGAAGTAATTTTTTTAGTGAAGAAATATAAATTTTAATGAGCTCTAACGTGTCTTCTATAGAGGTTTCTATAGAAACTAAAAATTGAATGTCGTCTGCATACAAATAAAATTTCAAACCTAAGCCGTTTAAAAAATGACAGATAGGTAAAACATATACATTAAAAAGTGAGGCAGATAATGTAGATCCTTGGGGGACAGCTGTGGCTAAAGTGACTTTTTCCGAAGTAACATTATTCATTTTTACTTGATACGATAAATAAATAAATAAATAAACTAGAAAGGGAAGTGGGCAGGTTTCGTAAGGACTGACATCCTACTGATCTTTGAGAACACCTATTCTTTTTCACTCAACACACAATAAAGCTCTGGAATTTGTTGCCAGAGGATGTGGTTAGTGCAGTTAGTGTAGCTGGTTTCAAAAAAGGTTTGGATTAGTTCTTGGAGGAGAAATCCATTAACTGCTATTAATCAAGTTTACTTAGGGAATAGCCACTGCTATTAATTGCATCAGTAGCATGGGATCTTCTTGGTGTTTGGGTAATTGCCAGGTTCTTGTGGCCTGGTTTGGCCTCTGTTGGAAACAGGATGCTGGGCTTGATGGACCCTTGGTCTGACCCAGCATGGCAATGTCTTATGTTCTTATCACCTGGAATGGGGAGGTAGGAGAGACTTAAAAGTTCCAAATGAAAGTGTCTTATCGCAAGCCTTAGGATTTTATACCTTCTATTTCTCTCCTACAGAATGTGCAACTATTATGCTGTTTCCCTCCACTGTAAACCACAATGCCTTTTGTCAATAGTTCCACAATCTTCACAGTTACTATCCACAGTGAAAAAGTAGTATTTATTTCATACCTTGGTTGACTGAGCAACAGCCTCATCACTCTTACAGTCCCTAAAAGCGCTAATTTTCATGGCTTTTAGACCTTAAAGTGGTCACACCTTGGCTCTTAGACACAAAGCCCAAGCTACAGCATCATTATCTAAACATCCAGTCACACAAGCCAGCCCCCAGTTTTTTTTACCTGCTAGAATGACAAGGTCAGCATCCTTCAGGGCTTCCTTGCGGTTCTGTCGAATGTGGACCGGGCTGTTTCTTCCCATCATTCCTCTGGCCATGCCTCCCAAGAAGCAGGGAATACTTAGAGTTTCCAAAACTGTTCTGCAGATGACGAGAGAGACATGGTCACATATTGATTCTGTGGTTAATCCAGGATTCAAGAGTGGCAATCACAGAGTCACTCAAGAGTCATGGATAAGCCACAGAATCAAAATGCTGACTTCTGAGACACAATTTTCCATTTCCACTGCTTTCCCTTCTGGTTTACAAAACTTTTAGAAATATTTGTATTTATATTCCTCAAATTACTATATCAAGAATGCACAGAATTAGAAACTGAAGATATACATTGTAACATCCCAGGAGAAACACACACAAACAAACCTCAAGGCTGGCATGACCCACTGTGCAAACTGTGCATTTGCACAGGACTGCAACAACAAGGGGCTGTTATGGGCTGAAAAGAAATGCTTAATACAGACAGGCTAGAAGAGAAACATCTTTTATTGAAAAAAATCTAATGAGATATTTTATGATGAGCCACTTACACATTACCATGAAGATGAAACAGGAAGAAGTTTCAAAAAATGTTTACTGATACAAAAAATTAAATAGGTGAGAACTTCTAATCTATTTACAAATGAGTTAGCTGCTTAGTTAATATATCATTCTTTTAATTTGTCAGTGCAAATTTCTTATCTCCGATATGCAAAATACTATTGGCTTGCAAAATGGGCCTAGATCTAAGAAGGGATGCAGGCACTGACCTTTAGTACACCTCTGTATTCCTGTGAACTTTTCAACAGTAGCTGCAGCTTTAGTCTCATCAGAAAATTCTTTTCTCATACTGCCTTTGCCTTGTAAACAATATATTCAATACTAAGCTCAGTGTAACACATATGGATGACGACTTATAATGTGGTTTAGATCCTTGCCCATTTCTCTTCTTCTTCATCGCCCTCAGATATACCTGTCACATACATTTTCATATGACTATGCAATGTTGCGGTCCCGACCGCCTCCACCCCCGTCAGGCTCGGGGCCTCTTACCTTCCCGGGGACCGCGGAGGGGGACACCCTGCTTCCAGACTACCGGACCGCATGGCTCCTCTGCTTCCCCGTGAGGACTCCCCGCGCGGCTCTGGCCTCGCTCCACTCAAGCCTGGGCTCTCTTGCCTTCTTCCTGTCCTCGGAGGACGCTTTGGTCCGCCCGGATCCAGCCACATGGCTCCGGCCTTGCCTCACGAAAACGCCGCCGAAGCCTCTCCAGACTCCGCCCACCTCGATGGCCGCGCGCGCGAGGGCTGGGTACTTCAGCCCAGGTACCCGGAAGTGCTGCTCCGCCCCCGAGGTGAGGTCACTCATCAGCTAGAGTATATAAGCAGACGCCAGATTTCCTCACTTTGCCTTGCAACGAGGTTCACACAGTTCCTCTGTGCCTTGAGTTGCTGCTTGTACTCTTGTCTCGCTCTTGATCCCTGGTTCTCGACTCCGGCTTGTTCCCGACGCTCCTGTTTGCTGCCTGCCTCGACCTCCGTTCGCCTACTGACTTTGGTCTCCAGTTCTGCTGCGGACTCTTGGCTTTTAACCCCGGCTTGTTCCAGACGCTCCTGCTTGCCGCCTGCCCCGACCTTGGTTTGGCTACCGACTTTGGACTCTAGTTCTGTCACTGACTCTTGGCCTTTTGACTCCAGCTGGTTCCTGGCGCTCCTGGTTTCTGCCTGCTTCGACCCCGGTCTGTCTTCTGACATTGGATTCCTGTCTTGCTGCTGACCCCTGGGGTTCGACCTCGGATTGCTCCTGATTTCCCTGCTGGCCTTTGGCTCCTACCCTGGCCCTGCTTGGACCTTGACCGCTAGGCTTGGCACGCCCACTTATCTCTGTTGTCAGCCAGGGCCCGACTCTCCGTCTGGCCTCTTACTCTTCCCAGGGATTATCATAGACTCTGAACTCCTGTTGCTGGTTCTCCTTTGCTCTTGTCCCAGTTTATACCAGCTACCTCCGAACGACTCTCGCCTGAGTCCCCGCGGTCGGTCCCTACGGGCGCCTCCTGGGGGGGGTACCGCACCGCGCGGGTGAAGACTTCTGCTATTCCTCACCAACTCTACCTACCGGCCTTCCTTATACCATCCTCCAGGCCAGCCCAAGGGACCACGACTCCGCCTGAGCGTAATAATGCAAAGCACCCTCACAGGGTCACATCCCACAGCCTAGCCTGCGGATGTAGTCTACGCAGTGCAGAATCTTGCTTATCCTATCCACTCCCCATTGCAACCCTCCCCAGCTGTCAGGCATTAATTTCCTGAGCTGTGGGGTGCCGGTCTTCTGGTATAAGGCACAAGGGGGCCTCTCTCTTTTCTTTCAGGTCGCTGTCTGGAACCGGTACTCACTCCTCGAGGGACCATGTTCCGGGACTCGCTGCCTGACCTTCACTTCTGCTTGGAAGATACCGCCGCCTACACCATCAGTGAGTTACCATCTATTTCTCTCAGAGCTGTTCCCTGGAACCAGGTTCTCACTCCTCGAGGGCCTGCCTCTATTCCAGCTTCTGTGTTACCTCCCGGGAGAAACCGCTGTGTGAGTAATCAACCAACGAGGCTCTATTCCAGAACCCTGTGTATGCTCCACTGTACTCACTATCTCAGTTTCTCTTCACTACAGCACAGCTATTGAGGGATCGCTGTTCCAGTGTCCTGAGGGACTACAAGCTCAGCCGGGCTTCATCTCTACTCACTACTGCCACCTCTGGTGGCTCCTCAACTCTGTTTAATAAAAGATAATTCTGTGCTGTGTGTCCTAAAGCTGAGCCTGACCTGTGGCCCCTCAGGGGACTTCCCCCTGTGGGCATGGTCAGCAGCCACAGTGTCAAAGGGTCCACCCAAAACCTTACAAACAATAACACTTGCTAACTTGTCTTAGCACAGGAGTGGTTAGGCTTAAGTACGGCGGTGCGCTGATGGCATCAGGGGGGGGGACGCCCCCGAGGTTCCCGCCATGACGTGTACTTAATAGGCCCTTGCAAGTGCGCGCCTAAGTAATCCCGGATGCAAGATGGAGGTCGGCATTGCCCATGCTGTCCCGGGGACGCCGGGAGGATCGGCATTGGCTGGTGGCTGCTGCTACTTGTCCAAGAAAGGCTGGTGCAGGAAAAAAAGAGGTGAGCATGAGAGGTCGCAGCCATCTGCGACCGGGAGTAACACATGCCCACATCGCAATGCCAATCCTCTTGCTGAAATTTCCACAGAATTCCAGAGTTTTGTGAGAGCCCTGTTTCTCCAATTAGGTGTAGCTGAACTATAGCCATCATATGTTATATCTCAGCCATACCAGAATCCCTGACTAATGAAACTACGAATGGGATAGAGAGTTAACAAACAGAAATACAGTCCCTTGCTGGAATAGTCTTACAAAAAACATGCTCTTGTCATGAACTTGTACACTTATGTTAATCTAACTGCACACTTTGAATTTTACTCATTGGTTGTAGTGTAGACAAAAGGCAATTGCCATTTCTAAACCTAAAGAAAATGATCAACACCACAACCAAAGATTGTTTCTATAGACTTCAGGTTCTAAAAAGACTCAAACCTCTACTATTTTTCCACGACTTCAGGACAGTTCTGCAAGCCTTGCTATTTGCCAAAATAGACTACTGCAGCGCTTTCCTCCTGGGTCTCCCTAACTCTACCACCAAGCCTCTACAGTTGATACAGAACGCCGCGGCAAGAATCCTGACCAACATCAACCATGGAGAACACATATCACCCATCCTCCGTAACTTACACTGGCTCCCAGTGAACTACAAAATCCTTCACAGATCACTCACCTTAATTCACAAATCCATCTACAATCACCTTCATCTTGAATTCCCTCTCAAACTCCATATCTCCAATAGACCGACTAGAGAAGTATACAAAGGAACCCTACAAGCCCCACCCACCAAAGCCACGCGCCTCATCTCGACCAAAGAGCGATCCTTCTCGACAGCAGGCCCAGCTATCTGGAACAACATCCCTTCAGACCTTAGGCTGGAACCCTGCCTCTTAACATTTAGGAAAAAACTTAAGACCTGGCTTTTCCGCCAAGCCTTCTCAGATCCCCCTGATACACACTAGTCGACCGAACATCCTTCATGAACAATGGATCTCTGTACTACCTTCAAGTACATAATAAGAGCCACCCCTGATTCATCAATTGTTTACACCCCTTGTTTACTGCGTTCTTAGGCCTTTCTTTCCAGCTGTCTATGCCTCCAAGTTTACCATCCTTGTTGAATGTAACTTTGTTCTTCCTGTTCAATCTATTGTTTTTGTTACAGTTCCCCAATTCGATGTAAACCGATCTGATATGGTCATTTAACCATGAAGGTCGGTATAGAAAAGTGTTAAATAAATAAATTTCCTACCCCTTCCCCTAGGGTGACTAATAATGAAAAATTGCAAATGATTTTTAATGTCATTATTTTCTAATGCAACTCTCTATTTCAAATGTTGACATATGTGCACAAAGGGCCAAGGAGCAGGTCCACCTGCAATAAGACTATCATTTTGTATTCTGATGGCTCAAGGCTTGGAACTGTTTTGACTGACTCAACCACAGTGGTCCTTCATATATTTGTCATTTGAATCAGTCATTATGTTAATTTTCCAAATGTCTTCTACTCCTTCAACAAACTACAGCTTATCCAATTAAAATAGGACCAGGATTGGGACTTCTTAACTATAAGCACCCAAACTGATTTAGAGGTTTGGAACAGAAACAGATGAGCATAATTGCTATTATTGCAGTTGCATTCATTTTCACTATCTTATACCTTGGCTTTCTATATATGATAAATCCCTACAGTAAGTACGCTGATAGTATATTACCCCTACTGAACTTTTTGATCTCCATTCAAAAAAGAAACTCTGAACTGTTCTTGTTGTCCACCTCCTTGGAGGAGAAAGGGGAATTCCAAATGTTACAGATCAACATCAACTAACATGAGATTAACCCAAAGCCTCCACTCTTATAGCAAGTCAGAGGTCTAACCAAACCCTCTGCTGCATGGGACCAACCTAAGACACAGGATGGAAGCCAGCGATACTGGAGCTTGAAACATATACTAAATATGACAAACAGGGGAATGTAGGGGTGTTTTGAGAGGAATTTCTAGGAAGCCAGACTACTGCGCAATGAAATTGCACTGAGCAAATTTGTAGAACTATCCAAGACTTCTGAAATGCTAAAAAGTATGCTAGAGGTTAACTAGTTTGTTAAAGATCCACACTGAGTTTTCATTTCAGCCCTCTGCGCTCAATATACAAGATATCATATGATTTACAAGAATCTAGTTTTAACAATACATATGAGATAAAATTATAATGCCAACCAGCTGGAAAAACGTTATGTAAACAAAGTAACCCATTGGTATGTAAGCTTTGGGGCGGTAACGTCTTAAGGGAGTGTAATGGATCAGAAAAGCTGAGCTGGTGTTTACTCTGCATTGTCTAGTAAGCCACACTACTTCTATTATGAGATAACTTATAATAAAAGACTAAAGATTTTTCTCTTACTGGTTGTTGGTATTCAGTATTTACTAGTGCCCCCAATATTAGGAGACATATATTAATATTTTATACAATTATCATCATCATGCTGAATTCCTAAACAATTCCAAGGTGGTCAGTAACAGACTTTTTTTTTATTATTACAGGCAGAACATCATTTTAAACCCCATGGTTTTTTTTGTCAGTCACTGTGGGAAAAATATTGTCTGCCAGGTTGAAAGTCAAGATTTTTTTTTTTTTACATTGGAGAAAAATATTCTAAAACCCCAGAATTGAGGAGGAAAAACTGAAAAGCAATTTATGTAAAGAAAACCTGACCAATGAAGGAACCTCACCACCAAAAATAAAAGAAGAAGTAAAGAGCACCATGGGATAAAGAGAGACTGAAGGGGCCTTAGAGCTGGTTCTGCATGTGCAGACAAGTTTTATAGGCTTTTCTAGTTATAGTTAGTGCATGTTTTATACCCAGATGCCTATATCTTTAACCACAGGTGGGTCTAACTTTCCTGCTTATCTATGGAGAAAACTTTGCCAATGTTCAACATATAAGACTAAGTAAACTGGCCAGTTTAGAAGTTGGAACACAAATATAAATAGTGAGAAATTGATTGAGAAATAGGTCTACTCTGATGAAAGACATGACCAGTAGGGTGCCCTAAGGATCAATGCTAGTTCTCGTCCTCCTCAATGTCTTTATATGTGGAATTGGGGAAAGGTTAGAAGGGAAATTATGTCTACTGATGATATGAAAATTTGCTAGGGAGTAGACATGCCAGAAAGGAAAACAGAGATATGATCTAGCAGGTTTCAATAAAGTTCCAGAAGGAAGCATTTTCAATAGAATGAAAAATTCAAAGGCAAGCGGTCATCATATGAAACTGAAGGAAGAAAGGCTTAAAAAAAAAAAAGAGAGAAAATACGTTTTCATTCGGTGTATAAAGAACACCTAGAACAGACTTCCAGCCGAGGTTATAGGAGCCAAGGCAATGGCAGAACATGCATGATGTGAGCAGATATTCAAAAGACCTAGGCACCTAACTTTAAAAGTTAAGCACCATGACTTCTGAATTAAAAGCTGTACCTAGGCTTAGTGCATAAATATGGGCACCTTAAATCACCAGGGGTCAATATTCAAAGCCATTTAATCAGATAACTCACAAGTGAAATACCAGCTTTTTGAATATCGGGGCACATCTGGCTAGATTAGTACTCTTTGAATATCAGGCTCGCAGGGACCTTCGTAGTAGAGGAAGAGAGACCACCACACAGAGCCAGCTGGTACAAATGAGCACACTAGGTAGACCTATTGGTGCTGTTTGGCCTGCATCTTCTCTGTTTCTATGTTTCTCAAGCTGGCAGCAAGAAAGTAGTTAAGGAAATGGTCATTAATAGCTACAATAAGTGGCACAAAATGTGTGAACTTTTAAGTGCTGAGAAGAGGTTTTTCCTTGTGGCATAAGGTAATTGGCTTTGGTCTTTGCCCTTCGCTCCCCCTGAGGCTTACCTACTGGTGGCAGCTCAGGACTCTTCAACCACTGGCAGATGGGGATGGGCTCTGCTGGCAGCCAGAGGCTTCTTCTTTCTCTTTGGCCACCAGCAGGTTGGGCTCATGCGCTCTTCATCCGCCAGTGGAATGGGTTCCTCCAGCAGCTCCAGGCTCTCTTCTTTCTGTTTGCCCACTGGCAGGATGGGCTCTGCCAGCGGCCTAGAGCTTGTGAGATTTTGCCATCCCCACCCTCAATGTCTGACACTCTAGGCAATCACCTCGTTCAGCTAATGTGGATAAGCTGATGTCACATAATCCTCCTCAGAAGAGGGGAATTGTTACCTGTGGACAGCAGCTAAGAAATACAAGTCTATCAACTGCAGAAGGGTAATACCTGGTTCTAATGCACTTTGCATGAAGCGGCTTGCTCCACTGGTAATATTTCCAAAGAATCAATATCAGAAGAAGGGTAAGATGATTTAAACATTTTATTCGTACATTTAGAAAGACTTTCTTCTCCTTACAGAAGCACAAGGCCCAGCATGATTCTTAAGACCAAGGGCTATGTGCTAAGGCTCAGTTATGTCACATTAACTACGCCAGTTTTTGCTGCAGTTGGGATCCTTTTTAACCTAAAAGCAGAAATTGGAGGACCTGAACAATAATGGATCACAGCTGCACAAATAGTTGGAGCAACTGATAGAATACAAACCACCCCAGCAGTATAAACATGGAGAAAAGTAACAAATGATGAGAGAATAGCTACCATTTTAAGCAGGGGCAATAAAGAGATTTGACTGACAGACCTTGTCCTTCTGTAAGGAGAAGCGAATCTTTCTAAATGTACGAATAAAAGACTAAATGAAAAGAATGAAAAGAAAAACGATGGGGTGATTAAAAATGCAGTTACAATATAAGTGAGCAGTCACCGTTGGCTGTACACTACCTCAGCTGCTCTACAGGTGTTGGGGGCAGTGTGACCTGACTGCCCAGAACAAGTACTGGCTTCTTGGCTCGACTCAACAGCTCGCAACACTGCTGCACCTGCAGGAAAAAAAGCACAGAGACTAATGTCTTGTCTTCTATACTATTTAATCATTAAGTTTAGGATTGTCTGCAGGCCTCCGATCCTGTGATTAACATTTAGCACCTGTATTAATCACGAGGATAGGATCCTGTATTAGCCAAACCTGTGGGATGCAAATCAGGCAGAATACTAGCAATGGCTTCAGGATGAAAATTATCAGGAGAGATTCCATGTCAGTGAATGATAGATTAAAAAGCATGCATACTGTGACAATGCAGTTTAAAACTACTGATTTTATGCTACAGCAGCCAAACAGTGATGTCAGCATGTCAAATCCATTCTGTAAGTAGGGGCAAGATAGCATAAGCAACTGATGGGTAAAACAAAAATAGAAGCTAAAAAAAGTACAAACAAGAAAACAGAGAAAGAAGCTCAGTAAATGTAAATTACCACTAAAAACACAGCTATATCTCTCTGCAGACATAAGGGACTTTTTCATACATTTGAGTAGATCTGCAATAACTCCAGCAAATCCAATTATAATCATTAGCCTGACTTGAAGACAGTGCATAATGTGCAAAATTATAAACATACATCAGAGCAGAAAAAATAATTCCACAACACTTGTAGTTCAGACAATTTCAATTAAAAAAACATTTAAAGCCTAGGATCAACATGGCCCATGCTTTGGCACCCCACCGTCAGGGTATGAGGTCTAAGAACTCAATGATCTTGAGTTGGACCCAGATTATTTAAAAATCTGAATTGAACTGACATGTTCTGGGGTGGGAGCCAAGGTCAACACAAGCTGCATTTTAAAGATTACCTCAACTAAAGAAGGGAGATCAGAGGTTACAAGGGGGAGTACACAGTCATATGCTGCCCTAGTCCTCTGGAATAAAGCCACAAGGGAAATTTGCCTCTCACTGTTCTGTAGTTTAGACACACATTAAAAACACAGCTGTTTGGGGGTCCGGCTGAGAGCTGAAGGGACATCTTGCCGCCCTGATTAGAGGCTTGGGAAGTGAAATACCTGCTAATTTCCATCGAGCAGTGAGTAACTAAAGATCAGCGATTACCAGCTGCTGAGCCCGAGCCCCTATGTCATCATCCGGAGCCCGGGTCTTTAAAACCCGAGAGACGCCGGCGCACAGCCGACGCCGGCGCGCGGCTTAGACCGGCTTTGACTGGGATTTGACTGGTAACCGGAATTATCAAAGGTTTAATGGGCCGTAAGAGGAAAGCCAGATTTGCCACTTCTTCACCAGCAGTGATTACAAGAACTGGACCCATGGATGCCCACGTGAGTCGGCAGGGACCGCCAAGAATGGACAGCTTGCGAGACTCGTCTGAAGCCTCGCTCAGTCCAGGCAATGCAGCAACTCCCCCTCAACCACACGAGGATCCGAGAGATGGACAACTGGATGAAAAGGAGTCATCCAACGTGAGTGCAAATATGGTGCATGTTGCGGTGGATGTGCCTGATCCCTCTAATTGCCTCAAAGATTCTTTAGTTGAGGCACAAGAAGGGAACCTAGTTGTGACCATTGGTAATACACAGATTAGTTCTGTGGATTCTTCCAATGTGACCCTCTCGGACTTGTGGAGGGTACTGGTAAAACTGGACTTGAATTTGACTCAAGTTAATTCCTCTCTCACATCATTGGTTAATGTAAATAGAACCTCAATTTTGGAACAAGGTAAAAGATTGAGTGTGCTAGAAGTAATGTTGAATGAAGTTTCGGGGAAAATAAATAACATGCAAAATTTGGAAAATGTATTAATTAGAGATAACACCTTAATACATACTGATTTGGAAAATTTAGAGAATTTGGTAAGAGCAAAAAATTTAAGACTGGTTAATTTTCCAATGACCAGATTATTGTCCCCTAGAGAGATGCTAATAAAATATCTAAAAGAGATCTTAATGTACGAAGAGAAAGATATACCAACTTTCTCTAAGATACATTATTTTGTATCTAGATTTGATATAAAAAAATAGGATAAATGAGGAAAGCAGCATGGGAATTACTACATTCTTAGACGAATCAATAGATGCTATAAATAAAAGAGCAACTCTCTTTGTATCTTTTATGGCTGAGAGAGATAAGGAATGTTTATTGGAGAAATTTTTTAGAAATAAGGACCTGCAATTTTGTGGTAATTTATATGTTCCCAGATGTTTCTAGACCTACGCAGGTCCGTAGGAAACAGTTCCTAGCACTGAAAAGGAAAATCCTGGAAATTGGAGCAACGTTTTATTTGAGATATCCTTCTAGATGTTTTATAAATTTCCAGGGTAAGAAATTCAGTTTCAATGAACCGTTACAGCTAGAAAATTTCCTGAAAGATAAACCAAGTCCCAATTGTAACCAAGAATTGATGCTTGGAGATGCAATAGAAGTTAAAGAAGATGGTGCCCCTTCATATTATGAGTAATTATGGAAGTTTATTTGTCTTATACAGGTCCCCCTCCATTATTGTTTCTAACTTGGGAAATCTTGGATATTTATATATTGTTTAGTTATATAATTATTTTTGTGTTTCCAAGCTAGGATTATTAATAGAAATGTGAAGTAACATATTTTGTGTTTTATGTGTAATTTTGGAAAATTAATAAAGAAATAATTGAAAAAAAAACCCCCAAAAAACCACAGCTGTTTATTTAGGTCTGAGGATTAAATAGTTTTTAAAAGAATGCATAAGTTTAATTTCATAAGAACATAAAATATGCCATTAAGGTCAGCATCCAGACTCTGAAAGTGGCCGGTCACAAGTAGCCAGCAGATCCCAAAAAGTCGATGCATTTCTTGTTGCTCACTCCCAGGGATCGTCTACCTGGCTAACAGTCTTTCATAGACCTTTCATCCAAGAACTTGCCCAGACCTCTTTTAAACCCTATGCTAGTTGACTTGACCATATCTTCGGGCAACAGATTCCACAACCTGATTGGGTATTGATTTGTTTTAAATTTGTTTATTTTATTTATTTTTAACTTTTATATACCGAGGTTCCTATATGCGATACAGATCACTCCGGTTTACAAAAAACTGCAACTTCGCTCAAAGGCAGTACATGAAACAAGTAAATACAAGAACTGATACAGCTAGCACATAAAACAAGTGAATGCAAGAACTGGTACAAGGAACTTAAACTGAAACAGTCTATGATATGATGCTTAAGATATGATACTTAACTTATGATATGAATTTGACAGCAAAGTCTATGATATGATACGTTCCGGGGACCGGGGCAGGAAACTTGATGGGAGAGTATATACAATCAAAAAGAAGCGTGTATCGTGTACTGGTAAAGGTAATGAAACTTGGATTAGAGTATGCACAATTAGAATGGGTGAATGTACATGAGGAGCTAATAAGACTTTTGTTAAACCAAGGACGATGATAAGTGAGAGAACAATGCGGGCTGGACAGGACTGATATTAAACCCAGGCCAAGGTTAGGTGTCCGGGAAAGCTTGAATGAAAAGCCAAGTTTTTAGTGTTTTTTTTTTTAAAGCCGAGGGGCATGGTTCATTTGCTGGTCATTAGTTTCACAGAATATCCACTTGTTTTAGTATTATTTAAAAAAGTAAATAACCATCCTTCATTTACCTGTTCCATCCCACTCAAACGTCTATCATATCCCCTCTCACCTCTCACTTTTCCAAGCTGAAAAGCCGTAACCTGTTTATATCTTTTTCTTAGGGAGGGGCCTTTCCATCCCCTGCATCAGTTTCATTGCCCTCCTCTGTACTTTTTCTAGTTCTGTCATGTCTTTCATGAGATGGGGAGACCAGAACTGCACACAGTATTCAAGATACAGTCAAACCATGGCTTGATGATATTCTCTGTTTTATTCCCATTCTTTTTTCACTGCTGCCACCCACTGAGCTGAGGACTCCAAGATCCTTTTTCCTGGGCTCAGCATTATACACCTATACTTGGGATTATTTTTCTTTGTACATCACTTTTTATTTATATTTCATCTGCTATACAGATTCCCAGTCGCCTAGTCTTGCAAGGTCTTTCTGTAACTCCTAACAATCTGCTTCTGTTTTAATAAATTTGATCACCTCAATCATTGTTCCCTTTTTCAGATCACTTATAAATATGTCAAACAGCAGAATTCCCAGTACAAATCTCTGAAGTATACAACTGATGACCTTTCTCCATTTGGAAAACTATTTAATCCTACACACTGTTTCTAGTCTTTTAACCAGTTACCAATTGTCCTAGAAATGCTGAGTGGCAAAAATCCACTGAGATCTTAGGGTCCATTGGACTCTTCAACTGTGAAGATGCGCTATAGGAATAACACGTACAATCAAAGACAGAAGGACCACAACCTGAACATGTTCTCTGCAGATATCTGCTGACTCATTCCAATTCTCTTTGCAGTGGATATCAACATGTTAATCCACTTCTGGGAAAAGGGCTTTCACCCAATTCTCAACTATTAGAACTCTTATAAATCCAATTAAGGTGATAGCAATTTCAAAACTCAGATGGTTTGCTTATTAATTCTGTGGCAACTTGAGCTGTTGTCTTGACCAACAAATCATTCAGGTAGGGAAAAATATGCACACGTACACACATATACCAACTGGCATATGTGCGCAGGCACCATCGCAAGGCATTTTGTACATACGCTGGGTGCAGAAGTAAGGCCAAAAAGCAGTAGACAATATAATGGAAGTGTGTTTTCTTATTGAAAATCTGAGATACATCCTGAGAGCAGAAAGATGTGGGTGTAAGGGTCATTGTAGCTTAGAGAGCACAGCCAGCCTCCCCTTTTTCTAGAAGAGAAAATATGGTACCGAGAGAAATCCTGGTGAGCTTTACCTTACCATGTATCTTTTTAATGCTTTCTGGTCAAGGATAGGCATTGTAGGCTCAGGAATACCTGGAGAAAAATCCCATACTCTTAATCCTGATAAACCTGGTTTGACCCCATGGGTCTAAGAGGAAGCTTTTCTTTCAGTAGGTCCTGGTGCCAACAGGGTGCCCAAGTGCTTCTCAGTGGGTGATTTGAAGGAATATTGAATAGGTGTACTCCCTTCCGATTATGCTGAAAATCTAAAGACATTCTGAGCTAAAGTTTTTATTTTATTTATTTATTTATAGCTTTTATATACCGGCATTCGTAAAACACATCATGTCGGTTTACAGGTAACTGAGAAAGGAAATTACAATGAACACTGAAAGAGGGATAGCTAGATAGAAGATGTAGGAAACTTTTTTTTTTTTTTTATACTGCTAACGAGCGTCGTAGAACTTGGTTAGAAAATCAACATGAACTAATAAAATTGGTTAAATAATCAACATTAACTAAAAAACAATCTTAAGTTGATATATGAAATTTTGTACAATAGAAGGTAAGGCAGAAGAATTTTGGGGGGGGGGGGGGGGGAGTGGGGAGGGGAAAGGAGCGGAGGGAAGGGGGGAAATGGTAGGGATGGGTGTGATGCGAGGGAAACTGTGGCATTTTAGAGGAGGAGTATTAAGGAGAGAGTCTACATAAAGTGAGCTTTCCCTCTCACTGAAAGGTTCTGACACAGATACTAGAATTTGGGCTATGCTCTCCCTGATCCAGTCATAGCCATGCACAGGTCATGGTTGGGCTATGGCTTTTAGGCCCTGTTGCCCAGGTGACAGACTGAGAGAGGAGGAAGGGGTGAAAGGGCATGAGAAGCATTTCCTCCCTCTTTATCTTTCCATTTGTAAGTTCTGTGGTTGTAGATGTAGGTTACAGTGGTAGTGGAAAGGGCACGCAGAGGTCTTATCACCAAGCCACTGCTTCCTTGACCTTATTGTGAAAGAGGTCTACTCCATGTCATGGTATTCAAAAAGACATAGGTCGAGGGGGGTGCTATAGTGCCAGCTTCAAGATGGCAGCTTAGTCGCTGAGCTCCTTTACCCTCCCTTTAGAGTTATTAATTTTTCTTAAGGTAAATAAAGATTTGTATTTCTTAAAAGCAGTTATATTTATGTACCTGCATTAGCCTGGAAGATGTCAGGCTGATAAGCTTCTCTCCTGAGAGTCGCGGGTAGTCAGATGTGCTATGGAAATGATCTGAGCCTGATCAACTCAGATCAGATAGGTGGCACCTGTGAGCTGCATTACAACTGAACACTGAGCTTAAAAATCACAAGATCAAGTTATTAATGTTTGCAGGGGCAATAGAGGGATCACCACCCTTCGCCTACAGAAATAAAGCCTTTTTGCTAAATGTTTATAGCAACCTGAAAGTTGTGATTAGGCTGAGGAAAGAGGACAGAGAAACAATAAAAAGGTCACTGACTTGACCTCGACCCTGCAGCCATTTGTTAATATTTACAGGAATAATTAAAGAAATTCATTGTCCTTGTAAAACCTGAAAGTTGTGATTAGGCTGAGGGATAGGCATAGGTCCATCACAGGACTGTATAAAAAGTGATTAGAACGGTCAGAAATCAATTCTCTTCAAGCAACAGACTTCTGGAAGTAGCAAGCAGATTCCTTGGGCACTTATATACAACATTGTAAGGAATGTATTCTTGGTATCATATATCATTGACTCTTACATGAGCCTTAGGAGCAATATATAAACTGGATATCCAGTTTAACATATTTGGTCAAAGTTCAACCACTTCAAAGTGGCAACCAAGGAGGGCCTTTCGACCCGATCAAACACTTTTTCTGCGTCTAGGCATAGAAAAAAAGAGTAGAGTTATGTTCTTTAGCCTTATACACCAAATTAACTGCCTGCTTAATATTATCCACTCCCTGCCATCCATGAACAAAGCCTCACTGATCCCTATGAACCAGCTTGGGCAAAAATCTTTCAATTTGGCTTGCCAAAATTTTTCCAAAGATCTTTATATTATAGTTAAAGGAGGGATATCAGTCTATAGGAAGTATACTTTTGTGAATTTTTTCCATCCTTGGGAATCATAGCAATGGAAGCCAGCATCTTAGAGTCCAGGAGAGTATTCTTCTTCAATATCCCATTGGAAAACTCATCCAATTTAGGTATAAGGACTGGAGCAAATGTCTTATAGTAATTGAGGGTAAAACCATCCTCATATGAGGATTTCTCAGTTCTTATGGTTTTAATGGCCTTGTCTATTTCAAAGTGTTACATTTTTCCCTTCATTACTTTGGCATCATCCTGCACAAGAGAGATCCGCTGGACCCCCTTCAAAAAAGTTGCTATATGAGATTCCATTCAGCTGACTCCAGGGAATATAGCCTAATCTAATAGGAAGCAAAAGATGCTGCTATAACCAGGAGGTTGTTGCCCCTCATCCGCCTCTATTTCCTTTATAAATATATTTCTAACTAGCGGTACCCGGCCACGCGTTGCAGTGGCAGAGTCAGGTTCTTTACCCTCCCTACCCTTTCCCCTTGCTCATTTACCTCAGTCACTCATCCTCCTCCCCCTTGGTCACTCACCCCTCCTTCCCTCCCCTGTCCCCACTCCAACTCTCTCTCCTCACACTCACCTCCCCCCTCATTCTCCCTCCCCTCACTGTCACCTCCCCGCGCCTACTGCCTACCCTTCAGATCAGAAAACCTTTGTCTTTCTATTTCTGTGGGAACCCCCCCCAATCCCAACCCTTTAAATCAAATAATAACCCCCCACCCTCCTGCCCCCCTCCCAAGACCTGGGAAATTAAAATTGTTGGTGCTACATGTGGTCTGTCCCTGGGCGTCTGTGCGCGTTATGTAGCCAAATAGGGGAGTGCCTAACCAAATTTGCACTTCCAAATTTGTTTTGTGGTCTGGGGAGGGCTATTTTGGTGCGTTCCCGAGACCGTGCAAGTTTAGTGTATGTATTTGTGTGTGAACCTCCCCCTTCCCCCAAAAAACAACCCTATGAGAAAAGTTCTCTTAAACTAACCACCCCACACTCTCCTGCCCCTCCCCCCCAGCCCTGCGAAAAACAGTAGCCCCCCCTGCCCCCCCCAGAGTTGCTGATGAATGAAACCTGCCCAATAAACTCATTACCACCCCCCACCCTCCAGACCCCCCGAGACCTGATAAAAATGTCAGTCGGTGGAGTGGGCGTTCAGAAGCGGTCCGGGAGCGATGCATTGGCGTTGGTCCGTCGGCTGCGAGCACTGAAACGGGTTCAGACGACCCTTTGCCCTTACTATGTCAGTGGGGTGAAACAATGGCAGCGGTAGGTCCTCTGACATAGTAAGGGCAAAGGTCTGCCGGCTGCCAGTCCTGAAAATGGCGCAGAGGGGCCCTCGCCCTTACTATGTCACATGGGCTACTGCCACCATTGGTGTCCCCGAGTGGCATAGTAAGGGAAAGGGCCGTCGGCGCCATGTTGATTGCTGGCAGCCGACGGCCGTAGTGCAGGAGATGTGTCCCGGACCGGTCCTGGCCCCCTGCTGGAGCCTCCCGGACTTCTGTCAGGTTTTGTGTGTGTTGTGAGGGACTGGGAAGTAAATAAATTTGGCATGTGTGTGGGGGTGTGTGAGGAGGGTGGTGGGTGTATTTTATCTGTAAAGGAAATAGTTATCTTCTGGCGAAAAAAGTGTGCGAATGTGTTAAAATGGAAGTGAAACGTGGACCTGGACTGGCGAAATGATTAGTGTAGCGAGTGTTAGTGTAAGGTGTAACAGATGGCGCTTACGTCCAGCAGATGTCGCTGTTTTCTCGAAACAATTTTTAAACCTATTTTACCTGTCACAGGTGTGACATATCTGTAATGTAAGTACAGAAGAACCTTCTGGTATGCGAAATGAAGGTTGTGTCCAAATTTGAAAGCAATCTGTTCAGTGGTTTCTGAGATTAGCAATTTTGTCCAAACTATTTAACATTTTTATTTATATAGATAAGCAAATTAAGACTTTGAGCTAATAATCTATCCATTGTATTCCCTTGGTCATAAAGAGGTCCATAAGAACATAAGAAATTGCCATGCTGGGTCAGACCAAGGGTCCATCAAGCCCAGCATCCTGTTTCCAACAAAGGCCAAACCAGGCCACAAGAACCTGGCAATTACCCAAACACTAAGAAGATCCCATACCACTGATGCAATTAATAGCAGTGGCTATTCCCTAAGTAAATCAGCTAGTTAGCCAGATAAACTAGTGCAGCTGCTCTGCTGAATATATACAACTATCTTAAAGTTAGCTGGATAAATTTATCTAGATAAGTTTATCTAGGCCAGCATAGTGACTTTGCAACCAGAGATGCTGAAACCAACACCGCGCCCCCCCCGCCCCCATGTAGTGGCATGCCCTGCTAAAGACTTGAATTTGAGCAGACTTCTGAAGGAACTAAATGTTAGGTAAGAAAGACTTCACCTATACCAGTTGCCTCCCCCACAGGTTGAGCCTTTGGGTTCTGCAGCCAGCAGAGCTTGAGTGAGTCCCTAGAGAGATCAAGAGAGAAAAAGAGTCCAAAGAAACACTGGAGTCAGGACAGGCAGCAGATTAGAGATACCAAGGGCAGGTTCAAGGCGGGTGTCAAACAATCATTTTTATTTATTTAGATTTTTATATTCTGCTTTTTGGCACTTTAAGTTGTACATCAAAGCAGATTACATTCAGGTATTTATAGGTATTTCTCTATCCCTACAGGGCTTACAATCTAATTTTGTACCTGAGGCAACAGAGGGTAAAGTCTAGGAAGAAGGTTAATGCTTGGCTTTTTTCATCATAGCCTGGATATATAAATTGTGCTGAAAGGGTTAACCTTAGGATTTTTATGTATTAAGAATTTTTTTATTGTTTTTTATCTGATTATATGTATATGTACAGTGATTGTATTTTTCTGAATTAAAAGGAATTATCTATGGTGCAACCTAAGGGGAACGTGGGTTGGTATTGGTGAAGCTCCAGCCGGCCTCCATCTTCTAGCCTGCTCCGCCACCCGACGGTGGGGACCCGTAGGGCTTGCCCTGTGGGTAGCTCCAAACCCACCTCGGGCCAAGGGTTCACCATCAGCGCAACACAGACTGATGGGGAATTAAAGATATTTGCAGAAAATGGACTTGATTTAGCAAGAATATTTAATTTCATTTACAGTGAAGTAAAATCTGTATCTTGTCAGAACAGGGAATGTATACCCCCCTTAATGACTAGCATTGAATTTGTATGGAAACTAATAAAGTTTGGTTTCTTTAAACGTTGGATAACTATACTTGTGTGAAATGGATCGGCACTGCTTTATGGTTCTGATCTGGAAAGAGAGAGAGAGAGAGCAGCTGTCTTGTTTACTTAAACTTTCTTTTTCAAAAGTTTTTATTTCATCCCAATTATATGCAATGAAATATTATTTAGGGAAAGAACTTGTATGGCAGAATGAGTTTAAACATGCATTTAGTTTTCTGAGTGCCTTGACCTTTGAACAAAGCAGATGTTTGTAGCTGTTTATACAGAGATCTGATATAAAAGATGAAATAAGCTTCCACCTTGTCTTATTGCTTTTTGCTTCTGAAATTATAGAGGGATTTCTTCCTATTATAGAATTTCTTTTGCTTAATCTGATTTTTTGTTTATCTTATATGCACCCATTTGAAAATATTTGTTACCCTGTCCAGTAATAATTTGTCAGACATCTTAATAGACTTTAAAATGAACAGTTTGATATTTTTTTTGAAAGACAGTGTTATGATGATTTCCTTTTTTTCGCTTCAAAGAAGAATTGAATGAGCTCTCCTTTTTGGGAAGAGTTGTTTACGTGAACAGAGGGTTACTACTGTGAAGGTAAAAGTAAGCAGAGTGAGTAATGGCATGGTAATGCATGGTAATGCGTAAGGAAGAAAACCAGACTAAAGATAAGCGTTATTTAATTAAACAGTTGTAAAAAAAAAAAATATATATATATATATATATTCAATGCTAAAGTAATTTATTAATTAAATTTTATGCCATATCCTAATGATACCAGCTGCATCACACCCCTGTTTTTCTAAGTGTTTGTAGTTAGAATTAATCATACAGCAATATTTCTTGAATGGTTTTAAATTTAGAGATTCCAAATTCCAAATATCTTATAGTATTTATAGTTTCATGAATTCTAGTTACAATTTTCTACTTCAATTGACTAATTATCCCCAGGAGCTAAGATACTTCAATATGTTGATAATCTTCTTGTATTGTCTCACTCATACCAGTTTTCCCTGGGTGATACTGAAGTAGTGCTGTGTTTTCTGCATTCATATTACTCAGCCCAGTTACACCCAGTAGCAGCTTCTTTCCCTACATGTTTACCAAAACTATGGAATTCACTACCCCACTTCCTCACCGCGCAAGAAAACTCAAAATCCTTCAAAAAAGAACTAAAGTCTTGGCTTCTCAACCATTCTCTTAAGGACAACTCTCAATGACTTTATACTATAATCCCATTAACTGCCAACTTTAAATATTCCATTTGGACAATCTTTACTGATTCAAGCCACTGATGCCTCCTTTTTGAAGAACCCAGTTATCTCTGCCTATCTATTCAGTGTATCTACCCTGTTTACACTATGTTCTTTGTTCATATCTCTTCTTTTGGTGCCATTTCCCACTATTGTTAAATTTAAAGTTTAAAATCTTTCAATGTAACAAGTTGTTCTATATGTAAACCGGAGTGAAGGCAACTATGCTATACCTCGGTATATAAAAAAATGCTAAATAAAAAAATAAATAAATGTTTAAGAGCTGTAGCTGCAGCAGCCTTAATGGTAGTGAGGTCTCAGTCATTAATTCTGCACCACTCTTTGCATCTCTGTTTGACACATTCTTTGTTCACAATTTTAAACAATGCAAAGACCCAGATAATTACCTTGGAATGGATGACAAAATATAAACTTCTTTTAAAGTCAGGGAATATTACTTTTCATCACTGCTCTGCCCTCTCTCCTGCCACATTCCTGTCAGAAGTAATTGACTTAAAAACCCTTGATCATGACTGTGCAATGCTAATGGAGTATGAATTACAGCCCAGGGAAGGTTTCAAGGATGTCCCCCTAACTAATGCTGATGCAGTTTATTTTGTAGATGGCTCCGCTCTTCATGATGATACAGGTTCACTGAAGGTGGGAGATGATGTGTGTATCCAGTGGGAAGTGGTAGAAGCTGGACCTCTTACTCATGCCCAAACAGCAGAATTGGTAGCCCTTACTAGGGCTTGTTAAAGGGGAAAAGACTTACGCCTCATGGTCTATACAGACTCGTTATGCTTTTGGGGTGGTTAGTGATTATGGAGCATTAGGAAAAATGGGGGGATTTCTAACTGCTACTGGTGAGGTGGTTAAAAATGGATCATTCATTAAGGATTTGCTCGATGCAATTCAGCTTCCCTCTGAACTGGCAGTAGTTAAATGTGCTGGGCACAGCAAAGAAGACTCAAATGTAACAAGGGATAACAACCTGGCAGATCAGGCAGTTAAGAATGCGGCCTTGACGAAATACACTGTGGGAGTTGTTAGATGCCAACTAATGTTGCAAACACTACCTAGTGAAAATACAGACTTTAATTTTGACAATTTGGTTCAGTGGCAAGCACAGGATAAGAACTATTGGAAACAATGGGCTAAAGGACAGAATAAATTGTGGTTTGGCCTGCATGGCAAGGCAGTGGCCCCTCGGTTTGAATTGCCCAACATTTTGCTCTCAATACATCAGGCACCTCATGCAGTTCCTTTAGCATTAATTGCTATGTTTTTTTCAGCATTGGTGGGAAATGATTTCAGTGGTCAATGTAATGCAATTTGTACAAGGCATCTAAAGGTTTGGTTATCACACCTGCTCATTTGAAGCACCCCTAGGCCCCTTCTTACAGATCCAAATTGATTTCATTGAGTTACCCTTGTTCCAAAATTATAAATATGCATTAACAATGATTTGCTGTTTCTCAGGGTGGGGGGGGGGAGGCTTTCCCTGTGGTCAAGGCAGATGCAATCTCTGTAGCTAAGGTTCTATTGAGAGAATTTATCCAGAGGTATGGGATTCCAAAATTAATTGATATTGATCAGGGAACACATTTTGTAAATGTCATTGTAAGGTGCTGGGTGTCTCTCTCAGGTTTCACACCACTTGCAGGTCACAAGCCTCAGCTCTCATTCAGCCGATGCAATAAAACCTGCGGGAGAGCTGGCGCTCCGAGGCGAGCGCCCGCTCTCCCGACACACACCTGGGCGTGCAATCCCGTTTCAGACAGGGAGAGGGGAGGGGGAAGAGGGGGAGAGAGCCTCTGGGGAGGCACACATATTAGTCAACTTTTTATACCACTGTAAGAGGGTCCATTCTGAACTCAAGTTGGTTTTGGTGGTGGATTAGGTTTTGGGGGGCATGCACAGTCAGAGGTACGAACAGCACAGTAAACAGTGAAGATTTTATGTGATTTGGAGTGAAGAAAGGTACACAAAAAGGAGATTTGTACATTGTACTCTCGGCCTAACTTGATAACAGCTAGGTAGAGAGTGCATCAAGCTAGATTGAGAGTACATTGTACAAATGCTATTTTCGCCATATTTATAGCGATTTGATGAAACTAGGGGTACATTTGAAAAGATGGATCTTATCTCCTACTAGAGTAGAGGTCTTATTTCAAACTCTATAATCTACTGCTCTCCAAAACTGAGGATGCACCGAAGAAGAATCAAGTTGAGAGACCACTGCTAGTAGTACCATTTTGGATGAGAATTGGGAGTACATCTTTTTTCATATTGCAAAGGGTAGTTCAATTTATGTCACCAGTAGGGAATCTGACTGGGGAGGAGCCAGATGTCATAGAACATGTGGGCACCAACAACATAGGAAAATGTGGGAAGGAGGTACTGGAAGCCAAATTTAGGCTTTTAGGTAGAAAGCTTAAATCCAGAACCTCCAAGGCAGTATTCTCTGAAATACTTCCTATTCCATTCGCACGTCCCCAGAGGTAGGCAGAGCTCTGGAGTCTCAATGTGTGGATGAGACGATGGTGCAAGGAAGAGGGATTCAGTTTTGTAAGGGACTTGGGAACATTTGGGGCAGGGGGAATCTTTTCTGTAGGGACAGGCTCCACCTTAACCAGGGTGGAGCCAGGCTGCAGGTGCTAACCTTAAAAGAAGACAGAACAGCTTTTAAACTAGACAAAGCCAACAGTCACTCAGCAGCACATAGTTCGGAGGGAGGTATCTTCGAAGAATACTAATGAAGCAGATAGGATACCCCAACAGAAAGGTTCCAATAAAAGCAAAAATAGTCCATGTGCCTATAAGTAAAGAAACACCTGAGCTAAAAGATTCCAAATTATCCCTGTCAACTGAAAAGCAGAATGTTAATGCAAACCGAAAACACACTTTGAAATGTCTTTGAGCCAATGCCAGACCTCAAAGAAGATGGGACAGTTAGAGTGTATAGCAGTGAATGATGAGATTGACATAACTGGCATCACAGAGACTTGGTGGAAGGAGGATAATCAATGGGATAGTGCTAAATCAGGGTCCAAATTATATCACAATGATAGGGAGCAGCAACTTGGTAGGGGGTGGCGCTTTAAGTTCAGGATGGGAAGGAGTCCAACAGGATAAAGATCATTTAAGAAACTAAATGGCAATAGAATCTTTATGGGTAGAAATCCCATGTGTGTGGGGGAAGAGTGTAGCGATAGGAGTATACTACCGTCCACCGGGCCAAAATGATAAGATAGATGATAAAGTGGCAAGAGAAATTAGGGAAGTTAACCAAATTGTTAGTGCAGTAGTAATGGGAGCTTTCAATTACCCCAATATTGACTGGTAAAAGTAACATCAAGTCTAGCTAGAGAGATAAAGTGCCTGGAAGGAATAAATGACAGCTGTATGGAGCAATTGGTTCAAAAACCTAGGAGAAAGGGAGCAATTTTAGATCTAATTCTTAGTGGGGCACAGGATTTGGTGAGAGAGGTAACTGTAGTGGGGCGGACTGGCAATAGTGGTCATAACATGATCAAATTTGAATTAATGAATGGAAGGGGGGACAATATGTAAATCCACGGCTCTAGCACTAAACTTTCAAAAGGGAAACGTTGCTAAATGAGAAAATTAGTTTGAAAATACTGAAACGTGCAGCTACAAAGATAAACAGTGTATGTGCAGTTCACATGTATCCCACACATTTACAGGTCGATACTGTAAGACCGCGTTAGAAAGAGTGCGGCAGTGCAGGGCGCACCCTCGTTCCCCGCATGCACAGTTCTCTTCACATACTGCTCGATACTCTATTCAAATTGCTTGCAAATGCAAGCCGCGTCTTCGAAGCGTTAGGGAAGCGTTAGGCCCGCGCAACCCATTTTACTGTATAGGTGCTTAATACAGCGCCTATAGAGTATCCAGAGTGCGCTAGTACCTGTCATTTCAAATGTCATTTCAAGTGACATTTGAAATGACAAGTACCAGGAAGTGGATGGCTCCCCCCCTCCCGAAGCAAGGCGCAGGGCGAAAATTAAAACAAAAGGGAATAAAGTGTAAAAAAAAAAGTAAACTTACTGGCGGGAGCCGGCGGGTGCGCGTTCGATCAGGCGGCGGCGGGAGCTGGCGGGCGGGCGGGTGGGCGCCCATTCATCCAGGCGGTGGCGGCAGGAGCCAGCGGGCAGGTGGGCGCGCGTTCGATCCAGGCGGCGGCGGCGGGAGGGTGGGCGCGCGTTTATCCGGGAGCCGGCGGGCAGGTGGGCGTGCATTCATCCAGGCGGCGGCAGGAGCCGGCGGGCGGGTGGGCGCGCGTTCAATCCAGGCAGCAGCGGGAGGATGGGCGTGCATTCATCCAGGCGGCGGCGGGAGGCGGAGGGCGGGTGGGCGCGCGTTCGATCCAGGCGGCGGCGGGAGGGTGGGCGCGCGTTTATCCGGGAGCCGGCGGGCGTGCATTCATCCAGGCGGAGGGAGCCGGCGGCGATAGCGGCCTCCGGCAGCCCCCGCCAGCCCCCGCCAGCAGTGAATGAATGCGCACCTGTGCGACCCGTGTGATTTCGGCGCGCCTGTGCGACCCGTGCGATTTCGGCGCTCAAGGCGACGTCAAGCGTCGTGATGTCACACCTTGAGCGCCGAAATCGAACGGGTCGCACAGGCACGCCGAAATCGCACGGGTCGCACAGGCGTGCATTCATCCAGGCGGAGGGAGCCGGCGGCGAAAGCGGCCTCCGGCAGCCCCCCGCCAGCAGTGAATGAATGCGCGCCTGTGCGACCCATGTGATTTCGGCGCGCCTGTGCGACCCGTGCGATTTCGGCGCTCAAGGTGTGACCCGTTCGATTTCGGCGCTCAAGGTGTGACGTCACGACGCTTCACATCGCCTTGAGCGCCGAAATCGCACGGGTCGCACAGGCGCGCATTCATTCACTGCCGGAAGGGGCTGCCGGAGGCCGCTTTCGCCGCCGGCTCCCTCCGCCTGGATGAATGCATGCCCACCCGCCTGCCAGCTCCCAGATAAACTCGCGCCCACCCTCCCGCCACCGCCTGGATCGAACACGCGCCCACCCGCCCTCTGCCTCCGCCTGGATGAATGCACGCCCACCTGCCCGCCGGCTCCCGCCGCCGCCTGGATGAACGGGCGCCCACCCGCCCGCCGGCTCCCGCCGCCGCCTCGATGACCGCACGCCCGCCCGTGTGGAGATGGGGGATTCGGAAAGTGACAAGGTATTTATATATATATATATATATATATATATATATATATAACAACTTTAACATTTTATGAGAACTGTAATTTTTTTTGTAAGCCGCTGTCAGCTCCCATACGGAACATGCGGGATGAAATAATTTTTTTAAGCATATAACTAATGCAATCGGAGTTCCGTGCAGCATCGTTCATGCAAAAAGAAGGGCTGAATGCAGTTTGAAAGCGGGTTAGTATATATGGAGGTCGACCATGGTGCAGGACTAACACCAGGTAGAGGGTAGGCGATAAACTAACAGGCTAAGGACGCGGCAAAATAGCGGGTTACAAAGGAGATAATCGGAGCGCGCGTCACAGTATCGGGAGGGAATAGCTAATTCCTTCACTAAATAGCTAATTCGTTCATTTACATATGATATACATGCTGGGTGCGGAAAGGGTTATGCGTCGGTTTCAAGAAGCGCTAAGGACGCGTGAAACTGGAGACTGTATCGCAGGATCGCTTTATGCGTCCCAATTGTGCGCCCACAGCGAGTTGCAGACGAAGAATCTCCAACCGCAGTTTACAGTATAGACCTGTTAGAAAGGTGGAAGGAAGGTCAAACAATTGCCGGCATAGATAAAAGGTGAGGTGAAAGAGGCTATTTTACCCAAAGATCTTCCTTCCAAAATTGGAAGAAGGATCCATTTGAAGAAAATGGGAAAAAGCATAAGGATTGGCAAGTTAAATGTAAGACATTGATATGACAGGCTAAGAGAGAATTTGAGAAGAAGTTATCCAAAGAGATAAAAACTAATAATAGAACTTTTTAAAATATCTCTGAAGCAGGAAGCCTACAAGGGATCCAGATGATCGAGGGGTTAAAGAGGCACTTAGAGAGGATAAGGCCATCATGGAAAGACTAAATTAAATCTTTGCTTCGGTGTTTACTGATGAGAAAATTGTGGAGATACTTATTGTGGAGACAGTTTAAGGGTGATGATTCAGATGAATTGAGCCAAATCAAATCACGGTGAACCTGGAAGATGTAGCAGGCAGACTGACAAACTGAAGAGCAGCAAATCACCTGGAACAGATGGTATACACCCAGTGGCGTGCTAAAGGGGGGTGCAGTCCACCCCATGTGACAGCCAGGAGGAGGATGCCAGCTGGGAGGTTGGTGGCCACAAGCGGAGCCCAGCCCACTCACAGCAGAAGAAGAGGGAGACCTTTGGATCATGAGCAATGGAAGCAAGGCCAATGGAAGCACTGGATGGCCTCCTAAAGTGCCACAAGTTTGGAGCCGGCAACTGCATAGCCTTTTCTTCTTCCCAGCTGCGTGGCCCGGAAGAGGAAGTGGTGGGTCTGTGCAGGCAGGAAAAAGGAAAGGTTATGCAGTCATGGCCTGAAGCACATGTCTGAGGTTGCAAAAAGAGGCAGCATTGGCATTTGAGTGCATATGGAACAGCAATAGCACTGTCTCCCCTTCTCACCACAAGTGCAGGAAGCAGAGCCGCACCAGCCCCTGTACTGCATCAAGAAAAATGAAGTCCTTATCTGTCATGGGGGCTGAAGGAGGAAGCTGCTGTTGTGCTTCTGATAGGGAGCAGGGTAAGAAGAGAGAGAGAGTGTGTGCTTGAGCATGTCTTTGTGTGGAGAGTCTATTTTGTCTGTGTGTGTGTGTACATGTTTGTATGAGAGAGGGAGCCTGTGTGAGGGAGAGGGGAACCGGAGATCATGGGGGGGGGGGGGGGGCGGCGGAGACACAGAAGTGAATCTGGCAAGGGGGAAGGGGGATAGAGAAGTGAATCTGGGGGGAGGGGGGCCTGTCAAAGGTAGTATCCACGCCAGATGCCAAATACTTTAGATATGCTACTGAATATTAGGGATGTGAATCGGGTGACCTATTCTTCCCGCTATTGGGATCGTCTGGCCGCGGGAAAAATCGTTTTCCCACGTTTCCACGGTTTTATTTTTAGTGAAAAATCGTTTTTCGGGTTAGTTTCTCCCAAACCCGAAAAATGATTTTTACGAAAAATCGGGAGTAAAATCGATCATTTCCTTCTTTTAAACGATTTCAAACGAATTTAGAAATATTGTACGATATTTCAATTCGTTAGAAAAACGATTCACATCCCTACTGAATATACCCCCCAGGGTTCTGAAAGAACTCAAAAATGAAATTTCAGACCTATTACCAGTAATTTGTAACCTATCATTAAAATCATCCATTGTACCTGAAAACTGGAAGCTGGTCAATGTAAGCACGATATTTAAAGAGGGCTTCAGAGGCAATCTGGAAAACTATAGACTAGTGAGCCTGACTTCAGTGCTGGGAAAAATTGTGGAAACTATAATAAAGAATAAAATCACAGAGCATATAGAAAGACATGGTTTAATAGGACACAGCCAGAATGGATTTACCTAAGGGAAGTTTTGCCTCACAAATCTTCTCTATTTTTTGGAAGGGGTGAATAAACATGTGGATAAAGGTGAACCAGTAGATATGGTGTATTTGATTTTCAGAAGGCATTTAACAAAGTCCCTCATGAGAAGCTTCTAAGAAAACTAAAAAGTCATGGGATAGGGGACGATGTCCTTTTGTGGATTGCAAACTGGTTAAAAGACAGGAAACAGAGTAGGATTAAATGGTCTGTTTTCACAATGGAAAAGGGTAAACAGTGGAGTGCCTCAGTGATCTGTACTTGGACCGGTGCTTTTTAATATCTTTATGATTGAGCTGAAAAGGGGTACGATGAGTGAGATGATCACATTTACAGATGACACAATTATTCAGAGTAGTTAAATCACAAGCAGATTGTGATACATTACAGGAGGACCTTGTGAGATGGAAAGATTGGGTGTCCATATGGTAGATGAAATTTAATGTGGATAAGTGCAAGGTGATGCATATAGGGAAAAATAACCCTTGCTGTAGTTACACAATGTTAGATTCCATATTAGGAGCTACCACCCAGGAAAAAGATCTAGGCATCGTAGTGGATAATACATTGAAATTGTCGGCTCAGTATACTGTGGCGGTCAAAAAAGCAAACAATGTTAGGAATTATTAGGAAGGGAATGGCAAATAAACCGTGGATGTCATAATGCCTCTGTATCACTCCATGGTGAGATCACACTTTGAATACTGTGTGCAGTTCTGGTCGACACATGTCAAAAAAGATATAGTTGCACTGGAGAAAGTACAGAGAAGGGTGACCAAAATGATAAAGGGGATGGAACGGCTTCCCTATGAGGAAAGGATAAGGAGGTTAGGGCTGTTCAGCTTGGAGAAGAGACGACTGAGGGGGGGATATGATAGAGGTCTACAAAATCATGAAAGGACGAACAGAAAGGTTCATGACATGAAAGGTAAAACAGAATTGGTTATTTACTCTTTCAGATAATACAAAGACTAGGCGGCATTCCATGAAGTTAGCAAGCAGCACATCTAAAACAAAATCGGAGAAAATTATTTTTCACTCAATGCATAATTAAGCTCTGGATTGATTGCCAGAGGATTTGGTCAAGGCAGTTGGATAAGTTCCTGCAGGAGAAGTCTATAAACCGCTTTAATCAATAGGGAATAGCCACTGCTTGCTGCCAGCATTAGTAGCATGGGATCAATTTAATGTTTGAGTACTTGCCAGGTACTTATGACTTGGATTGGCCACTGTTAGAAACAAGATACTGGGCTTGAGGACCCTTGGTCTGACCCAGTATGGCATATCTTATATCAATAGTTTGCCTCCTCATAGATTATAAAAGGGGCATTATGTGATGTGATGACTGTTGGTAGGATTGTAGGGGAAAAAGAATCTTTTTCACATTTGGTGGGATTGTCCCAAAATACAAGTTTATAGGTTGGGAATTTTTTCACAGGCATTGATTTGCCTTTAGTCGTTTTTCTAGGTAAGCTATATGAGCAATTTTACCTGGTTAAGAAAGGCCATATGCTGGTAGCCACTAGATGGAATGTGGCTTGTCACCAGAGATCTACCTTTGCTCCCCCTGCAGAAGACTGGCTAAGCCTGCTCTGGCATGTTTATGCAATGGAATCTTACCTTCCAGCAATGGGATTTCTATGCATTGGGCCTGATTTTCAAAAGCACTTAAACACATATAACTGGGTTTTGTATGCGTAAATGTACTTTACATGTGTTAAGGGGGCTTATGAAAATTGCTACAATATATGCCTTTGAATTATCCACAGGACTTACTCATGTAAGTGTAAATCCTTTTGAAAATTACCCCCTAATTTTTCTTAAAATATGGGAGCCTTTCTATAGAAAGCGGGCCAGTATCCTGAAGTATCCTGGGAGGAGAAGTAGCCTAGTGGTTAGAGCCATGTGCTATGAACCAGGAGACCAGGGTTCAAGTCCTGCTGTCGCTGCTTGTGACCTTGGGCAAGTCACTTTACCCTCCATTGCCTCAGGTACAAAAACCTAGATTGTAGGTACCTGAATGTAAACAGATTGAATGTCGGTATATAAAAATAATAAATAAAGTAACACTTTTCAATTAACTATTATCTTGGGGATTTGTGAAAATTTAAGGAGCACTAATACTGAGTTTAGTTCATGTATGCTTTGCAATGTTTTGATTTGCTTTCTGGTCAAAGCACTGTAATGCATGTCCTCAAGGGCTTATAAGTATCTAGATAAGCAACTGATAATCTAGCTTACTTTCCTTCAAATTCTACCATCAGGTTAGGTTGCTGGTAGATTTAGTAAACTTCATTTTTTTTTTTTTTTAAATTTATTCTTTATTCAATTTTCATTCAAAAACAATTTCAAACAAAAATATAATGTATGTAATAGTGAATACAATAAAATTAAGATAATTCTTTACATCAACATAAATAGGTTTAGTTACACTAATTACGCCTCATAATTGGGGGAAAAAAAAACAAATATTTAATCCATAACATAAAAATAAATTCAAGAGGAGAGGGAGAATACTCTTACTTATTGACCATCTACATTTCCACCTTCTGTATTTTTATCCTGTAAAAACATCTCCAAATGTGACGGGTCAGAAAAACTAAATCTATTTCCCTGAAAAGTTACATAACATGTACTTGGATATTTAAGGAAAAAACTAGCCCCAATTGCTAGCAATTTATTTTTCAGGGAGAGGAAATGTCTCCTCTTAGCCTGAGTGGCTCTAGAGACGTCAGGAAATATATATATTTTCTGACCGCAGAAACTAAGATCTTTATGTTTAAGAAAATCCTTAAACAATCTGTCTTTATCAGACTCTAACTGCAAAGATACAAATAAAGTTGCCCTTTTCTGTATAAGGTCTATGGATTCTTCTAGAAATGTTGAGACACCTATAGATGATGTCTCTATTTTCTGCCCTCTCTGTACCTCAGCTTTATCTATAAAATAAAAAATCTTAGATACCAAGGGTAGATCTTTATCCTCATACTGTAATATGTCTCTCATATACTTTTTAAACATTTCCATTGGGGATAAGAGCCTAGTCTGTGGGAAGTTGTTTATACGTAGGTTTTTATACCTCATCATATTTTCCAATCTCTCCATCTCCCTATGTACAGATAGACTATCTTTTATATGTGCTGTTTCTGTTTCCTCCAACAATCTAATTTTAGAATTTACCTTTCCTAGATCTTCCTTTAAACAGGTAATATCCTGTTTTTGTTCACCAATTTGCAACTTATTTGAATTCACTATGACCGATAAAGACATATTCATTTGGTTGACATTTTCATTCATTTTTGCCATCATTGTCCAAATATCCTTTAATGTGACATCTTCAGGGGGGTCAATAGGCCATTGATATGGCACTCTTGACTCTCCTTCCGGATTCTGTAAAGTTTCTGCATCACTAGGTACTGCACAGTCCTTTCCCTTCGGTTGACTAGCAAAACTTCATATTTTAATTACTTACTGTACTGAAACATTTATGATGTTGTAGTATGCCATGCTGTATTTGAATATTATTCTGGCTATCTTCTAATCTTATACTTTGAAATATTTAATACAAATAATTATAAAAGAAGAATAATCAAGCCGAATAAACAGTGGTGGGGAAAAACCCATTCATCCATGTAGCTCTGGAGCACCAGAACTGCTGCACCATGCGGCCAACAGAAACATACAGAGGCCCTGCAAGAATCAGCTCCTGTAGCTTCTGGAATTTTCACTGCAGCATCTGTGAGAGCCAGATGAAGTGTGACCTGCAAATTCCACGGAAAAGATGAGCCCGAGGGACTCTGCATGGGATGCTGGGGAGTGGCAGGGCTGCACATGTTCAGTAAGCCATGCTCAAATTTTCTACAAGTTTTCATATCAAATTGCCATGTCAGGTTCCATCTGATAATTTATTTTATTTATTTATTTATTTATAACTTTTATATAATGCCATCCACATGCGAGGACTGCCATCCAGCTTGTCCTCAGAGAAAAGGATGTGTGCTGTTTCACAACAATCATACTTTTACCCACATAATGCGGAAGGGTTCCTGAGGGTAGAGTTAAGTTGTGTGTGCAACACACATTGCATTTTCAAAACTACTTGTGTTAGTTTACACCAAAAAAAGTAGTCGCAGAAAAAGAAAATGCAAATCTCATTTTCTCATAACAATAATCAAAGCAAAAATAAGTTTGTACCTTTACTTCAATTACTGGTGCAAAGCTCACAGGTAGAAAGTACTTGCAATGATTGCAACAAAGGGCCAGTTTGATAGACAGGATGGAGGCGGTCCAGAGAAAGGCGACCAAAAAGGTGGATGGTCTTCATCAAATGACTTATGAGGAGAGGTTGAAGAACCTAAATATGTACACCCTGGAGGAGAGGGGGAGCAAGGGTGATATGATACAGACCTTCAGATACTTGAAAGGTTTTAATGATCCATGGTCAACAATAAACTTTTACGTTGGAAAAAAATCAGTAGAACTAGGGGCCACGATTTGAAGCTCCAGGGAGGAAGACTCAAAACAAATTTCAGGAAGTATTTCTTCACGGAAAGGGTGGTGGATGCCTGGAATGCCCTTCCGGAGGAAGTGGTGAAGACTAAAACGGTGAATGATTTCAAAGGGGCATGGGATAAACACTGTGGATCTATAAAGGCTAGAGGATGGGAATGAAGAGAAGAGCCATGGGGGTGGATTACTGGAGTGGAGGCTACTATCTGGTAATTACTACCCTTATCAAAAAGCCTTCACACGATTAATGCAACTCCAACATTGCTCTCTGCTTCAACGCAAGGGGAAATGTGGAAAAGAGGATTTGCATTCAGATAACAACCAACAAGGACTGAACTTCACAATCTGGGTAAACAAATAAACATGGGGGTAGCTTGCTTATTATGGCGGTTACTACCCTAAACCAATTAAGCCTGATACATCACCTTGAATGCATATATAGCGTTGCTCTCTGCTTCAACGGCAGGGGGAAATGTAGAAAACAGGATTTACATTCAGACAACATCCAACAAGGCACTGATCTGTGCAGTCTGGGTAAACAAGCATCGGGGTAACTTGCTTGATGCGGTGGTTACTACCCTTAACCATTAAGCCTTATGCTCACCTTTGATGCAACGCCAACATTACTCTCTGTATCAATGACAGGGGATGGCAGGAAATTTGAATCAAACAATTACCAACAAGGGCCCTGAACTTAGTGGTTGATGAAACAGATAAGTATGGGAAAATAAGTGTGGAAGCTTGCTGGGCAGACAGATTGGTCTTTTTCTGCCTTCACTTCTATGTTTCTATAATAACTTTAAGGAGGGAGTTTTTTTAATGTAAGCCTTAACATTGGCACAAATACAAGAACCAATGCAAATTCAAATCTCTCACAATTCTATGTTGTCTGTTATTACATATACCAAAACAAATCCAAAGTCATCCAGGTAAGTTATCAGGCTAAGTATGGCCTGCCCTAGAACATCACCAATTTATATGGGTAATTTTTATCCAGCTAAAACCTTACCTAGATAAAATCCTGTGGTTTTCAGACTAGGTCCCTAAATTAGCCAGGCTCTTAATATCGACCTATCAAATGATTACTACTAGAAGCTAAAACCTATTTTCAAGGAAGATGGACACTTTCACCTGCTATGTGTATTTGTTTTTATGACATTGTTCTTTCACAGTCCAATTACAAATTATGAATATGTCTTGGGCAAATGTAGCCAATGTTAAGCACCAAACACACTAACATTGTGATGAACACCAGGTGTCACTATAGTTTATGCAGCTAGGAAAGAGTTAAGGAGTCAATTTGTGTTCTGCCGTTTCAGTTCTTACATGGCCAGCTTTGAGAATACATAGCTCCTAAGGGCTTATTAACAATTTACACCTCACAACCTGTTACACACTAAACAAGCAAAATAATACACACAAAAAATGGTGGTGACAGTTAAGTCAAAAACTCTCACTTTTGATGAACTTACAAATCCCGATTCATAGATGAGAGTTTGGGGAAGATACATACATATATACATTCAAAAAAAGTTTCAATTTGGTCATTCATTTGGTCTTTTTTTTTCAGCATTTTTTTTAGTTTTTTAAGTTGTTTATGCGTAAATGCATTTTTACGTGCATAAAATTAAGAACATAAGAACATGCCATACTGGGTCAGACCAAGGGTCCATCAAGCCCAGCATACTGTCTCCAACAGTGGCCAATCCAGGCCATAAGAACCTGGCAAGTACCCAAAAGAACCTGGCAAGTACCCAAAATTGAATTTTATGTGCTTAAAAGTATACATGCATAAACTATGAAAATAAATACAAGCTCCTAATAAGATATCTCTAACCATCACAGTGACCACGCATTGCAGGATAGTTGAAATTTCCGATTGTAAAAATGGTCAGAGGACTGAATTCTTAGACCCTCTCTTCTCTAAGTCTACAGCTGGCACAGGCTGACACAGATCTCTATTGATCAGAGGGAAATTTATGGCTAACGTCCTGCAGTATCAGCTCTAGCAGAAGGACTCGCTAGTACTAGATAAACATACTGGGGGCCAATGCAATAAAGTGGGCCCAGTCTAGCGCACAAGGTAACAAATTGGTTGGGCGCATGTTTTGGAGGCGCTAGAGTAACCCCCGATGCAGTAAGGGGATCAGCGTGTCCAAAACGCACGTCCAAACAAAGGCATAGCTAATAGCGCTCATCATATGTAAATGCCATGCAGACGAGGCTATTAGCTATTACTCCCCCAATACAAAAAAAAATCGCCGTGTCCCCGACGCACACTTTTTAATGCGTCAAATTTAACGCCTGCCCCAGAGCTGGTGTAAAGTCAAGGCTCAACTAAAAAAGAAAATTACTGCTTTCCTGTGGTTCCTCCCACTTAGTATCATGGCGATTCTTAAGGAGGAGGAACCATAGAAAGCAGCATCATGCAAAAATAAAAAAGTATGACAGAAAACAAAATTCTGGGCGCACAATGCACAGCTCCAGGCCGTGTATATTGTGCTTGTAAATTAGCTGCTGCGGGATAAAACGGATGCTCGTACTGCGCGTTCGTTTTCATAACCTGCACACAGCCACCTCTCTCCTGGGATGCCAAGGATGCACAATGTATCCCTAGCGCTTCCTTTTTAGTGCAGCAGCTCATTTGATTATTGCATCGGATGCCCAGAAGAGGTGGATGTGCGTGTGTTGAAAAAAATGGGCACCCAGTTTGGACGCATATTTTTATGCGCATGATATTGCATTGGCCCCACTAAGTTGAGAACAATTAAACTTATCTAATTAGAGTTGAGGAAACAAGCGTTATAAAAAATTCAGCTATGTCGTGTTGAGTAGTGCAACTAACTGCCTTTATATGCTATATGCTTAAAGTTGCAAGAGTATTTCTGCTATGTGAGCTTGTATTCATTATGGAATGATTGTGCTTATTAATAATAAATATTAGATCAATGTATTAATGTCACAGACTAAAATACTAGCTAACCTGCTAGTTTGTTACCATGTATGGATGCTTAAAATAATGCAAATTTGTGATTTGCCTCCACATATCTGAAACAGAAAACGAAGCGCTCATAACTCCCTTTCTCTTTGCTTTATGATATCTCACTTTTCTTTCTGTAATAGCTACAGTAACCGACAAGTTCCTAATATTAATAAAGTAAACCAGTTACTTTGTGATTTCTGGGTAAAAGATTATGCAGGCAGGATCACAGATTCAGGGAATTACAAGCAGCTGAGCACTATACTGGAAAAGACACAACCTCACCTGCTTTGTGCTGGCCTGGGGAATGTGAACTGGAAGCGGGGAGACATCTCGGGGCTCCCAGGCTCCTGCAAAAAGATTATTCAGGTGGTTCTGCAGATACCTAGGAGATCAAAACAAGAAGAAAATAGTCATACAGCAGAGAGAGAGAGAGAGAGAGAGAGAGAAAGTCAGTCCCCAAAGGTTTAGAGAAGGTCAGAGAGCACAGGGACAGACAGGCAAGAATAGGTCAGAGACCACCGAGAGAGACAAGGAAGACTGGATCAGAAAGTATCACAGTAGAGGGGCAAGAACTGGTCTGACTGCATGGCGACAGAGAGCAAAGAACCTAGACTGATGCTAAGAGGAAAAGGTTTGAGATCCAGGAAAAGGTCAGAGCACTGAAAAACAGGAAACAAATATTCAGAAAACACTGATGTCATTTTGTGAGTAACAAAAAGGGACAAAAAGATAAAGGGCAAAGTTGGATTCAAAGGGAGAATGTATCAACTACCTCTACTCACAATAATTACATGGATGGTAGCACTTTCTGGGCCTGATTTTCAAAAGAACTGTTGCCAAGGGCAGGGATGGAAAAGTGAAGCTGCTTACATGTAACAGTTGTACTCAGTAGGCAGCAGGACAAATGAACTGCACAAATCCATGATGTCATCTGATGGTGCAAATATGAAGCTGCTCTCGCAGAGCTCAAATAAGCAAAGTCTTTCTGAGCATGTGCAGGAGTTCCCATGCAGCCACTCCATGTGAGTATCTTCAGTCTTGTCCAGCTAACCTTCAACTGTAGGCAGCAGGGTGGGGTTGTGTGGCTGATTTGTCCTATTGTATACAGAGAACAGCCTTTACCGATAAATAACTTTGCTTTCTCCCTGGGCAAGGAAGAACATGTTCAGCCGCACAAGTGGGGACTCCTAAGTTGAGGGTTGCACGTATAAAGACCAAATGGTACATCCAGTCTGCTCAGCAAGCTTCCTAAGGCAGTAACTGCCGCTCTGTGCTGCTATCCCCTAGCCTTATGATAACCCATAAAAATTGCAACTAGCAACATTTTTTTCTGGCTGATGAGCTTTCTTGAAAATTCAGACAGTGCTGCTTGACATGCTTTGCTTATTGTCTTGGCCGCAGAAACAGCCCTGTGCTTTTTCCCTTAGATCTACGTAACAGTACCCCAAGACCGCAGAAGTGAGGGCCCTCTTGGTTGTTTTCCTACTGCCATCAAAGTAGGAAGCAATGTTGCTATTGCATTAAAAGCATCAAGGCTTTATGGTTAAGATTAGTAATCTCCAGGCCTTCTGCTAAGGGTAGTAACTGACTCACCAGCAAAGTTACCCCATGCATGCTTTCTTCGCTTCCTTTAGGACTTGGCCATAGAAGCAGTCCTGTGCTTTTTCCCTTATGTCTGCATATCAGCATCCCAGACCATGGAAGTCAGGGCCCTCAGTTGTCATCTGAATCCAATTCCTCTTTCTCCCCTACCATCTAAGTGGGGAGCAATGTTGCAGTTGCATTAAAAGTATCAAAGCATATTGGTTAAGGGTAGTAATCCCCATGTCTTTTGCTAAGGGTAGTAACTGTCGTATCAGCAAGTTATCCCCTGCTCGCTTATCTCATTTCCGTCCTTTAGCCTTTAAAAATCCCATGGCCCTTTGAATTCTTTGACTGTTTTCGCTTTCACCTCCTCCAGAAGGGAAATTCCAGGCATCCATCACACTTTTCATGAAGAAATATTTCCCGATGTTGGTTCTGAGTCATCCCCTCTGAAGTTTCATTTTGTGACCACCCTAGTTCTTTTGTTTTCTTTCCAAAGAAAAGATTCTAAACCTTTATCATCATTAAAACCTTTTAGGTGTTTGAAAGTCTGTACCATATCTCCCCTGTACCTCCTCTCTTCCAGGGTATATATATTCAGATCCTTCAGCCTCTCTTCATAGGTCTTCCGATACAGACCCCATAACCATTTTTGTCATCCTTCTCTGGATCGTCTCAGTCCTTTCACTATCCTTTTTGAGATACAGCCTCCAGTACTGAACACAGTACTCCAGGTGAAGCTTCACCAAGGACCTGTACAAGGGCATTTTTCTTAGTTGTTATTCCTCTCTTAGCATTCTTCTGACTTTAGCTATCACCTTGCTTCACCATCTTCAGATCTCCAGAGCCTATCACCCCAAGATCTCTCTCTTGGTCTGTGCACATCAGTCTTTCAGCCCCCCATCACGTATAACTTTTTTGGATTACTCCATCTCAGATGCATGACTCTGCACTTTTTGGCACTGAATCCCAGCTGCCGAATCTTTATTTATTTATTTATTTATTTATTTATTTATGGTTTTTATATACCGGAGCTCCTGTATACAATACATATCGCTCCGGTTCACAGAGAACAGTAATAATTACTGCTTTGACTACTCTTCAAGCTTTCTTAAATCACTTTTCATTCTCTCCTTTAGGCATGTCCACTCTGTTGCAGATCTAAGTATCATCTGCAAATAGACAAACTTTACCTTCTATCCCTTTCACAATGTCGCTCACAAAGATATTTAACAGAACTGGTCCCAACACTGATGCCTGTGGCACTCTGCTTAACATGGTTCTCTCTTCAGAGTAGGTTCCATTTACTAGAATAGGTTCCATCTTTGCAAAAGTGTGAATGGAAGATCTCGTAGTTGACTTGCAAGTTTCTTGAAGCTAGACAAATTATAGATGTGCTACAGGTGTTGCAGTAGCTCACATTTGATGAGCTTTGATTTTATCTGGAAGTTACTTGTAGAGTTGTAGCAGTATGCTATACAGTCCGAGATCTAAGTAGAGAGGATTAGCCTTTTAGCTGGTAATTCTTATTTATTTACATCATATGAAATGAAGAGTTGAGAAGTCTTCCTGGAGGATTTAGATCTTTATGTAAACAGTCTAAGGTATGAAGTGACTGTTCTTTTTTTATTATAATAAGGTCTTAGAAAGAATGTAGGCAATACTATAAAGTGGTTCAAACAGAAATGAGAAACCATCTCTGGAAGAAACTTATAAGCCCTCAAAACCACTATTTTTTAAGATCTGTGTATACAGCAAATGCAGTGCTTGGAGTTCACTATTTTTTGAGCTTTTATTGAAATTAGAAATAGCTTCCAAGTTACAAATGTCATATCAGGAGGTACTATAGACTCTAAGGAGAAACCATAAGCCTTGAGAACTCTAAGTTAAGATCCCATTGTGTGGATGGGTCACTTATGGGATGAAGATGAAATAACCCTTTAATGAATCTAGCCACTCCAGTCTAGGAGTACAACAAACTGGTCTGATTTACAGGATATTCACAATGAAAATGTATGGGTTATATTTGCCTGCATTTCCTCCATTGTATGCAAATATATCTCCTGTATATTTATTGTGTATGTCCAGACATGTTTATGGTACTCCAGGACCGGAGTTGCCAATTAGAGGGAGGTAAGATAATGGAAAGCCTTCTGAGAAACGATGGTGTACTCTAATAGCGTTCAAATGTACTCATACAGTTAGACTTTAATCTTGAATTAGATAGGTGGAGTAGATACTGAAAAGATGAAGCTGAACATTGAAAAGGGTTTGATTTCAAGATACACACCTAATGAAGAACCATTGTAGACTATCTTCTTGCTGTTAGTGGTACTATCTTCACATCTGAAGATAATTGCATGGCATGTACTATTCTGCATTCAACACTGTTAGTGTTAGATAGGGAGGTTTTGCCAAAAGTGGGATATTAGTATCATTTTCATAAGAACATAAGAATTGCAAAACTGGGTCAGACCAAGGGTCCATCAAGCCCAGTATCTTGTTTCCAACAGTGGCCAGTCCAAGTCACAAGTACCTGGCAAGTACCAAATCATTAAATAAATCTCAAGCTACTATTGCTTATTAATATTAGTTTATGGATTTTTCCTCTAGGAACTTATCCAAACCTTTTTTAAACCCAGTTACACTAACTGCTGTAACTATGCACTGAGGGGCGGATTTTAAAAGGCCCGCGCGCCTATTTTGCATAGGCCGCCGGCGCGCGTAAAGCCCCGGGACGCACGTAAGTCCCGGGGCTTTCGAAAAGGGGAGGGAGGGGGCGTGTCTGGGGCGTTCCCGAAACGACACGGCGTTTCGGGGGCGTGCCGTGGGGTTTCGGGGGCGGGCCCGGGGGCGTGGCGCCGGCCTGGGGGCGTGGTCGAGGCCTCTGGACCAGCCCCCGGGACCGGAGGACGGAGCGGGGCTGCCGGCAGACAGGCGTAACTTTGCCGACAAAGGTGGGGGGGGGTTTAGATAGGGCCGGGGGGGTGGGTTAGGTAGGGGAAGGGAGGGGTGGGTTAGGTAGGGGAAGGGAGGGGAAGGTGGGGGGAGGGCGAAGAAAAGTTCCCTCCGAGGCCGCTCCAAAATCAGAGCAGCCTCGGAGGGAACAGGCAGGCCGCGCTGGGCTCGGCGTGCGCAGACCCCGGATTTTATAAGATGCGCGTATCTTATAAAATCCAGCGTACTTTTGTTCGCGCCTGGTGTGCGAACAAAAGTACGCGCTCGCGTATTTTTTAAAAATCTGCCCCTGAGTGAAAAAGCATTTTCTTCGATTTGTTTTAAATGAGCTACTTGCTAGCTTCATGGAGTACCCCTTATTCCTTCTATTATCTGAGAGAGTAAATAACTGAATTACATTTTTTTCAAGTCCTTTCATGATTCTGTAGATCTTTATCATATCCCCCCTCAGTCATTTCTTCTCCAAACTGAACAGCCTTAACTTCCTTAGCCTTAAGAGCAGCTGTACCATGCCACTTAGTTGCCCTTCTCTGCACTTTCTCCAGTGCAACAATATCTTTTTTGAGATGCAGTGACCAGAATTGCACACAGTATTCAAAATGCGGTCTCACCATGGAGTGATACAGAGGCATTATGATATTCATCATTTTAATTGCCATTCCCTTCCTAATAATTCCTAATATTCTGTTTGCTTTTTTGATTGCCACAGAACACTGAGCAGACGATGTCAATGTATTATCCACTATGACATCTAGATCTCTTTCCTGGGTGGTAACTCCTAAGATAGAACATAACATTGTGTAACTACAGCAAGGATTATTTTCCCTATATACATCACGTTGCACTTGTCCATGTTTAATTTATTTATTTACGTACTTATTTAGTACCATTTCTTACCTGCCCCTCCAAACAAGTTTGGGACAGGGTACAGGAGAAAAACATACATAATGATAAAAACAATTATTAAAAACAGATAAAACAAGGTTACAGTCAAACAAGATATATCAAAAGTGGTTCAGAAAATGAGTATAGATATAGATGATCCAGAGAGATGAGGAATGATGGAAAAGGTTATGGATAATTGTTGCAATTTTGTACTTGATATGTGATGAGATGGGTAACCAGTGTAGTTCTTTAAATATGGAGGTAATGAATTCTTAAATAGGTGTACCAATCAGTAGATGAGCAGCAGAGTTTGGGATTATTTGTCCTTCCTTAATTTGTAGATTATTTTGGGAATAAGTGGTATTGGCGGAAAAGCATTCATTAATTCTGTCATCAAAGAACTTGCAAAAGCATCTGAGGCTATAGCATCCAGAACAAGTTTCTTGGAACAACAAAGTTGATGCTTGAAGGGAGCTGTAAAAAGATTTATGTGAGGCATTCCCCATTTTTTAATCAGGATATCTGGGTGAAGAAAATATTTGTGAGGTTGAAGTTTGTGATTCAGTATATCCACTAAAATATTGAGCTTGTCTGGAAGATGGATGGCATTGAGACAGATTTTTCTTCATATTGCCCAATTCCATATTTTGGTTGCCTCTTGGCATAGACTTACGGCACCTATCCATCCTTGTTAGTTTATGTAGTACATTGCTACTATGCTGTCTGTCTATATCAGAATTACTTGTCCCTTTATAAAGTGTTTGAATACTTGGAGGGCTTTGAAAATGGACCTTACTTCCAAAATGTTTATACAAAGTTTCTTTTCCTGCTTGGACCAACTAATTATAAAATGATCTAACCATAAAACCCATGAGTTTCTCTAAAAGTAAGTGCCCCTACTGTCTAGTTCAAAGAGACCCAAAAATCCAGTCTAAGATGTGGCCTCTCGCATGTATAGGCCCATCTAGATAAAATGACTAGCAACTCTGCAATCTATCCTCCCTATCTATATGCAAATTATAATCCCTCATAATTATAAAATATGGAAAACACAGACTGAACCTCATCTAAAGATTCTTGAGATAAATCAGAAGGGCAGTATCATAAAGAGCTTATAACAGGTATTGCAACATCAAGTTTTACCAATAAACTTTCACACCTTGCTAAATGAGTCAAAAGTAAAGAATCCTTAAAAATTACTGACACTTCCCTCCTCCCCCTACTGAGAAGTCTGAGATAACTGCCTGAGAACCTAAAAACCATGTCTCAGTAAAAAAAAAAAAAAGCTACTGCAACTATTTTCCCCCTCATTTACATCAAGAATTGTCAACCATTTCTTCTGAATAGGCCTAGCGTTTATTCAAAAGGCCAGGGAGCTCATTTGAACTCAACTATCAACATTTCTCAAATCTACTCCATATCTAACAGGAATACCTAAACATCTATTCTGTTCTTTCATTAAAAACTCTTTTCTTTTTAAATTCCTTCTCCCTGAGACACAAGAAATTGCCACCCTTCCCTCTCTCACTGCTCCCTGGGTAAGCAGCATGGAATCTATTTACCTTTTTTGATCTTGTCAGGTAATTATAAACTGAACTGGTGGCCACTGTTGGAAACAGGATACTGGGCTTGATGGACTTTTGGTCTGACCCAGAATGGCAAATCTTATGTTATATTTATGTTCCCCCATTCCTTTTATCCCAACGCATATTAAATCCCAAATCTGTCCAAGATCTCCCAAAGGGGTGAACCATTTTAGGTTCAGCTCACCACCATGGCTAGTAAGAGACACTAGATAAACCCTACAAAATAGTGACTCAGGTAGGCAGACTCTGGAGGGGGGTGGGATTAAAGAGCCTGGGTATACTGGGGTCTCCACATAAGGTTGCAAAAGCAGCACCCCAGCCAGTCCGCTGATGTCCATGGCAGACCCAGCCCTTCTCACTCACAGCAGCTAGTAGCCTTTGTCTTTTTGAGTTCTGAAAGGCCACTTTAGTGTCGACACTGGATGGCATCACCCACTTGTGTGGCTGAATTAATTCCTGCTTGTCAATGGAGAAAATAAGCGCAGTGATTTGATTTTCAATTCCCTACATTAAGGAGGTCCAACTCTGATTCTTGTGGGCCCTAAACTTGTCAGGTTTTCAGGACCACTCTAATGAATATATGTGAGATATATTTGCATACAATTGTTGCAATATGCATGCAAATGTATCTCATGCATATTCATTAGGAATATCCCCAAAATCAGTTTGCAGTCCTTTATGTACTTTCCAACACAGACTTTGTCCGCATTTAAAGATGTTATAAAGTCCATAGTTACTTTTGGACCTGTGGACCTCACCAAAGCTAATTTATAAAATAAAAAACTACTTGGTTAGTTTCTCAATGAAAATTATTCTGCAGGTCCATAAGTACAAAAGCTGGACATTCACACTCCTTACGCTTTTGAAAATTGTCCATTGTCATTCACTGTGACAAAGTAACCCACAATGCCTAAAAGATGTATTCACAGCAAACAGATTCTTCCCATGCTGCCTTGGGACTGTACTGACATCAGTTCAGACTATTCCAAAAATGCCTCAGAACTGTGCATACATTAATGCAATGCAGCAGACTCCCACACTGCCCCAGGGCTATACATACATCTTCGCAGACACTTCTCAATGCCTAAAAACTGAAGTTACCAGTTAATGATCTTCCCCACAATGTCCTTAGGAGATCCCTTGGGGGACAGTTCCTTCTGCACCAAATGATAAGGGTAGAGGACATCAATAGGGAACTCGACAAAAACAGGTCCTGCAAAACCCAAACAAATTAAACAAAAAAAAAGTTAGACATAGTATTACAAACAAGGTGGCAAAAACGTATGGTGAGAATCAGGGAAACTCCTGCATTGTGTTATATGTATATTCTGAAAGAGAGAAGAGAGGCATTCCAATAGCTTAAAGCATAAACAATACACAAGAGGCTTGAATTTTTGGTGGAAAGAAAACTCTAGAACAGGAGTTCTTAACCTTGTCCTGGAGGAACCCCTAACCAATTGTGTTTTTATGATATCCATGATGAACATGCATGAAACAGATTTGAAGACCCAGCGTATCTAAATCTCTCTCATGCATATTCATTCTACCCTGAAAACCAGACTGGTTAATAGCTCCTCCAGAAATGAGTTAGGAAGCACTTCTCTAGAAAAAGAGTTCATGATGTGATCCTGGAAAGTGTTAGATGCAGGCCTAAAACCAATCAAATTCTTAAATCAGGTAATTCTTATTAAGATGAATGACTTGTTTTCAATGTAGGGAGATAAAGGGGAGACATTTCTGAAAACCCACATATCTGCAAAGTCCAAGGCCTACACAATTCCTGGCTGCAAAGTGCTCAGACTTTGTACCTGCTCTTTTTTGAACAAATATTGGCTAGAAAACAATGTATATTGATATGAAAATCCAATCTACATAGATTACATTATTGGAAGTGTCTGATTTGAGAAAAGTTGTTCAGGTTTTGATATTTTCACCTACGGACTTTTGCAACTCTTTTCTGTTAGGACTTCTACAAAATGTTCTGAAAGCTCAGAATGCAGCTATTCGTATAACTGATAGACCTCTCGGGGATCATATTACTCCTCTTCTTGAAAAGCTGCATGTCCTTCCCATTGAAAGGCTTACATTTAAGGTATTCACATTCATTTTCAAAGCCATCAGCTGAACATTAAAAGCAGTGACATCTGGATGTAAATTCTTTCAAGATAGACTGTGTGAATTCTGTGAGCAACTGTTTGGGGTGGTGGGACCTCTACTTTGGAATTTTATTCTGGATGAGCTTAGAAATGAAACCTGTTGCATTTTAGGAACAAGTTAAAAACATCACTATTCAAGCAATCTTTTAATATTTAATATTGAAAGATTTTTAAACCTTTTATGTTCATCATTTCAGATCATTACCTAGCTAGGCTATTTTCATCTAATATTGAGGTTGCCACAAGTATATGGTTAAGCTGATATTAACATTTGTTGTATGGACTTTTGTAATTGGTTGTTATTTTATGAATGTAAACATGTAAACTGCTGAGAACTGCTGATTATGCGGATATAATATTTATTAAATAAATGACATAGTAACAGTTAACGACAGCAGATAAAGACCAAAATGGTCCATCCAATCTGCCCAGAAAGTTGCTCAGGGTAATAACTGCCACTTTGTGCAGGTTACACTCATGCTTTCTGTTAAGGGTATTAACTGCTGCTTTATACAGGTTACCCCCAATCCCTCTGTTAAGGGTAGTATCTGCTGCACATTACGGTATTCCCATGCAGAAATGTTTATTTTAGGTGCACTAGAGTTTAATCCATTTCTTCTTTTCTAGCTACTAGGGATCCTCTGTCCCACACCCTTTTGAATTCCATTATCATTCTTGATTATTCAAAGGCAAGAGTCCTAGACTTCAGGGAAAATTAACTTTGTTAAAATGGGGGAGTTTAGGTGTCCATCTTGCTGTAACCGCCAGAATGGCTAACCATCGCCAACCATGTACCATAAACCAAATGCCACCACCATTGATGTCTCCAACACCACAATTTCACTTTGTAATGTCTAGGCTTGAGATCAACTGTGGCAGCACACATTTGGCATATCCTGCGAATTCTTCGCAAACATTTTCTTTGCACTGTACAAAGTAGACACGACTTCACGCATAATTTTTATTGCTCAACCAATACCAATCCCAAACCGTGGAGTTAATAAAAAAAATCATAAAGCCACTGTAATCCAAAACTGGGGCTAAGCTGTCAATTGTCTTGATCTGATGACTTGCTGATATAAGCAAACACCTTGACAAATCGCTGATGTAATTAATCCAACCAAACAGGAACTCTGGCAGCGAAGAACACCTTCATCGCAGCAGCCAAGTCAAATTTTTATTGTAGGCCATGACCAGATAACTGCAAATGGTTCCAATTCGTGCCGCTTCGCTGCCAATTGTGCAGAGTAATCATTAAAAACCAGGACTCGGGATCCTTCATATTTCACTACTTTCAGCGTACGATAGACAAGCAAAACTGTTTATCCGCAAAAACCAGAACTTATTATTGGCCGAGATTTATCAGATAGGTCTCCCCAGGCACCAACATGATGTGCCCTCTCAAATCTGATTGCCAGCGTAATGCCCTCCAGATTAAGCTCTCTCCATCAATTTAGACTCATGTATAGTCTCTGTAATGCCCAAGATCTTTAAATTATTTCAGTGGCTTCGATTTTCTAAATCATCAATTTTTAATTTTGCCGTTTGAACCAAATGCTCCAGGCCCACCAGCTGCCCCTCTAAAACTTGCCCCTTTATTTCCGTGTCATGCACCCCCACTTCTATGACAGTAAACCTTTTGGCAAAATCTGATATTTGACATCGATGACTATAACCGAGGTGTTCAATTGTCCAGCTTACCCTCCATGGCAGTTATCACGCCCACAGAAAATTAATGGATAATAGCTGCGGTGTCCAGCCTGCTCTGGAACTGCAGCTGCCATTTCCTGCTCCATCATCATCGTCATTCTCTCTTTTTCTTTTTTTGTCGCCTACTATGGGTCTTTCAAATCAGGCTAAATTGAAAAATTAACTTTTTAGCTACTTGAAGAGGGGAGTGGCACCCGGAGCCGCTGCAGAATGCATCCACTCAGTTCACTGCATACCAGAAGTCCTCTTTTTATTTATCTGATTTTTATATTACACTTTTTGGCATTTCAAAGCAGATTACATTCAGGTACTGTAAGTATTTCCCTATCCCTAGAGAGCTTACAATCTAAATTTGCACCTGAGACAACAGAGGGTAAAGTGACTTGCCCAAGGTCACAAGGAGCGGTAGTGGGATTTGAACCCTGGTCTCCCTGGTTCGTAGCCCACTGTGCTAACTGCTAGGCTACTCTTCAACGCCAAGCATATAGATAAAGGAATGAGGAAGAACAGGCTGCTATGGTTTTTTAAAGGCTGAAAAGGTAAGGGAAAAAAAGATTAGTGTTCATAAACAAGAAATTGCAGAAAGAGGAAGACAGTGTTACAGTTCGCCTGCTATATAGCTTCCCCTCCACCAGAGGTCCTCCCTGAGCCTCGCTCAGTTGTGTAAGTTATCTCCTTACTGATTATATGACACTTCAGTTCCAGCCCTAACCCAGCCTGTACATTCCCTCAGTGTCTCCTCATTGAATCACCCAGGCTCCATGATCTGGCCATCTTTGCTTTGTTATCTTGCCTTGCCTTGTGGCCTACCTAGGCCTTCTGCCTTGCTCTGTGCCTTTCCAGGCCTTACTCTATGGCCTTCTAGGCCTGCCTGCCTTGCTCTGTGCCTTCCTAGGCCTTCTGGCCTTATTCTACGACCTTCCAGGCCTACCTGCCTTGCTCTGGGCCTTCCTAGGCCTTCTGGCCTTATTCTATGACCTTCCAGGCCTACCTGCCTTGCTCAGTGCCCTCTTGGGCTTTCCTGTCCTAAGTTCACCTAGCCAGCCTTATGCCTGTTGGGTTTTCACATTTATTGTTTCCTTTTCTGTCTAGTCCTTGTCTTGTCCTGTGTTTGTCTTGCCCTGCCATCCCAGGCCTTGATCTTGCCTCTGATCCAAGCCTGAATGGTGTCCCTGCTCCCAGTCTGTACCATGTTTCAGTCCTGCCTATATCCAGTTCCTTTCTATCCTCAGTACTATCCCAGCCTCCAGCCCTGCCTGTATTCAGCTTCCACAACACATCATATATAGTGATAAATTCATTAGAAGAGTTTATTATTGTATATAAAGCATTTTATCAAAAAGCTTCAAAAAACATTCAATTTCTATTCATTGTTTTGAAGCATTTTGATAAAATGTTTTGTATACAGTAATAAAATCTTTTCTAATGAATTTATCTATCACTATATATATGATATGTTGAGTTAGAGTGTGTGATATATTTTTTATATAGTTGCCATTTTTTTGGATGTATTCAGCTTCCAGCCTGTGTCTGAATCCCGCACCAGCCATGATGTTCTCGAGAAGGCAAGACCTACATGCGCCCAGAACCAGAGGACTCAACATGCAGGGGAGGGGGTTGGTTAGGCAGAAGACCATCTTCAGTTCTGCCCTTTAGCCCTGTGCCACTTCTGCAGGGGTGATCCCCGACTCCAGCCCACTGAACTGTGACAGACAGATGACAATATCTGGAAAAGGTAAGAGAAGCTGGGAAAGTAATCAGGAATGTAAAGATTCAAATGGAAGAAAAAAAGCAAATATGGTAAAACAGAGAAAATACTTTTTTCAGTTGTTAGTGATAGGAGCAAGTGCAAAATTGGCATTGTGAGACTCGGAATTGAAGTTGGAGGAATATGTAGAGGCTGACAAGGAATAAGCAAAATTGCTTAACAAATATTTCTGTTTGGTGTTACCGTAGAAGAGCCAGGAACAGAACTACATAAAATGAACACAAATGATTGGAAGTGTGGTAAATTTCAATTGATTTTAGGAAGAGTGTATTTGTGAGGAATTAAGTAAATTTAAAGTAAAGTAGATAAAGTGATGGGGCTAGATGTGATATATCCGAGGGTATTAAGGGAACTTACAGAAGTTCAGCAGAGTTGTTTACTTGTAACAGGTGTTCTCCAAGGACAGCAGGAGGTCAGTCCTCTCACATGGGTGACATCATCAAATGGAACGCAGCATGGAAAAACTGTGTCAAAGTTCCTAGAATTTTGACTGAACCTCGCTGGACATACCATACCATGTGCCCATGCAGGGTCCCTTTGGTCTTGTTTTTATTAAAATGAATTAAGTATTGAAGAAGCCAATTCCATGGGGAAGTGGGAGGGTTTTGTAAGGACTGACATCCTGCTGTACTTGAAGTGTTACGCTCTGCGGCTGCAGACAGCTGCGGCCTCTTCTGCTCACCTCTCTCCCCCCTTCTGCAGTTCCTCTGGGCGAGCTTGCGGCATCCGCCAGTAGCTGCCGGCCCTCTCGGGCCTCCTGCTGCGCCTAGGACGCTGAAGAATGCAATCTTGCCTGGGATTCCCTACGCGCACATACGCGCCTCCTGGGCTCTTTTGAAGACGTCATGGCACAAACCTCGGGGGCATCCCCCCGGATGACGTCAGTTCTCTTCACTATTTAAGCCTGCTGCACCAGGACACCAGCGACTTGGCAACGAGTTCACTATTCTATTATTTATTTATTTATTTATAATTTTTTTTTTATATACCGACAACCGTTTGCACATCGTATCGGTGTACAAGTAACTTAAAACTTTCTGACAATGCCTTTACAGTGAACAATAACTATGTATACAAGAACTTACAGCTAATTCAGAAAAAGGAGTAACTATTTACAGGTTCGATGGTAGTTTACAACGGCAATTTACAATTTCCAAGGTACAGTGGCATATTTTCGATAAACTGAGTAGAGAGCTGGATAGACAATGGAAAGTTACGGGAAGTATGAAGAAAAACATTAGGGTGGTGAAAATAGTTTTCAAGATGGGGTGTTGACAGGGGGGGGGGAGAGTGGGGTGGAAAAAGTAGCAAATCGAAGTATTTGCATGGTGGGGAAGTAGCAGGGGATTGTACAAGATTCTTCAAGGAAAAGTACTATACCCAGCTCAGGGAGTCATCCGGACGGGGGTTAATGAGTGAAGGGTATGCCTGTAGGAACAGCTAAGTTTTTAGTTTTTTTTTAATTTGGGTGTAGAAGTTTCGGTGCGTAAGTCTGGGGGCATGGAGTTCCATAGGGTCGGACCGGCCAGGGAAAAGGCTCTGTTCATTGTGGAGGTGAGTTTAGTGAATTTGATGGAGGGGGTCCGGAGTGTTCCTTGGAGGGCAGGGCGAGTTGGTCTAGCAGAGGTACGAGGAAGCAGAGGAGGGTTGATCCAATGGGTATTTTCATTGTTAATGCTTTTTTGTATGATGGAGAGAACCTTAAACAGGATTCGGTATTGTATTGGTAGCCAGTGGAACTCGTTAAGAGTTGGAGTGATATGGTCACGTTTTATTTATTTATTTATTTATTTATTTTTAGATTTTTATATACCGGTGTTCCTATATGAAATAAAGATCACATCGGTTTACATTGAAACAGAACATGAAAATTGCCAAAAGGCATTACATAGAACAAGGTTATGAAACTTGGAACAGTGTACATAAGTTCAAAATTTAACAATAACGTTGTAACATTGATGACCAAAAGATAAAGGAGAAAAAAAAAAAAAAAAAAAGACTTAAACAATTAAGTTGACAGGTCTTATTGAGCATAAAAATTATAACGTATAAGTGAGAAAGTCTCAAGTGTCCTGCAGCAAGAGATTAGATACCGAAGTAGGTGGTGGTATGGAAAATGGGGGTTTGTGAAGAAGATATGTTCTTGCTGGTTGGAGGGGAAAAAATGATGATCATGGTCCTGGAAAAGCTTGGCTAAAGAGCCAGGTTTTAAGTTTTTTTTTGAATGAAGAGTGGCAGAACTCAAGCCGAATGTCTGGTGGGAGCGCATTCCATTGAATGGGGCCTGCTGTAGATATGGCACGTTTATGATGCGAGGATTTTGTTGAAGGTACATAGAGTGTGCCTTTATATGCTCCTCTGATGGGTCTAGAGGAGGAGTGAGGGCGTAGTTGGTTACATAATTGAAGAGGAGAGATATTGTGAATGGATTTATGAATTACGGTGAGTACTTTATATAGGATCCTTTGCTTTATAGGCAGCCAGTGGAGGAGCTTGAGAATGGGGGTGATGTGATCTCTTTTATTCGTATTGGTAAGGATTCTGGCTGCAGAGTTCTGTAGCATTTGGAGGGGTTTGATGGATGAATATGGAAGGCCAAAGAGAAGCGAATTGCAATAGTCGACTTTTGATAGAATAATGGCTTGTAGGACCATCCGAAAATCGTTGAAATAAAGAAGAGGCTTCAATTTTTTTAAGACTTGTAACTTATAAAAACAGTCTTTGGTGGTTGTGCTTATGAATTTTTTAAAATTGAGCTGATTGTCTAGCATGATACCTAGATCTCGAACATGTGGTGAGTGATTTAATATGGGAGTGGATGAGTTGAGTAGGTCAGCTGGGTTTAGAAGTTTGATGTTGATGTCTTGATTGATGATTATGATCTCAGTTTTGTTGTTGTTAAGAATGAGGCAAAGGCTGGAGAGAAGATGATTGATCTGTTGCAAACAATTGTTCCAGTGAGCCAAGGTTTTTTGTAAGGATTCTGAGATTGGGATGAGTATCTGGATGTCATCCGCGTAGAGATAGTGAGTTAGGTTTAGTTTAGTAAGTAGATGACATAGAGGTAAGAGGTAAATGTTGAAGAGGGTAGGGGAAAGGGAGGAACCCTGAGGGACCCCCCGGTTGGAAGGGATCGGTTGTGATTCTTTGTTGTTAATCTTTACTTTGAATTGTCTATTTGCTAGGAAGGATTTGAACCAGCTGTAGACTGTTCCTTTAATGCCTATATCTGCCAGACATTTTAATAGAGATGAATGGTTGACAGTGTCAAAGGCTGCAGAGAGATCTAGTAGTATCAAAAGATGTGGTTGTTTTTTGTCCATATTAGATAGAATAGAATCGGTAAGAGAGATAAGGAGAGATTCAGTGCTTAACGATTTCCGAAAGCCATACTGGGAAGATACAAGAATGTTGTTTTCTTCCAAATATTCAGATAGTTGTTTATTGACTATCTTTTCCATAATTTTGGCGATCAATGGCAGATTAGCTATTGGGCGGAAGTTAGCTGGATCTGTGGTTGGAAGGTTAGGTTTTTTAAGTAGAGGTTTGAGAATGGCTAATTTAAGTTGGTCAGGAACTAGACCCTGGGAGAGAGAGCAGTTAATGATGTCTGCAATTGGTTTTGATATGGAGTTTCTTATTGCGATGAGAAGGTTAGTAGGAATTGTGTCTAAGGGATGAGATGACGGTTTCATTTTTTTAAGTATGTTTTCTATCTCAAGTGCTGAAGTGGTCTCGAAAGTTTCCAGCGTTGTATTTAGTTGAGGTGAGGTAATGTGAGGGAAAGGGGGATATGAAAAAGATGATGAGAAAGAGATAGTCAGTTTGTCAATTTTATCCTTAAAGTATTCTGCTAGTTCTGATGCTTTGTTGAGTGCTTGATCATCAGGAATGGTAGGAGGTGATGGTTTAGTGAGAGCTGAAACGTAGGAGAAAAGTGCTTTTGAATCAAATATGAAATGATGTATTTTTTTTGAGAAAAAATCTCTCTTTGTTCTCAGTATGGTGATCCTATAAGCATTGAGGGAGGTTTTATAAATAGCTAATGTTGTGGGGGATGGGTTTCTCCTCCAAGTGTGTTCTTTATTTCTTAGCTCTTGTTTAAGCAGCTTCAGTTCTGGGGTGAACCAGGGTTTCCTGTTGTCTGGCGAAGGTTGTACTACTTTTGTGATGGAAGGGCAGGTAATGTCTGCGATCTTTTTGGTGATGTTGCACCATGAGGAGGTGGCTGTAGATGCGTTGGAGAGATCGAGATGTGATAATTCATTAGTGAACTGATTGATGAGAAGGTCTGTAGAACAAGGTTTCCTGAATTGAATAGTGTTTTTTGGGAACGAAAGTGGAGGATGTTGTGAAAGCTTGAAGGTCGTGTTGATGATTTGATGGTCCGACCAAGGGACAGGTGAACATGTGATTGTATTTGTGTTTGAGATGCACTGATTAATGAAAATAAGGTCTAAAGTGTGACCTGCTTTGTGGGTAGGGGCTTTTATAATTTGTGTGAAGCCCATGTAGTTGAGAGCCGAGAGTAGGGTAACACAATTTGGGGATTGTGGTGAAGCATTGACATGTAAGTTGAAATCACCCAGTAAGATGGCAGGTTTGTCTGGGTTGAAGTATTTGGCAGAGAGTTCAATGACTGGTGAAGGGTCAGAATCTAAAGATCCTGGTGGAGCGTAGATTAGGCCAATTTGTAAATGATCAGATTTAAAGAAAGAGAGCTCTAATTTTGATGTGGTATATGAATGTTGTAAAGATATTCTTAGACCTTTCTTGGCTGCGAGAAGCAGACCTCCTCCCTTTCTTTTGGTTCTAGGTATGGAGAAAAAATCATAAAGCTGAGTTGGTAGTTGATTTAACAGAGCTAAATCTGAAGGTTTAAACCACGTTTCTGTGATTGCACAGATATCTGGGTTTACTTCAGTAAGGTAGTCGTTTAAGATATGAGTTTTTTTTGAAAGTGATTGAGCATTGAATAGAGTAAGAGATAACAGAGAAAGGCCGAGGAATTGTGTGATTGGTGAAATCATTATTGGAATTAGCCTTTGATGACGGTTGTAGTGTTGTGGGAGAGGCTTAGTTTGATGTTTACGTTGATTCTTGATGATTGGTATGGAGTATTCGCCATGGCAAACATGGTGATGTATAGGGATAGGGAAACCAAGAAGCATGTTGATCTGTTTGTGTGGTATAGAGAGAATATTAGAGGCTTACTCGAGTGCTCCAAAGAAGATGAAGATTCAAGGGCCAGTAAACTGGCTTATTATTGACCCGAAGCTGGCTTTAGGATCAGGGAACACTATCTGTTGAGGTTCCAGGGTTTGTGGAGATTTTGGATTACAATTTCAATTTGTTTTCCTGTTGATGAATAAAGCTTGGGATCTATTCTCGTCTCCCTTACACGAATCAGCTGACTTGAATCTTGTTGCCAATGTAATTTATAGATTTAAAGATGATATGCTGAATTCTAATCAAGGTATGAAAGGAGAATTAAGCAGATAATGAAAAAGAGTATGTTTTCTGGAGTTAGTAAGGATGCGTGCTGAGGCATTCTGTAAGAGTTGTAATGGTTTGGTATATGTGACAGGAAGGCCAAGGAGGAGTGCATTACAGTAGACTATTTTGGAGAAAATAATAGACTGTAATACTGTGCGAAAGTCGGTGAAGTAAAGAAGGGGTCTGAGTTTTTTTATAGTTTGTAATTTGAAATAGCAGTCGCTTAGGATGGATTTAATGAAAGGGCACTACCAGCGAGATTTTGCTATTTCGCTTCCTGCTTGTCTCTGGAATTGTTCCTGCTCCTTCTGGTGAGAGATTCCAGGTACCCGCTCCTCGGAGGCCCTTCTCCTGGCTATCCGCTCCTCTGAGGGCCATTCACCAGAACCCCTTGGCCTTGCTTTAGGCCTTTGGACTTATCTTCTCATCCAGCCTGAGTAATTGTATTGACCAGCTATGGGATCTCTCCCTCTTCCTCGCTTGAGATTCACCTGGCCATCTGGATCCTCATTGGGTGTACCCCGCTCCACTGGCCATTACCTTCTATCTGGGACCCTTGACCGATATACCCTGCTCCACGACCACCATTGGACCATCCGAGGACCTCATCCGGTGTACCCCGCTTCACGGACCATTGCTGGACTTCTCGGGAGGAATTTGTTTGGATGACCTGATCCTTCACTTCAGTACCAAGGCTACACTTCACACAGACTGCTTTCTGGGACACCCTCCGCTCCTCAGAAGATGGTCCTCCAGAATTGTACTCCGACTACCATCAAGCTCCCATCATCAGCTACCAGGCTGACGTTCGTGGCCATACCACCATGGGTCATTCTCTCTCTCTCCTATCATGCTCTCTCTTTTCCTGTGACTGTATCCAGTCCAACTGCCGAGGGCGTGCCTCCCCGAAGGTGAGCATTTCAGCCACTCACCTCGGCCGAAGGGTCCACTCACTCACGTATCATTACACGAAGAACAATTCTGTTTTCTCTGAGGACAAGCAGCCCCAGTGATAAAGAGGTAACATCAAAACTAGTGCCACTGAGCACAAGAACAGTGTTTTTGTTGGTAACAAGTTTTTGAGTTTTATTCTTAATCTATAGTGGGGCAGCCTGGAACAAAAACAATGGGCCCTAGGTGGGAAAGAGTTGGATTCTACACCTCAAACAAATTCCAAAGGACAGATTGGCCAAACTTACTATCATGTCAGCCATCCCTAACCAGACAGTTATGTGATGTCAATGAGTGGAAAGAACTTTACTACTCTTCTGGTATCCACGCATCTATTGGTAATACCAGGAATACAATCTTAGGTCAGTTTTGTGGCAGTGGCGCACAACCTGTTGTTCTCACCACGAGGGAAACAACACACCTACACTAGAGGGCAAACTGGAGGAGTAGTGCCCTCTGTTTTTAAAAGCATGATGACCAGGACTCATCCAGCAGTATTAGTCTTGCAGATCGTGGCGCACATACACACTCCCCTCACTGCGCTTGCCATTGGGGTTCTGACTATGGCCACATCTGTTGATGGGCGTCATTGCTCCCATGGTACCTGATAGTGTTCCAAGAGGCTGATCATAGCATTTGAATTGGAGTCATTAATGGCTCACTGTCCTTTCTGGCGCATAATGGCAGAAGGGAAGTCCCTGGTAACCAACAGTGTCATGATGCTCTGTGGTGGTACCCTGCAGCATCCAACTGCATCCACCAGTGCCCACTGTGGTAACTGTGCTCTCAGTGCCAGTAGCCCCTTGGTGCTCACACGTGATGAATCGCATCTATGGCATCAACGAAGCCATGCCTAGGGTTCCAACAATGTTTGACCATGCCACAGGCACCTGGCATGCTCAATAGCATGCAGTGCCATCGATGGCAATTCAGGTGCCTGCAGATGACATAAGCCAGGCGGTACCCATGGTGTACATGGCATCTAATGATGCTAATAATGCACGAACATCACAGGCTGAAAATACCCAAGGGTTGGCGGCACCAATGGAGACCGAAGGCATCGATGGTCCAGTGATATTGATGATGTCCGTGGCACCTGAAGGCAGAAATCCTGCAGCACAGACAAGCCACTGGGTGTCCTGTGGCACCAAAATTTCACATTGGTGCTGAAAGCTATGCACCCAAGGGTGTCGATGCTCCGAGCTCGATGTTATCCATGCCAGTGCATATGGCTGATAATAGCCTCAACAGCAAGTTCATGGTGCTTGAGGGTTCTCAGGATCCCGTGTCCCGATGGTAAAAGGCCTTGAGAGCGACCAGGTGCTCGATGGTGATATCAAGTGATGGCACTTGATATCATTGAGAGCAACCACAAATGGCAATACTGGCAAATATGCTCAATAGCCTTGAGGGCAGTCCCACACCTCAATGGCATCAAGGGCGGCCATGCACCTGATGCGGTCCGAACCGGGACGCTAGAGATCGCTGCCACTACTCCGTCTCATGAAAGCCATTGGCACTCTACACTTGGATTAGTGTTGATCCTCTGGTATATCAAGAGCTCATGGCACTCGATGGAGTCTATGGCACACAATAGTGCCCATTGATGCCTATGACATAGAAGAGTTTCCACCTCCAGCCAGGACAACTGACAGCATGCACGGCGCTTGATGGCCCTTGTGGGGTTGAGGGCAGTCACGCACCTTGATGGTGTCAAAGGTGACCATAGTGCTTGATGGCAGTCCTGGTCCCCGACACAGTGTTGACATTGACACGTTAGACCATTAGTGCACAGGCACGGGTGTGAACGGGCAACTGTTACCAGGCATGGCACCAAAGGTGCAGCAGCAATGCTGCTTGCCCAGCAGCCTGCTCACCCTCTCTCACAAGGAGACTGCACTTCCAGCACTGGCAAGCAGGAGGGGAGGCTACGTTGTTCAGGGCTCTTGCCCATGGAGACTAATTCCTTAGAATGTAGGGAGGATAAGCTCTCCCCCCCCCACAGGAATGGTGCTCGATCCCCTCACTGTCCATGCCTCCATTGATGTTGATCAGTCGGTGAAATGACATGGAACTCCTGTCCGCATAGAACTCTGGCAAGTCCCCAGGCTCAGCAGCCTACATGGATCACCAATAGATTGCATCCCATCAATCCTGCAAGCACCTGACAAAGGCACAAAAACAGACAGAGCAAGGAGAGAATACAGAAAGTAAACTGCAGATGTAGTATTTATTAAGGAATAAAATTAGACTCTGTCAGGCAGCACAGTGACTAAGGCCCGCCATGCGACTGGCAGAAAGTTGAAAAGATGAGAAAATAAAATGAAAAAAATCCTACCATAAGGAAAAGAAAAAAAAAAGCTGCAACTCAAAAAAAAAAAAATCACAATAAAAACTGTGAGAAGAGGGCAAAGATGAATACCATGACTAAACGGCTCCTGCATCTACACGGCTCCGCGGAAAAAAAAAAAAAAGAGAGACTGAGGAACTAACTCTGCCTAAGGGGCAGGGTGATGACTACAGCTGCACCTGCTCAGTAGGGCATGTTTGAAAGCTCTAGAATCTTTGAGTTCAAAATTCTGGGCTGGACTCCATCCAATAATATCACCCATGTATGAGGACTTCCATCCTGCTTAAGACTGAGGTACCTCAGGCAGAGTGAGTGATATACAAGATGGAGTGCCTAGCTGAAAGACTTAACCATACTTGGAGAGCTCCGCCACCTAGTGGCATGGAGGACATACCCAGACAGAATGGCTAATTCAGCTGTTTATCTACGTGAAAAAGTCCTTTCCTACTCCTTGGAAGAAGATTCCTACTAGAGGGAATCCACTACCAATATTGCGAGATGCCACATCTTGCATCAGCTGGACTACATATGACCCCAAAGTAGTGATATGAGCTTCCCTCCTCAGATGAGCCCCTGAAGCTAGCATGATACTGAGGAAAGATCAGGTAGAACGCAACTACACAGAAGCAAACATGACAGGAAAAGGGATAATAAAAGCATACTCTTCCCTGAGAAGAAGTAAGGTACTGAGGGGAAAACATTCTAATGTTTTCTTTAGCAGGCTTGCAAAAATACACTTACACTCAAGATGGGACTAAGTTCTCAACTTTTCCAGGGTCACCAGCAGGTAAGATGCCTTTAAAAAAATTCTCGGAACACTACTGGGGGTAGTATTGAATAGGGAAACTCTGCTTTTCATAGCTCGAGTACCTTGGATACTCTGGTTTCAATGAAAAATTCTTCCCCTGAACACCTGTGGCAAGTTTTGTTTTCTTCCTCATGTACCTTAAGATACTTTTAGTTTATTTCATTTTTTAAAATATTTTTCTGGATGGTAAGACACATTGACGATATAGGAATTGTGCTGGCAGGCAGGAGGGGATGCTACATCATCCAGAGCACCATAAGTGATCATTAATTTGGGCCTGTGAAGACTCAGGAGTGTTGAGAGAATAAGCCCTCCTGCCCATGGGAACTTTCCTTCATCCGGTGTCCCCCGCAGGACAAGGTGGTGGTGGGTTGTCAGTTGTGGATCCTTTGCTGTCTGGGCCTCTGTCAATGCCCAGCAGTCAGACTGAATTTCATAATTTCATGGAGCTCCTGCCAGGATAAGAACTCAGGCAACTCCTTAGGCTAGAGGGCAAGCCTGACCACACAGGAACCTTACAAATTGCAGGTTCCATAAGGCAACAAAGGAAAAACAACACACAAAGGCTAAAGGAAAGAATAAAACATACAAGCTGCTGAGCAGCATTCGAGAAATTACTTACCTGATAATTTCGTTTTCCTTAGTGTAGACAGATAGCAGTTGGAGACGGATCAGATTTCAATCTGACATCAGCCCTAGTACATAATACCTCTGCAGGAAGTGCAGCTCTTCAGTATTCTCCTCAAAAAGCATTGTGGATATATGTATGACTGAATAATTTGAATAACTTGATTAACTTTATAACTTGGATAACTTGATTAACTTTATAACTTGGATAACTCGCGAGAAGAGCGGGGGCGTCGGGGCACCGCGCGGATCATACTGAGTCTGGCTCGTGGTCTCCAGGGAGCGGCGCGTGGGAGAGCGCAGCTGTGGTCAGAGGTGCATGATGTCATCTGGTTGAGGAAGGACGATGGGGAGCGTTGTATATTTTAGAAAGGGATATGAAGACTCCATCCAGCACCCATTCAGCCTCCTGCAACATCCATCCAGCACCCTCCAGCATCAACAGTCATCCATCCAGCACCCATTCAGCCTCCTGCAACATCCATCCAGCACCCATTCAGCCTCCTGCAACATCCATCCAGCACCCTCCAGCATCAACAGTCATCCATCCAGCACCCATTCAGCCTCCTGCAACATCCATCCAGCACCCATTCAGCCTCCTGCAACATCCATCCAGCACCCTCCAGCATCAACAGTCATCCATCCAGCACCCATTCAGCCTCCTGCAACATCCATCCAGCACCCATTCAGCCTCCTGCAACATCCATCCAGCACCCATTCAGCCTCCTGCAACATCCATCCAGCACCCTCCAGCATCAACAGTCATCCACCCAGCACCCATTCAGCCTCCTGCAACATCCATCCAGCACCCTCCAGCATCAACAGTCATCCATCCAGCACCCATTCAGCCTCCTGCAACATCCATCCAGCACCCATTCAGCCTCCTGCAACATCCATCCAGCACCCATTCAGCCTCCTGCAACATCCATCCAGCACCCATTCAGCCTCCTGCAACATCCATCCAGCACCCATTCAGCCTCCTGCAACATCCATCCAGCACCCTCCAGCATCAACAGTCATCCACCCAGCACCCATTCAGCCTCCTGCAACATCCATCCAGCACCCTCCAGCATCAACAGTCATCCATCCAGCACCCATTCAGCCTCCTGCAACATCCATCCAGCACCCATTCAGCCTCCTGCAACATCCATCCAGCACCCTCCAGCATCAACAGACATCCATCCAGCACCCATTCAGCCTCCTGCAACATCCATCCAGCACCCTCCAGCATCAACAGTCATCCATCCAGCACCCATTCAGCCTCCTGCAACATCCATCCAGCACCCATTCAGCCTCCTGCAACATCCATCCAGCACCCTCCAGCATCAACAGTCATCCACCCAGCACCCATTCAGCCTCCTGCAACATCCATCCAGCACCCATCCAGCCTCCTGCAACATCCATCCAGCACCCATTCAGCCTCCTGCAACATCCATCCAGCACCCATTCAGCCTCCTGCAACATCCATCCAGCACCCATCCAGCCTCCTGCAACATCCATCCAGCACCCATTCAGCCTCCTGCAACATCCATCCAGCACCCATTCAGCCTCCTGCAACATCCATCCAGCACCCTCCAGCATCAACAGTCATCCATCCAGCACCCATCCAGCCTCTGCCAATCTACATCCAGCATTCATCCCGTCATTGATAGCACAACTAGACCACCATGCCACCAGAATTCTCAATCCCTATTCTTCACCGCAGCTTCCGCAACACAGATAAAGCAACAATGCAACCGCAGCCACGCTCCTCCAAAACCCTCATTCCGATCTTACTCACCCCTTTCAGCCAACTACTAGGTCTCTCGCTATTCACCCTAACTCTCTTCAACGCACAATCTATCACTAAGAAAACTCTGATACTCAATGACTATCTCTTAGACAACAAACCGGACATCTGTGCCATAACAGAAACTTGGCTTAAACCAACAGATATAACCCTAATAAATCAACTACCCACACAGATGTACGACTTCTTCTCCCTCCCCCGATTAAAGAAAAGGGGAGGAGGCCTACTGCTAGCAACCAAAAAAGAACTGAGAGCCTCCCAACTCCCAATAAAATCAGACTCAAAATTGGAAATAGGCCTATTCAAAACCAACGAACTCCAAATCCTCTTAGTCTATGCCCCTCCTGGACTCCTAGACGCAGATGCCTCCATCATAATAGAAGTAATTGCAAAACACATAAACCTGGACTCCCCCGCCTTGATCCTAGGAGATTTCAACCTTCATGTCAATAACACCACACTCACAACCAACTGTGAAACCCTCCTCTCCACACTCTCAGCCTTGGGCTTCCAACAGATTATCAATAAGCCCACCCACAAGGCAGGCCACACTTTGGACCTCATTTTCACAAACTCCGGCATCAAGCACTCATCCCATCCCATTTGCACTCCAGTCCCATGGTCAGATCACTCATTAATCTCCGCCACCTTCTTAATGACAGAAACCCACAAACCTCAATCCCCTCAATCTCCATTCCCTTACAGAAGATCTTGCTCTTCCGATGACCTTAACTTCCACCTGGCTAAAGAACTTCCAAACTTAAACCTTGCAGACCCCAACGCAGCCATATCATCCTGGAGCAATATCACAGAGGAAATAGCAAATAAATTATGTCCTCTTTCAACAAAAATACTCAACCTGAATTCACATAAGAGACAACCATGGTTCACCAAGGACCTACGGAAACTCAAACAAACCCTCAGAAAAAAGGAAAGCCTATGGCGCAAAACCCCTTGTGCCAGTACCCTGTCTACTTACAAATCTGCCCTCAACCATTACAGGAACAACACTCTAAAGGCAAAAAGAGATTTCCACGCTCTCAAGATCCACGACATTATCTTTGACGCAAGAGCCCTCTTCTCCTACGTATCCGAACTAACTCAACCTAACTCTCATTCCTTCCCTAGTGAACAAGCACAAGCTAAAGCAAATGAACTAGCCCTATTTTTCCAAAATAAAATCTCCAATCTCTTAACCCTCCTCCCACCTAACCCCACCCCTCTGACTAACCCCCTACACATCCCCAACAAGACAATCTCACTGGACACGTTTGAACCTACCACCGCCTTAGAGATCCAATCCCTGCTAAAGAAAATGAAACCTTCATCGCATCCCTTCGATCTAATACCGTCAAAACTTCTTCTGTTAATACCCGAAACCATCTCTAAACCACTTGCGGACATTATAAACTGCTCCTTAACACAGGGAATCTTCCCAGAGGCACTAAAAACAGCTTCTCTTAAACCTCTACTAAAGAAACCAGATCTGGACCCCATGAACCCAAACAACTTCCGCCCAATCTCAAATCTACCCTTTGTAGCAAAGATCCTGGAAAAACTGGTCAATTCGCAACTCTCTACCTACCTCGAAGATCATGAAATACTTCACCCCACACAATACGGGTTCCGCAAGACCTTAAGCACTGAAACTCTTCTCTTATCACTAACTGACCATCTCACCATGGGCTTGGACAAAGGACAATCGTTCCTACTAATTCTACTGGACTTGTCGGCAGCCTTCGATACGGTCAATCATGCCACCCTCCTCAACCGCCTTTCAGACATTGGAATTACAGGCTCTGCTTACACTTGGTTCAAGTCTTTCCTCTGTAACAGAGGCTACAAAGTTAAAATCAATAATAAAGAATCTCCCCGCTACAATTCCTCACAAGGAGTTCCTCAAGGCTCCTCACTATCCCCAACCCTTTTCAACATATACCTTCTTCCTCTATGCCAACTGTTAACCAACCTACAACTAAAACATTTCTTATACGCCGACGACGTACAAATCTTGATACCCATCAAAGAAACCATCTCTAAACCCTCAAATACTGGGAAAACTGCCTACAAGAGATCAACCAACTCCTCGCTAACCTAAACCTGATTCTAAACTCGGCCAAAACAGAACTCCTCCTCATCTCCCCTGAAAATAGCAACTCCCCACACTCTGCAACAGTTAACACCATTGCTACACATGCAAGAGACCTAGGGGTAGTAATAGACAAACACCTGAACCTAAAAGCATTTATAAACAATACAACCAGGAACTGCTTCTACAAGCTGCAGGTAATCAAGAGAATGAAACCACTACTACACTTTCATGACTTCAGAACAGTCTTGCAATCAGTAATTTTCTCCAAGATGGACTACTGCAATTCAATATTGCTAGGTCTCCCAGCCTCATACATAAAACCACTTCAGATGCTACAGAACGCGGCAGCCAGAATTCTGACAAATTCCAGAAGAAGAGACCACATCTCGCCAATTCTATCTAATCTTCACTGGCTGCCAATACACTACAGAATCCTACACAAGTCCATCACCATCATCCACAAATCCATCCACTCACAGGCCCCTCTCAACCTCCAAATCCCCCTCAGAATGCACTCATCATCCAGACCTATCAGAGACGCCTACAAAGGCTCCCTGACCGTTCCTCCAACTAAATCTACACTCCATAAGGCACTCAGAGACCGGGCCTTTTCTACAGCGGGCCCCTCTCTTTGGAATACCTTACCACCGGACCTTAGACTTGAACCCTGCTTACCAACATTCAAAAAAAAACTTAAGACTTGGCTATTCAGGCAAGCCTTTCCGGAGTCAAATATCCATTGAGAGACCTCACTGCACAATGTTAATATCCATAAAGAGACATCACTGCACAATGTAAATAAGTTACCTCTGTAAATTTTACGCTACTATCCTTATTTCCTTCCTCTCCCAGTTCTACAACCTTGTTTTATTGTAACTTTTGCTTCCGTTGCACTTGTTAAAAGAACAGTTTTTGCACCCCCTGTTATATGTAAACCGGCATGATATGATCTTATCATGAATGCCGGTATAGAAAAACCTTAAATAAATAAATAAATAACTTTATAACTTGGTTAACAATTAATTTGAACTGGTTGAATTGACTATAGCTGGAGACAGCCAGTGCCTTCAACCGAGAAACGTCGACACCTGGTAGGATGGGTATCCTAGACCCGTGAATCACTCGCTCCCGGTGATGTCCCCGAGAATTCCATGAGTCCATCTGTCTACACTAAGGAAAACGAAATTATCAGGTAAGTAATTTATCCATTTCCTAGCGTGTAGCAGATGGACTCAGGACCAATGGGATGTATAAAAGCTACTCCCAAACCGGGTGGGAGGCTGCCCGTGACCCACTTAGTACTGCCCTTGCAAATGTTGTGTCCTCCCAAGCCTGAACATCCAGGCGGTAAAACCTGGAGGAGGTGTGGATGGAGGACCATGTCGCTGCCCTGCAGATCTCGGTGGGTGACAGCATCTTGGTTTCCGCCCAGGACATTGCCTGGGCTCTAGTAGAATGGGCCTTGACTTGTAAAGGCGGTGGCTTGCCTGCTTCTACGTAGGCTGCCCTGATGACTTCTTTGATCCAGCGGGCTATGGTTGCTCACGAGGCCGCTTCCCCTTGCTTCTTCCCACTGCGAAGGACGAATAGATGGTCCGTCTTTCGTACAAATTCCGACCTTTCCAGGTATCGGACTAGGAGCCTGCCAACGTTGAGATGGCATAGACTTCGAGCCTCTTCTGAATTCTTATGCTCATCTTGCGATGGTAGCGAGATGGTTTGGTTGAGATGGAAGTGAGACACCACTTTGGGGAGGAACGACGGAACTGTGCGTAACTGGATGGTTCCCGGGGTGAGTCTGAGGAATGGCTCTCGGCAGGACAGTGCTTGTAGCTCGGATATACGACGGGCCTAACAGACTGCCAGCAGGAAGGCTGTCTTCAGTGTTAATAGTCGGAGAGACAGGCCGCGGAGAGGTCTGAAGGAGGTTCCTGCTAGGAAATCTAGGACCAGGTTGAGATTCCAAAGAGGCACCGGCCACTTCAGGGGTGGTCGGATCTTTTGTACAGATGTATCAGCAAGACTGATACTTCACTTTCAATGCATAGCCAGCATGGCTCTCTGCTTCAACGGCAGGGGGGGAATGAAGAAAGGTGGATCTATATTCAGGCAACAACCAACAAGGACTGAATTACATAGTCTGGATAAACAGATAAGCATGGGTGTAGCTTGCTTATTGCGGTGGTTAATACCCCTAACTAATTAAGCTATTTCACTTAGATGCAGTTCCAACACTGCTCTCTACATTAATGGTGGGGGTGGAAGGGAAATAGAATAAAAAAGGTTACTAAGAGCCAAGAGAAACAGATAAGTATGTGAGAGAAAAAAAAAGTGTGAAAGCTTACTGGGCAGACTGGATGGGCCATTTGGTCTTCTTCTGCCATCATTTCTATGTTTCTATCTGCTTGACTCCTTTCAGAAAGCAGGAGACATCCGGGTGAGAGGCTATGCTGCCGCTCTCGCTCTTGGTTCCGTAGCAGGACAATGTGGCCAACTGTACCTTGATGGAGTTGAGAGACAATCCCTTCTGTAGGCCGTTCTGTACGAATTCCAAAATCGCGGGAATTTTGACCGAGCATGGTATGATGTCGTGGTCCTCGCATACTCTCCAAATCCTTATGTATGTTAGGGATGTGGAGAACTTGCGTGCTCGGAGAAGGGTGTCAATTACTGCCCCCGAGTATCTGCTCTTCCTTAGGCGAGTCCTCTCAATGGCCAGACCGTAAGAGAATCGAGCTGGATCCTCGTGGAGGATTGGTTCCTGTTGGAGCAGGTCTGTGTGGAGGTAGCAGCAGGGGGCTCTCTGTCAGTAGTCTTCGCATGTCTGCATACCACGGTCTTCTTGGCCAGTCCGGGACCACTAGAAGTAACTGGTCCCCTGTGGTGTTCTATCTTGTGGATGATTGCACCCAACAGCGGCAACAGCAGGAAGGCGTATAACAGAGTCTCCTGTTGCCAGGTCTGTACCAGGGTATCAATTCCCTGGGATTGGGGTTCCCACCTGCGGCTGAAGAAACTGGGTACTTGGGCGTTGGACCAGTTTGCCAGGAGGTCCATGGTTAGTGTTCCCCAGCGGTTTACTATCAATTGGAATGCTGTGGTTGAAAGCCTCCATTCTCCTGGATCTAGACTTTCTCTGCTGAGGTAGTCCACACCGACGCTGTCTTTCCCGGCAATGTGGACGGCCGAGATCTCTTGAAGATTCGCTTCTGCCCATGACATTAGGAGGTCTATTTCCAGAGACACCTGTTGGCTTCTGGTTCCTCCCTGACGGTTGCTGTAGGCCACTGTTGTGGTGTTGTCCGACATTACTCTGACCACTTTGTCTCGGAGTCTGTGAACGAACCTTAGGCAGGCTAGTCTGACTGCTCGGGCTCTAGGCAATTGATGTTCCATCCCTGACTCTTCTTTGTTCCATTGCCCGTGGGCGGTTAGCTCCTGGCAGTGTGCTCCCCATCCTCATAGGCTGGCATCCGTGGTGAGTAGGATCCAGGTTGGTGAGGATAGTCTCGTTCCCTGGCTCAGATGGGCTTCATGTAGCCACCATCGTAGTTGGGCCCGAACTCTGTGCGGGAGCTGAAGCCGTATGGTGTAGTTCTGGGACAGTGGATTCCATCGTGATAGTAGTGAGCGTTGTAGGGGTCTCATGTGAGCTTGTGCCCATGGCACTACTTCCATTGTGGATGCCATGAGGCTGAGAACTTGTAGGTAATCCCATGCTGTGGGGCGAAGTTCGCTCAACAGAGTTCATAACTGGGTCATCAGTTTTGATCTCCTTCTCAGTGTCAGGATGACCTTGTCTTGTTTGGTGTCGAACCTGACTCCCAAGTATTCTAGAGATTGGGAGGGCTGCAGGCAGCTCTTGTTTGTGTTGACCACCCACCCAAGGCTCTCCAGTAGAGTTTTGACTCTGTTGGTTGCCTGGTGGCTTTCCTCTGGGGATTTTGCTCTGATCAGCTACTCATCTAGATAAGGCTGCACGCAGATTCCTTCCTTCCTCGGTGTTGCTGCCGCCACCACCACTATGATCTTGGTGAATGTCCGGGGTGCAGTGGCTAACCCGAAACGTAGTGCCCGGAACTGGTAGTGACGGTCCAGGATCGAGAAGCGTATAAAATGCTGATGCTCTTGATGGATCGGAATCTGTAGGTAGGCTTCCTACAGATCCAGGGATGTAAGGAACTCTCCCGGTTGTATCACCCTTATTACCGAGCGTAGGGTTTCCATGCGGAAGCGAGGAATCTTCAATGATGGTTGACCATCTTGAGGTCCAGGATGGGTCTGAACGTTCCTTCTTTCTTGAGGTCGATAAAATAGATGGAATAATGTCTAGTATTCATTTGTTGTGGAGGCACCGGTGTTATAGCCTCTAAGGCTAGCAATCTGGTCAGTGTAGCTTCCACAAACATGTCCGGAGGGAGGTGGTGGAAATCCAGGTAATATCCCTCTCGAATGATCGATAGGACTCACTTGTCTGAAGTTATCTCTACCCATCTTTGGTAGAATAGGGCAAGTCTGCTCCCTATGGCTTCTTCCTTTGGATGGGTCGGCTGATTTTCATTGTGGGGTGTGGCTGGGGCCAGAGCCCGAGCTGGCACCCCTTTTGTTGTGCTTGTTCCGAAAGGACTGGCTCTGACCTGAGGGGCGGGCCGCTTGATATGTGCTTCTATATGGGTTGAAGCGCTGTGATCCTCTGCCCCTGGAGGTTCGGGGGAAAGATCGCTAGTTTCTCTTATTCCTGTCCTCCGGTAGCTGCGGCAGTGGGGAATCGCCCCATTTGTTGGCTAATTTCTCTAGTTCGCTTCCGAACAGGAGTGTTCCCTTGAAAGGCACCTTGTGAGTCTCGTTTTGGAGGATGCGTCGGCTGACCAGTTTCAGAGCCAGATTTGTCTTCTCCCTGCCACGGCAGATGACACTCCTCTAGCTGCTGTGCGTACCAGATCAGAAGCGGTGTCCATGAGGAATGATACAGCTGGTTCCAGGGCCTCCCCAAGAGTGTTGTTCCTGGTTTGTGCTAAGCAGGCGCATGTCACCACGGCACAGCAGGCCGCGATCTGTAAAGCCATAGCGGAGACGTCAAAGGACTGTTTGAGAATAGATTCCAGACGTCTGTCTTGAGCATCCTTGAGTGCTGTTCCTCCCTCCACCGGGATAGTAGTGCGCTTCGAGACCATGCAGACCATGGCATCCATTTTCGGACATGCCAGGAGATCTTTGGCGGCTGGGTCCAGAGGGTACATGGCTGCCAGACGGCCCCCTTTGAATGTAGTTTCCGGGTCAATTAGTTGCTGGACAGCTTGTAATAGTGGGAAATGGCGGGAGGTCTGACGGAGTCCTTCTAATAGTGGGTTCATCTTAGGTTCCTCTGAGGCACTTGTGCCTGGGATAGCAAGCTCTTTTAAGCTGTGTGTGACCAGGTCTGGAAGCTCGTCCTTGGTGAAGAAGCGTCTCATGGTTCGGTGGGGCTCTGTCCCAGGAGGGAGTTCCCCTTCCTCCAGGGGTTCTGAATCCTCATCTCAGTTGTCCGTGTCACCGAAGGTGGGGCTTCTGGGTGGTGGGATCACTTTCCTGGGTATAGAGGGTCCCGGCCTGTTGAGATCCTCTGGTGGAGCCTGTGGCCGTATTATAGGAGGCCCCAGTTGCATGTGGATGAAGATATGCAGACCTTTTAAGAATTCCACCCAGAAGATAGATGCTGGGTCTAGACTAAGGGGCGCAGTGTCCCTCAAGAGCCCCGTTTGAGGGGGGGTCCCGCTGTGCAATGCTAGGTCCGGCGTACTGCTCAAGAGGCTGGAGCCCAGTACCGGCTGGGGAGGGCCATGAGTTGGATCCCCTAGGGCCTCTTCGCACTGTATACACAGGGTCGTGGCCTCCTCATGCTGTGCAGCTATATTATGGCATGCTGGGCAAAGGCCCCGAGCTTTGAGTTTACTTTCCACTGGTGCCATGGCTTGTGCGCGTAAAATACAGTTGTGCGCTCCAGTGTGCGTCGAAGTTGTGCGCGTAGGTTTGGTGTGCGCTCAAGGAGATGTGCGTGCTGTTGTGTGCACAGGTCGAAGTTATGCGCCAGTCACAGTAAGCGCTTGGCTATGCGCGTCGCTTGTGCGCCCGGTACTTGCACAAGGTATTTGTGCGCACAGCTCGCCTCCGTGCGCACGGATCGAAACGGCGGACAAGGCGGCGAACAAAGCAAAATGGTGACGGCAACCATGCGGACGATATGGCAACCACCTTGGAGGGTCTCCACGTGAGAGGACCCTCGGATCTGACCGGGTTCTAGCCCTGCTAGGGCAGATCAACCAGGTGGCACTGGTCCCGGCTGGTGACCTGTGCGGCTCCTCGAGCTTCGGAGACCGGTACATGAGGAAGAAAACAAAACTTGCAGGATCTTACAAGAAGAAAAGGCTTCTACAGCTCCAGAAACTTCCAGTGCAGTAACTGTGAGTGCAAATAACCATGACTTTCAGGCACTGTGGAAAAAATGAGACTGAAGGGCCCTATCTGATGCAGGGCGGTGGCTAGGGCTGAAAATACTCAGTAGAACATGCTGGAAAATTGGGCATCGAAATGGCAGATGAAATTTAATGTGGATAAGTGCAAGGTGATGCATATAGGGAAAAATAACCCATGCTATAGTTACACAATGTTAGGTTCCATATTAGGAGCTACCCCTCAGGAAAAAGATCTAGGCGTCATAGTGGATAACACTATTGAAATCATCGGTTCTGTGTGCTGCGGCAGTCAAAAATGCAAACAGAATGTTGGGAATTATTAGAAAGGGAATGGTGAATAAAACATAAAATGTCATAATGCCTCTGTATCGCTCCATGGTGAGACTGCACCTTGAATACTGTGTACAATTCTGGTCACCGCATCTCAAAAAAGATATAACTGCGATGGAGAAGGTACAGAGAAGGGCGACAAAAATAAGGGGAATGGAACAGCTCCCCTATGAGGAAAGACTAAAGAGGTTAGGACTTTTCAGCTTGGAGAAGAGAAGGCTGAGGGGGGATATGATAGAGGTGTTTAAAATCATGAGAGGTCTAGAACGGGTAGATGTGAATCGGTTATTTACTCTTTCAGATAACAGAAAGACTAGAGGGCACTCCATGAAGTTAGTATGTGGCACATTTAAAACTAATCGGAGAAAGTTCTTTTTCACTCAACGCACAATTACACTCTGGAATTTGTTGCCAGAGGATGTGGTTAGTGCAGTTAGTGTAGCTGTGTTTAAAAAAGGACTGGATAAGTTCTTGGTGGAGAAGTCCAATACCTGCTATTAATTAAGTTGACTTAGAAAATACCCACTGCTCTTACTAGCAACAGTAACATGGAATTGACTTAGTTTTCGGGTACTTGCCAGGTTCTTATGGCCTGGATTGGCCACTGTTGGAAACAGGATGCTGGGCTTGATGGACCCTTGGTCTGACCCAGTATGGCATGTTCTTATGTTCTAAAACTTCTAGAATCTTTGAAATTAAAGTTCTGTGCCAGGCTCCATCTGATGATGTACCATGCAAGGACCTCCATCCTGCTTGTCCTCAAATATGAGAATAGCACCCTGAGAAACCTCTCTCCCAATAGTATCCATAGCCCTAGAAACCCTTCCCAGAGGAACCAAAGAGTGGGTTCTATACCTCTTGGCATTTTTGAGAACAGATTCAACTGCCACACTAATCTGAGATCATTGAATCTGTTAAGAACATAAGAAAGAACATAAGAAAATGCCATACTGGGTCAGACCAAGGGTCCATCAAGCCCAGCATCCTGCTTCCAACAGTGGCCAATCCAGACCACAAGAACCTGGAAAGTACCCAAAAACTAAGTCTATTCCATGTTACCATTGCTAATGGCAGTGACTATTCTCTAGGTGAACTTAATAGCAGGTAATGGACTTCTCCTCCAAGAACTTATCCAATCCTTTTTTAAACACAGCTATACTAACTGCACTAACCACATCCTCTGGCAACAAATTCAAGAGTTTAATTGTGCGTTGAGTAAAACAGAACTTTCGCCGATTAGGTTTAAATGTGCCCCATGCTAACTTCACGGAGTGCCCCCTAGTCTTTCTACTATCTGAAAGAGTAAATAACCGATTCACATCTACCCGTTCTAGACCTCTCATGATTTTAAACACCTCTATCATATCCCCCCTCAGTGGTCTCTTCTCCAAGCTGAAAAGTCCTAACCTCTTTAGTCTTTCCTCATAGGGGAGTTGTTCCATTCCCCTTATCATTTTGGTAGCCCTTCTCTGTACCTTCTCCATCGCAATTATATCTTTTTTCGATGCGGCGACCAGAATTGTACACAGTATTCAAGGTGCGGTCTCACCATGGAGCGATACAGAGGCATTATGACATTTTCCGTTTTATTCACCATTCCCTTTCTAATAATTCCCAACATTCTGTTTGCTTTTTTGACTGCCGCAGCACACTGAACTGACAATTTCAATGTGTTATCCACTATGACACCTAGATCTCTTTCTTGGGTTGTAGCACCTAATATGGAACCCAACATTGTGTAATTATAGCATGGGTTATTTTTCCCTATATGCATCACCTTGCACTTATCCACATTAAATTTCATCTGCCATTTGGATGCCCAATGTTCCAGTCTCACAAGGTCTTCCTGCAATTTATCACAATCTGCTTGTGATTTAACTACTCTGAACAATTTTGTGTCATCTGCAAATTTGATTATCTCACTCGTCATATTTCTTTCCAGATCATTTATAAATATACAAGCCGTTAAGCCCGTTAAAACGGGCTACATCCCTCTGTCTCTCACCTCCCCCTCTTTCTCTCTCCCCTCACTCTTCACCACCCCCTCCCTCACCCACTCCTCCCCACCCTCCCTCTCCTATCACTCAGTCCCTCCCTCCCACTCAGTCTCACTCACTCCCTCCCCCCTCTCTCCCTCCCTCTCACTCACTCAGTCCCACTCACTCTCACTCAGTCCCCACTCCCTCCGTCCTCTCCCTCAGTCCCACTCCCTCCCTCCCTCTCTCTCCCTCAGTCCCACTCCCTCCCTCAGTCCCTCCCCCTCACTCAATCCCTCCCTCCCACTCAGTCACTCCCTCCCCCCTCCCTCTCACTCACTCAGTCCCACTCACTCTCCCTCAGTCCCACTCCCTCCCTCTCCCAGTCCCACTCCCTCCCACTCCCTCCCTCTCACTCAGTCCCTCCCCCTCACTCAATCCCTCCCTCCCACTCAGTCCCTCCCTCTCACTCAGTCACTCCCTCCCACTCTCTCTCTCCGTCCCTCCCTCCCACTCAGTCCGTCCCTCCCTCTCTCTCTCTTCTCCCTCCCTCGCTACCGCCCGCTACCGCCGTCGCCGCTACCGCCGTCGCTACCGCCGCCACTCGCTACCGCCGTCGCCGCCCGCTGCCGGTACCGCCACCGCTCGCTACCGCCGCTGCCGCCCGCTGCTGCCACTGGACGCCGCCATTTTTTTTTCTTTCTGAAGCTGCCTCAGAGCGACGTGCTCGCCCGCACATGCGCGGTAGAGCTGGTCTCTACTGCGCATTTGCGGGCCGTCGGTCACAGGCCATTTATAAGGTAGATTGAAAAGTAAGGGTCCCAATACAGATCCCTGAGGCACTCCACTGTCCACTCCCTTCCACTGAGAAAATTGTCCATTTAATCCTACTCTCTGTTTCCTGTTTTTTAGCCAGTTTGCAATCCACGAAAGGACATCGCCACCTATCCCATGACTTTTTACTTTATTTATTTAGCATTTGTTTATGTACCGAGGTATAGCAGAGTTGCCTTCACTCCGGTTTACATACAGAAACAACATGTTACATTGAACGATGTATGAAGTTTAACAATTTAAAATTAACGATAAATAAAGACATAACAAGGAGAATGTATAGCAAGATAACACAGGATAGAACCCTGATGTACATATATCTCATGAAGTATTGAAGGGCATCTGTATCATTGAAACAGGGAGATTGGAAAATAGCAGAAAATATAAAAGTATTTTAAAGTCATTGAGAGCTATCTTTAAAAGATTGGCTGAGTAGCCAGGGTTTTATGTCTTTTCCTAGAAGCCTCTCATGAGGCTTTTAGTCTTTTCCTAGAAGCCTCTCATGAGGAACTTTGTCAAACGCCTTCTGAAAATCCAAGTATACTACATCTACCGGTTCACCTTTATCCCCATGTTTATTAACTCCTTCAAAAAAGTGAAGCAGATTTGTGAGGCAAGACTTGCCCTGGGTAAAGCCATGCTGACTTTGTTTCATTAAACCATGTCTTTCTATATGTTCTGTGATTTTGATGTTTAGAACACTTTCCACTATTTTTCCTGGCACTGAAGTCAGGCTAACCGGTCTGTAGTTTCCCGGATCGCCCCTGGAGCCCTTTTTAAATATTGGGGTTACATTTGCTATCCTCCAGTCTTCAGGTACAATGGATGATTTTAATGATACGTTACAAATTTTTACTGTTCTCAGAAAGACGTAGGTATATTCCCACGAATACTGAAAGCCTGATTTATTGCAGTCTGCAGAGGACTCTCTTGGTGCTCCGTCCTCAGTTAGTGGGTCTTGGACCGGTGCAGCTGGCTGTCTGGGCCTAGACCTGAGGAACTTCAGCATTTCCGGGAAGCTTCTCTCGAGGAGCCAGAAATCAGCAGTGGGCCACCCATCATTGACTCTGATGCCCAGCTGAGAGGAATGACAGCAAAAGGAACCTAGAAAACCATTTAAAAAAAAAAAACAAAACCTTCCCTAAGGAACTATGAGGAATTAAACTATGGGACTCTGCAATGAACAGCTTAAGCTGAAGCAAAAAAGCGTGAAAAAAAACCATACAAACACTTCAGAAGGAAAAGAAAGAAAAATTGATGAGGCTCAATCCACAACCTATGGGCTTAATAGAAAAAGAGATTAAAGGGACTCCACTTGGACATGAGGCATAATGGTATAAAATGGGCATGCCCAGTTAAGCTCAGTCAAAGTTCTAGAAACTTTGAGATAGTTTTTCTATGCCGGGCTCCATCTGATGATGTCACCCATGTATGAGGACTGCCATCCTCGGAGAATGGCAGCTCCACTGGCTGAACTTTTCAATGCATCTTTAGAGTTGGGTATAGTTCTGGAGGTCTGGAGATAAGCAGATGTGTTTCCTCTTTACAAAAGAGAAAGTAAAGAAGAGGCTGGGAATTATAGGCAGGTTAGGATGACCTCTGTGGTGAGCAAATTATTGGAATTGCTATTAAACAGAGAATAGTGCAGTTTCTGGAATTCAATGGATTGCAAGATCCGAGGCAGAAATGTCTTGTCAGAAGAATCTAATCAATTTCTTTGACTGGGTGACCAGAATATTGCATAAGGGGAGAGCGCTAGATGCAGCATACTTGGATTTCAGTAAAACCTTTGACATGGTTCTCCTAGGCAACTTATAAATAAATTGGGCGTCCTTGGTATGGGCTCGAAGTGATTGACTGAGTTAGAAACTGATTGAGTGGGAGGCAACAAAGAGCAGGGGTAAACAGTGTTTACTCCGAGGAGGGGGTCATTACTATCAGTTTGTCGCAAGGATCGGACCTGTTCTTTTTAACATTTTTCTGAGCAACATTGCAGAAGGATCGTCTGGAAAGGTGTCTTTTTGCCACCGATACCAAAATCTGCAAGAGGGTAGACAGGAAGGTGTGAAAAATATGAGACAGGATCTAGTGAAGCTCAAGAAATAATCTAGGGTCTGACAGCTAAGATGTAATGCTAAAATATGCAGAGTTGTGCATTTAGGTAGCAAAGACCCAAGGGATAGGTACAGTATAGCGAGTGAAATTTTTCTAAGGTTGAAGTAAAGGCAGGATATAAGAGTGATAGCTTCTGATAATCTTAAGGTAGATAAGATGACAGCAAAAGCCAGAAAGATACTTAGGAATGCATCGGGAGAGGAATGGTCAGCAGAAAAGAGGAGGTAATATTGCCCCTTGTGTAGATCCCTGTGTGCAATTCTGGAGATCGCACCTTCAAAAGGATATAAATCAATTGGATAGGATGCCTAATAAAATGACCAGTGGTCTTTGTTCTAAAGCATATGAGGTCAAACAAAGACTGAACACGTACCCTAGGGGAAAGGCAAGAGGGGAAATCTGATAGATGTTTAAATACCTCCAAGGTTTCCATGCACAGAAATTGGGCCTCTTTCAGTGGAAGGGGTCTTGGGATGAAGGTGAAAGAGGGCAGATACAGGAGTAATCTAAGGAAATAATTATTTACAGAGTTGCTGGATGCATGGAACAGCCTCTCCATGGAGTTGGTGGAGACAAGGACAGTATCCAAATTCAAAAAAGCATGAGAAACAGAGAATCTCTGAAGTAGGGATTGTAAAGCGGAATATTTGGAGTGGATGGCAGATTAGATAAATACATGGTCTTTTTCTGCTGTTATATTTCCCTTTTCCATGATTTCAGAGTTCAAATAAGCAACCAAAGAACAGATTGTGCATCTTGTAGGGATGAACTCTTTATTAGCCAATTATTGAGATATGGGAAAACAGATTCCCAGTCTGCATAGACATGCTGTAACCACTGTTATCCACTTTGTGGCTGCCACAAGGCCAAACAGAAAAATCTGCCACTGGTAATGCTGAAAAGTCAGCCTGAATCGAGAATCTTCCTGTAACTGGGATAGATCATTATGTAAGTATGCGTATCTTTGAAATTTAGTGAGCTCAGCCAGTTGTTCTTGTCCAGAGCAGAAGAATGGTGCCTAGGGAACTCATCTTGAAATTCTCTTTCAACAGTTTGTTTCAATCTGGAACTGTAACAGAGCTGGTCCATGCACGATCAGCTAACAGTTTTCTAGAACATGCTTGTCAGAGCCAGCTCTCTGCAGTCATAACAGCATTTTCCATGTATCAGTATTTACTTCACATTTAAACTTTCCACTTTCTTTCCTGAGATATCAGGATCCCCCCACAGAGTGGTACATTAGTAGTTAGGTATACGCTAGCCCAATTTCATGGGATCACATAGCATGTTTCCCAACTCTATCTGTTTGCAGATTTAAAAGTCCTAAAACAAAATGCAAGCATTTCTGCTCCTGAGTCCAGGTACGCCTCTGGTTCTATCCGTCTCTCTCTGGCTTTCTGTAATTAGCCCCAGCTGGAGGATCCTAATTAATTCTCTGCCAAGGATCTCGAAACTATATTTCCAAGCAGCCCTGTGCTTTCTATTACTTCTGGCTTTACAATCCCCTAGCCAATTCCTGTTTACTTTTTTCACCCCTTGAAGCAGTATCCCCCTGGACTCCCTCTGCTTTCTAAAGTCTCTAATGGTCCTGTCTCTCCTGGCTGCTTCTGCCTGTGTGAAACCCCTGTGATGCCGGGCGAGAGACTGATGTGCATACACCAAGAGAGGGACCTCAGGGGGAGATCTGATGATCTGAAGGTATCGAAGCAATGTGACAAGGCGGTGGCTAAGGCCAGAAGGATGCTGCACTGCATAGAGAGAGGCATAACAAGAAGAAAAAGGAGGTGATAATGCCCCTGTACAGGTCTTTGGTGAGGCCTCTTCTGAGTTTTGGAGACCGTATCTCAATACGGATAGAAAATGGTGTGGGGTCTACACAGAAAGACTTATGAAGTGAGACTGGAAGACCTAAATATGTATACCTTGGAGCAGTGGTTCTCAACCTTTTTCCCATCGTGACACACCTGACAGATTACGCTCACATGTGTGACATACTGCTCATTACAATTCATGGCGGAAATAAAAAATAAAGGTCCAGTATTATTTTTATTGTTAAGAATGACACAAGGAAAAGATATGTATTCTGTCTGAACAGAAATTGCATAATTAGTAAACATCCCACACCAAAACAGAACCAATTTCCAGCACTTAACAGTAACCACCTTACCTAAGAAAAGGCAACACTGAAAATATTACATCAGGCTTTAAGACACCAATACATCTCCTATTAGGAAACCGGAGCAAGTCAGGCTGCTATAGAGCCCTACACAGAAATTACACGCCAGCATAAAACCTAACCTGAATCACATGTGCTGACCTCACCTAAAAAAGAATAAAGAGACCAGAACGCATAACTAGAAGCATGCAGACAAAAACTGAACTGGAAACCGCAACAAGCCAGAGTCTCTGCATGCAGTGTAATAAAGGAAAAAAGAAACATCATCCATCCTTATAAAATAAATCAAGAAATATAAAATCAGTAGCAGTAAAACCATACTAACAAAAAGAACAGATTATTTCAAAACAGCTGATGAATGGAATATCCAATAATTAAAAACTCATCATTAGCTATACAGGTTACAAGACATTAGCTATACAGGTTACAAGAAGTATTTGGTTACCAAAGTTGGGAACCATTAGCTATACAGGTTACAAGATGATCAGTTGTATTACTTGCTTGATGTTAGCTTGTTCTTTTCCCAATTGTACTTTCCACATCAAAAGCCTGCTGTTCAGATGCTTATACCTTGTATTATACGGACCGGTTTTCATGGTTAGTCCTATTCATGCACTGTACAATATGGTTTGTACTCTTATGAAAACTAATAAAAAGATATACAAAAAAAAACAAACCTCATATCAAAAATTTCTAGATACCAATAAAATATTTCAAAATAGCAGACACAAAGACCCAGTAATGAAAAATAATGATACAAAAAGTTTTTGCTCTGCATACCTGGGAATGTTTGATATCCAGGTGTCCTGAGATTGTTTTGAATTAGCAGGAGGAGGAATGGTTGCTTGCAACTTTCTCCTCTCTCTCACACTGGCTCTCAATCACTCACATATACACATGCTTTTTCTCTCTCACTTATATAGGCTCTTAATTACACATTTACACACATGCTGTCTGTCTTTTCACGCTTACACACACAGGCTTTCAATCACACACATACATGCCGTCTTTTTCTCTCACACACACTCTCATTCACATGCTTAACATATGCGCTCTCTCTTTCTCTCAATCACATTCTCACATGCTTCCTCACCTAAACCAGCTCTCAATCACAAACAGACACACATGCTCTCTCTCTTACTTATACACACAGGCTTTTAAATCATACATACACATACATGATCTCTCTCACACACAAAGGATCTCAATCATACACACATACTCTTTCACACAAACAGGTTTTCAATCACAAACTTACACATACAAGTTCCCAATCGTAAACTTACATTCATGCTCTCTCTCTCACAGGCTGGCTCTCGATCACACACATACTCTTTCACATATACAGGCTCTCAATCATTCACATACATGCTATCTCACTCACACACACACACACACACACACAGGATCTCAAACACACATGCATGCTCATTCACTCACTCTCCCCCCTCCCCCAAACTAGCGGCAGCAGCAGCCTCCTCCCAACCCTAAAGGCAGCAGCAACCTCCTTCATTTTCAGCCCTCGCGGAGAAAGGAGTCCCATCGGCCTCAAGGGTTGACATTCATTTTACTCCGAGGTGCGCTGCTCATCCTTCAGGCCATTCCTCTCTTCTTTTCTTCAGGCCAATGCTGCCCGCACTAGCATGGTCTCTTCTTTCCACGCACACACCTGCTGCTCACCACTTCCTCTTCCGGGGCGTGGGAAGAAGAGAGCATGCTGGTGCCGCTGACTCCAGATGTCCTGCCGTGTTCCGCCCAGGCTTTCAGCACTTTAAGCCTGGGCGGAGGACCTATTTTGCTTGGGTAGGGGGAGCAGCTGGGTCAGTGGGACCAGGAAGTGTGGCAACACACCTGCGTGCTCTTGGCGACACACTGATTGAGAACTGCTGCTTTCGAGGACAGGAGAGACAGAAATGATACAGACAAATACCTTAAAGGTATAAATGCTGTACAAGAATCAAACCTTTTCCAATGGAAAGGAAGCTGTAGAGTCAGGAGTCATGATTTGAAACTCCAAGGAAGGAGATTTAGGAATGATGTTGGGGATAAAGGGGCGGAGCCAAGATGGCGGCAGGCTAACGCTGGCGGGTTGAGTTGCTCGTGGTTTTCCTCCGAAACTGAAACTTTCCTTTCAAGAATGCCCCCTAAGAGAAAAGGACACGTGAGGGTATTTCCCTCCATACCCCCGACCATACCAGGGCAACGTAGAATCCCTGAACTCGCCGCACTTTACCCTATAGGGGAAAGCAAAACCCCCACTGAGGATTTGCGGTTGGGAGCAACAAATGCCTCTGGGGAAACATCTCTGAGTCCCCCGGACTTGCGACAGCCGATTGCACCAGGACTGTTACCCTCGGAGGAGACCATGGTGTTGAAAGCGGAACCAAAGTGCACCGCCGAAACACCGGAGGGAATGGATCCTGCAGGGAGACATTTGGAGAGTGCAGACACTGGGGAAGACCTGGAATTGCTGGGAGCCGTGGCCCCATTCCTGCCTGACCTCGGTGAGAGGGGTGAGTCGCCTTGTATGGAAGTACATGGGGGGCTCATGGCAGAGGAAGAAATGCTGGGCTTACAGGGAGGAACAGCGATCAAAGGCCGCCCCAAGCTGGACTTGGTTACTCTTGACTCCCTTTGGGAGTTAGTAGCTTCATATGACCTCACTTTTCAGGGGTTTACAAAGCAGTTAAATTCGATGTTGGGGAAACTGGACAAAGTAACTCAAGAACATAATGGTATGATAAAGGAAAATACAAACAAGATAAATGTGATTCAAGAAGAAGTGAAGTCGACGCAAAAATTATGTCAAACTTTAATCCAGGATAAGCAAGTGATGAATAGAAAAATGGACGCTTTAGAAAACAGACTAAGAAGATTAAACTTAAGGATTTTAAACTTCCCTAAAGTTATAGGGGAGCAACCTCAAGTCACTCTGAGGAAGTATATGATGGAGACTTTAAAAATTCCATCAGAACATTTACCATCTATTAATAAAGTCTATTTTCTTCCTTATAATAGAGCTAGAGAGAGGAACCAGCCACAGTTAGACTTGAATAATTTAACTGATATCCTGGCATCTTCAATAGAAATATATGAAAGGTTGACTTTACTTATTTCATTGGTTATAGAAGCTGATGTAAGTTTCTTAATGAAGCATTATTTTCAACATATGGGAGAGGATTTCATGGGTCAACGAGTTCAGGTTTTTCCAGACTTGTCAAAGGTAACCCAGGAAAGGAGGAAAGCCTTTCTCTATGAGGCAGGAACTAAATACAATAGGGGCCAAATTACTTTTTAGATATCCATGCAAATGTATAGTTACTTATAATAAAGATGTTTATATATTTTTTGCCCCGGAACAGCTAAGGGTATTTATAGACTCTAGGAAAAGGGCATATATAACCTCCTCTCCTATAGAGGGCCAAGGGGAATAAATGCAAGTCTAAATATGTTTTTGGGGTAAAGATAGAACCAGTTATGCTTTTACTATTGTATTTCATTATATAATGTTCTCCCAATAATTTCTTTCTCCGCCTCTCTCAAATTTACAAATTGTGGTCTAATATTTTGAGTTTATAATTACTTAAAAGAAAATGGATGTATGTAAAGAAATATGTTACTGTTTTCTGTTCAAAGTATATCTTTGTTGATTAATTGAAAATGAATAAAATATATTAAAAAAAAAAGGAATGATGTTGGGAAATATTTCTTCACAGAAGGGGTGGTGGATGCATAGAATGCCCTCGCAGAAGAGGTAGTGAAGACAGTAATGGAACTGTAAAGGGCACTGGATAAACAGAGAGGATGGAAACAAAGAAAACCTTTGTCATTTTAGAACAGGGGTATCAATTTTTGTCAGTTTTCTGAATAGGGGTAACCTGCATGGAACAGCAGTAACTAACCTTAACAAAAGGCACGGGGGTAGCCTGCACATGGATGCAATTACTACCCTTAACAGAAGGCATGGGGGTGGGAGCCATAGTTACTGCGCTTAACAGATGAAGTGGGAGTAACTTGCACACAGAGGCCGTGTAAAGGAGTAGAAAGAAAGAAAGAAAGAAAAAAGAAAGAAAGAAAATGCCATACTGGGTCAGACCAAGGGTCCATCAAGCCCAGCATCCTGTTTCCAACAGTGGCCAATCCAGGCCATAAGAACCTGGCAAGTACCCAAAAACTAAGTCTATTCCATGTTACCATTGCTAATGGCAGTGGCTATTCTCTAAGTGAACTTAACAGCAGGTAATGGACTTCTCCTCCAAGAACTTATCCAATCCTTTTTTAAACCCAGCTACACTAACTGCACTAACCACATCCTCTGGCAACAAATTCCAGAGTTTAATTGTGCGTTGAGTAAAAAAGAACTTTCTCCGATTAGTTTTAAATGTGCCCCATGCTAACTTCATGTAGTGCCCCATAGTCTTTCTACTATCCGAAAGAGTAAATAACCGATTCACATCTACCGGTTCTAGACCTCTCATGATTTTAAACACCTCTATCATATCCCCCCTCAGCCGTCTCTTCTCCAAGCTGAAAAGTCCTAACCTCTTTAGTCTTTCCTCATAGGGGAGTTGTTCCATTCCCCTTATCATTTTGGTAGCCCTTCTCTGTACCTTCTCCATCGCAATTATATCTTTTTTGAGATGCGGCGACCAGAATTGTACACAGTATGCAAGGTGCGGTCTCACCATGGAGCGATACAGAGGCATTATGACATTTTCCGTTTTATTCACCATTCCCTTTCTAATAATTCCCAACATTCTGTTTGCTTTTTTGACTGCCGCAGCACACCTAGCAGACGATTTCAATGTGTTATCCACTATGACACCTAGATCTCTTTCCTGGGTGGTAGCACCTAATATGGAGTATACAGGAGTATACAGGAGTATACAGGAGAAAACCCCAAAACACCTTAAAGGACTGGATCCAGAGATCTGGCCTGGACCACCTTTAGCCCAACACAGCAGGGAATCCTGGTCCAGGCAGATGTCGCTGGGAAGAAATATAACTAGCCAGGCCCAGGAGAAAGAAGGAAGCCTGGAGAAAGAGAATACTGCTGAACTATAAGTTTTAACACTCAGGGACATAGCGTGACTGCTGAAGTTGGTGGTGCATCAGAAAATTTGCTGCTGCCATGTGACCAGCTCTCTGAGCTGCTTCCCTAGACTGACATCAACAGAGGCTGGGTTTGAAAAGTCTCCGACATGGTAACACATTCAACAATGAGCCAGCCTTTGATGATGATATCAGGGTGTGGGAGGAGCAGAGGTTGCCAGAAGTAAGGAATAGCACAGTTGTCAGTTGTCATGATGGCTGAGTGGTCTAAGGCGCTGAATTAAGTGTTTTTTCTTCTCTGTGCTGGGTGTTCTGGTGTCATGGGTTACGTGCTTAAAAGGTCAGCCAGTGAAGCTTCCAGAACTTCTTTAGCTTCCCTTAATATACTCAGATGTGTCCTGTTCGGCCCCATTGCTTTATCTAATTTTAGATAGCTAATACATCACAGTCTTCTGAAAATCATTTCAGGTTACTATTTTCAGTGGTCACACTCCTGGCCCTTTCTCAATGAACACTGAACAGGAATATTTGTTAAGCAATTTTGATTTTTCCGTGTCAGTCTGTACATATTCCTCCCCATTACCTCTGAATATCACCATGCACAAGTGGTATTTCCTTCTATCATTAACATATCTAAAAGAAAGTAATATTTCCCCTTTAAACATATTAGCTATTTTTTATTCCATTTGAATCTTCACTCTCCTGACTATTTTCCCAGCTTTTCTTAGCTTTTTCAGAGATTGTTCTTTTTGCAATTTCTTGTAATTTATGAATGCTAACCTTTTTTTTTTCCTTTCCTTCTCAACCAGTTTCTAACTCAGTGAATTACTTTAGTTAGGGCTTACACCATTTGCCTGTGCAGAACCATGTCAAAGAGCTTACTTATTTCCAAATACACTAAATCTAGCACCTCCCAACTCTCTAGTCACCCAAAAAAAACAGAAGTCTCTTTTTTCACTTTATTTACTCTAATATAAAGGTTAGTTGCCCTTACAATATCTCCTTTTAGTTTTACCTTCTACTATTCTAATTCCCCTAAATTTTCCTATTCAGTTAACAACTCCTTGAGGTACTTCCCTATTTGTACAAAGTCAGTTTTCCTGAAGGCTACGATGCTCGTCTTTGAAGGAACCTTTACTGCATGCATTCTAATACTCGACCCCACACTATCCAGGGATCACCAGATCCCAGATGATCATCTATTTCAAGATAAGAAAAATGTTTCCCAGTGGTATGGACCAGTTCCAGTACTGCCCCTTCCCTCCCACCAGTTTATGGAACAGTTCTCCCATCGGGATCTTCCTGCAGCCTACTGAACAGGAATTGGCTGCCTGATGTCAATGAGTTCTGAAAAGGGATTGGTCAATATGACCCCTCTTTTCCCTTACCTGAACAGTATGATTCCTCCCTCTCGCTTACCTGCAGCAACTGGCCCTCTACATTTTAGCCATGCCCGTTGAATACCCCCCGTACTGCTTCTTTTTAACTGGGTAATGACATATTTAGCTAAAATTTAGCAGGAAAATGTGGGGACATTTTTAAATGCTGCATTTTGTCCAGCTAACTCCAAAAGTTATCCAGACAAATGCTTTGCACATTGACCTCCAGTGTTTTGTTTATGCAGACAATATAGAATTGTATTGATCCTTGGGTAAGGATCCAGCTACCTTGATTAGGAAGCTCTTGATCTGGAAGAGATCTTGAAATAGTCTTGCATTTTTTCATGCTGAACCCTCAAAAACTGAGATCATATGGGTCTGACTCTTCTTCTTTCTAGATGCCTGGTTGATAATAATCTTCTCATAAGCTCACAGGTAAAGAGTCAGGAAGTGGCACGAGACCTTGGATCTCAATGGTAGTGAATAGCTGCCGTTAAGCCCACAAACAATCCTCCCACCAGGTTCCCGCTATCATTTATTTATTTATTTAAATATTTTTATAGACAGACATTCGTTGGGAACATCATATCGGTTTACATTGAACATGAATGTAGCGTAACAGGGCTTTACAAGGAACTGAGTTAAACCAAATAATAGCTTGGAACAGTAATATTAGATAACATTGCCTAGGTTTTTAAAGTAACAACGTTTCCATACAAAGCAGTCTCCTCTCTCAAATATTTTCCCCTAGGAATTTGTTACTTATTATGCTTCACCAATAAACACCTCTCCTCCTCTGTCTGAGATTGCTCCCTTCAGTTGGCTTGGTTTGCTAATCAAGCCACCTCTTTGGCCCATGTGACAACTGCTGTCACCACCTACTCCACCTTCCTGCTGTTCAGCTGCTCAGGCCAATGACAGCAGAGGCAGTATCAGCAACTAGCATGGGCCTGCCTCTCTGCATCATATGGGCCACATGATGTGACCATCTCCTCGGCCATGCGGGCAAACAGGCAATACAAGGTAATGTCAAAAGGCAATGTCAAAAGGCCTATGGCTTCAACCCTTCTCATTAGTCCACACAAGTCATGGAGACTAGTTCCTCTTCTCCGGTCTGTTCAGGCTGCTGATGCTGCATATCCCTCAGGGGTAAGCACTATGCCTAAATGTTTGGTTTCCATGGTGACCTAGCACCTGGATTTTTGAGCCCTGCTATAAGGATGTGATTTGCTATATGTTTGTTTTTACAAGGAATGCACATTGTATTATCAATAGAAATATGGAATATTTAAAGGCATTAAAGAGTTTAGCCCTCTCTTTTCAGGTCACATGAATTCACTGCTATGTTACAAATAGATCTTTACATTCAGCCCATGAAAATTGCTGCAAATTCTATCAAATGGCAAAACTAGACAAAAAAAAAATACTCAAAAGAAAGTTTGTTTTGCTTTTTTTTTTTTTTTTTTTTAAATTAATATACCTAGCTCTCTTTGGAATAGCCTCCATCTAGACTTGCACATTTCAAGACTTAATCCATTTCAAAACTCTAGGAAGAGAGCAAAGAGGTATTTTTCACTTTGGCTTATTCTCACTTGTTAGATTTTAATCTATTCATGACCTTGTCTATTACTGTGTCATAGAAATACTAATGTCTACTCATTTATTTTTACTTTATTATTATTTATATATTTTGTTATTTTACTGATGTGTAACATATATTGCTGTTGAAATGTTATGTATCAATAATTTTATTGCAAATCTGCCTCAGTGCTTTAGGATAGGGCAGAATATAAAACAAAATAAACTAAATATGTACTTTTATGATAATTTTCTATGAAAAAATAGCTGGGTATTTTAACTTTGAGAAACAGCATAAAGTACACCTGCTAAAAGTGCCTTCATTCTTTGCACATGTTTTTTTGTGTTCACAGCTAAGAGGGTAAAATAGCCTGCATGCTTATGGAAGCGTCATGTGCATAGACTACTTTCCTCCAACCTAAATATGCCTCTGAGAACGCCTTCTCACAGTCAGACTAAAAGTGCATGAGTTATGGAAGATGGCACATACTTATAGCTGGACACAGGAGAACAATTTTCAGCCAAGCTATTTATCCAATAAATGGCTTTGGGAATTGTCCTCAGAATGGGAGAAAATTCTCAAGGAAATCAACAAGTTTTCTCAAGACAAATTTCAAACTATAATTTACTTTATCCAAAAATTCCAGTGCAAATATCCAATAGAATAGAGCCTCCAGTGTCACATTACCCAAAATTCCAGTGCAAATATCCAATAGAATAGAGCCTCCAGTGTCACATTACCCAAAATTCCAAAGTCACTGGCCTGGGAGTGTGTGTGTATAGGATTCTCTACCTACACAAAAGAAAGTATTTTATGTCAGATTTCACATTTGTGAGATCTTGAGGGAGCAGCTACAGTGCAGGATTGAGGTGCATTGGTAAAACTGTGCAGGTCTCAGTATTGGAATGTGGAAGGGCTACAGAGCAGGAATGAAGTGCACTAGTAGACCTCTGTATGTGTTTCAGTACTGGAACAGAAGGAATGAAAGGAAAGGGAGCTACAGAGTAACTATGAGGCCGTTTGTTGATCTCAGTACTGGAATAGCAAGAGGTGCTGCAAGGCAGGACTAAGGAGAGCTGGTGGGACTATATGGGATCTCAGTAATGGAATATCATGGAGATTGGAAGTACAGGAGTGAAATGCATTGACAAAGCTGTGTGTGGGTATCAATATTGGAAAAGCAAAGGAAGTTGAAGAGCTAGAATGAAGTGCATTGGCAGAACCACAGATGGGTCACAGTGCTGAAAGCTGAAGTGTTACCAGGAGTTCCAGACTGAGCTATTGCCAGAGCTCTCCTGAGAACAGGAACAATCTCTCGCACAGTTCGAATGGAGGCACAGAATTTGCAGAGTGGTTTGAAGAGGGACAGCTGGTCAATGTCTTGGAGAGCTCCACGCCCCTGTAAAACAGGCACATAGGAAAATTATGTTCTTACCTGATAATGTTCGTTCCTGTAGTACCAAGGATCAGTCCAGACTGCTGGGTTATGCCTCCCTTCCAGCAGATGGAGTCAGAGAGAAAACTGAAAGCACCCCCTAGATATACTGGTGTGCCACCTGCCATCCTTCAGTATAATTGATATCAAAGCAAAAGAAAAATAACATAATTCCTCCGCACACTTAGCCAACTAACCATGGCAACTGTCTAGATCAAGCAGTAAAATCTGCAGTAAAAATCTGAACAACAAACAATGCAAACACTAACCCTTTATGAATAAGGTACCAACCCCAAAATGAGATTTGTACTCACCCTGTCCAAAACGGAACAGCTATAGGAAAAAAGGATTCGAGCGGACTCTCCTGAAACACAATATCGGGCAGGCGTCTGGACTGATCCTTGGTACTACAGGAACGAAAATTATCAGGTAAGAACATAATTTTCCTTTCCCTGTACGTACCAGGATCAGTCCAGACTGCTGGGATGTACCCGAGCCACCTTAAATGGGGTGGGACCCAGAGAGTCCCGCTCGAATTACACTGCTGCCAAAGGAATCGGCCGATGGTCCTCGAACATCGACCCGATAATGTCGAGCGAAGGTATGCAGCGATTTCCACGTGGCCGCTCTGCAAATCTCCTGGGTAGAAACCAGCTGACTTTCTGCCCAGGAAGTCGATTGAGAACGTAGAGAATGGGCCTTGAGTCCTTCAGGAACCGGCTTACCACAACCAATGTACGTGGATGCGATTGACGTCTTCAACCAACGGGCAATAGTTGCTTTGGAGGCCTGCAGCCCCTTTCTGGGCCCCTGGCACAAAACAAACAGATGATCCGACCTCCTAAATTCATTAGTGACCTTCAAATATTGCAAGAGCACTCGACGAACATCTAAACGCTTCAACTCGAAGCCTTGAGAAGACTTTAGCTCCATCTCCGAGAAAGATGGCAGTTCCACAGACTGATTAACGTGAAAAGCCGATACCACCTTAGGCAAGAACGAAGGAACCATACGCAACGACACCCCGGAGTCTGAAATATGCAAGAACGGCTCTCTGCAGGAAAGAGCCTGTAGCTCCGAGACCCGACGGGCGGATGCGATGGCCACCAAAAACACAGTCTTGAGTGTTAGATCCTTTAAGGAGGCCCGCCGCAGAGGTTCAAAGGGGGCTACGGTGAGGCCCTTGAGAACCAAGTTCAAGCTCCACGAGGGACAAGGAGCTCTGAGAGGAGGGCGCAAGTTCCGGACACCCCGCAGGTATCTGGCAACATCTGGGTGACACGCTAGAGAGGATCCTCCAATCTTCCCTCTCAAACAACCCAGAGCCGCTACATGGACTCTCAGAGAACTGTACGCCAAACCCTTCTTCAGGCCATCCTGCAGAAACGTAAGGATATCCCCTACCGATGCCCAGTAGGGGATATCCTTACGTGATAGATATCCTACGTGATAGAACTTCCGAGGCAGCGCACCAGGAGTCAAACACTTTCCACACTCTGGCATAAGTAAGCATAGTAGAAGGCCTCCGCGCGCGAAGCAGCGTGGAAATGACCGATTCAGAATAGCCTTTCTTCCTCAACTGCCTCCGCTCATAAGCCAAGCCGCTAGACAAAAGCGATCCGCGAGATCGAAAAATACCGGCCCCTGACGAAGAAGGTTCGGAAGGTGGCCTAGACGTAAGGGCCCGTCCCTCGCGAGATTGACTAGATTCGTAAACCATGGTCTTCTTGGCCACTCGGGAGCCACTAGAATCACCGGACCGCGATGGGATTCTATGCGCCTCAACACCTTGCCTCCTAGGGGCCAGGGAGGAAACACATAGAGAAGGATGTGACCCGGCCATGGAAGCGCTAGTGCGTCTACCCCTTCCGATCCATGTTCTCGTCTCCGGCTGAAGAAACGCGCTGCCTTGGCATTGAGCCGAGTCGCCATCAGGTCTAGGTGCGGCATCCCCCACCGCCGGATGATGAGACTCATTGCCTGGGTCGAGAGCTCCCACTCTCCGGGATCCAGGTATTGACGACTTAGATAATCCGCTTGTACGTTGTCTACGCCTGCTATGTGAGTGGCCGCGATGCGAGCTAGATAACGTTCCGCCCAGGTCATCAACAAGGACGCCTCTACCGCCACCGGCTGACTTCTCGTGCCGCCCTGACGATTTATATATGCCACTGCGGTTGCGTTGTCTGACAGAACTCGAACCGCCCGACCTTGTACCATCGGAAGAAGGTGACGCAAGGCTAGATGTACTGCTCTGGTCTCCAGACGGTTGATGGACCAAGAAGCCTGCCGAGGGGTCCACGTTCCTTGTACCGCTCGGGATTGACAGACCGCTCCCCAGCCTGTCAGACTGGCATCTGTCGTCACTACGACCCACGGGGGGGATCGAGGTCCACTCCCTGTAAGAGATGGTCTGGGATCAACCACCAATTTAAGCTGGACCGCGCCGGCTCCATCAGTGGCAACTGAATGCTGTAATCCTCGAAAGGAGAGCCTTTTGCAAAGGACGCATATGTACAAAAGCCCACGGCACCATCTCCAGAGTAGAAACCATATGCCCAATGACTTGTAAATAATCCCAGGCCGTAGGTAACGTTAGGTCCAGTAGGTTCCGTACCTGAAACATTAGGTTCTCCATCCTCTGCTGCGTTAGGAATACCTTGCCCACCAAGGTATCGAAACGTGTTCCCAAAAATTCCAACTGCTGACTCGGAACGAGCTGGCTCTTGGCAAAGTTGACCACCCAACCTAGCGACTGAAGTTGTTGTACCACCGACCGGACTGCTCGCCTGCATTCGTTCTCCAACTTCGCCCAGATGAGCCGATCGTCTAGGTAGGGATGCACCAATATACCTTGACGGCGCAGAAAAGCTGCGACTACCACAAGAACCTTGGTAAATACTCTCGGAGCCGTAGCTAACCCGAATGGAAGGGCGCAAAACTGGAAGTGCTCCCCCATCACCATGAACCTCAGGTACCGCTGATGACGTTCCCTGATCCCAATGTGGAGATACGCCTCTGCTAGATCCAAAGAAGCCAAAAATTCTCCCTTGTGGACGGCCGCAAAAACAGACCTTAGAGTCTCCATGCGAAACCGGGGAACGCGCAAGGCCTTGTTCACTCGCTTCAAATCCAAAATTGGCCGGAACGTACCTTCCTTCTTTGGGACCAGGAAGTAAATGGAATAGCGGCCTGTCCTTGTCTCGTCCGGAGGAACGGGCAAAACTGCTCCGAGTGTCCGTAAATGGTTCACCGTTTGAGCTATAACCAGTTGCTTTTCCCGAGGACCGCAAGGAGACACCATAAAAAGGTCCCGGAAGGGCCGAGCAAATTCCAACTCGTAACCGTAACGCACAACGTCGAGGACCCACTGATCTGACGTGATCTTGACCCATTCCTCCCAAAACAGGGACAACCGACCTCCGATACGGGGGAGGGAGGAATGGGCCCGCGCGCCTTCATTGCGAAGGTTTTCCGGCAGGCAAGTGTTGTGAGGAACCCACTCGCTGCGGTCGCCTGCCTCGAAAGGAAGGAGACCACGGTTGAGACCTGGGTACTTGTTGTTTCTGGGAAAAGGAGCCCCCCCTTCCGGTGCGAAACCGGCGCTGTCCCCGGAACCGGGACCGTACATTTCCGAAAGATCGAAACTGACGGGGCTTGTCCTCCGGTAACTTATATACCTTATTATCCCCCAGGTCCTTGATGAGTTGATCTAATTCCTCCCCAAACAATAACTTCCCCTTGCAGGGGAAAGAAGCTAGACGCGATTTTGAGGAGGCATCTGCCGACCAACGACGGAGCCAAAGTAAACGCCGAGCCGCGACCGCCGATGACATAGTGCGGGCCGAGGTCCTCAACAGATCATACAAGGCGTCCGCCGTGTAAGCGACCGCTGCTTCCACACAATTGGCCTGTTCCGCCTCGGCCGGCGGTAGCTCCTGCGTGGTAAGCAATTGCTGAACCCAGCGGAGAGTGGCTCTCTGCACCATACTGCTACACGCCGCTGCACGGACCCCCAATGCCGCTATCTCAAAAATGCACTTCAGAAGAACCTCTTTCTGTCTTGGAGATCTTTTAAGGCTACCCCTCCCGTGACGGGAATGGTAGTATGCTTAACCACCGCAGTGACTGCCGAATCCACAGAAGGAACCTTAAAAATATCTAAAGAATCTGAGGGCTGAGGATATAATTTATTCATTGCCCTGCTAACGCGCAGGGATGCCTCCGGAACCTCCCATTCCTTAGATACGAGCTGTATGACCTTGGGATGTAAGGGAAAGGTTTGTGGGGGGGCCCTCAGACCCGCCATCGCTACGTCCCCTGTGGACGTATTCGTATCTTGCTGCGGCGCCGGGATTTCTAATTCTTTCAAAACATGCAGGATTAAGAAGTTCAGCTCATCCTTGCCAAAGAGGCGCAAAACCTGGGGGTCATCCCCTTCGAGAGACCCCTGAGCATCCGAGACCTCTGTCCCTGCGCCATCCGGAGAGCCCTGACTGAAATCCGGGCCACCTGGACCCCCTGACTGGTGGATTGCGGCTCCATCCGAAGCCCCCGGCTTGCCATGAGCCCCAGACGTTCCTGGAACCGAAGACACCTTAGGGACCTTTGCGGGAGGGGGCTCATCTGGCTCCCAACCTGCCTCTGCCTCTAAAAATGCCTGGTGCATTAATAACACAAATTTAGAAGAAAACGGGACTTTCCGTTTATTTGAGCTGCCCGCGGGTTGATTCTGAGGGGGGGGGGGGGGGGGGGTCCGAGGAGCATCCAGCTCTGACCCACTGCGCGGGCTTAAGGCAGGCGGCAAAAGAGAAGAGGAATCCTCATCCTCCGATATTAAATCAGCAGGCAGCCGCGTGGTCAAGATGGCCGCCGGCTCCCTCTCACAGGGAGGCGGGGCTGACGACCGCGCGGCTGCCATTCTTCCCTGCCGCGTCGACGAGGAGGCTAAAGTGCCGCTGCGGGCAGCGCTCGGCCCCCGGGAGGGTCCCTCGCCCCCGGGAATGCAGCGGGAGCAGAGACCCTCCCTGGAGAGTGGCGCCCCCGCCCTACCACAGGCCGTGCAGGCCGAAGACCGCGGCATCCCCGAGACTGCAGGAAAAAAACGTGCCAAAGGTAAGTTGCAAATCGCGCCAAAAAGCCAGACAAAAACACCACCAAATCGCCGTGTAAAATCGCCAGGTGAACATATAGCCACCCCCACCGGAGTCCCTGGTCTACTCGGCAAGAAGCGCGGCAGGCTAGGGCTTGAAGAGAGAATACTGCCTGCAACCAACAGGACTTACGCGGCCTTAAAAGTTGCCTTACACATTTTTTTTTTTTTTTTTAAATAAAGAAAGCCCTCTTCAGGTTAAAAAACCTGGAATGAATACCCATAGGGGTGGGGGGGGGAGGGTGACCGGCCCACCGGTAAGCTCTCCCCCAGGACCAAAGGGACACAATGTTCCGGGAACCAGAGTGAGAGCAATGCCCTCAGCGCCTGCCTGAACGCTGCGCTTAATAAAAACAGAACACTGACAAACACAAACTTATAAGTTGTTTTTTTTTAAAACTAGTAAGAACCATTTGATCTAGACAGTATAGAAAGTATAGGCAGAAAATTAAAAAATAACACCTGAAAGGAATTTAGTCAGGACAGACAGGACCGCAGGTTATGCCTCTCAATCTGCTGGAGTCAGAGGAAATACTGAAGGATGGCAGGTGGAACACCAGTATATCTAGGGGGTGCTTTCAGTTTTCTCTCTGACTCCATCTGCTGGAGGGGAGGTATAACCCAGCAGTCTGGACTGATCCTGGTACGTACAGGGAACAGGCATTAAAACATAGAAACATAGAAATGAAACATAGAAATGACGGCAGAAGAAGACCAAACGGCCCATCCAGTCTGCCCAGCAAGCTATGCACATTTTTCTCATACTTATCTGTTACTCTTGGCTCTTAGTAACCTTTTGGTTCTATTTCCCTTCCACCCCCACCATTAATGCAGAGAGCAGTGTTGGAACTGCATCTATGTGAAATATTTAGCTTAATTAGTTAGGGGTAGTAACCGCCGCAATAAGCAAGCTACACCCATGCCCACCTGCCCACCCAGACTATGTAATTCAGTCCTTTTTGGTTGTTGTCTGTATATAGATCCTCTTTTCTTCATTCCCCCTGCCCTTGAAGCATAGAGTTATGCTGGACATGCATTGAAAGTGAAGCATCAGACTTTCTCCCCTGCCGTTGAAGCAGAGAGCCATGCTGGTTTTGTGTGAAGTATCAGTCTTTCTCCCCTGCCGTTGAAGCAGGGGAGAAAAAACAAAACAGGTGTATGATGCATGGACACAAACCTCTCAGACAGTAGGTTACGCTTTCTAATACTAATAATTTATCTTGAGTAGTGTGACCCTCTCGCCTTCCAGCAAAGACATGCTCTCTCCCTTCCCTGCACCAGTGAGGCCATCTTCCTTTCCTCATCTGCAACCATGGGGACCCAATACTCTAGCTATGGGACTCCTCTCTGTACCCTCACGCAAAGCAATAAGGCTCCCCTTAATTTCTTCATCCAAAGCAATGGGACTTCGTTTGCAGCAGTATGATCCTTCCCCCCCCCCCCTCGCCTTTCACCTACTCACAGTAGTGGGACCTCTCTCCCATCCATAAATTATATTAGTATAACCTCCTCCTCCTCCACCTGCACAAGTGTCATGCCCCTCCTCTCCCTCACCTGCAACAATGTGATCCCTTTCCTCTCCCTAGCCTGCAACAGTGTGACCTCTCACACACTTTCTTCTCTTCTTTCACCTGCTATAATGACCCCTCTCCTAGCACAGTGCAACTCATGCCTCTCCCTCACTTGCAATAGCTTGAAGCCCCCTTCCTCCTTCACCTGCAGCAGCTGTGACCTCCTCTTCTCCCTTAATGTGGAGCAGAGTGGCTCACTTCCTCTCTCTCACCTGCAGTAGAGTGACCTCCCCCCCCCTTCCTCCCATGCAGAAGTGTGACCCACCTCCTTTCCCTTACCTGCAGCTGTGTGACTCGAGGGGAGTCACACAGCTTCTGTCCCCTCTCTCACCCACAGCAGCACAGCATTCACTCCTCTCTCTAATCTGTAACAGCCTGGCTTCCCTCCTCTCCCTCATATGCAAGACGCCCCCTTCCTTCCCCTGATACTGTGCGACTCACTTCTTCTCTCTTACCTGCAACAGTAGGGTTCCCGTCCTCTCTCACCTGAAGCAGTAGGAATCCCTCTCTTTACCTGCAGCAGTGTGGATCCTCTCATGTCCCCATTCTCACCGGGAGCACTTTGACCCTTTCCCCTCCATGACTGGCAGCACTGAAACTTCCTCTCTGTCTCTGCAGGAACATGACCACTATCCAGTCCCTCACAGCAATCAATATGACCCCTTCCCTTCTGACCTGTAGCAGCATGACCCCCCCCCCCCTCTTACTCTCAGAGACGTGTGGCTCTTTTCTCTCCCTTACCTGTTGCATCATGACTCTCCCCCTTCTATCCCTCACTTGTAGCACTATATATTCCCTCCTCACTGTCACCTGCAGCCATGTGGCGCTTCTCCTTTCTGCTCCCTTTCATGCTCGCGCTCTCTCCTGCAGCAGGGCAATTCCCCTCCTCTCCCTTGCTTACAGCAGTGTGATCCCTCTCTCTCTCTCTCTCACCTGTAACAATGTAGCACTTGCTCCTCCCATCAGTAGCAGTGGAGACTCTGCCATCTGTGTGTTCTTTATGGCTGTCACAGTGTTTGTTAATCCAGGTCCAGCTGTGACTGCAGCTACTCCTATGTTACCTAAGAAATAAAGCAGCATCAGAAATAAGACAGCAGGATACATTTTTAGAAGCTAACTCCTAGATTCATCATTCATATATTTATAGCAAAACGATGAGGCGCGAAAAAAAAGGGGCGAGGGGGCGATAGTGGGCAGCCAGCCGCACCACACACTACTGACCCATAGCGCCACGGGAAAAGGTGGAGTTATTTCCCGTGGTGCTGCCAGGAGCTACCTCCACCCAAACCCTGCCCACACTCCTCCCTTTCCCCTAATTAGAATAATACTGGACGCGATACCAGCACATGGGAGAATAAAGAATGACCCTGTTAGTTAGAAATTCTATATGGAAGATAGTAATATATGTACATTATGGATTTTCAGCATCCTAAAATGCATACATAAGTACATTAGAGAGAGTTACCTGCACAAGAAAGATGTGTTTTTGGAGGGGGAGGTAATTAAGGATTTATAAGTGTTAAATGTGTGTAAATAATATACTATTTGTATAAATAACTTTACACCACCTATTGCAATGGGTACAGTTGGGAGTGTATATTTAGTTGCATGGCAACATGATCTTGAAAGTCAACTTGTGCATGTATCTTATGTTTTAGAATCAGGTTGGTTTCGTGTGTCCTTTAAATTATGCAGTTAGCAGTACATTTTCAGTAGTGCACCTAAAGGTCCACCATTTTCATACAAATCTTATTCATAAAGAATATAACATAAGAAATGCCATAATGGGTCAGAGCAAGGGTCCATCAAGCCCTTATCCTGTTTCCAACAGTGGCCAATCCAAGTCACAAGTGCTTGGTAAGCACCCAAACATTACATAGATCACAAGCCGAGAACCTGTTTTATTTCCTTAACTGCTTAAGAATCTGATATGCTGATTGTGAAAAATTGCAGGGCCACCTTGCAAGACCGGCAGATGAGATTTAATATGGACAAGTGCCAAATGATGCACATGGGGAAAGGTAACCCACACTGTAGTTACATGATGTTAGGTTCCATATTAGGAGTTACCACCCAGAAAAAGGATCTGGGCGTCATAGTGGGCAATACTTTGAAATCCTCAGCTAAGTCTATGGCAGCAGTTAAAAATGCAAACAGAACATTAGGAATTGTTAGGAAAGGAAGAGAATAAAATAGCAAATGTCATAAAGACTCTATAATCGCTCCATGGTGAGGCCGCATCTGGAGTACTGTGTGCAGTTCTGGTCCCTGCATCTCAAACAAGATATAGTTGCATTTGAAAAGGTTCAGAGAAGGGTGAACAAAATGAAAAAAAGCGATGGAATGGCTCACCTATGAGGAAAGGCTTAAGAGGTTGGGCTGTTCAGGGCCCGTGCTAGCTTTTTTGCTTCCTTGTGCAAACAATGCCTGTGCTGCCTGTCCCCCCCCCCCCCCCCATTCATTCATAGTCTGTCCTGGGCCCACCACCAAAAGAAAAATCCCAGCTCCCTCCAGTGATACAAACTTTAAAAACTGACACCAACCCCACCCCTCCCGGAACCCATTGCTGGTACAAGGGTATTAGGTGCCCTAGGCAATCCTTATAGCCTTGCACAATGCTCCCCACCCCCCCTCGGCCTACTCCACACACATAGTTATGAGTTATGCCTTTATAACAACATTTACAAGAAAAAGTATCAAATGACAGTATTCTGAGGTAAAAACATCACTTACCGTATATACTCGTGTATACGTAAAAAAAAAATGTACCCCAAAAAACGGTCCTTAAAATCGCAGTCATCTTATTCACGGGTTAATCCATAATTCAAGATGCATGACTGAATCATTCACACGTTCCTCCTTCCGATCTCTTAACTCACCCACTGCTATGAGGACAACGATGGCACTTGAACTTGCTAAGGCACATTCTCTCTCCTCCCCAATGATGTTCCACTGAGGCATTCGGAAAGCTTCTCCTCTGAACCCTCTCCCTATTCCTTAACTCACTCGCTCACTGCTATCAGAACGATGACAGGTTGCGCAGGCACGACCTCTCTCCTCCCAAGCCAGGGTCTGATTGGTGCACTTAGAACCATGTGGTTCAAAGCGCACCACTGGGACCCCGCAGAGGAGGAGGGAGGACGTGCCTGAGTTACCGCAAGTTCATTGTTGTCCTCATAGTAGCAGCGAGTGGTTGAGTTAAGGGATCCGGAGGAGTTGCTACACTGGGACACAGTGGGACTGAGCAACTGCAAGTGCCATCACTGTCTAGATAGCAGCAGTGGTTAAGGGACTGGAAGTGGGGAAGGATTCAGACAGCAGGAACAGCCATGGGGGAAGGAGGGAAGGATTCAGATAGTAGAGCTAGCCATTAGAATAATGACTTCTTACCCTCAGGAAAATGACTGAGAAGAAAAAGAGCATCTTACATGGCATCGCTGAAACTGAATGTTATAGAACATGCAAAAGAGGCCAATAATTGTGTAGCTGCAAGAGAATTTGACATTAGTGAAAAACTCAGAGACTGGAGAAAAATGAAGAAAAGCTGCTAGAAATGCCTAAGTCAAAGAAAGCCTTACATTTCAAAACTGGGCCTTTTGAGGGAATGGAAAAGGGTTTGAATGGAATGCAGACAGAATGGCTACACTGTAACTTGTTCGAGCATTAGGATTTGTGCCCTTCAAATGGCAAAAGAAGAAAAAATATTCAGTGACCGAAGGTCTGAAAGAATTCACAGCATCATCTGGTTGATGTTTGCAGTTCATGAACAGATATAGATTTTGCTTTCGTCGGCGCACAAAGATTTCACAGAAACTGCCTAAAGAGCTGGATGAAAAGATATGTTCGTTCCACAAATTCATTATTCAACAGAGAATAAAGAATTATTTTCATATGATCAACATTGGTAATATGGATGAAATGCCTATGACATTTGATATGCCTGGCAATAGCACTGTAGCTGGCATTGGTGAGAAGATCATACTTGTAAAAACCACTGGTCATGAAAAAAATCCATTTCATGGTGGTCCTATCTTGCCTGGCAGATGGCACAAAACTGCATCTGGTGGTAATATTCAAGAAGAAAATGATGCTGAAGAACCTAAAAATGTCAGCAGGTGTAACTGTTTGGGTTCATCCTAAAAGCTGGATGGATGAGGAGGGAATGAAATGGTGGCTGTGCGATGTATGGGACAGACGAGCAAGCGCGGGGCTAAGAAAATGACCATCACTATTGGTGTGGGATATGTTCCATACAAGTATAACAGAGGATGTGAAGGACGATGCAAAGAAAATGGCGATCACATTAGCAGTGATTCTAGGAGGTCTTACATCAATGCTCCAGCCATTATAGTATCTCAACAAGTCTTTCAAGGAACAACTGCGGCATATGTGGCAACAATGGATGTGTTCTGGTCAAGCAAAGGATAAAACCAGACATTGATTTGGTAGCAAAATGGGTAAAGGATACCTGGGAGTCAATTCCACCAGAAATGGTCAGGAAGTCATTCCTGAAATGCGGCATTAGCAATGCTATGGATGGATCAGAAGATGATGCTATGAAGGCAAAGAAGAATCAGCACTGGATGATAATTCAAAAGATAGAAACTGCGAAGACAACATTTACACTGAGGGCATCACCAAAGAACAGTTCTACGATGTATTTGGACATTCTGATGAAGAATTGGATTTGGAAGGATTTGAATAAAAGAGAAGGATTCAAATAGCAGGGTCAGCCATGGTGGAGGGAGGGAAGGTTTCATACAGCAGGGACATTTTCTTAAGTTTTTAAATGATAATGTTTCTTATTGGAGAAATTACTTAGCTGATAATTTTGTTTTCCTTAGTGTAGACAGATGGACTCAGGACCAATGGGTATAGTGTGCTCCTGATAGCAGTTGGAGACTGAGACAGATTTCAATCTGACGTCAGCACAACATATACCCCTGCAGGAAGATCTGCTCTTCAGTATTCTCCTCGAAAAGCAATTGTGGATATATGTGTGTTTGAATAACTTGATTAACTTGAACTGGTTGATGTGAATTTCAGCTGGAGACCGCCAGTGCACTCAACCGATAAACGCCAACACCCGGTAACCATGGGTGTCTTAACTAGGGGTAAAGCGTGGCTTACCCGTGCTTGTCTTCCTCTCGGGGATTGTCACCCGAGTTTTCTGTATTCTGAGGCAGCCGTGGGCGGGATACTGAATCCATCTGTCTACACTAAGGAAAACGAAATTATCAGGTAAGTAATTTCTCCATTTCCTAGTATGTAGCAGATGGGCTCAGGACCAATGGGATGTACAAAAGCTACTCAGGTGGGAGGCTGCCCGTGGCCCACTTAGTACTGCCCTTGCAAATACTGTATCCTCCCGGGCCTGAACATCCAGGCGGTAAAACTTCGAGAAGGTGTGAATGGAGGACCATGTCCCCACCCTACAGATCTTGGCGGGTGACAGCATCTTGGTTTTTGCCCAAGACACTGCCTGGGCTCTGGTGGAATGGCCTTGACTTGTAGAGGTGGAGGCTTGCCTGCCTCTACATAGGCCGTCTTGATTACTTCTTTGATCCAGCGGGCTATGGTTGCCCGCGAGGCCGCTTCCCCTTGTTTCTTCCAACTGTGAAGGACAAATAGGTGGTCCATCTTTCGTACGGATTCCGATCTTTCCAGGTATCGGAGAAGGAATCTGCCAACATTAAGATGGTTAATGAGGCGCGAGTCTTCCAAGTCCTTATGCTCGTCTGGAGATGGCAGCGAGATGGTTTGGTTTAGATGGAAATGAGAAACCACCTTTGGAAGGAAGGAGGGGACAGTGCGTAGCTGTATGGATCCCGGTGTGAATCTGAGGAACGGTTCCCGACAGGATAGTGCTTGAAGTTCGGAGATTCGACAGGCTGAACATATTGCCACTAGGAATGCAGTCTTCAAGGTCAGGAGCCGTAGGGACAGACCGCGTGAAGGTCTGAAAGAATCTCCTGCTAGGAAGTCGAGTACTAGATTGAGATTCCATAGGGGTACCAGCCACTTTAGTGGTGGTCGGATTTGCTTGACCCCTCTCAGGAAGCGGGAGACATCTGGATGGGAAGATAGACTGATGCCGTCCACTTTGGCTCTGAAGCAGGCCAACGCGGCCAGTTGAACCTTGATGGAGTTGAGAGACAACCCCTTCTTCAAACCGTCCTGCATAAATTCCAGGATTAGGGGAATTTTGACTGTCCGTGGAAGGATGTTGCGGTCTTCACACCAGGCTTCGAATTTTCTCCATATTCGTATGTAGGTTAAGGATATGGAAAACTTGCGTGCTCGTGGCAAGGTGTCAATCACTGCCTCCGAGTATCCGCTCTTCTTCAGGCGAGTCCTCTCAATGGCCAGACCGTAAGCGAGAATCGAGTTGGGTCTTCGTGGAGGATCGGTCATTGCTGGAGCAGGTCCCTGTGTGGAGGCAGACACACAGGGTTCCCTTCCCGGAGTCTTCGCATGTCTGCATACCATGGCTTTCTTGGCTAGTCCGGGGCCACTAGAAGTACTAGCCCCCTGTGGTGTTCTGTCTTGCGGATGGATCCCGCCCAGTAGTGGCCATGGAGGAAAGGCATACAGCAGGTCTTCCTGTGGCCAGGTCTGGACAAGGGCGTCAATTCCCTGGGATTGTGGTTCTTGTCTGCGGCTGAAGAACTTGGGGACTTGGGCATTGGGGCCTGGACCTGAGCCGGCTCCCCTCTTGTTGTTTGTTCCGAAAGGACTGACCTCTGCCTGCGGGGCGAGGTGCTTGGTATGCATTCTTGTACGGTCTGAAACGCTGTGATCCTCTGCCTCTGGATGTTTGGGGAGAGGGGCATTGGCTTCTCTTGATCTTGTCCTCTGATAGCCGAGGTACTGGCGATTCGCCCCATTTGTCGGCTAACTTCTCCAGTTCGCTTCCGAACAAGAGGGTTCCTTTAAACGGCATTCTCGTGAGTTTCGTCTTGGAAGTTGTGTCTGCTGACCAGCTTCGGAGCCAGAGTTGCCTTCTGGCTGCTACAATGGATGAGACGCCCCTGGCTGAAGTGCGCACCAGTTTGGAAGTCGCATCCGTGAGGAAGGATATTGCTGGTTCTAATGTTTCGACGGGCATGGTTGAGTCCCTGGCCTGTGACAAGCATGCGTGAGTCACCACAGCAGAGCAAGCAGAGATCTGCAATGACATACCTGCTGCCTCAAATGACTGTTTAAGGATGGACTCCTGACGTCTGTCTTGGGCATCCTTGAGTGCCGTTCCTCCTTCGACTGGAAAGGTAGTGCGCTTTGTGACTGCGCAGACCATAGCCTTCACTTTAGGAAACACCAGGAGATCTTTGGCTGAGGGTTCCAGTGGATATAGGGCTTCTAGGGCCCACCCTCCTTGAAACTGGCCTCCAGGGCATTCCATTCCAGGTCGATCAGCTGTTGTATGGCTTGCTGCAATGGGAAATGGCATGAGGCCTGATGGAGCCCGACCAGAAGAGGGTTCATCTTTGGCTCCGCTGAAGCGCTTGTGTCTGAGTTAGTCAGCTCCCTCAGGCTCCCTGACACGAGGTCTGGTAGTTCGTCTTAGGAGAAGAAACGCATCATGGTTCGGTATGGTTCCGTTCCTGGAGGGATTTCCCCTTCCTCCAGGGAGTCTTGGTCTTCCTCTGAGGTGTCCGTGTCGCCTAAGGTTAGGCTTTTGTCCGGGGGAGGCACGTCTCTAGGAGGCCGAGAAGGGCCTGGGAGGTTTGGGTCCTCTAGTTGAGGCTGTTGCATTGGTGGCGCCAATTGTGCCTGGATGAAGGTTCGCAGACCTTTAAAGAATTCCATCCAGGAAAAGGTTCCTGGGTATATATTGAACCCAGCGGCATTCCCCGAGGGCCCCATCTGGAGGGTCGAGCTGGGGATAGAGAGGTCCGGGGTACTATCAGTGGATCCGGGGGGGACCTTGCCCTGGTTCTCCCAGAGCTGTCTCGCACTACAGGCACAGGGCAGAAGCCTCTTCATGCTGCACAGCTCTTATGTGGCAGGCTGGGCAGAGGGCTTGTGCTTTGGCTTTCTTGGCTGGTGGTGCCATGGTTTGTGCGCGTAGGGGCGTTCAAACCCGGTCTGTGTGTTTATATGCGTGCGCCAGGAGGCTTAGATATGCGCTCCGGGTGCGCTGAGGGTGTGCGTGCAGGCTGCGAAGATATGCGTGCAGGCCGGTATGTGCTCTTACGTGGATGCACGCGCCGCTGTGCGCGCAGCTGAACTTGTGCGCCTGCCCAGCACCCTCGTGCGCCTCACTGTGCGCACGGTACCTATGCGCGCGCAGCTGTGCGCACACGTATGTTATGCGCTTGGCTCAGTTAGGCGGACAGTACGGTGATCAAAGGGGGGGGGGAAATGGCGCTGGTGACCACATGATTAAGATGGCGACCCCCCCAGAGGGTCTCCACGTGGGAGGACCCTTGAGCCGGATTGGGGTCTAGCCTGGACGGGGCTGCTCAACCCGATGAGACAGATGCCAATGGGCAATCTGTGCGGCTATCCGAGCCTCGGAGACCGGAGACTTAAGAATGTTTTCTACCTTACCTTGTCTCGGCACTTCCCGGTCTCATGCTGGGCGGTCTCCGGCTGCGGGGGAAGAGTAAAATACCTTCACCGCTGCGCTCGGTCTCGCACCCGCTGCTTCTCAGCTGCTCCCTCCTGGGGGTTAAGTCCACGCCGAGAACTGGCTGCTAGACCAAGGCTTACCTCTGAGGGATCTCGGAAATCACCTCAGGAATTCTCAACTGGGGAAGGGACCCTTAGGTATCACCGCAGGAGAGCAGGGCTCGTCTTGTAGAGGTAAGATTTTGAATTCTCTTTCTTCTTTGGTTTGGATTTCCTAACGCTGAGCAAGCATGTGTAGAGTCCCAAACTGCTAAGGAGACGGAGAAATACTGAAGAGCAGAGCTTCCTGCAGGGGTATATGTAGGCTGACGTCAGATTGAAATCTGACTCAGTCTCCAACTGCTATCAGGAGCACACTATACCCATTGGTTCTGAGTCCATCTGCTACACGCTAGGAAATTGTAATAGGATGAATTGTTAAGTTAAAATATTAAGTTTTATGTCTATTTTATTTTTGGTATTTACTGTGTTTCTATGTTTTCTATGAATATTGTAAACTGATGTGACGATCTTTTCCAAACACTGGTATAGAAAAATTCAATAAAATTAAAAAAAATAAAAATAAAAAATGAACTGAGTGCCCTGACAGAGAAACCAATGAAAAAGAAACAACCACTTTTATTTATTTATTACACTCAAAACTAAGAAAAAACTCAACAGATCACTTTCCTGAAGTGTAATAGTAGGCTCTGGGTGTCCTCCTGGGGGGGGGAGGGAACTGGCACCACCTGTTATCCACTCCCAACGGTGAAAAGGACCGAGCCAAACTCATACAACTCAAGACCAGAAGGGATGGCCCCACCAAGACCTGCCAACCTTCTGGGAGGTACTCTTCACTCCTAACCGTTTCCTAAATTTCTTTTTTTTTTAACTAATCCTCAGACTGCAGGTTTTGCACCGCCACCATCTGCTGGAGATAGAAACTTTCTCTGTCTTCATCTGCTGGAAGGGAGGCAAAACCCAGGACCCTGGACTGATCTGGGTACATTCAGGGAATATAGAGATCTATAAAATCATGAGAGTAGTAGAATAGCAAATGTGAATTGGTTATTTACTCTTTCAGATAACAGAAGGACTAGAGGGCATGTCATGAAGTTAGCAAGTAGCACAATTAGAATAAATTGGAGAAAATTGTTTTTCACTCAACACCAATTAAGCACTGGAATTTGTTGCCAGAGGATGTGGTTAGGGCAGTTAGTGAATGTGGGTTTAAAAAAGGTTTGGATATGCTCCTGGAGAAGTCCATAAATTGCTATTAATCAAGTAGATTAAGAGAATATACACTGCTATTACTGTCATTAATAGCACAGGATCTTTTTAATGTTTGGTTACTTGCCAGGTACTTGTAACCTGGATTCACCACTGTTGGAAACAGGAGGCTGGGCTTGATGGACCCTCAATTTGACTCAGTATGGCAACTTCTTACATTCTTATGTTCTTAAAGTTTCAGGTACGAAAGAGAGAAAATGATTGAGCATATGAGTATGAGAGAGGAAGTGTAAATGGGCATGTATGCCTGCCTATATGAGGGAGTGTGGCCATGTGTGTGAAAGAATGCGAGTGGTCATGTGTCTGTGAAGGAGTGTATTTGAGTGGGGTGTGTGTGACAGAATGAAAGGAGTGTGTGTTTGTAAATGTGCTTGAGTGTGAAAAAATAGAATGTATGTAGCATGTATGTGCGTGAACGAACATGTGAGTGTATTACAATGTATATGTATGAGAGGAGAAAGTCTGCACACGTAGTATCCTCCCTCCCACCCACCCCTTAACCAGCATGATTTTACATCAAAAGCTCCTAGGTATGAACATTAACATAAGAACATGCCATACTGGGCCAGACCAAGGGTCCATCAAGCCCAGCATCCTGTTTCTAACAGTGGCCAAACCAGGCCATAAGAACCTGGCAAGTACCCAAACACTAAGTCTATTTCATGTTACTGTTGCTAGTAATAGCAGTGGATATTTTCTAAGTCAACTTAATTAATAGCAGGTAATGAAGAACTTGTCCAATCCTTTTTTAAACACAGCTACACTAACTGCACTAACCACATCCTCTGGCAACAAATTCCAGAGTTTAATTGTGTGTTGAATGAAAAAGAATTTTCTCCAATTAGTTTTAAATGTGCCCCATGCTAACTTCATGGAGTGCCCCCTAGTCTTTCTACTATCCAAAAGAGTAAATAACCGATTCACATCTACCCGTTCTAGACCTCTCATGATTTTAAACACCTCTATCATATCCCCCCTCAGCCGTCTCTTCTCCAAGCTGAAAAGTCCTAACCTCTTTAGTCTTTCCTCATAGGGGAGCTACTTTCTATCCACTCCAACTTCACCCCCATCTTTTGTTTATTTCAGGATAGGAGGAAGTGGGGTTGGGGAAAGAAAAGAAGGTTCCCTGTAGGATGTTTGCCAGAGGAAAAGCTGGAGAGGGACTAAAGGCGAGTAGGCACTCTGCAGCTTTCTTCAAAAGATTGAATTAAGAGGTATGAAAGTCTTCAGTAATGTTGATTCTGTGGCAGGTTGTCAAATATGTGGTAACAAACTAATTATACAGTTTCTCCCATGGACACACAATCAAGGAAGGCTAGGGGCCCGGGTCTGTGTAGTAAAACTGCCACATGACCTTTCCAGTTATGAGGTATGGTATGGTCTCAGCTTTTGCATTTACTGAAAGACAGTTCCATACTAACTTTTCTTGTCCTATTTCTCAATGTGCCTGTAAATCTAACTTTACCATGTCTCTCTCTCTTTTTGTGCATGTAATTCTGATTGTGCTATCTGATGCTCTCCTTTCCCAGCAAATCTGACCATACTCTACCAGTCTACTGCCTGAAAGCTTGACTATTCCCTAGTGTACCCAAGTCTCATGTGCTTGTGACTTTGACTTATGAGCCTCAGAGTATGACCTTGCCTGTGAGATCAATACATATCAGATACCTGAAAGCCTGGCAACAGCATCAGCTGCAAAGACAGCTGTAGCCTCATGGCGTGTGTCCACAATGCGGATTCCCAATTTTTCACAAGCCACCAGAATAGGTGAGATGTGACCTCCCACGAGGGTGAAGATGAACTGCACTCCATGGGCCTGCAGCACTTCTGCCACAAGTTCACCACCATAGCGTGGGCTCTGTGCTTCCACCTGGAAAAAGAAAAGAAAAGAACTGAACCCTTGCTCAACCAAATGCAATCAAAGAAGGACCGAAACACTCTCCCCATCAGGCAGACAAGAGGAACCAGAACCAAAGAACTCTCTCCTTCAGAAATAATCAGAGGGGAGGAAACATGACCATAGGGTTTTCTCCACCAGACACAATCTGCAATTATGAAAAAGGAGCATAACTGAGAGGAAAAGACAATAGCTACTGCTGAATCAAAAAAGAAAATTAGGTCTTACCTTCGATAATTTTTGTTCCTGTAGTACCAAGGATCAGTCCAGACTCCTGGGTTATGCCTCCACACCAGCAGGTGGAAACAGAGCAAAACTTGACAAGCTCTGCCATATATACCAGGGTGCCACCCACAGCCTGTCAGTATTACGCAATGTCAAAGCAGTAGAGTTCCCTTACGTAAATTAACTACATGAAGATCAACCGGGAAACGCTCGGGTCATTTCCCCCAACAAGAACCTGACCCAGACAAACGAAAGGAAACAGATTTAAAAATGTTGCCAAAAGCAAAACCTTTGCCCAGAACAGCGGACTCTCCGAACGTACTGCAGTATAGGGCGGGACTCTGGACTGATCCTTGGTACTACAGGAATGAAAATTATCGAACGTAAGACCTAATTTTCTTTTCCCTGTACATACCGGATCAGTCCAGACTCCTGGGATGTACCAGAGCTGATTACTTAGGGTGGGAAACGGAGAGGCCCGTTCTCAACATGCCTGCTCCAAAATTTCCCTCTCTGGAATCCTGCACGTCCAGCTGATAATGACGCGCAAACGTGTACAACGATTTCCAAGTTGCTGCCCTGCAGATCTCTAGCGGAGACATCTGTTGACCCTCTGCCCAGGACGCTGCCTGTGAACGTGTGGAGTGCGCCTTCAGCCCCAAAGGTAGTGGTCGACCCCCCAGAAGATACGCAGAACTTATAGCTTCCTTCAACCAGCGCGATATGGTTGTCTTAGATGCCATATTACCCTTTTTGGGACCCTTCCAAAGAACAAAGAGATGATCCGACACACGGAAACCATTAGTAACTTCAAGATAGCGTAAGAGGACCCTACGCACATCCAACTTCTTCAATTCCTTGGAGGACTTATCCGAGCGTTCGAGATGGGGAGACGCTGGGAGTTCCACCGACTGATTCAGATGAAAAGCCGACACTACCTTGGGAAGGAAGGAAGGAACAGTCCGGAGACTAACTCCAGACTCAGAGATCCGCAAGAAGGGTTCCCTACAGGATAGGGCCTGAAGTTCAGAAACTCTCCTGGCGGAGGTGATCACCACCAAAAATACTACTTTCAATGTGAGATCCTTCAAGATGGCTCTCTTCAGCGGTTCGAATGGGGGCTCACACAGGGCCTTGAGTACCAGATTTAAGTTCCAGGAAGAACAAAGTGACACAATTGGTGGACGCAAATGTGTTGCCCCCTTCAGGAATCGAATCAAATCAGGATGAGATGCCAACGACCCCCCCGTCCACCGAACCATGCAAGCAACCAAGGGCAGCTACCTGTATTCGTAAAGAACTACAGGACAGCCCCTTAGCCAAGCCCTCCTGGAGGAAGGCCAAGATATCAGGAATGGTAGCTGGGTAGGCCGAATCACTCGAGAAACACACCAGGGCTCAAAAACCTTCCACACATGCATATAGGACAGAGAAGTCAACACCTTGTGAGACCGCAAGAGGGTGGCTACCACCGCATCCGAATAACCTTTGCCTTTTAAACGGCGCCTTTCAAAAGCCATACCGTTAGACAAAAGTGATCTACCTGATTGAAACAGACGGGACCCTGATGAAGAAGATCTGGTACTGCCGGGAGACGGAGAGGCGCTTCCAATGTCAGATTGACGAGATCCGTGAACCACGGCCTTCGAAGCCACTCTGGGGCCACCAGGATAACCTCCATGGGATGGCTCTCTATGCGAGGCAGAACCTTGCCTATGAGAGGCCACGGAGGAAAAACATACAGGAGGATTGATGTCGGCCATGGAAGCGCCAGGGCATCCACCCCCTCCACCCCTGGTTCTCTGCGGCGGGCAAAGAAGCTCGGCGCCTTGGCATTCTGAAAGATCGCCATCAGATCCATGGCTGGCTGTCCCCATCTGTCGCAGTTGAGCTGGAAGGCATCGTCCACCAGTTCCCACTCTCCTGGATCTAGTTGGTGATGACTCAGAAAGTCCGCATGGATGTTATCTACACCCGCGATGTGAGACGCAGCGATGCTGAGAAGGCGTCTCTCCGCCCACTGTATTAGTGGTCGGGCTTCTAAGGCCAATGGGCGATTCCGAGCCCCCCCCCCCCCCTGACGATTGATATAGGCCACGGTGGTCGCATTGTCGGACAGGACCCTGACCGATTTCCCCTGAACTAGGGGTAGGAATGCCCGTAACGCCAGGCGCACCACCCTGGTCTCCAAGCGGTTGATTGACCAGCGCGACTCAGTCGTGGACCAGCGCCCCTGCACTGACTGTCGTAAACATACCGCCCTCCAGCCGGAGAGGCTCGCGTCTGTGGTGACCACTGTCCAGTCCGGGGCCATAATCGAGACCCCCTGTAGCAGATTGTCCGGTTGCAACCACCAACTCAGACTGGAATGGGCCACGGTCATCAGAGGTAACGGGAGCTGGAACTGCTCGGATTCCGGGCTCCAGCGGGAAAGTAACGCCGACTGCAAGGGACGCATGTGCGCAAAAGCCCACGGAACCAATTCCAGCGTAGAGGCCATGGAACCAATCAACTGTAGATAGTCCCAGACTGTTGGTGGCTGCATCTGCAGAAGAGCCTTGACCTGCCCTCGTAACTTGCGACAGTGGTCTACTGAGAGAAAAGCCTTGCCGCGTGTCGAAGAACGCTCCCAAAAATTCCAATGACTGTGAGGGTTGGAGATGACTTTTGGTCATATTGACCACCCAGCCGAGCAAGTGCAACAGTTGTAGGACTCGCCGAATCGCAGACCAGCACAGCTCCTCTGACTTTGCACGGATCAGCCAATCGTCCAGGTACGGATGGACTAACAGTCCCTCCCGGTGCAATTGGGCCACCACCACCACCACCATTATCTTGGTGAAAGTTCTGGGAGCCATCGATAGCCCGAATGGTAACGCTTGGAACTGATAGTGTTTCCCCAGCACAAAGAATCGAAGGTACTTCTCATGCTCCTTCCGGATCTCAATGTGCAGATATGCCTCCGTGAGATCCAGCGAAGCCAGGAACTCTCCCGGTCATACTGACGCAATTACGGATCTCAGGGTTTCCATGCGGAAGTGTGGGATCCAGAGACAACGATTGACCTCCTTCAGATCGAGAATGGGACGGAAAGAGCCTTCTTTCTTTGGAACGACAAAGTATATGGAGTAGTGTCCTCTTTGTTGCTCCAAGGCGGGAAATGGGACGATGGCCCCCAGCTCTGCCAACCGGACCAACGTCTGATGAACCGCTTCCCGCTTGTCTGCGCGTCTGCACGGGGAGGGAAAAAATCTCGGGTGGGAAAGGCGAGCAAAATCTAAAGTGTAGCCATGTTTTATCACCTAGAGTACCCACTGGACTGTTGTGATTGTGGTCCAAGCCTCGTAATAGAGGGACAGCCTGCCCCCTACCTTCGGGACGAGGGATGGACTGGCAGGCCATCACTGAGTCGACTTACCACTTGGGGCTGAAGAGGTGGAAGCAGGTCTACCGAAGAGTCTTCCTCGAAAGGACCGAGACTGCTGCCTACCACCTCCCGAACGAAAGGAGGGAGAAGGAGTACTAGGACGAGAGGTCCGAGGCGTATGACTACTCCGAAACCTGGATCGAGATGAAAAGGATCCCTTAGACCTCAACCTGTCCTCCGGCAGACGGTACCCTTTATTCTCGCCCAGTAGCTGGATCATGTCATCCAGTTCCTTACCAAAAAGCAGTTTGCCCTTAAAGGGAAGGGAACCCAGACGAGACTTGGAAGCCCCGTCCGCCGAACAGTTCCTCAACCACAAGAGACGTCTGGCCGAGACAGCGGACACCATGGAACGAGCCGAAGTTTGGAGGAGGTCATGCAGGGCGTCCGCACTGTAGGCGACCACAGCCTCAAGCTGCCCGGCCTGTCTGGCTTCTTCCACAGAGAGGCCCTCATTGGCTAGAAGCTGCTGTACCCAACGCAGACCGGCCCGCAAAGCAAAGTTACTACAGATCGCAGCCCGGGACCACAGAGCAGAGACTTCAACTGGATTTCCAACTTCCGATCCTGAAGATCCTTCAGCGCCGTGGTACTCATGACTGGAATGGTCGCCTGCTTTGTCACCGCCGAATCCACCTTCGGTACCCTCAGAACCTCGAGCGCTTCCTCTGGCAAGGGATAAAGCTTATCCATGGCCTTCGTAACCTTCAGGCCCAGATCTAGAGTATCCATTCTCTAAAGAGCAGGTCCGTCGAGGAAAAATGAAAGGGAAAAGTTGTGGGGGGTCCACTTAGGCTCAACAACACTGGATCCATGGCACCGAGCCGAGATGGCGGGAATAAGGGAGCCCAACTCATCTCGACGGAAGAGGCGTATCACCCTCGGGTCGTCTCCCTCAGAGTTCTGGCCTTGTCGCTCCATCCCCTGAGCGGGAAGGCCATCTCCCTCTGCCCCCCTCGGGGGCAGGGAGGGATCCTCCTGATCCTCAAGGTCCTCTGAAGCGTCTGAAGGATCTGTAACCTCCCTGGGTGGAAAGGCCCGCAGTGGCCACTTAGCCTTGCCTCCAAGGCTCGCCATGTCCTCCAGTCGTGGGCGAGCCTTGGGCGCTGAGGGTGGTGTCCCCTGGGGCTCCGGCTGAGGCGGGCGCCTCTTAAGGGCCTTGCGGGCTTTAAAAGCCCTATGCATGGCGAGGATAAACCCTGATGAAAATGAGGCGCAGGAGCCCTCCGAATCCGTGTCTGTATCCTGCGCCGTCCCCCTCCCCGCGGCCGCTGTAGGAGAAGTCGGCCGTAAAGCTGGGCATTGCGGGCAGAGGGCGGGGGGGGGGGGGGGGGGGAGTCCCTGGGCCCCTCCACGGTCGGCCCAACACCAACGGGGTCTGGCGGCAAAATGGCGGGGTTTCCCGCGCTCCTTTTAGATGGCTTGGGGACCGGCTAGGATCGCGTTCCCACCGAGATCGCTAATGATGTCCGAACACCCCCCCGAATCACCCCCGATGGTCCCCTGCCTCCCAGGATGCAGACTGAACACAGCACATCCCGCGAGAGGCGTGCGCTCCCGGCTCCGCAGGCCGTGCAGGTCATGCCACATGGCATGCCTGCCCCTGCTAACTCTGACAAAAACTGCGAAAATCCGAGAAACGCTCGCTGGAGGGAGGGGGAGAGGATCGGGTATAAAAACGCCACCGCGCAGAGTTCGGAGGATCGCCACAAAAGAATTTATATATATATATATTTTTTTTTTTACCCTCGCCGGCGCTGTCCCCCTACGAGTGCTGGATTGGTCTGGCTGGGGTGAGTGAGCCGGGCTCCCCGGTATCACCCCAGCTGGGCTTGGATGAGTGGGGCCCTCAACCCATAGCCCCAGCGATCTGCTCGACCAGGGGGGTTGGCCCTCTCAGGACCTGGAAACTCCTTGGGAGCACAGACCGTTCCTCTACTAACCTGTGAGAAAAAAACAAAAGACTAGAGCTTTTTTTTTTTTTATATATAAACTTAATTGAAAAGAGCAAGTAAACAGTAAGAGAAAAATCACACTGACTATCTATTCTCAATCCCTAGTCCTCAAACCCTCTTTTTTTTTTTCTATCCAGGCTGTGAGCTATGCACCCATACCACCTGCTGGAAACAGAGAAATACTGACAGGCTGTGGGTGGCACCCTGGTATATATGGCAGAGCTTGTCAAGTTTTGCTCTGTTTCCACCTGCTGGTGCGGAAGCATAACCCAGGAGTCTGGACTGATTCGGTACATACAGGGAATGTGTTTTGGCTCTCAAAACCTAGTGACTTTGAGATCCCAATGAAATGGAGAAGAGGAAACCATGATCACTTCAGACCACAAAAAAGGCAAAGGAAAAAAAAAATGAGAAGGAACCTCAACTACCTACTGACATTAAGCACATAAGACTATTATGACTACCACACACCCACCCGCAAGAAGACTCCTCACATCTGGCATGTGGGCATATATTGGCCTAATAAATGGCAGGTCAGTCAACAGATTCCCAATGACCCATGACATTATGAGGTCGAGATTCAAAAGCCATTTAGACGGATAACTGAAAAGTTATCCGTCTAAATGGCTAAACTGACATATTTAAAGTCAGGGGCATTCTGGGAGCAGGTGGGAGGCGTTTCAGGGAGGAGCAGGGTTAGCTGCATGTTAATTGGCTAACTCTGATATTCACATAACATTTTTTTTGTAAACAGATTCAGTTCATAGCAACCGCACTTTTAACATTCAGTTCAGTCACTTACAGAAAGTGAACGTTGTCTTGCAGTCCCAACATATACGTTTTAGTCAAAGCCCCAGCGATGGGATAGTATTAGGTATATAAAAGTGCTCTTTGTAACTTTTTCAAATTTAGGACCTAGACCCCTAGTCTTTCTATTATCCGAAAGAGTAAATAACCGATTCACATCTACCCGCTCTAGACCTCTCATGATTTTAAACTCCTCTATCATATCCTCCCCTCAGCCGTCTCTTCTCCAAGCTGAAAAGTCCTAACCTCTTTAGTCTTTCCTCATAGGGGAGCTGTTCCATTCCCCTTATCATTTTGGTAGCCCTTCTCTGTACCTTCTCCATCGCAATTATATCTTTTGTGAGATGCGGCGACCAGAATTGTACACAGTATTCAAGGTGCGGGCTCACCATGGAGCGATACAGAGGCATTATGACATTTGCCGTTTTATTCACCATTCCCTTTCTAATAATTCCCAACATTGTTTGCTTTTTTGACTGCCGCAGCACACTGAGCCGACGATTTCAATGTGTTATCCACTATGATAACTTATAGAATAGTGTTATCCACTATGATAATGTAAAGCTGATAACTTATAGAATAGTGTTATAGAATGATAACTTATAGAATAATAACTTATAGAATATAGATAATGATAACTTATAGAATAGTGTTATAGAATAGTGTTATCCACTATGATAACGTATAGAAAAGCTTTAAATAAAAAAAATAAAATAAAAATATGATGCCTAGATCTCTTTCTTGGGTTGTAGCACCTCCACAGATTCTCGGACTGCACTCACCTAGGGCCTTCCCCTAACTATACTTCCCTTTTTTAATAAATCGATAGTTTCACCTTTCCCTCATCCCCTCCCTCAGCCATCCCTCCCCTTCCTGCAGGCTTGACACCCCTCAAGTCAAGCTACTACTTCTCGTTATTTTTCTGGTTCTTCCAAGTTATTCTTCCAAGTTGTCGATTCCCTGTTCAATGTAAGACAATTGTTGTCATTGTTCGCATGCTTGTTGAATGTAAACCGAACTGATAAGTAACCCTGTTACTTGAAGTTCGGTATATAAAAGCTATAAATAAATAAATAAATAAAATGGAACCCAACATTGTGTAATTATAGCATGGGCACCTTGCACTTATCCACATTAAGTTTCATCTGCCATTTTGATGCCCAATTTTCCAATCTCACAAGGTCTTCCTGCAATTTATCACAATCCGCTTGTGATTTAACTACTCTGAATAATTTTGTATCATCTGCAAAGGAAAATTAGTTTCTTACCTGATAATTTTCGTTCCTGTAGTACCAAGGATCAGTCCAGGACACCTGGGTTGTGACTCCGCACCAGTAGATGGAGACAGAGCAAAACTTGTCGGAGTGAGTCATATATGACCCTGTGCCAGCCACAGCCCCCTCAGTCTTACGTAATGTCAAAGTAGCAACTCAACCAAGAAACCAAAACTAGCTAGAAAATTCACCTCCTTCACAGAACCTACCACCAAAAACTCCTGGTGGAACCGGGCTCCCCAACCGGGAGAGCTAAACAAGCGATCAGAATAACTAATAAAGACGATGAGCGGACTCTCCGTTACTTCAGCGAAGCCCTGCGGGCGGGATCCTGGACTGATCCTTGGTACTACAGGAACGAAAATTATCAGGTAAGAAACAAATTTTCCTTTCCCTGTACATTCCAGGATCAGTCCAGGACACCTGGGATGTACCAGAGCTAAGTTACAGAGGGTGGGAAGCAGAGAGTCCCGCTCGGAGCACCCTCTCTCCAAAACCCCCGGCATCTGTAGCCCGGACATCTAGCCGGTAGTGCCTGATAAAGGTATGCAACTATTTCCAGGTAGCTGCCCTGCAAATCTCTTGAGGCGACACCTGAGAAGCTTTCGCCCAGGACGCAGCCTGAGAACGAGTCGAGTGAGCCCGAAGACCCACAGGAAGCGGTTTTCCCCGCACCAAATACGCCGAGCCAATGGCCTCCTTGAGCCAACAGGCGATCGTCGTGCGGGTCGCAGCGGCCCCTTTCTTTGGACCAGAGAACAAAACAAACAGATGATCTGTTACCCGGAACGGATTAGTAACCTCCAAATAACGAAGGAGGGACCTCCGCACGTCCAGCATCCTCAGTTCCCTTGAATGTGGATCCCCGACCGCAAACGCAGGCAACTCCACTGACTGATTTACGTGAAAAGACGACACCACTTTAGGCAGAAATACGCAAGAATGGTTCCCTACAGGACAAGGCCTGCAACTCCGAAACATGCTGTGCCGAGGCAATCGCCACCAAAAATACTGTCTTCAAGGTGAGGTCCTTAGTAGTTGCGAGCTTCAAGGGCTCAAACGGGGCCGAGCCTAAGGCGGAGAGAACCCAGTTAAGGTTCCACGACGGACAGGGGGGACGCAAAGGCGGGCGGAGATGTGTAGCCCCCCGAAGGAAACGGGAGATATCCGGATGAAGAGCCAGGGAGGCCCGCAAACAACCAAGCGCCGCCACCTGGACCCGTAGAGAACTGCACGCCAAGCCTTTGGCCAGACCGGCCTGAAGAAACGTTAGAATATCTGATACCGAAGCGGAAGTGGGATCCACACCCCGCTTCACGCACCAATCCTCAAAAACCGCCCAGACACTGACATAAGCCAGGGACGTAGACTGTTTCCTGGACCTCAGCAACGTGGCTATCACCGCATCTGAGTAACCTTTTCTCTTCAGGCGATTCCTCTCAAAAGCCATGCCACGAGACAGAAGTGATATGCATCCTCCAAACAGACGGGGCCTTGATGTAGGAGCCCCGCAAACCCCTGGAGACAAAGGGGAGTCGCCACCGACAACTGGATGAGATCTGCGAACCACGGACGACGCGGCCACTCCGGTGCCACCATGATCACATTGGACGGGTGCAACTCTATGCGCCGAAAAATCTTGCCGATCATTGGCCACGGGGGAAACACGTACAGCAGCACATCCGTCGGCCAAGGAAGCACCAGCGCGTCGACGCCTTCTGCTCCCCGTTCTCGGCGCCGACTGTAAAATCGCGGAGCCTTCACGTTGTGCCACGTGGCCATCAGATCCATGTGGGGCACTCCCCACTTCTTGCAGATGAGCAGAAACGCTTCGTCCGCCAGCTCCCACTCTCCGGGATCCAGGTGGTGACGGCTGAGAAAATCCGCCTGGATGTTGTCGACCCCGGCAATGTGAGAGGCTGCGATGTTGCTGAGATTTTGTTCTGACCAGGACATCAAGAGCTGCGCCTCCACAGCCACCTGTGGACTCCTCGTCCCTCCTTGACGATTGATGTAGGCCATGGTGGTTGCGTTGTCCGATAATACTCGGACCGCCTTTCCCCGTACTAACGGTAAGAAGGCTTGTAGAGCCAGACGGACCCGCTCTGGTCTCTAGTCGGTTGATAGACCACTGGGCTTGAGACACTGACCATAGCCCCTGGACCGACCGTCCTAGGCAAACTGCTCCCCAGCCGGAGAGACTGGCATCCGTGGTCACCACCGTCCAATTGGGTACCAGAAGGGACACTCCACAGGACAGATGCTTGGAATCTAGCCACCAGTGCAGGCTGGATCTCGCCAGGCCCTCGAGTGGAAGTGGTAGGTAAAACTCCTCCGAGACCGGCTTCCATCGGGATAGTAAGGACGACTGCAACGGCCGCAGATGAGCAAACGCCCAGGGAACCAGTGCGAGTGTTGAAGCCATCGAACCCAGGACCGTCAGAAAATCGCAGACCCGAGGACTGCGAAGAGACAGCAACTGCCTCACCCGAGACTGTAGCTTGCGCCTGCGTTCCTGAGATAGAAACACTTTGCCCTGTTTCGTGTCGAACACAGCTCCGAGGTATTCCAAGGTCTGGGTCGGTACCAACTGACTCTTGTTGAAGTTGATTACCCAGCCAAGAGACTGTAAGATCTGTAGGACCCTGGCTACCGCCAGCCGACACTGAGCCTCGGACTTTGCGCGAATCAACCAATCGTCCAGGTAAGGATGAACCAACAAGCCTTCCCGACGCAACTGGGCCGCCACCACCACCATCACTTTCGTGAAAGTACGGGGAGCTGTCACAAGACCAAACGGCAGCGCCCGGAATTGATAATGACGCCCCAGAATGCAGAACCTCAGGAATTTCTGAAACGACGGCCGAATTCCCACATGAAGGTACGCTTCCGTTAGATCTAGGGAAGCCAAGAATTCGCCCGGACGCACCGAAGCAATCACCGAACGAATTGTCTCCATCTTGAAGTGAGGAACGCGCAGGCATCTGTTCACGCCTTTGAGATCCAGGATCGGTCTTGACGTGCCGTCTTTCTTTAGAACGATGAAGTAAATGGAGTAACGGCCTTCGCCGTGCTGATTGATCGGGACCGGAACAATAGCTCCTAAGCTTTCTAAGCGCCGGATGGTGCCTAGCACTGCCGCCTTCTTCCCGAGAGCTTTGCAAGGAGAGACGAGGAACTTGTCCGCTGGGATTCGAGCAAAATCTAACGCGTAGCCGTGTCTTATCATGTCGAGGACCCACTGGTCCGACTTAACGCTGGCCCATTCCTCGAAAAACAACGACATTTGGAATCACGTGCAGAGGCTGTGGCGAGGAATGGGCCGACCGCATTTCATTGCGAAGCTTTGGAACCCGCGCCCGCCGGGGTTCCTCCTTGTCTACTGAACCGTTTCCCCCGAAAGGACTGCTGCCACTGAGGGGTCCGGGAGGAAGAAGACCTATACGAGGGTCCCGAAGAACGTGGTGGGCGCGACTTCCTGGAACCGCGGAAACGGGACCTGGCGGAAAACGAGGACCGCGCTCTGGACCTGTCCTCGGGCAGCTTAAAAGCCCTGTTCTCCCCCAGAGAAACCATCAAATCATCCAACTCCTTGCCAAACAACAGTTTCCCTTTGAACGGCAGCGCCCCGAGGCGAGCTTTGGACGAACCATCCGCTTCCCAGTTCCGCAGCCACAGGAAGAGACGCGCCGAAACAGCCGCCACCATGGATCTGGCTGAGGTCCGCAACAGATCATGGAGAGCATCCGCTCCATACGCTATCGCCGCCTCTAACCTGTCAGCCTGAGATGCCTCTTCCGGTGACAGACCAGCATTCGCCTGAAGGACCTGGGCCCAGCGCAGGCTAGCCCGCATTGCAAAGTTAGTGCAGATGGCGGCCCGCACTCCCAGGGCGGACACCTCAAAAATCTTCTTAAGCTGCACTTCCAGCTTCCTGTCCTGTATGTCCCTGAGAGCCGTCGCTCCCGTAACCGGGATGGTAGACCTCTTTGTCACCGCCGAGACCGCTGAATCCACTTTCGGAAGTCTGAGCAGCTCCAGCGCGTCCTCAGGGAGCGGGTAAAGCTTATCCATAGCCTTACTGACCCCTTCAGTCCCAGCTCCGGCGTATCCCATTCTCTAAACAAAATATCCGTCGACGAAAAGTGAAAGGGAAAAGCCACTGCTGGTCCCGTGAGACCTAGGAGAACCGGATCCATGTTGGCCTCCTGACGGACCACCACCGGCGGAGCCTCGATTCCTAGCTCCTGAAGAATGGCCGGAATTAAAGGGGACAGCTCTTCTCTTCGGAAGAGGCGGACCACTTTGGGATCATCCCCTTCCACGGTCTGTGCTCCTTTGCCCGCTCCGGGCTGGGAGGAGCCGTCCGCCGCCGTGTCCTCGGCCCCCCTCAGGGGCTCCTCGGAGGAATCCGTGTCCGTCGCGGAAGAAAGCTCCGAATCTGACTCCTGTGGGATGCCACGCGGAGGCCGCTTCCCACGCGGAGGCTGTCGGGAGGACCCCTCGACTTCCTTAGCCTTCCGCTTCTTCAGGGCGTGCTTGCCAGGGCCCCCCCCAGGGGCTCCTTTGCGTCTGCGCCTGCTGTGCTTACATTTAAGAACTTTGCGCAACAGAAGCGCAAAGTCCTCTGAAAAGGAACCCGAGTCCGAGGAATCGACTCCGGAACACTCACGGGACCGAGACCCCTCCGGAGGGACACCCCCCCCCCCCCCCCCCGCAAGCCCCGGCTGCGGGGAAAGCGCGGGAGGCAAGCCCGAGTTTCCTGCCGGCTCCCGCGCGATTTCGCAGCCTGTGGTCAAGATGGCCGCCACTCCCGCGCTGAGCGGGAAAAGGTCCTGAGGCCTCTCAGCTGGGGCACCACCGTGCGGCGGCGATCGCGTGGCTCGAGATCGGGCCCCCCGAGGTGCCCCCGACGACCCTTCTCCTCCCGGGACACAAGACGCGCAGAGGCCGTCCCGCGAGAGGCGAGCGCGCGCCGAGCCGCAGGCCCGACAAGTCAAGCCACGAGGCATGGCGGCGAGAAGCGGCGAAACCGGGAGAAACGCGACTGAAAAAAGAGAAAAAATAGATCCGCGCCTTCCCCCTGCGAGCGGCGCCCCCCCCCCTTGACAAAACCGGAGCAGCAGCGCAAGGTAACAGAGAGCCGGCGCGACAGACAAAAAAACCAAACCTTTTTTTTTTTTTTTTTTTTTACTACCGCTTGTCGCTGTCCACGGTCCTGGAGCCCTGTTGCAGGAGGGGTGAGTGAACCGGGCTCCCCGGTGTCACCCCTGGCGCTGCTACTGGAAAGCCGGGTCCTCGACCCTAGCAGCGGCCTCTACCAGGGGGGGGGTCCCCTCAGAACCTCGCAACCCCCCTGGGAGGCAGGGCGGACAGGACTTCACTCACTAAAAAATACAAATTTAAAAGAAAAATCAAATTTAAATCAAATTTAAAAGGAAAAAAAAACAACCCGAAAACCTGACTAACTACCAGAATCAGTGCAGGTAGGGGCTGTGACTGCACCTGCACCATCTACTGGAGACAGAGTAAGACTGAGGGGGCTGTGGCTGGCACAGGGTCATATATGACTCACTCCGACAAGTTTTGCTCTGTCTCCATCTACTGGTGCGGAGTCACAACCCAGGTGACCTGGACTGATCCTGGTACGTACAGGGAAATTTGATTATTTCACGCGTCGTATTTCTTTCCAGATCATTTATAAATATATTGAAAAGTAAGGGTCCCAATGCAGATCCCTGAGGTACTCCACTGCCCACTTCCTTCCACTGAGAAAATTGTCCATTTAATCCTACTCTCTGTTTCCTGTCTTTTAGCCAGTTTGTAATCCACGAAAGAACATCGCCACCTATCCCATGACTTTTTATTTTTCCTAGAAGCCTCTCATGAGGAACTTTGTCAAACGCCTTCTGAAAATCCAAGAACACTATATCTACCGGTTCACCTTTATCCACATGTTTATAAACTCCTTCAAAAAAGTGAAGCAGATTTGTGAGGCAAGACTTGTCTTGGGTAAAGCCATGCTGACTTTGTTCCATTAAACCATGTCTTTCTATATGTTCTGTGATTTTGATGTTTAGAACACTTTCCACTATTTTTCCCGGCACTGAAGTCAGGCTAACCGGTCTGTAGTTTCCCGGATCGCCCCTGGAGCCCTTTTTAAATATTGGGGTTACATTAGCCACCCTCCAGTCTTCAGATACAATGGATGATTTGGATGATTTTAATAAGACAGATCTCTCCTTAGGCAAAGAGTCTTGGTGTTATTATCAACTCTGCCCTGACTTTTAAAAAAACAAGTCAAGGTAGACGCCCATTCATAAGAACATAAGAAAATGCCATACTGGGTCAGACCAAGGGTCCATCAAGCCCAGCATCCTGTTTCCAACAGTGGCCAATCCAGGCCATAAGAACCTGGCAAGTACCCAAAAACTAAGTCTATTCCATGTTACCATTGCTAATGGCAGTGGCTATTCTCTAAGTGAACTTAATAGCAGGTAATGGACTTCTCCTCCAAGAACTTATCCAATCCTTTTTTAAACACAGCTATACTAACTGCACTAACCACATCCTCTGGCAACAAACTCCAGAGTTTAATTGTGCGTTGAGTAAAAAAGAACATTCTCCGATTAGTTTTAAAAGTGCCCCATGCTAACTTCATGGAGTGCCCCCTAGTCTTTCTACTATCCAAAAGAGTAAGTAACCGATTCACATCTACCCGTTCTAGACCTCTCATGATTTTAAACATCTCTATCATACCCCCCCTCAGTGGTCTCTTCTCCAAGCTGAAAAGTCCTAACCTCTTTAGTCTTTCCTCATAGGGGAGTTGTTCCATTCCCCTTATCATTTTGGTAGCCCTTCTCTGTACCTTCTCCATCACAATTATATCTTTTGTGAGATGCGGAGACCAGAATTGTACACAGTATTCAAAGTGCGGTCTCACCATGGAGCGATACAGAGGCATTATGACATTTTCCGTTTTATTCACCATTCCCTTTCTAATAATTCCCAACATTCTGTTTGCTTTTTTGACTGCCGCAGCACACTGAACTTACGATTTCAATGTGTTATCCACCATGACACCTAGATCTCTTTTCTTGGGTTGTAGCACCTAATATGGAACCCAACATTGTGTAATTATAGCATGGGTTATTTTTCCCTATATGCATCACCTTGCACTTATCCACATTAAATTTCATCTGCCATTTGGATGTCCAATTTTCCAGTCTCACAAGGTCTTCCTGCAATTTATCACAATCTGCTTGTGATTTAACTACTCTGAACAATTTTGTGTCATCTGCAAATTTTATTATCTCACTCGTCGTATTTCTTTCCAGATCATTTATAAATATATTGAAAAGTAAGGGTCCCAATACAGATCCCTGAGGCACTCCACTGCCCACTCCCTTCCACTGAGAAAATTGTCCATTTAATCCTACTCTCTGTTTCCTGTCTTTTAGCCAGTTTGCAATCCATGAAAGGACATTGCCACCTATCCCATGACTTTTTACTTTTCCTAGAAGCCTCTCATGAGGAAATTTGTCAAACGCCTTCTGAAAATCCAAGTATACTATATCTACCGGTTCACCTTTATCCACATGTTTATTAACTCCTTCAAAAAAGTTAAGCAGATTTGTGAGGCAAGACTTGCCCTGGGTAAAGCCATGCTGACTTTGCTCCATTAAACCATGTCTTTCTATATGTTCTGTGATTTTGATGTTTAGAACACTTTCCACTATTTTTCCTGGCACTGGTCAGGCTAACCGGTCTGTAGTTTCCCGGATCGCCCCTGGAGTCCTTTTTAAATATTGGGGTTATATTTGCTATACTCCAGTCTTCATGTACAATGGATGATTTTAATAATAAGTTACAAATTTTTACTAATAGGTCTGAAATTTCATTTTTTAGTTCCTTCAGAACTCTGGGGTGTATACCATCCGGTCCGGGTGATTTACTAGTCTTCAGTTTGTCAATCAGGCCTACCACATCTTCTAGGTTCACCGTGATTTGATTCAGTCCATCTGAATCATTACCCATGAAAACCTTCTCCATTACGGGTACCTCCCCAACATCCTCTTCAGTAAACACCGAAGCAAAGAAATAATTTAATCTTTCCGCGATGGCCTTATCTTCTCTAAGTGCCCCTTTAACCCCTCGATCATCTAACGGTCCAACTGACTCCCTCACAGGCTTTCTGCTTCAGATATATTTTTAAAAGTTTTTACCTCTACAGCCAACTTCTTTTCAAATTCTCTCTTATCCTGTCTTATCAATGTCTTACATTTAACTTGCCAACGTTTATGTTTTATCCTATTTTCTTCTGTTGGATCCTTCTTCCAATTTTTGAATGAAGATCTTTTGGCTAAAATAGCTTCTTTCACCTCCCCTTTTAACCATGCCGGTAATCGTTTTGCCTTCTTTCCACCTTTCTTTATGTGTGGAATACAGGTCTTACATAGTTTAAAACATTGCAGTTGTTCAAGCACTCCTTATGCCAGTTGGACTACTATAACTTTTCATATATTGGCCTTCCAGCAACAACACTGACAGTGCCACAACTGTTACAGAACGTAGCAGCTAGGCTTACTTCTGGTCAATCAATGAGAGAACATATTTTCCCAGGGCTCAGAGAGCTACATTGGCTCCCAGTCCAGTGGAGAATCACCTACAAGGTCACAATGCTGGTATATCCATTACTAGCATTGGACTCTATGAGCAAATACCCTTCTATGTATCTACAATCTAACACAGATGTTGCATTCGTCGCAAAGAGGTTTGCGACGAATACAACATACATCATGCATGATTAGCAGAGACAAGAGAGAAAACCTTCTCTCTGGCTGTCCCAGATTTATGGAACTCGTTTCCTTAGGAGTTATATTTACTAACCTGTACTAAATCATTTAAAGCAATGTTAAAGACTCACCTGTTCTGTCTGGCATATTCATCATGATTGGATGAATTGATGTAAAGCAATATATTTTTTGGTTTGTTCAATTTTTGTCTCTATTTGGTACTTTTTTCTGTTTTAATTATGTGTCTTTATACTTCCTTGGTATTGATGACTTATAAATACTAATAAATAAATATGAATTGTCTAGTTTTAGCTATTTATTGTATTTTTGGAATAGGATATTTAATGAATTGTAATTTTTCACATATATTTGCATTGGATTTTCTGTTTGATTGTACACCTCTTTGAACATTTATTTTCAGGAAAAGAGGTATATTAAGTTAATAAATTAAAGACTGAAGGACTCGGGCCCAGATTGCTGGAAACAAACTAAAAGCCTAGTCTTGGATCACTAAACCTAAAAACTAAGGGTCAGATTGAGCAAGTTTCCAGATATGCCACTGCCTGATCCCTTTTATTGTCTTTATTTTCAGGACATCTGATTTTCTCCTGTCTCATCTCTTTTCACCACAGCCTGCATCATTCAGTTTCACCATTTCCTTGTGCACCATTGTAAACTTCATTGCACTCTTCGGTTCTCCCTTCTTCTACTTCCCCTCAGCTCTTTCTGTTACCCTCTTGACAGACCTCAATTTTGTAACCGTTCTGTACCTTCAACAGGATTCACTCCATTTGGTTTTTCCTTTGCTATGGCTCCACACAAAAGATCTGCCACTACAAGCTTTTAAAGCTTTTGATAAGGTCCCAATTAGAAGACTCATAAATAAAATGAGAAGCTTGGGAGTGAGGGCTAAGGTGATGGCATGGATTACGGACAGAAGGCAGCGTGTAATGGTAAATGGAACCTGCTCTGAAGAGAGAGCGGTGTTACGTGGAGTGTTACAGGGATTGGTGTTGGGACCAGTTCTGCTCAATATCTTTGTAAGCTCCATTGTGGAAGGGACAGAAGGTAAAGTTTTACTTTATGCGGATGATACTAAGATCTGTAACAGAGTGGACACGCCGGAAGGAGAAGAGAGAGAATGAGATGGGATTCAAGGAAGCCTGAACAGTAGGCGAAGATATGGCAGCTAGGATTCAATGCCAAGAAGTGCAGGGTCATGCATCTGGGGTGTGATTATCCAAAAGAGCTGTATGTGATGGGGGATGAAGGACTGATGTGCACGGAACAAGAGAGAGACCTTGGGGTGATAGTGTCTAGCGATCTGAAGACGGCAAAGCAATGTGACAAGGTGATAGCTAAACACAGAAAAATGCTGGGCTGCACTGAGAGAGGAATAACCAGTAAAAAAAAAAAAAAAAAAAGGAAGCGATAAACCCCTTGTACAAGTCCTTAGTGAGGCCTCACCTGGAGTACTGTGTTCAATTCTGGAGACCGTATCTCAAAGGAGACAGAGAGAGGATGGAGGCGGTCCAGAGAAGGGCAACCAAAATGGTAGTGGGTCTCCAAAGGACTTATGAGGAGAGGTTGAAGGAACTGAATATGTATACCCTGGAGGAGAGGAGGTGCAGGGGAGATATGATAGAGACCTTCAGATACCTGAAAGGTTTTAATGATGCACAATCAACAAACCTTTTCCACTGGAAAGAAATCAATAGGAGGTCACGAAATTAACCTCCAGGGAGGAAGACTCAGAACCAATGTCAGGAAATTTTTCTTCACAGAGAGGGTGATGGATACCTGGAATGCAGTTCCAGAGGAGGTGGCGAAGACAAAAACAGTAAAAGATTTCAAAGGGGCATAGGATAAACACTGTGGATCCCTTAAGGCTAGAGGATGGGAATGAAGAAAAGAGTGCATGAGGCAGTTATCAATCTATCGTTACGATCACCAATTACAACAGCGAATTACAACAGCGAATTTTTCATCGCATCATTTATTCGCCGGCGAGGGCCCACCAGATGGGCAGCATCTCATCACCTGCATGTTTAAAGTGCGCTCAATCACCAGCGATGTTAATACATTGTTTGTGGGAGTGTCCAATGATATCTGCCTTTTGGGACACAGTTCGTGGCAATTTAGGTTTGTTATTCCATACGGTCATTCAATGGTCATGCTCTTTCTGCCTTCTGAACAATGACATTGGAGATGTTAGTTTAAATGTGGACAACATAGGACTGGTGTCCAAAGCCTGCTTGATTGCAAAAAAGTGCATTTTGCTAAAATGAATTGAAGATCGTCCACCGACCAGAGACTTTTGGGCTGCTTTGATGACGGAATTATATCAACTGGAATATGGTTCTATGTAGAAATCCTTTAGTCCATGGAAAAAACGTGCTTTTCGAGAGATTTGGGGGCCATATTAAAATTTGTAACCTATCATTAAAACCATCCATTGTACCTGAAGACTGGAGGGTGGCCAATGTAACCCCAATATTTAAAAAAGGCTCCAGGGGCGATCCGGGTAACTATAGACCAGTGAGCCTGACTTCAGTGCCGGGAAAAATAGTGGAAACTATTCTCAAGAACAAAATTGTAAAGCATATAGAAAGACATGATTTAATGGGACACAGTCAACATGGATTTACTCAAGGGAAGTCTTGCCTAACAAATCTGCTTCATTTTTTTGAAGGGCTTAATAAACAAGTGGATAAAGGTGAACCAGTAGATGTAGTGTATTTGGATTTTCAGAAGGTGTTTGACAAAGTCCCTCATGAGAGGCTTCTACGAAAACTAAAACGTCATGGGATAAGAGGCGATGTCCTTTCGTGGATTACAAGATGGTTAAAAGGAAACAGAGAGTAGGATTAAATGGTCAATTTTCTCAGTGGAAAAGGGTAAACAGTGGAGTGCCTCAGGGATCTGTACTTGGACCGGTGCTTTTCAATATATATATAAATGATCTGGAAAGGAATACGATGAGTGACGTTATCAAATTTGCATATGATACAAAATTATTCAGAGTAGTTAAATCACAAGCAGACTGTGATACATTGCAGGAGGACCTTGCAAGACTTGAAGATTGGACATCCAAATGGCAGATGAAATTTAATGTGGACAAGTGCAAGGTGTTGCATATAGGGAAAAATAACCATTGCTGTAGTTACACGATGTTAGGTTCCATATTAGGAGCTACCACCCAGGAAAAAGATCTAGGCATCATAGAAACATATAAGTGACGACAGAAGAAGACCAACGGCCCATCCAGTCTGCCCAGCAAGCCACGCAGTTTATCCATTCCCCCCCCCCCCCCTTTTTCTCCCTCCCACCCGTCTCTATTGGCTTCCAGCACCCTCCGGCCCCAATTCCCCTCCACCAATGCAGAGAGCAGCGCCATCCTAGTGAACATCCAGCTCAATCAGGGGTAGCAACCGCTGCAACCAGCAGGCCACACCCCTGCCCCTTACCCACCCCTGTTTTGTTTGCTTGTTTGTTTTCTTTTTTTGAAATGGCAGCCCTCCATCCTTCCGCTCCGTGAAGGTGGAACACCAACCACTGGCCACTGGCATCCCGCTCCGTGAATGCCTCTATGGCTACTGCCGCTCCGTGCAGTGTTTTGTTGCATGAAAGTGGAACACCAACTACTGGCCACTGGCATCCCGCTCCGTGAATGCCTCAGTGGCTACTGCCGCTCCGTGCAGTGTTTTGCTGCCTGAAGGTGGAACACCAACTACTGGCCACTGGCATCCCGCTCCGTGAATGCCTCAGTGGCTACTACCACTCCGTGCAGTGTTTGCTGCCTCCTCTCTATTTATGCCCACTAGACTTGATGGATCCACAGTGTTTATCCCACGCCCCTTTGAAGTCCTTCACAGTTTTAGACTTCACCACTTCCTCTGGAAGGGCATTCTAGGCATCCACCACCCTTTCCGTGAAGAAATACTTCCTGACATTGGTTCTTAGTCTTCCTCCCCGGAGCCTCAGCTCGTGACCTCTGGTTCTGCTGATTTTTTTCCTACGGAAAAGGTTTGTCGTTGTGTTTGGATCATTAAAGTTTTTCAAGTATCTGAAAGTCTGAATCATATCACCCCTGCTCCTCCTTTCCTCCAGGGTGTACATATTTAGATTCTTCAATCTCTCCTCGTACGTCATCCGATGAAGATCCTCCACCTTCCTGGTCGCCCTTCTCTGTACCGCTTCCATCTTGTCTTTGTCTCTTTGTAGATACGGTCTCCAGAACTGAACACAGTACTCCAGGTGAGGCCTCACCAAGGACCTGTACAAGGGGATAATCACTTCCCTTTTCTTACTCGATATTCCTCTCTCTATGCAGCCCAGCATTCTTCTGGCTTTTGCTATCGCCTTGTCACATTGTTTTGTAGACTTCATATCATTAGACACTATCACCCCAAGGTCCCTCTCCTGCTCCGTGCACATCAGCCTTTCCCCCCCCCCCCATCAAATACAGTTCATTCGGACTTCCACTCCCCATATGCATGACTTTGTACTTCTTGGCATTGAATCTCAGCTGCCATATCTTCGACCACTCTTCCAGTTTCCTTAAATCCCATCTCATCCTCTCCACTCCTTCCGGCATGTCCACTCTGTTGCAGATCTTAGTGTCATCTGCAAAAAGACAAACCTTACCTTCTATCCCGTCCGCAATGTCGCTCACAAAGATATTGAACAGGACCGGTCCCAACACCGATCCTTGCGGTACACCACTTAAAACCGCTCTCTCTTCAGAGAATGTACCATTTACCATCACACATTGTCTTCTGTCCGTCAACCAATTTGCAATCCAGGTCACAACTTCGGCACTCATTCCTAAGCTTCTTGTTTTATTCACCAGTCTCCTGTGCGGAACTGTATCAAAAGCTTTGCTGAAATCCAAGTAGATGACATCGAGCGCTCTTCCTTGATCCAATTCCTTGGTTACCCAGTCAAAAAAGTCAATCAGATTTGTCTGACAGGATCTTCCTCTGGTGAATCCATGTTGCCTCTGGTCCGTCAATTCTCCGGACTGTAGATATTTCACTATTCTCTCTTTCAGCAGTGACTCCATTACTTTTCCCACCACTGAAGTGAGGCTAACTGGTCTGTAGTTGCCAGCCTCCTCTCTGTTCCCACTCTTGTGAAGCGGGACCACCACCGCTTTTCTCCAATCTCTCGGTACCACTCCCGTTTCTAGGGATCTATTGAACAGGTCACACAGTGGACCCGCCAGAACATCTCTGAGCTCCCTCAGTATCCTTGGATGAATCCCATCAGGCCCCATGGCTTTGTCCTCTTTCAGATTCTTTAGCTCTTCCCGTACATTTTCTACTGTAAAAGGATTTTCATCTATTCCACTTCCCTCCAGTTTCTTGTTGTGTAGAGATGGTCCTTCTCCAGGGTCTTCTTTAGTGAACACAGAACTGAAGTATTCATTTAATATTTCTGCCATTTCTTCATCTCTCTCCACACATTGATCATTACCACCTTTCAATTTCACAATACCACTATGGACTTTTCTCTTTTCGCTGATGTATCTTAAAAATGTTTTGTCACCATTTTTTATCTCCTTGGCAATCCTCTCTTCCGCTTGACTTTTTGCCAACTTGATTAATTTCTTCGTCTCCCTCAGTTGAATCAAATATTCTTCTTTATGTTCCTCCCTTTGGGATCTTTTATATTTCTTGAATGCTGTTCTTTTAGCTTTAATTTTGTCAGCTACCTCCTTTGAGAACCAGATAGGTTTCAATTTTCTTTTGCTTTTCTTTACATTTCTAACATATAGAGTAGTTGCCTTGGTGATTGCTCCTTTTAGATTGGTCCACTGCTGCTCCACATCTCTCTCGTTCTCCCATCCTTTTAGTTCTTCCTCCAGGTACTTCCCCATTTCCTTAAAGTCCATGTTTTTGAACTGTAAAACTCAGGTCTTTGTGGTTCTTTTCCCTATTCTTTTAGTGATATTAAACCATACCATTTGATGATCACTGGTGCTGAGGTGGGCGCCCACCTGGACATCGGAGACATTATCTCCATTAGTGAGCACTAAGTCGAGTATAGTTCCTTCTCTCGTGGGTTCCAATACCATTTGTTTGAACAAAGATACTTGCATGGCATCCACTATCGCTCTACTATTTTTAGTTTCTGCAGATGGGATTTTCCAGTCTACATCTGGCATATTAAAGTCACCAACGATCACCACTTCTCCCTTCTTACCTATCTTGTGGATGTCTTCAACCTGATATCTGTCCAGCTCTTCCTTTTGGTTTGGAGGCCTGTAAACCACTCCAATATAAATGGATGCTCCGTCATCTTTTTTTAGGTCGACCCATAGTGCTTCTTTCTTGCCCCAACTTCCTTGCAGCTCAGATGCTTGGATGTTGTTTCTGACATAAAGAGCCACACCTCCCCCTTTTCTATCCTCTCTGTCCTTCCTTAACAAGTTATAGCCTGGTATTATTGTATCCCAATCATGAGATTCTGTGAACCATGTCTCTGTGATAGCAACAATGTCCAATTCTGCCTCAGACATTAGGGCCTGCAGATCTGGGATTTTATTTCCCAAACTATGAGCATTTGTGGTCATAGCCTTCCAGGTACTCTCTTTAAGGTTATTGCTTTTCCTGGACTCCTTTTTTTTTTAATATTTTATTTATCATATAATTTACAAGTATTTACTTCAAATATCATTCATTACATTATAATATTTGATTTAGTTTCAATCCCTTCAATTTCAACATATTTAAAAAAGAAAAAAATTTCAAACATTACCAATAAAGTAACATATTTCATTTATACTTATGTTGAACCACCAAAAAATTTATAATTAATTTTTCTTCAGGAGTATTAATACAAATCTGAGAATCAATTGGAAAAGATATTATGGAGAAAGAAAAAGAAAATCTTACAATCTCACAGGATTAGGTACATTTTCACAGTTATATTACTATTCTGCCTGACACCTAGGTTACCACTGGGGAAGAAGTAATTGGTTCTCTAGCCACTATGAACTGGGTCAGTTGTTCCACTAAATTAAAACTAAAGGATTCATTACCCCTTCTAATTAAACACCTACATGGGTATTTCAATAGAAATGAAAAACCCAGAGTCAAAACTCTGGGTTTTAATACCAAGAACTCTCTTCGCTTACTATGAGTTGATGGGGCGAGATCAGGAAAAATTTTTACGTCTTGTCCCATATAAGAAACCGGGTATTTTTGGAAATATTGTTTCATTAATTTAGTAATATCCCCAGTGGACACTAATGATACAATCAAGGTGTTCCTGTCAAGAACCTGCAATGTCGAGTCTTCCAGAAAACCTGTAAGGTTTTCTGGAATAGTTAATACTGGATCCAAACTTCTCTTTTTAACAAAGAAACATGAGTTAACCAAAGGAATGTCATTTCCAGAAAAGCCAAGTATCTCAGTCAGAAATTTCTTCAAAGATGTTAATACAGTTTCACCTACTATTTTTGGGAAATTAACAATCCTAACGTTTAAGTGTCTAACATTATTTTCAAGATATTCTAAACGTTTAGAACAGATTAGATAATCACTAATAAGCTTGTTATTCACAGAGTTTACCACCTCTACTTTACGCTCTATTACATCAACTCTTGTAGTAAGAGTAATTACTTGATTCTGTACAGAAGAAACTTGTTGTTGTAAATTAGAAGCTACATTATCAAGTTTCCCTTCTAACCTGTTTACAGTAGCATTCAAACTGCTTACTAAGTCCCAAATGGCTCCCAACGTAACTGTCTCTGGCCTTGTTGTTAAAGGCCTTACATCCACAGCAGTCTCAGGTTGGGGAGATCGCTGTTGTAGACCTGTAGGAAATATAGGAGGTTCCCCTGTTTCAAGGGGAACTTCCTCAATTCCTTCCCTTCCTGATATTAGGGACGAGGATTCTCCCCCAGATGCATTCTTTTGCGCCCCCTCTTCGGAGGGCAAGGATACAGTTCCTCCTCCTGTTTCTCGCTGGAAAGGAGACGGTCGGTACACAGGACTAAGGGAAGCCTCCTCCTGGGAGGCCGCTTGTTCTCCTTCCAAGGGGCCTCCAAGGGAGTCCTTGGAATCCTCATTTTTAAACTGTGTCATGAAGCGGTCTATCTCTAATTGTAAAAGGGGGGGAAGGGGTTCTGAGGGAAACACCCTTACCCTCCCTTTTCTTTTAGCAGGCATATAAAATATAAGAAACAACTAAACAATTGAAAACAGCCGCTTCAAAAAGTACCTGTATCCAAATGATCTCAGTTATGAAGGTCAGATGAAGGGTTCCTTCCTCTATCCGTCTTAATCCGGACTAAGCCGGACAAAGCCGTGCGCACCCCTTGGGTGCGCACGGCTTTGGTGACGCGCCGGCGGCGATGACGCGCCGCAGCTGCGTCGTTTTTGTGGCTCACGGCTCCTCCCACTCACGACAGCAGGGGCGGGGTGTTGGTCCGGTCCCGGAAGAGGGGCCCAGCAATCTGGTCTCCGGCTCTCCTGACGCCGCCGCGGCGTTTTTTGTGGCTCACGGCTCCTCCCACTCACGACAGCAGGGGCGGGGTGTTGGTCCGGTCCCGGAAGAGGGGCCCAGCAATCTGGTCTCCGGCTCTCCTGACGCCGCCGCGGCGTTTTTGTGGCTCACGGCTCCTCCCACTCACGACAGCAGGGGCGGGGTGTTGGTCCGGTCCCGGAAGAGGGGCCCAGCAATCTGGTCTCCGACTCTCCTGACGCCGCCGCGGCGTTTTTGTGGCTCACGGCTCCTCCCACTCACGACAGCAGGGGCGGGGTGTTGGTCCGGTCCCGGAAGAGGGGCCCAGCAATCTGGTCTCCGGCTCTCCTGACGCCGCCGCGGCGTTTTTGTGGCTCACGGCTCCTCCCACTCACGACAGCAGGGGCGGGGTGTTGGTCCGGTCCCGGAAGAGGGGCCCAGCAATCTGGTCTCCCTTCCTGGACTCCTTATGAGACTTTATTTGAGATTTGTTATTCACTTCACTCTTTCCTTTTGCAGTTGTGCCACTGTTGACAGAGTTGTCCATCTCAATTAGGTTTTTCTTTTGTTTATGGATCTTGAAATTCTGCATGCATTGTGTTTGTTTTCTCTTTTCTGGTAACACTTCAAAGTTTTTCTCAAGAACTTCTTCAGTTTTTAATATAGAGAAGGCTTTTTGTTCTTTTTGCATTCGGTACATTGTGTGTCTCCTCATCACAGTTCTAATTCTACCAGAGCCCACTGTAATCCTGGATATAAAAGAATTTCTTAATGACCTGTTTGAGTGGGAGGGTGCATCTGTTGGCTGTCCATCTGTCAAGAATGGGTGACTGTGGGTCCTACCTGAGCCTAATGAATCACTTTTTCTTGACTTCTGGTTTTTCTGTGATGTTGGGGAATTATTTTCTGAGTATTATCATAGTGGATAATACTTTAAAATCGTCAGCTCAGTGTGCTGCAGCAGTCAAAGAAGCAAATAGAATGTTAGGAATTATTAGGAAGGGAATAGTTAATAGAACGGAAAATGTCATAATGCCTCATGGTGAGACCACACCTTGAATACTGTGTTGCCGCATCTCAAAAAAGATATAGTTGTGATGGAGAAGGTACAGAGAAGGGCAACCAAAATGATAAAGGGGATGGAACAGCTTCCCTATGAGGAAAGGCTGAAGAGGTTAGGGCTGTTCAGCTTGGAGAAGAGACAGCTGAGGAGGGATATGATAGAGGGCTTTAAGATCATGAGAGGTCTTGAACAAGTAGATGTGACTCGGTTATTTTCACTTTCGAATAATAGAAGGACTAGGGGGCATTCCATGAAGTTAGCAAGTAGCACATTTAAGACTAATCAGAGAAAATTATTTTTCACTCAACGCACAATAAAGCTCTGGAATTTGTTGCCAGAGGATGTGGTGAGTGCAGTTAGTGTAGCTGGGTTCAAAAAAGGTTTGCTATTAATCAATTTTACTTAGGGAATAGCCACTGCTATTAATTGCATCAGTATCATGGGTTCTTCTTAGTGTTTGGGTAACTGCCAGGTTCTTGTGGCCTGGTTTGGCCTCTGTTGGAGACAGGATGCTGGGCTTGATGGACCCTTGGTCTGACCCAGCATGGCAATTTCTTATGTTCTTCCCCAATACACTAAGTCTCTTGTGCCTCTGGAAGAGTCGATGTAAGGTATGGTCAGGCAGAGTTTGTCTTGGCTGCCTTTTGTATACTACCATTCTTTATTATTTTTGGGACCGCCAATTCCTAGTGGTCTCTATTAAGGGATGCACACTTTTCATGTTCAGTTATATTTTGATTTTATGTCTTACTTTCTTGTGGACAATTGTGCACTGTTACCTGTAAAGTTGTGAGTGAGGTTCTCTGCAAAGGAGGGGGGGGGGGGCTGTTGAATGTTTATGTGCTCCTATTTCATTACAGTTTGAAAACTTGGTGGTATGTACCTGTTTAACTGAAATATTGCTGGATGTTAATTTGTTATTATGCCCCAATAAAGAAATTATTAAAAAAGAAAAAAAGAGTGCATGGGGGTAACTTGCTGGTGTGTCGGTTACTACCCTTAACCAATAAGCCTTCATACTGTTGATGCAACTCCAACATTGCTCTCTGCTACAAGGCAGGGAGGAAAGAGGAAAAGGTGAATTAGACAGAAGATGGAAATGAAGAAAACAGTGCATGGGGGAACTTGCTGGTATGGCAGTTACTACCCTTAAACTAATAAGCCTTCATACTGTTAATGCAACTCCATCATTCTCTCTGCTTCAACAGCAAGAGCTGATGGGGAATTATACTCAAACAGCAACCAACAAGGCCCCTGGCTTGATGGTCTGGGAAACTGATAAGCATGGGGGTGAATTGGATGGTGCGGCAGATACTACCAGAAGCTTGCTGGGCAGACCGGATGGACCATTTGATCCTTTTCTGCCATCAGATCTATGTTCTACGTTTAAATGTCAAAGCTCCTGGACCAGCACCTCCCTCTCACTACAGTCTAAAGAATTACTGGGCTGGAGACACCTGCTCAATGTGGCCCGCGAACCTTTCTAGCTAGTATCACCCACTCGATGCAGCTTGCACAGCATCTAAGCCACTAAAGCCCACTTAATGTGGCCAGCACACATTTCTGACTAGCATCTCCTTTTAGGATCTTGCTGAGGAATGAAATCCTAGTTAGCGTGTACTTAGAACTCCTCCCCTGTGATGGAGCCCTGCAGTTGGTGGGTCCCTCCTCTGTGGCAGTATGTAAAGGCCCTGGAACCCCTCACCATGGGCAGTGAGCTTTGGGACATGTTTTTCATGATGCACACTCCCCATTCCCAATCTTGGACCCCAATGAAGCTCCCTGGGGGATCAGATTGTTTTTACCTTATGGCACAGCTGGTAGATCACCCCAAGTCGGGAAGCCATGCTAAATATACACATACAGATGAGTACCCCAACCAGGGCTCCCAGGAAGGGAAGATAGCCACCAAGCTCCATGGGAAAAGTTCACAGTACCTGAATAAAAAAGAAGTACTGTTAGAAAACAACTCATTCTGATAGATGAATAAATACCACTAGAATCCTTAGGGCAAGCCTTAGGAGGTAGAAAACAGCACAACTGTTCCAGGACTTATACCAGCTGTCTTGTTTCTGGTCTGTCCTGTCTACCAGCTAGTCATTTTTTTTGCTGGTCAGTGTAATTTCTGTTTTCTGCCAGCCAGCAACTTCCAGGAGGGGGTAGTCCCCATCTTAACATCATAATATGCTGCCAGTCCTGCACTGGCCCTCAGTTTGCAAATGCCTACTAGTCCTTGCATTCACTAGGGCCTAACCAGACTGACCAATTCACTGACAGATCGACAGATGAGAGAAACACATACAGGCCTGGATTTAAACAAAGGTCTACTAGATCCTCATGTAGGTGGTAAATTTCCTGTCTGCCCCCAGCCTAAACCTCAGATCCCTTCTTTTCCACAGGGTTAATGCTCCAGCTCAGGTTCCTGCCATCAGAAGGCAGTAAGAAAAGGAACAGAGTCAGCCTAGGGTCCCACACTAATGCGTGCCCGACTCTATTAGAATTCTCTGGGGTCTGTAAGCATTAGGTTGCAGACTGAGTCAGTCCCCACCGTCACTACCTTCTAATGGAAGCACAATAGGGTGCAGGCTGAGTCAGTCCCCACCATCACTACCTTCTAATGGAAGCACATTAGGGTGCAGGCTGAGTCAGTCCCCACCGTCACTACCTTCTAATGGAAGCACATTAGGGTGCAGGCCGAGTCAGTCCCCACCGTCACTACCTTCTAATGGAAGCACATTAGGGTGCAGGCCGAGTCAGTCCCCACCGTCACTACCTTCTAATGGAAGCACATTAGGGTGCGGGCCGAGTCAGTCCCCACAGTCACTACCTTCTAATGGAAGCACATTAGGGTGCGGGCCGAGTCAGTCCCCACCGTCACTACCTTCTAATGGAAGCACATTAGGGTGCAGGCCGAGTCAGTCCCCACCGTCACTACCTTCTAATGGAAGCACATTAGGGTGCAGGCCGAGTCAATCCCCACCGTCACTACCTTCTAATGGAAGCACATTAGGGTGCAGGCTGAGTCAGTCCCCACCGTCACTACCTTCTAATGGAAGCACATTAGGGTGCAGGCTGAGTCAGTCCCCACAGTCACTACCTTCTAATGGAAGCACATTAGGGTGCAGGCTGAGTCAGTCCCCACAGTCACTACCTTCTAATGGAAGCACATTAGGGTGCAGGCTGAGTCAGTCCCCACCGTCACTACCTTCTAATGGAAGCTCTGCTGGAGTCAGAAACCTGAGAGCCATGAGAAGCAGTGAAATCAGAGAAGTGTTCAGAGTCCCGTCAAAGGACGAGGGAAATGGGATCACATCCATGCTTTGGGGGACTAAAATTGGAGATCCAGGGGTGGGAGGGCTATTCGGGTCTCTTATCCAGGGGTGGGTGTGCAATCCACCACGGAACAGATGGACCAGTACTGATATATGGTTAAAGTAGTGTGGTTGCCATGTTAGTCCACTTGCATGCACAGAAATAAAAGGTTAGCAGACAATAATGTAAGATGATAGTCCAATACAAATCTTCAGAGAGATCGCTATGTTAGACTGGTGCAGCAAAAATGACAAGAGGTGAATGGCACCTTCTAGATTAATCAGTTTATTGAGGCATAAGCTTTTGAGGACAAGAGTCCACTTCAACAGATACATCTGGACTCTGTCCTCAAAAGCTCAATAAACTGTTTTGTGCCACCCACCTCTTGTCACTTCAGTCCAATAAAAAGGTAACTTAATACATAGCTTTCAACAGCTGACACTCTCTTCAAGTCTCCAAACAGAGAAAGCAAAATGTGACAATTGCCAGAAAATACAAGTGAACCCTAAAAGCCATTGCAATGATAGGGGGAAGGAGGGAGGTGGATGTGTTATAGTCAGAGCCCCTGGTTTCCTGCAGCAGAATTTTCAAATTCTATGGCAGAGTTTTCAAAATTCTGCAGCAATTATGTGGCAAATTTGCATATATTTGCTATTTAAATAATGTAATTTCTTTTACTTTCTTTTTATAAAGTCATTTCATGACATTTCTGAGTTAATTTATTTGTTTCTTTAATAAAGAAAAGCAATCTTAATGATTGGAACTGGTAAGGAAGGATGGGAAGGGATCTGGAAATGGGGAGAGAGGATCTCAGAGGAGGGAATTGAAGAAGAAACCTTAGGCCAGAGTGGTAGAAGGAATAAGGGATAGAAGCAGATAGACACAGAGGGAGCGGGAGAAGAGGACAGGAATTCAGGGAGGATAAGAAGAGGGAATGAGAGGAAAAGAGGAATCAGGAATGGGGAGATGGGAAGAAAAGGAGTATTGGGGATGGGAGTGGAAGAGAAGCAGGGAAAACTGTAGGAAGAGAGGGTAGACTGGGTATGAGGATGTAGAAGAAGATTGGAGGTGGAGGAAAGATGGAAATAGAGAAGATGGTGCCTGAATGAGACTTTGGGTGGGGGGCAGACCCTCCCCTGGCTCCAACCCTGCCCCCCTCCCGATATCCCAATCCTCTGTCATCCTTCCCACCTTTTCTCATTTCCTCTTTCTACCCAATCCCCGTTAATTGCCCACATTTTATCTGCTCATTCAAATACATTCATCCTACCCCAGCTGCTCTTGCACACAAACCTTGATTATCAGTTCCCCCATCTTCCCAGTCCTCCCATTACACATCCCCATTTCCTCTCATCACAACCTCTTCCTAGCCCCTTTCCCATAATCCGGGATAGGGAAATTCCTACAGTACCTGAATGTAAACTGATGTGATATCTCAGATCGAATGTCGGTATATAAATAATAATAATCTCATCACCTCTTTCCCTTATCAGCTTATTACAAGCAGTTGTGATGCAAATCAAACAACAAAGATTGCCTCAAAATTTGCAAGCCGTGTTATTTGATTGAAAGTTAGCTACATCTTATAAAAACATAAGACTTGCCATATTGGGTCGTGAAAAGGGTTCATCAAGCCCAGTATTCTGTTTCCAACAGTAGCCATACCTGGCAAGATCCCAAGGGGTAGATAGAATCCAAGCTACTTATCCCAAGAATAAGCAGTGGATATCTGCAATTCCACCTTAATAATGATTTATGAACATTTCCTCCAAGAACTTGTCCAAACCGTTTTTAAACACAACTACACTAATAGCTTTCACCACAACCTCTGGCAATGAATTCCAGAGCTTAATTATGTGTTGAATAAAAAATATTTTCTCTTATTAGTTTTAAATGTATTACCTAGTAACTTCATTGTAGTCTGTGTACTTTTTGGAAGAGTAAACAACTGATTAACATTTATTAGTTCCATTCCTCTCATTATTTTATAAACCTCTATCATTTCATCCATCAGCAGTCTCTTCCCCAAGCTGAAGAGTCCTAAGCTCTTTAGCTTTTCTTCATAGGGTACTTGTTCCATCTCCTTTATCATTTTGGTTGCCCTTCTCTGTACCTTTCCTAATTCTGCTATATCTTTTTTGAGATGTGGTGGCCAGAACTGCACACAATACTCAAGATGAGGTCGCACTATGGAGTGATACAGAGGCATTACGATATTATCCGTTTTATTCTCCATTCCTTTCCTAATAATCCCTAGCATTCTATTTGCTTTCTTGTCTGTTGCTGCTTAGTCAACTTTCCCCAGGAGCATCAGTTGTTAATGAACATCCCAATGCTCCCAGGTTCTGGCCTTAAAGCGGCCATGACCCTGGAGCTCCCCCTTCCCCTTGTGTCAGTGTCAAACGTAGGTGTCTCAAGAAACCCTCACTTCCACCCTGTCTTGCTGCAGGATTTTGCAGCAAAAAAAATTATTTATTTTAATGCCAAACGGTAGCCCTCCCCTTTGTTCTTAAAAAATCATCTGGCCCCCTTCAGGCACCCCACTTCCACAGTACCCAATTCACTTACAAGAATCCCTGGTGATGTAGTCATGCCTTTATGCATCTGGGGCCAGAAACAAATACAAAATTGCACTAGATGGCCTCAGGCACTCACTGAAAGAAATATTCCCTGCACTGCCTAATATGAAGCAAAACTTAGGAAAAAATTAAGCTTTTAAAAGAAAGAACTGGGCAAATATCCCTGCAATGCTATAATAGCACATATCACTTATATGGGAAAGTCAGTCAACATAAAGGGATCCTATTCATGTTCCTCCTCTAATGCAGAAAATAAGAAGAAGCATGCTACACCTGGAGACAGTCAGAAATTAAAGGCATGAGTCAATCTATACAGGCACAAGATCAATTACCATAGGGAAATAAAATTTGCCACCTCTTTGTGGGAGCACTTTTAAAAGCAAATCACTACATCTTATGAGCAGGATAATTTAAAGAAATGTAAAAACAATACAGGTGCTTTTGAAGATAAAATGATCAGACACTTCAGAACCGGTAAAAACTGACTCGAGACTTAGGTTTCTTACCAAAACTTCTCACTCTTCCCCCCACCACCTTTTTGATTCGCCTATGTTTCCTAGCAACATGTCATCGTTTGCACACTATTCTGACCTGAGAAAGAGTATTAGCTTTTAAAAGTTGGTCAAAAAATATGTTGTTAGTCCAACAAAAAAGGTATCTCCTTATGTATATATTTTTGTTTTTGTTAACCTTTAGTTACGTGCATTCAAATGGACTAACAAGGCAACTATATTGTTTTAAGTAATATACAATCACATTCAATAAATCCAATGAATGCCAACTCATGAAACTAAGACTGGGAAGCCTGCACCGCAGCCGCGCACATGTACCTGTTCTGTAAGGAAAGGATAAAAAGCAAGTGTGGGAGACAAGGAAGGCAGCTTGCAATGTCACCGGGTCTCTGTGGGCATGTGACAGCCTCCAGTCACACAGTTCCTCTTTCTTCCCGTGTGCCTCTGTCTGTGTCACTTCCTTTCTTGAAGATGTGGGTGTTTTGTGTCTCAGGAACTCTGTCTCCAAGCTCCCGGCACGCAGCACACCTTCCTCCTCCTATTCCCACTTTTACTTCTCAATATTCATTTCAAAGAAACTACTAACGAGGCCATCTGTACCATGTTAAAACGCGACTGCCAGAGATCGCTCCTATTACCCTTTTGACCCCCTGAAAACCCTCTTTTGGCAATAAGAACTACAAATTCCTACATGCATTGCCGGCCTGTCACATGACTGCAGACACCAGCTTCCTCTTCTGTCTTCAGATTCCTGAAACTTTATTGACAAGCCAAACCCTATTGTGGTGACAATAGCAAAGTCCGGTTTTCTCCATTAGCAATTTCATTGCAACTTATAGGAACAGTTTAAAGTTTATTGAAATGGGATTTTTCTTTTTTTTCTTTGCGGCCAAATTCGAGTGCGCCTCAGAGCGAGCAAAGCAAGCTATTCGATTTACTCAGCCAGCTAAACCTCAGCTATTAAAAACTATCAGCAGATAGGTCGATCCAGTAAAGTTCAGTTGAAGATTTCTCGTCTGTAACGAGCTCGCTGCGCACAATTCGGACGCGTAAGGCAAACCAGCGATACAGTCTCCAATTTTGCGCATCCGTAGTGCTTCTTAAAACAGACGCGTAACCCTTCCCGTACCCGGCATGTAAATGAACGAATTAGCTGTATAATGAAGGAATTAGCTATTCCCCTCCGATACCGTAACGCGCGCTCAGGTTCTCTCATTAGTAACGCACTGTTTTGCCGCGGCCGTAACGTGTTAGTTTACCGCCTCCCCCTAGTAGGAGTTAGGACTGTGAGTCTAGTAATAAATCCATCGACACCGCTTAAGATACTCAAAAACAATAAAACACAATTTAAAAAAAAAGCGATACAGAGATGATCGAGAAAATGTAATGATGTGGGACACATAAAACCTGTCAGAAGAAAAAATAAAAATTTTTAAATACCTGTCGGAGGGCCGCGTGGGTCCAGGCGGCCGGCGTGGGTCCAGGCGGCGGGAGCCGGGTGGTCGCGTGTTAAATCTAGGCCGTGGGCGGGTGGGCGCCTGTTCCGGGCGGCGGCGGCGGGGGGATACGCGTTAGTTCGAGACGGCCGGCGGGCGGTCGCGTGTTAAATCTAGGCCGGGTCCGCACAGGCGCGCATTCACTGCCGGTGGGGGCTGCCTCTCCCGGCAGCCCCCACCGGCAGTGAATGCGCGCCTGTGCGACCCCTGCGATTGGGCGCTCAAGGCGTGACGTCACGGCATGTGACTGCCTTGAGCGCCCAATCGCAGGGGTCGCACAGGCGCGCATTCATTCACTGCCGGTGGGGGCTGCCGGGAGAGGCAGCCCCCACCGGCAGTGAATGAATTCATTCATCCAGGCGGAGGAGCCGGCTGCTTTCGCCACCGGCTCCTCCGCCTGGATGAATGAATTCATTCACTGCCGGGAGAGGCAGCCCCCACCGGCAGTGAATGCGCGCCTGTGCGGACCCGGCCTAGATTTAACACGCGACCACCCGCCGGCCGTCTCGAACTAACGCGTGTCCCCCCGCCGCCGCTGCCGCCGCCCGGAACAGGCGCCCACCCGCCCGCGGCCTAGATTTAACACGCGACCACCGGCCCCCCGGATCCCGCCGGCCGCCTGGACCCACGCGGCCCTCCGACAGGTATTTAAAAATTTTGATTTTTACACTTCCTGGTACCTGTCATTTCAAATGTCATTTGAAATGACAGGTACCAGCGCACCCTGGTTACTGTATAGGCGCTGTATTAAGCGCCTATACAGTAAAATGGGTTACGCGGCCATAACCCTTCCCTACCGCTTTAAAGCCGCGGCATGCATTTGCATGCGATTAGAGGAGAGTATCCGGGAGTTAGTGAAGAGAACTGTGCGTGCGGGGAGGAAGGGTGCGCCTGACACTACCGCACTGTTTCTACCGCGGCCTTACTGGATCGACCTGACATTTAGGTACACAGTTACACCGGGAGAATATATTAGTCGATTTACACAGGTAAACATTTTCTTTTATACCTATGTTATTTTTTTTGATTGGCTATTTTCAATCAGGCTGATAAAGAAAAACCAGCGGGAGAGCCGGCGAGCGCCCACTCTCCTGGGCGCACAAAAATATGTAGATGAGGGCCCACGGTAAAAGGAGGCGCTAGGGACACCAGCTCCTCCTTTTTGACAGAAGTGGCGGCTGTCAGCGGGTTTGACAGCCGACGCTCAATTTTTAGGAAAACAGACCCCGACAAAATTGAGCGTCGGTCTTCCAACCCGCGGGCCACGGGCAGATTTTACATTTTTTTATCTTTTACATTTTTTTTTACTTTTGGGGCCTCCGACTTAATATCGCTATGATATTAAGTCGGAGGATGTACAGAAAAGCAGTTTTTTCTGCTTTTCTGTACACTTCCCCGGTGCAGGCAGTCGTTAATTTTTGAAAGTAAAATGTGCGGCTTGGATCGCTTGGGAATATAATAATAGTCCATCAACATGCATTTGCATGTTGCGGGCGCTATTTCGGGGGGGTTGGCCGCGCGTTTTATTAACCCTTACTGCATAAGGGGTAAAAATAGCATGTCGAAACACGGGCTAACAGTGCACTTCGCCGGAGTGCACCTTACTGTATCTGCCCGAATATGTGTAGAACAATGCTGCCAAGGAGAGGTAATTTTTAAGGAGATTTTCAGTATGTAGTACACTGCAGTGCGCCCTCATCTACCCCATCTTTCCAGAACATAAGATATGCCCATACTGGGTCAGACCAAGGGTCCATCAAGCCCAGCATCCTGTTTCCAACAGTGGCCAATCCAAGTCACAAGTACCTGGCAAGTACCTAAACATTAGATAGATCACAAGCTACTATTGCTTATTAATTATCATCATAGCAGTTTATGGATTTATTCCCTAGGAACTTATCCAAACCTTTTTTGAACCCAGTTACACTAACTGATGTAATCACTTCCTCTGTCAACCAATTCCAGAGCTTAACTGTGTACTCAGGGAAAAATAATTTCTTCGATTTGTTTTAAATGAGTTACTTGCTCACTTCATGCAGTGCCTCCTGATCCTTCCATTATCAGAGAGAGTAAATAACTGATTTACATTAACTTGTTCAAGTCCTTTCATGACTTTGTAGACCTCTGTCATATCCTCCCACAGTTGTCTCTTCTCCAAACTAACAGCCCTAACTTCTTTAACCTTTCCTCATAGGGCAGCCGTCCCATGCCCCTTATCATTTTGGTCGCTCTTCTCAGCACTTTCTCCACTGCAGCTATATATTTTTTGAGGGTACAATGAGTGAGGTGATCAAATTTGTGGATGACATCGTGAAAAGATTAAACTATTTCTTTGCTTCAATGTTTACTGAAGAGGATATTGGAGAGATACCCATTCTGGAGAAGGTTTTCATGGGTGATGATTCAGATCAACTGAACCAAATCATTGTGAATCTGGAAGATGCGGTAGGCCTGATTGACAAACTGAAGAGCAGTAAATCACCTGTACTGGATGGTATACATCCCAGGGTTCTGAAAGAACTAAAAAATGTTAAATAAATAAATAAATAAATAAATAAATAAGGGAAGTCTTGCCTCACAAATCTCCTACATTTTTTTCAAGGGGTGAATAAACATGTGGACAAAGGTGAACTTGTAGATGTGGTGTATTTCTTAGATCCCTCTCCCCACAGGAGAGGGTTCTAAGAAAACTAAAAAGTCATAGGATAGGAGGTGATGTCCTTTTGTGGATTGCAAGTTGGTTAAAAGACAGGAAACAGAGAGTAGGATTAAATGGAGTGCCTCAGGGATTTGTACTTGGACAGGTGTTTTTTAATATATTTATAAATGATCTGGAAAGGGGTACAATGAGTGAGGTTATCAAATTTGCGGATGACACAAAATTATGCAGAGTACTTAAATGTCAAGCGGATTGTGATGAATTGCAGGAGGATCTTGCGAGACTGGAAGATTGGGCATCCAAATGGCAGATGAAATTTAATGTGGACAAGTGCAAGGTGATGCATATAGGGAAAAATAACCCTAGCTGTAGTTACACAATGTTAGGTTCTATCTTAGAAGTTACCACCCAGGAAAGAAATCTAGGCATCATAGTGGATAATACATTGAAATCGTCAGCCCATTATGCTGTGGCAATTAAAAAAGCAATCAGAATGTTAGGAATTATTAAGAAGGGAATGGAAAATAAAACAGAGGACATCATAATACATCTGCATCTCTCCATGGTGGGACCACACCTTGAACACTGCACAGTATTTCTGGCATTAGCATACAAACATTTCAGAGTTTTTTGTTTGGTTTTCTGCTTTTCAGTTGACAGGGATAAATTGGAATCTTTTAGATCAGGTGAGTTTTTAATTACAGGCACTTGGACTACTTTTCTTATTATTGGAACCTCACTGTCGGGATGCCCTAATTCTAATACATCATTAGTATCCTTTGAAGATACCTCTCTCCGAACCATGTGCTGCTGAGCTACTGTCGGCTTTCCCCTTTGTTCTAGTTTAAAAGCTGCTCTATCTCCTTTTAAAAGGTTACTGCCAACAGCCTGGTTCCACCATGGTTAAGGTGGAGCCAATCCCTTCGGAAAAGACTCTCCCCTTCCCCAAATGTTTCCCCAGTTCTTTCTTTATTTATTTATTTAAAAAAATTTTCCATACCGTCGCTAAGTTATATACCATCGCAACGGTTTACAAATAGGCACATAGACTAAGATATTTAATGTAGGTTAGCGTACATTCTAACAGGTGCCAATAAAGTTCGTTTACAATTTCATAAATAAAATCAATATTTGAGCAAGGTTGGTCTAGTCCAGGTATATTATTGAGTTACTATCTCTTTGAGATATTACTTCTTAAATGTAGGATTGCATAAAATCATTCTCATCTGCGTTTCCATGTACTTTCATTCTCTACCCTCCAGACTCTTTAGTGAAGGCTTTTTTGAAGAGCCATGTTTTTAAATTTTTCTTAAAAGTTTTGAGATTATTCTGTAATCTGAGTTCAGGGGGCATCATGTTCCATAGTACATAAGAAAATGCCATACTGGGTCAGACCAAGGGTCCATCAAGCCCAGCATCCTGTTTCCAACAGTGGCCAATCCAGGCCATCAGAACCTGGCAAGTACCCAAAAACTAATTCTATTCCATGTTACCATTGCTAATGGCAGTGGCTATTCTCTAAGTGAACTTAATAGCAGGTAATGGACTTCTCCTCCAAGAACTTACCCAATCCTTTTTTAAACACAGCTATACTAACTGCACTAACCACATCCTCTGGCAACAAATTCCAGAGTTTAATTGTGCGTTGAGTAAAAAAGAACTTTCCCCGATTAGTTTTAAATGTGCCCCAGGCTAACTTCATGGAGTGCCCCCTAGTCTTTCTACTATCCGAAAGAGTAAATAACCGATTCACATCTACCCGTTCTAGACCTCTCATGATTTTAAACACCTCTATCATATCCCCCCTCAGTCGTCTCTTCTCCAAGCTGAAAAGTCCTAACCTCTTTAGTCTTTCCTCATAGGGGAGCTGTTCCATTCCCCTTATCATTTTGGTAGCCCTTCTCTGTACCTTCTCCATCGCAATTATATCTTTTTTGAGATGCGGCGACCAGAATTGTACACAGTATTCAAGGTGCGGTCTCACCATGGAGCGATACAGAGGCATTATGACATTTTCCGTTTTATTCACCATTCCCTTTCTAATAATTCCCAATTCTGTTTGCTTTTTTGACTGCCGCAGCACACTGAGCCGACGATTTCAATGTGTTATCCACTATTTATTTATTTATTTATTTAAAATCCTTTCTATACCGTCGCTAAGTTATATACCATCGCAACGGTTTACATGTAGGCACATATTTAATGTAAGTAAAAGTGTACTATAGTACATTCTAACAGGTGCCATCAAAGGTTCGGTTACAATATATCATTAGACAAAATGATTTTTAGAGAAGTGGGTCATGACCGAGTGTACTGAAAGTACTTTTACGGGTAAATTTATTATACATAGTGTTATCAATATGCTAGTTGTGATGTGGGGTTCATAGACTACTCTACTGTATTGTCATAAGTACTGTGTGTCGGTGTTTATCTGCTTATTCCTGAATAATTTCTATTCTCCCGTCTCCTTGTAAAATGCCTGTTTAAAAAGCCATGTTTTTAAACTTTTCTTAAATGCCTTGAGATCACTTGACACCTAGATCTCTTTCTTGGGTTGTAGCACCTAATATGGAACCCAACATTGTGTAATTATAGCATGGGATATTTTTCCCTATGTGCATCACCTTGCACTTATCCACATTAAATTTCATCTGCCATTTGGATGCCCAATTTTCCAGTCTCACAAGGTCTTCCTGCAATTTATCACAATCTGCTTGTGATTTAACTACTCTGAACAATTTTGTGTCATCTGCAAATTTGATTATCTCACTCTTCATATTTCTTTCCAGATCATTTATAAATATATTGAAAAGTAAGGGTCCCAATACAGATCCCTGAGGCACTCCACTGTTTACCCTTTTCCACTGAGAAAATTGTCCATTTAATCCTACTCTCTGTTTCTTGTCTTTTAGCCAGTTTGTAATCCATGAAAGGACATTGCCACCTATCCCATGACTTTTTACTTTTCCTAGAAGCCTCTCATGAGGAACTTTGCTTTCTGTGATTCCTCCTATTAATATCGATGCGATACTAAGTAGGAGGAACTACAGAAAGCAGATTTTGGTAAAAAAAAGGTCTCGGGTAAAAAAAAAATTTGGGTGCCCAATATAAACGCACAAGATACACGGTCCAGGCCATGTATCTTGTATGTATATATTGTGCTGGTACTGGGAGAAAATTGATGCTTGTATTGAGAGGAAAATTGGTTCTTACCTGCTAATTTTCGTTCCTGTAGGACCACAGATCAGTCCAGACTCCTGGGTTTTGCCTCCCTTCCAGCAGATGGAGCCAGAGAAAGTTTTACTGACACTGCCACTTAACACAAGGCACCACTTGCAGCCCCTCAGTATTAATATGTACTCAAGCCAGAAAGATAATCAAACCAACTAAACTCCCCCAAATGAGCAGAGGGAGAAGGAAAAAACCTTAAAACGAAACTGTGCCCACACCAGAAAAATTGTGTAGGACCTACGGAACCTCTGCTATTCTCCTGAGAGAGAACAGAAAGGACAGACAGATCGAGCAGACTCTCCCAACTACCCAAATTCTCCAGAGGGCAGGACTCTGGACAGATCTGTGGTACTACAGGAACAAAAATTAGCAGGTAAGAACCAATTTTCTTTTCCCTGTATGTACCCAGATCAGTCCAGACTCCTGTGATGTACCAAAACTTCCCTAAACAGGGTGGAACCTGGAGAGTCCGGCTCAAAGTACACTTTCACCAAATCGCCTGATCCCAGGGGCCTGGACATCCAAATGGTAATGTCTGGCGAAAGTGTGCAAAGATTTCCAAGTAGCTGCTCTGCAAATTTCCTGTGGAGAAACTAGAGGACACTTGGCCCAGGAGGCCGACTGAGAACGAGTAGAATGCGCCCAAAGACCCTCCAGAATCGGACGGTGCTGACAAATATACACTGAGCTAATAGCCTCCTTCAACCATCGCACAATAGTTGCTTTCGATGCTTTATGTCCCTTTTTGGCACCGCTCCACAAGACAAAAAGATGATTTGATAAGCGAAAACTGTTGGTGACCTCCAGGTACCACAACAAAGCGCGCTTTACGTCCAGATGTCTTAAGTCTTTAGAGCCCGGTTCCGAGAGATCCAAAACTGAGAAAGATGGGAGCTCTACTGTTTGATTTAAATGAAAAGATGACATCACCTTAAGTAAAAAGGAAGGAACTGTCTGCAAGGAGACCCCGTCATCTGAGATTCTCAAAAAGGGCTCCCTGCAAGATAAAGCCTGAGGCTCTGAAATCCTACAAGCCGAACAGTCACCAAGAAAACCACCTTCAAGGTGAGATCCTTCATGGTCATATGCCTCAGAGGCTCGAAAGGAGGCGTGCACATACCCTTTAAGACCACATTCAGGTTTCAGGAAGGACACAGCTGGTGGACCGGGGGGCATAAATGTTTCATGCCCCGAAGAAAACGCACCATATCTGGATGAGCTTCCCTGCCAAGATAACCCCTACCAACTTTCTTATGAGTCAACACTCAACCGTCACACTTAGTAACTAATGCTATGTTTATTTACCCTGGTTTAAACTTCAATGTACCTACATCCTTTAGGGCCCCCATCACGCCCTATTTATTTCTCAGGTTCATAGCGATACCCTATTAGACGCCTTATTTTATGTAACGCCTATTACCACTGTTTTGCTGCTCTATTTATATTTGTTATTTGATGACTTGTTTTAATGTAATGCCATAGCCGCGATTGTTCTGTTACAATGGAAACCGATATGATTTGATATTTTTTTCAAGAATGTCGGTATATAAAATTCCAAATAAATAAATAAATAAATAATTAAGCTGAAAGAACAATTCAGTGAACCTTCCCTTGCAGACAACCCAAGGTCGCCACTTGAATCCGGAGAGAATTAAAAGATAGCCCCTTGACCAAGCCATCCTGGAGAAAGGACAAAATATGACCCACTGTGGCTCTCCTAGGTTCCAATTGCTGACTGGTACACCAGTACTCAAAAACCTTCCAGACTCTCGCATAAGATAGAGAAGTGGAGGTCTTCCTAGACTGCAAAAGGGTAGTGACGATCATATTGGAATAACCTTTATCTTTCAAACATTGCCTCTCAAAAGCCAGGCCGCTAGACAAAATCGATTTGCCTGATCGAAACAAACGGGGCCCTGATGTAGAAGATTTGGTAGATGAGCGAGTCATAATGCCTCGTCCACTGCCAGGCTGACTAGGTCCACAAACCAAGGACGCCTCGGCTACTCTGGAGCAATAAGAATCATTTCGCCCGGATGAGCTTCTATGCGCTGCAAGATCTTATTTACTAGAGGCCATGGAGGGAATACATACAACAGGACGACCATTGGCCAGGGCAGAACCAAGGCATCTACCCCTTCCGCCCCTCTTTCTCTTCGACGACTGATGAAGCGGGGGGCCTTGGCATTGCGAAAGGTTGCCATGAAGTCCACACCCTCAAGCCCCACCTTCGAGTGACTAGATGCATCGCTTCCTGAGACAACTTCCCGGGGGTCTATCTGTTGCTGGCTCAAAAAAATCCTTTTGCATGTTGTCTGAGCCTGCTATATGAGAGTCTGCCAGGCGATTCAGACTGGGCTTTGCCCAGGCAACCAAAAGACGGGCTTCCTGAGCTACAGCTGGACTCCTGGTTCCTCCTTGTTGATTGATGTAAGCTACTGTCATTGCATTGTCTGACAAGACTCTCACCGGTTTTCCCCTCACCAAGGGCAAAAAGACCATCAGTGCTAGAAGTACTGCTCTCATTTCTAGGATACTGATGGACCAAGAGGCTTCCTCCGGCAACCAGCACCCCTGAACAGACTGGCTCTGACACACTGCTCCCCAGCCAGAAAGACTGGCATCAGTGGTGACTATCATTCAGACCAGTAGATTGAGGTCCACGCCTCGGTGCAACTTGTCCAGGAGGAGCCACCAAGAAAGACTGTAACGTGCAAACTCCGGGAGTGGGAGAGGAAGATGAAAATGCTCAGACAATGGATCCCAACAAGAAAGCAATGCGGACTGAAGAGGCCTCAAATGGGAAAAGGCCAGGGAACCAGCTCTAGGGTAGAGGCCATAGATCTGAGCACTTGCAATAATCCCAGACCCTGGGAACTCGCATGGCTAGGAATCCTCAGACCTGGGCCTGAAGCTTGACCATCCGCTCCTCGGTGAGAAAGACCTTTCCCACTTTCGTATCGAAATGCACCCCCAGGAACTCCAAGCACTGTGAAGGAACAAGATGACTCTTGGAGAAATTGACTATGCAGCCCAAAGTTTGCAGGCGCCATAGAACCAGATCCAACACCCTGCGACACAGAAATTCTGACTGTGCTGGATTAGCCAGTCATCCAGATTCGGATGAACCAGGACGCCCTCCTGCTGGAGAGCCACCTCCATGACAACCATCACCTTGGTAAAGATCCGAAGCTCGGCTGCTAGACCAAATGGAAGAGCACAGAACTGAATCCGGAACCGGAGATATCTCTGATGATCTGAGTGGATTCCTATGTGTAAATACGCTTTGGTAAAGTCCAGAGATGCCAGGAACTCTCCCGGGTGGACCGCTGCAATCACAGAATGCAGAGTTTCCATCTGGAACCAAGGAAATTTCAGAGCTTTGTTCACCTTCTTTAGATCGAGGATAGGCTGGAATGTACCCTCTTCTTTTTGGGAACAATGAAGTAGATGGAATAGCGACCTGTTCCTTGCTCTTCCGGAGGGACTGGGATGATGGCTTCCAACTGGCAAAGGCGAGACACAGTGTCTCTTACTGCCATTGTCTTTTCCTGGTAAGAACATGGGGATATCAGAAAGCGATCTTTTAGTGGCTGAGCAAATTCTAAAGCATAACCGAGTTTTATCACACTTAGGACCCACTGGTTGGACGTGATATTGGTCCACTTCTCGTAAAATAAACCCAACTGGCCTCCTATCACTGGGAACGAGGAATGGACCAGCCTGGCATCATTGTGAAGATTTGGTACCACCCCCCTGTCTGGGAGGAGCTGACTCTGCTGGGATGACGGGCTCGAAAGGATTGTCTCCAGGACTGTTGTCTACCCAAGAACTGCCTCTGAGAGGACCCCAAAGGTCTGGATGCCAGAAATCTGCGACTCCCCTTGAAATGAGGGTGAGAGGGAAGGGAACTTTTCCCCTTCGACTTATCTTCTAGCAACTTGTGAACTTTATTCTCCCCAAGGGATTTGATCATTTCTTCCAGGTCTTTACCAAACAGAACCTTCCCCTTAAAGGGCAAGGCACCCAACTGGGACTTGGAGGACACATCAGCTGACCAATTCCTCAGCCAGAGGAGCCGTGAAGCTGAAATTGCTGGCCTCATAGTCCTTGACAAAGTTCTAAGAAGATCATACAGTGAATCCATACTGTAAGCCACCATGGCTTCCAGCCGTTCCACTTGAAGAGCCTCAGAATCAGACAAAGATTTATCCATCTGTAGCTGCTGCACCCAACGCAGGCCCACTCTCAGCATAAAACTATTGCACATAGCGGCCTGTGCTCCAAGAGCAGACACCTTGAAGATCTTTTTGAGGTGAACTTCCAGTTTCCTGTCTTGCAGATCTTTCAGAGCAGCAGCGCATGTAACCGGAATGGTCGCCTTCTTAGTCACAGCCAAGACAGTGGCATCCACCTTGGGGACCTTGAGAAGACCCAGCACATCTTCAGGCAATGGATATAACCTATCCATAGCCCTGCTGACTTTCAGACCTGTGTCCGGGGTATCCCATTCTCCAACGAGAATAGTGCTGACCAACGTGTGGAAGGGAAAGGATTTTGCCGGACCTCGAAGGCCAACAATGACCAGGTCCACTGCTCCTAAATTGGAATCTAGCCAAGGGACTTCGATTCCCAGTTCTTACAGAACTGTGGGAATGAGAGGAGACAACCCTTCCTTGTGAAACAACCAAACCTCCTTGGGATCATCTCCTTCAACCGCCATACTGTGAGGTGATGTTCGATCTGGATCTTGGTCCACTACGGCTGGAACAGGATCATGGGGACCCCACTCCTGGTAATCTTCCTTGTCAGAAGTGTCCGGAGAGGAATCAGGAGTTGACGGTGGAGATGCGGCCCCAGGATCCACCTGACTCTCATGGCCCCCAGATCGGCCCTGGACCCCTTGGGCTGCTTTACCTGAGGCTCCCTCACCGATTCCTATGAGCCAATTTGTGGGCCTTATAGGCCTTGTGCAATAGAAGCACAAAGTCCAACGAGGAGGATGCATCGGAGAGCCCCCAGGAGTCCTCCTCATTCGCTACAGGCGCCCCAGCAGGGTCAAGTCCTCCCCTGGAGGCCCCCACCTCCGGAGCCAAGGGGGGGAGGGGAATCCCTGCCTCCCTCCGCGGATCGCGTGCCAGAGTGAAATGTGGCCAAAGTGGTCACTTCTCCAGCGCTTAGCAGGAATGGGTCTTCTGCAAGCTGCTGTGCCGATTTGAGCCTCCCAGACTCGCAGCGCCGCTAGAACGATACCCCGCCACACCCCGAAGGTTCCTCCTCCCCGGGGAGGCATCGGAGACACAGGCCATTACGGGAAAGACGCGCACTCGTGTCCCTGCAGGCAGAACAGACCGCACCACGCGGCTTCACAGAAGCTGGGTGGGTGGGAGAACAATGTGCCGGCATGGGACAGGTGGGAGCCGAACTAAGGGTCAGGCACCCTGGAATGGAAGTTGTGCCATCCCATAGCCGCTCCTGGCTGCACCTTTTGACTTCCTGAGGCTTCCCTTCTTTTTAATTTTTTTTGAAAATAAAAAACTTTAGACACCAAGAAAGAAAAGCAGAAAGCTAAGGCACTTCCCTGAGGATGGCTTGAGGCTCCGCTGGTCCATCAGGGTGTCAGCCCTGACCGGCTAGAAGGGAAGCAAGCTGGGAAAAGGGTCCCCGACCCCCCTGCTCGTCCATCTCAGAAACCGAAGAGGATGGTCCCACCAGGACCTGACAACCCTCCAGGAGCCTAGCTAATATGAATTCTGTTCTTCCTTCGCTGCTTTGCTTTTTTTTTTTTTTTCTGTGAGACAGACTGCAGGCTTTGCACCTCCACCGTCTGCTGGAGACAGAAATACTGAGGGACTGCAGGTAGCACCTCGTGTTAAGTGGCAGTGGCAGTAAATCTTTCTCTGTCTCCATCTGCTGGAGGGGAGGCAAAACCTAGGAGTCTGGACTGATCTGGGTGCGTATAAGGAACGACTGTTTTCCTAACCCGCACTTGGCATCTTTCCTGTGCGCCTGATGCCAAGGAGGTTCTAGGGATGCACAAGTTTCTGTAGTGCCTCCTTTTTAGCGAAACTCATTTTAAATATTGCATCACATGCCCAGGAGAGGTGGCTGGGTGTGCATTAGGAAAAAGGGATGAGCACCCATTTTCTATGCACAAATATTGCATTGGCCCCTATGTTATATATTTCATTACATGATGTGCATAGGCAATTTTTACCTATTGATTCAGTTTCTTCACTTTACACAGACAACAACACAGGAACATGCTCTGAAGGACTCAGTCTTCTAGAACTCCCTGACAAGCTGGGCCATACTGGGGAGGGGGGAGGAAGGTGTGAAAGAGGAGGAAGGGAGAGAGGATCAGGTATGACGGAGAGGGAGAATCGGGAGGGGGCAGGAGAAGGGAGAAAGAGAGAGAAGACCAGGGACTGAGGGAGAAGAAGAAAGGAGAAAAGACCCTGGATAAGGACCAAGGTGATGGAGAAGGAAAGAGGACCCAGGATAGCGAGAGAGAGAGAGAGAAAGAGATGGAAAAATGACAGGAAAAGGGGGAGAAAAGGGATGACAGAGAGGTCCCTGGGTTTGAAGGTGGGGAATTCTGGATGATAGTGGAAGAGCAAGGGAATGATGAATGGAGGAGAGAAAGAGTAGGAGAGAGCATTAAGGGAAGAGAAAGTATTAAAATATCTACTTAAGGAAAGAGACAAGAAGAAAAAAGAACACCAGTGAGAAAGCGATAAAGAGTAAAACAAAAAAAGAAAGGGAGAGAAGACCTAAGAATGAGGAAAAAAAAAGACACAATCAGCCAGGAAAGCAAAGCAGAGACATCAAAGTTTGGAAATTTTTATTGCTGATAGACAATATTAAAAACTTATCAGTATAAAATATACTGAGATACAGATCAAAGGCTCTGACCTGGATGTGTCTCCCGTATAGAATTTACATTGGGAAGATTTAAAAGTTGTTGGCTAATTTTGACTTTGTGGCATGTAATTCATTTTCTTGTATGCAGGACATGTTCTGTCCCCAGCAGTGGGTACATGTTTGTATCTGTATATACTGTAGTTTAACAGTGTTTAGTGCAGTCCTCCCTTCTGAGGATTCTTGATACTGAAACACTTTTTGTAACCCATGATAAAAGTCTGTGAGCCTTTGCCTTTAAGAGGAGCCTTTGCCCTTAAGAGAAACTCCCTCCCCCCTCCACTTTCTCTCACTATTGGAAGAGCTTGAATGCCCCTCAATCTAACTTGAGTTTTCCTAGGTGCCTTATAGGCTCAAGGGAAAGCCCTTCATGCTCCCCCTGTGTCACATTGTTCTTAGGCTCGCTGCCATTGGACCTTGACCCCCTGCCCCCAGCTTGTGGAGGCGTTTCCTTTAGCAGCTCTCGACGAGAGCTCAGTCTTGCCCATGCTTGCTTCTGAGCCAGCAACGCTCTGTAAAACCCTGTGAAAAGATCGGGTTTTTACCTTCTTTCTTACTGCCTTCTTCTGAAGACTAAACCAGCCTCATATTCCTCAAGCTTCCTACCTCTACCATAAACTAACTCCTGCGACACAAGAGACCTCCTTCTCCCTCCTGCTACCCTGTCTCCAGTTACCAAAGATCTTTGCCTTGGGGCTTACATTTGAGATGCAACAATTGTAAGTAGAATTTACTTGTACAATAAATAATTTCAAACTTAAAGAATCTTTGTCTTGAGGACTGATTGGAAAGAAAGTTTAGCTGCCTGAATGGCAAACTCTGATGTTTGCCTGACCCAGAACAGGACATTCCCACCACCATGGAGTCTTGTTTGTATTGGTTCCAAAAAGATTTTGTGTTAACAAAACTTAAAGAATGTGCTTTTAGCTATATTTGGAGAGAAGATTACTACAATCTTCCACTGGGACAGTCCACCAGATGTTATGTTTTGTAGGGATTGGGTGGACCCCTGGACACTGTGGCAGTTGACCACGCCCACGGGGGGAAGTCCCGTGAGGGGGCCACAGGTCAGGCTCAGCTCCAGACACACAAACACAGATTATATCTTTTATTAGACAGTTTATGAAGCCACCAGAGGTGGCGGTAGTGAGTAGAAGATGGAGCCCAGCTGGGCTAGTATTCCTCAGGGCGCTGGTACAGCGGCTTCTCTGGTAGCAGTGCTGTAGGAAGAAGAACTGAGAAAATGAGTACACTGAGATATTCACAGAGTCCCCAGTACAGAGAAGCCCTGAGATAGGGAGAGCTGGCCCTCAAGAAGCGAGTACCAGATCCCTGGGCACAGAGACTTGTTGGCAAGGACTCACGCAGCAGTTCTCTGTGGAAGGTGGCACTGGTGCTGGAATGGAGGCAGGCCCTCGAGGAGCGAGTACCTGGTTCCAGGGAAACAGCTCTGAGGAGTAGATGGTAGTTGTACTGTATTTGATGGGGGGGAGAGGCTGATGTGCACGGAGCAGGAGAGAGCCCTTGGGGTGATAATGTCTAACGATCTGAAGTCGGCAAAACAATTTGACAAGGCGATAGCTAAAGCCAGAAGAATGCTGGGCTGCATAGAGAGAGGAATATCGAGTAGGAAAAGGGAAGTGATTATCCCCTTGTACAGGTCCTTGGTGAGGCCTCACCTGGAGTACTGTGTTCAGTTCTGGAGACCGTATCTCCGAAAAGACAGAGACAAGATGGAGGCAGTCCAGAGAAGGGTGACCAAAAAGGTAGAAGGTCTTCATCGAATGACTTATGAGGAGAGATTGAAGAATCTAAATATGTACACCCTGGAGGTGATATGGGCATCAGCGTAACATAAGTCTTTGGCTCAGGACTTTGGCTCATTCAGCTTATCCCAGACTCCTTTGCTGTCTGACTTAACTGAAACTGCTGGCAGACACTGAACTGAACTTAAGCTGTCCTGTGCGTGAATGGCTACTGAGAGCCATCTGGAATGAATTCAGACCTAATCAGATATGATGAAAGGTCATGAGGTTATCGATGGCAAATGGCTGAGGCCACATTACAAGCTTTGTTCTCACAGATTCCTATCTCGACTGAAAGAGGCCAGTTAAACTGAAGATCCCCTGAGGTCAAGACTCTGATCTAAGGCCTGGAACGAGCGACAGAACACAGACCTACTACAATGATTGATATATTGACAGGACGAACTAACAGAAAATTGACAGTACTCAATAGACACGTGGGCCCTTCTTAGGCCTAATTGGATCTTAAGGTGGGAGGTGGTATCAGGGAAGCATAGATACAGTTTGCTTGATTGGATAGGACACAAGTGGTACCTGATACTTTATACAGTCTCTGGATGTTTTTTATCTATAAAAACTTAGCCCTGACTAACAAATGCTGAGACATGCAGGGAGAGCCCTTAACAAACAATGGGCTCCCACTCTATGCCTCCCAGGGGTCTAATGTGATTGGCTTTCAATATTGAATTAAAAAATAAATTTATTCTGATTAAAATTTGGTACTGGACCTCTGTTCTAATGGCACATAAAAAATTAATTAAACAGAGGAAAGGAGGAGCAGAGGTGATATGATACAGACTTTCAGATACTTGAAAGGTTTTAATGATCCAAAGACAATGACAAACCTTTTCCGTCGGAAAAAAATCAGCAGAACCAGGGGTCACGATTTGAAGCTCCAGGGAGGAAGACTCAGAACCAATGTCAGGAAGTATTTCTTCACAGAGAGGGTGGTGGATGCTTGGAATGCCCTTCCGGAGGAAGTGGTGAAGACCAGAACTGTGAAGGACTTCAAAGGGGCGTGGGATAAACACTGTGGATCCATAAAGTCTAGAGGACGTGAATGAATGTGGAAAAAAGGATTTGCATGCACAAAAAAGCAGGGAGTAGCTTGCTTGTTACGGCGGTTACTACCCCAAGCCAAATAAGCCTGATACTTCACTTTCAATGCATATCCAGCATAGCTCTCTGCTTCAACGGCAGGGGAGAAAGACTGATACTTTACGCATATCCAGCATGGCTCTCTGCTCCAACGGCAGGGGAGAAAGACTAAAGCTTCACTTTCAATGCATGTCCAGCATAACTCTCTGCTTCAATGGCAGGAGGAATGAAGAAAAGAGGATATATATACAGACAACAACCAAAAAGGACTGAATTACATAGTCTGGGAAAACAAATAAGCATGGGTGTAGCTTGCTTATTGTGGCGGTTATTACCCCTAACTAATTAAGCTAAATATTTCACATAGATGCAGTTCCAACACTGCTCTCTGCATTAATGGTGGGGGTGGAAGGGAAATAGAACCAAAAGGTTACTAAGAGCCAAGAGTAACAGATAAGTATGAGAAAAAAAAATGTGCAAAGCTTGCTGGGCAGACTGGATGGGCCATTTGGTCTTCTTCTGCCGTCATTTCTATGTTCTATATGTTCTATGTACTCACAGATGGTGTCTGTAGCAAATTCTTCGAAGTAGAAGAGCAGATGGACACAGGCAGTGAGTCAGGGAACATGGGCCTTCGAGGAGCGAGTACCGGTTCCTGATAGTGACCTGAAAGAAGCAGAGAGGCCCCCGAGGAATCCATTGGAATCCACCAAAGACTTAACTCACATAGATGCCATCATTGGGCATACAGGTGTCGCTGTTCGTTGGATTGCGTAGGTATTGTATATTCATCCAACAGTAGGAAAATTCTCAATTGTAATTAAAGCAGCTTCAAAGTATAAAATACGTCTGAAGTCTACAGCGACACCTGTATGCCCAATGATGGCATCTATGTGAGTTAAGTCTTTGGTGGATTCCAATGGATTGAGCACACCTATGAATACACCGATTTAGATTTCATTCAGCCCCTGAAGCAGCCCCCTGTTGGGCGAAACTCAGGCCTAGAGTCGGGCAACCAATAAAGACTTTCTGAAGGACTTTCGGCTATCCCCTTCCTTTATTCCAAATAGAAGTTGGAGGCAGAGAAGCTGGGTATGGAGAGCGAATCCCATCCGTAGGAATTACCCTTGCTAACTCAAAGCTAGCAAACAAACGTAGGTTTAAAAATACGGGCAGCGTGACGTCATCACAGGGGGACGCCCCTGAGGTTTGCGCCATAAAGGAAATAAGAATGAGGGCCGCGCGATGCACACGCCCTAAGGTACCTGAGGAGCATGGCGGGAGGCAGCACCCAAGTTGGTCCGGGGACACCAGAGAGGATGGCGGGCAGACGCCGTGGCAGCCAGACGTCCACAGGGAGCAGGAGGAGTTGCAGAAAAAGAAAGGTAGGCGGAGTGAAGCTGTCGGGCTGCGACGGTTGCAACACCAGACTTCCTCCCTCCCACAAAAATGACTTTCTTACTCACTACTCACATTACAGGAAATAAGTGTCACAGATTCACCCAGCAGAGCTTACCCTGTCTCCCTCCTTCCCATTGGAAGGAGAAGAGCAGTGCTTCTTACATGTGTGCACCTCCTATGCCAGCTTCAAGCTAATGTTTGAGTGTGTGATGCCCTGCGATCTCACAGGATCGGCTTGTTCTGTACATTTAGATGTCAGAGTGAAGCTGGCAGAAAAAGGCACACACAGGTAAAAATTGCTATTTTCCTCTTGTGGATGAAGAGGGGTGCGGGGAGTTGGAATTATGCAAAATTTGGTTTGCTGTGCCACAAGAATTCAGCAAACTTGAAAGTTTATCATGAAATAAAAAAGGTTAAGAAGCCCTGTTCTAGGGTATGGTATAATATTTGCATTGCTGCCTTTTCATAGATAAGGTTGCTGCTGTTTCAATCCTGAAATATAGTGCTGTTTTGATATGATATGATATGGCAAGGTTCTTTTGTTTTTTGCAGGTGTTTGTGTTACTTCAGAAAGTGTTTGGCAGTGGAAGGTGTTCAGTTTACTGTTCCTGAGGGGATTGTGGGGTGTGTGTGTGTAGGAGAACTCTGTGAGTGTGCATATACTTAGTCTGTTTGGGGATGAATGAGAGAGTGTGTGTGACAATAAGCTTGTAACATAGTAACGGCCACAGAAAACCACCATTCAGTGTGCCCAGCAAGTTACCTATGGTAGTAACTGCCACTCTGTGCAGGTTACTTACCCCCAAGCCTTGTTAAGGCTAGTAATATTAACAATCAAAACCAAGCATTGTCAAACGCTAACAACATTTTTTAGAGGGTAGGCAGCCTTTTTGATAATTCAGACAATGCTGTTTGAACAAGTTTGTAAAAGAGTATGAGAGTGAACAAGCGAGTGTGTGTGAGAAAGCTTGCATACATGCCCCCTCCCCCAAATCCATGACAATTTCAGGGTTTTGGAAAACAAAAGTTCCCAAGTATGATGGGCTAGCAGGAGGAAAAGGAAACAAGTTTTGAATTAAATAGCAACCTAGTGAGGCAATTTGCTCCTGCCTATTTTGACTTCATCTACTCCCATGGATGGGGTAAGCCAATAGTGGGAAGGCCCAGCCCAGGACACCTTTATTTGTTTTAAAAAGGTGATGGTTTGGCAATGGGAAAGGCTGATTAAAATGAAAATAAACACAATTGTGTTTGCTTTGCTTTTGTTTCCTAATTCAAATGAAACAAAACAAAATGTTATTGAAGAATCATGTTTTGTTTTAAAAGAAAGCACATTCCTACAAAACTGCAATAAGCCCTGCATATGAAATGGCTGCACTGAAAAATTTGTAACAGGTTCTAGCATGAAAATATACCATCTTTTATTAGAAGGTGCAAGTTAGATTAGAAAACAGAACAAACTGGACTGCTATTGATCCCCACACAGAAACTATACACTAGCAGAATATCTCATCTCAGTCACTCAAACAGATCCTCAACAAATACAGAATTAATGACCAGAAATTAGAAATAGAAATATGCAGACAAAACCTGAACTGGAAACGCCAAAAAAGCCAGACACTATGCAGGGCAACTCGAGAGAAACAGAAATGCATTTCCTCTTGAACTGTGCAGCATACATAAGAAGATATCAGAGATGCACATTTCTCAAAATTGACAGAGAAAATCAAAGATGTCCCACAAAAGAATGAAGAGGAAAAATTATACATGGCCCTAAAGGAAACAGGAGAAACAGCAGCTATAATAGCAAAACATACGGTTCCTATCATCTGGTGAGAAATGTTATTCCAATAAAGTTTCGTGAATCTGAATCCTGACTGTGCAACACGTTCTGTCTAAAATAGATTTGCTTTTGTTCCTAGTTGTGTAACAGTGATGTGGGTCTCTTGCCCTAGGATAAATTTGTGTGTATTCCAGCTGTGCAGCAGGGGATGAGTAACACTCTCTCAGATACAGTATCAGGAAACTTTATTGGCATAACAATTTGTACACATGTTGCCAAAGTAACCCATAATGTATTTAAAAGAAAAGGAGAAAAAAATATATAAATGGTAATAGTAAAATAAAATTATAGACTCGGAGTACAAAACTGCTAAGAAGGAAATTCCCAGCTTGTCATTCTCTGGAACGGATCTGTTTGTTGGTGGCGGTGCAGCAGTGATGCCTCTCTCTCTCTCTCTGGAACTGATCTGCTTGCTCTTGGTTGTAGGGGGGTGGTATATGCCCTGGAAGTTTCCGGGACTGTCTGGGCTGCTTCCTGCCTCAACTCTTGAATGATTGTCTGGGAGATCAGGTTTCCAGCTCTGTCTATGCTTAGTGGGTGTTTTTCTTGCTTCTGATCTGGTAAAAGAGACCTTGTGTCAGGACTGAGCACTGATCCTAGTATGTGTGGAAATTAGCAGCTTGGAAGAAGGTTGACGAGCTGGAGATCAGAGCAGTTTCCACCAGCAGGATATTCGCTGGGTCCCAGAGGTAGGTGGATTCTGTATCCGAAAAATTTACAGATGTTTGAGGCGGGAGAGGGATTGAGAGAGAGACACATTCCAAGTGACTTAATTTTTTGTGGTGAGTGTTTTAATTATACCCGATTTCTGATTTTGTATCACATTTCTTAGTCTTAATTTGTAATCTTGCTCCTTTTATTGGGCGTCAGTACTGCAGGGATATTGCAGAAACTCCAGGAATCAGCCAAAGGCTCATTCCAGAAGCTGACATAGCTGCCAGTTCTGTAATGCAAGCCACAGAGGTGCACATCCGAGGAATACTGCACGTTTGAATCTTATTACTGCAGGGCTCTGTCCTCTCTCTGACACACTTTTAGCTCAGGTTGGGGATAGGATGAAGATGATGCAGAATCGGGCGGGGCGGTGGGGAGGAGGCAGGGATAGGAAGAAGAAGACTCGGGAGCCATGCTGGTCAGGGGCGAGGACCTAGGCTCTTGTGACTCAAAACTATGATGATGGGGGGGGGGGGGGGGGGGAGAGAGATGGCAGGTGGAAAAGAGCTCAACATTGAGGATTGTGGAATCCTGGGTTCTAAGTGGGGGGGGGAGAGAGATGGCAGGTGGAAAAGAGCTCAACATTGAGGATTGTGGAATCCTGGGTTCTAAGTGGGAGGGGGTAAGTGGGCAGGCAGGACAAGACCCAGGATCAAGATAGGGAGAAGTAGTTGCTCTAGGATCAAGAGGGGGCAGGAGGAGGCAGACCTAAATTTCAGGAGGGAGAGGACTAGGTCTTTTTTTTTTTTTTTGAGGGGGTGGGGGGAGATTCCATGAAGGGTCAGGTTAAACTTGATCAGATAGGGGGCTATCTTAATGGGGTCTGACCAGTCCTGATCTGGGGCATGCTGTGATGTTGGGGGTCTGGCTTTTTTTCAGGGGAGAGTTGCCAGCGACTCTTGGTTGACCAAGCAAGTTGATCCAGTCTTGATGTTGTCCTATTTCTTGCATGGCGTTGTCATTCTGAGAAGCTGTGTGCACGTCATGCTCCTCCTGCTGAATAGCCTGGAAGCCAGGGTTCAAATCTTACTACTATTATTTGTCAACTTAGGAAAGTCACTTTACCTTCCATTGCCTCAGGTACAAATTAGACTGTAAGCCCTCTGGGGATAGGAAAATACCTACACTACTACACTATTTTTATTTATTTAGGAATTTTATATACTGTCATTCCAAAAGAAGATCACAATGGTTTACAAAAGCAACATTCATGTTATAGGTCAACATGTCATCTAAACATATGTTAACTATTTGAATGTAATCCACTTTGAAAGTGCCTGAAAAGCAGAATATAAATCATATAAATAAATATATTTCATTTACTTAGCTTTATAAATTTGATATATTTCAGTTAAATTTGTATTGAGGAACCACTTCACACTTTTGTTTGCAGTTCATTGAAAAATCTGCTCTCCCCAATCCTGTCCCTTCTCCACCCCATTTTGATACTACCTCTCGGGAGAAATGAAACATTGGAAAAGGGAGAGACAGGAGTCGGACGTATATTGGGTTTTGGGTGAATGAAAAAGGGAGGAGAAACCTGTGCCCAAATCATGAAAAGGATGCTGGTCCCTTAGGGGATGGGGGACTTGGAATCGAGCCCATAAGACCCAGGCCCACTTACCAGCAAGGGATGGGATCAGGGGCCTGAAGTATCAGACCCCCCTGCAGATATTCCATTGGTGGTTCCTGGTCATCCCCAGATCATTCCAGACCAGTGGGTTTATACCTTCCTACCAGCAGATGGAGGCAGAGAACAAAACCTTGAGGCACTGCCTCATAACCGAGAGTGCCACCTGCAGTCCCTCAGTATTTCTCTGTCTCTACCAGATGGTAGAGGTACAAACCTGCAGTTCTGACTGACCTGGAAGTTTGTGAAGTGGTGCAGCTCCCTGAGGTGCCAGGTTCCGATTGGCAGACCATCCCTTGGGTCGAGCTGGGCGAACGAGGGGTTGGATACCCCTGGCTGTTTCAGCCCACAGTTTCTGGGGCCTCTGATAGCCAGGGGATTGGCTCACTCTCGGCACCCCGAGGTCCCCTCCTGCCTGCCTCTGGACTCTCCAGGGAAGTATCCCCGCTGGGGATTTTTGCTTCTTTCTCTTTGTGGGTAAAGCTAAAAAAACCAACAACAACAAAACCCTGCATTTGCTTCTGTGGAGACTGTGGAGAGTTTCCAGTCTGGGATAATCGGCCTGGGGGGCTGTATAGGGGGTAGCCAGCCTCCAGAGCTGTTGGGGCCGGTAAGGGAGTGGTAGCAGTGTGGGTAGGTGCAGCAGCCTTTTCTCAATGGGAGAATTGAGATTTCATTGCGCCACAGTTTTTTCTGTAGACCGGTGTTCCGCATGCTCTGCCTGCCCAACTTGGTTGCTCCACTTCCGGGCGGCTGCCCAACTTGGTTGCTCCACTTCCGGCTGCCTGCCCAACTTGGTTGCTCCACTTCTGGGCGGCTCGGCCATCACATTTGAGGCCCACTTTGCGCAGCAGCGCATCTGCTTAATGGGGAGATTGAATTTTCTGCTGGGATGGCAGCAGCCTGCAAGGCCTGTGGGACTTGGTCCACCTGCCTGAGCCCCCTCTCCCTGTGCACAGGTTGTGCTTCGGGGAAGGGGCTCTTCTCCAAGGGGCCCAAGCTAAGGAGGGCCTCCTGATTGGGGGGGGGCGGCAGGGTTCAAGGGGGGTCTCCCCACCTGCTGCTCCCATGGGAGATTGCGACGATGCTGAATCCCCACCTTCTCCTTTCCCTGTGGTGCAGGGACGCGGTGAAGACCAGGAGGAAGGGGAGGAGTCTCCATTCAGTAACTCTGAGCAGGCCTTTGGGGGGGGGGTGGGGGTTTGGGAGGCTTTTCCTTGGAGTTTATTTTACTGATGCACGACGCCTTCCTGGCTCGGAAGGCAGGTGTTCGGAGAACCAGGGAGAGGTCCTCTGGGTTGTCCAAGAGACCAAGCTCAGGGTCTGTGGGCTCTCTGGGCTGTATTGCCAAGTGTTGTGGATAACGGGTCTCTCATCTGGATCCTGTCCCCAGGGCCCTGGATGACTCGGATGAGCCGCAGGAGGACCCGGAGGTAGACCCCGATGCTGGTCTGAATCCTGGCCCTGATGCCATCAAGGATGACCCAGATTCTGTGGATACTTCTGGGGCAGATGGTGATGACCCTTGGTAGTTTGCCTATTTGAAAGGGAGGAGTTGCTCCCTCTCATTCCCTAGGTGGTAGACAAGCTGAGGGTCAAGGTGGATCCAGAGGAGTTGGAAGGCGAGGGCGTCAACCCATTTCTTGATTGTCTGCGGGGTCCTCCCAGCGCTTTTCCCATTCCTAAGAAGATTCAAAACCTTATTAACTGGGAGTGGGGTTCTACGGAAGAAGACTTGAAGGTGGGGAGAGCAATGTCCAAGCTATATCCCTTGCTGGACAAGCATTTGGATCATCTGAGAACACATCGGGTGGATGCGGCGGTCTCTGTGGTGACCAAGAAGACTTCCATTCCGGTAGTGGGGTCGGCTGCGTTGAAGTATATCCAGGATCGCAAGCTGGAAGGGCATTTGTGCTATCCCCCAATCAGCTGGTGCGTCTTGAAGCGGGAGTGACTTATGTGGTGGATGCATTGTATGACCTCATGTGCATGGCGACCAGGAGAATGGTCTCGGTAGTTGCTGCGCGACAACTTCTGTGGCTGTACAACTGGTCGGTGGACATGTCATCCAAGACTCAGTTATGTAATTGCCTTTTAAGGGGAAGCTTATTTTTGGAGAGTCGAGATGTTTTCGGTCAGGCAGAGGGGCCTCTTCTTCAGGTTCCAAGCAACTGTCGGGTCGTTAGCAGATCCGCCAGAGGTAGTGCTGGTCAGGGGGCCGGAGTTGGCAAGCCATCCCTATGATGCCAGGCTGGCCTACTCCTCTCTGACGGTGGAAGGGGGCAGGCTGTCCCTTTATTTACAAGGAGTGGGTCAAAATCACCTCCGACCAGTGGGTTCTAGAGGTAGTGAAAGACTGTTATGCCTTAGAATTTTTGCAGCCTCCCAAAAAAGCCTTCCTGGAATTGCACTGTTCTTCCCAAAACAAACGGTAAGCGATGGAGGGGACTCTTTGAAGGTTGAAAGCTCTGGATGCCATAATGCCGGGGCTGCCCAACAAACAACAGGTGCAGGGAAAGAACTCCATTTATTTCGTGGTTCCAAAAAAGGAGGGCACCTTCCGCCCCATCTTGGATTTACAGAAGTTGAACTTGAGCTTTTGAGTGCCGCGCTTCAGAATGGAGATGCTGAGTACAGTAATTGCGGTGGTCCGCAAAAGCGAGTTCCTGGCGTCCTTGGATCTGACCGAGGCCTATCTGCACATTCCCATTCAGAAGGACCATCAAACAATTCTGCCCTTCAAAGTGCTGGGTCACTATTTTCAGTTTTGGGCTCTCCCTTTTGGCCTAGCTATGGCCCCTCGAACATTCACAAAGGTGATGGTGGTCGTGGCCACGGCCCAACACAAGATAGAAGGAGAGATTTTCTTGCTTTAAAGGCACAAACTGTTTCTCTAGGATTCTCCTTCATATTGAGATGCCTGTGCAAATGCATTGTTAGATCCCAGAATGAATGTTTTATATTATTCTTGCCCGAACAGCTTAAGTCATTCATAAATTCAAGGAGTATAGTGACCATCTCTCCCAGTATTAACAGGTCTGAGGAGCCATGATATAGAGGTTGCTTAACGTTAAGCCTGTTTCTTTATTCTATTTTGTAAATTCTCCTGGATGTCCGCGTCCTTGTATATAATTTTGTTTCTTGATGGAAAAATGCGTATTTCCTGTAATATTATTTGCATAATTTGGCTTATTTGTGATAATAGCATTTTTATTTTTCAAATAGTAAAAATATAGTAAAAATATATCGTGCTTGTATCATGATGAAAATAAACAAAAAGAAAGGGAAGCCATTGAGACAGGCAATTATTACTGTCTTGCCATCATGCAGTGTTAACTGTAATATCTAAGAATTGTGTGACAAGAAGAGCTGTCATATAGTCTCACTGCTCAGCACAGACTATAATATAACCAAAGCTATCTAGCTGACATAGAAACATAGAAATGACGGCAGAAGAAGACCAAACGGCCCATCCAGTCTGCCCAGCAAGCTTCACATTTTTTTCTCATACTTATCTGTTTCTCTTAGCTCTTTGGTTCTATTTCCCTTCCACCCCCACCATTAATGTAGAGAGCAGTGATGGAGCTGCAACCAAGTGAAATATCAAGCTTGATTAGTTATGGGTAGTAGGGGAAGTAACCGCCGCAATAAGCAAGCTACACCCATGCTTATTTGTTTTACCCAGACTGTGTTATTCAGCCCTTATTGGTTGTTTTTCTTCTCCCCTGCCGTTGAAGCAGGGAGCTATGCTGGATGTGCTTGTAGTATCAGTTTTTCAAAAAATCACAGGTGAACCAATGACGTGGGAAAATTATCCCCGTTCATTGGTTCCGGGAGATAGAATGGTTTCTATTTACATAAGATCTCTCACAGTCAGTACTGGTCACATACTATGCTGCTAGGGCGCCTCACAGGAACGGGAACCAATGAACGGGGATAATTTTCCCAAGTCATTGGTTCACCTGTGATTTTGGCGCCACTGCTATTCTTCAAATATCTGACAGCGTCTAGGGTTAGTGCGCTCCCTGTCAGAATTCAGAAAACCTAGCTGTCAGGTAAGAGTTATTGTGAATGACCATTGTTTGTATTTTTACTCGGCGTAAGTCCTATATAGCATCCTGACGTTTTGTTTAATTTGTTTTAGCCTTCCTATTGAGAAACCCTGTTGGCGTTACCCTCCCGATGCAGCCCTAGGCGAAACACGGGACCGTGTCGGGGGACGCCGTTAAGCAGTGCTTGGGATTTGAATCAGTGGAGTTGCCTCATAAATGAATAAAAATCTTTATCTACTTTCAAAATCCATTTGGAGTCTTTTGTCAGGATTGACCCTCCTCCTGCACTTTTCGTTTGATGTGGGGTAATTGAAGTCTCCCATTATTACCGCACTACCAATTTGGTTAGCTTCTCTAATTTCTCTTAGCATTTCACTGTCCGTCTCACCATCTTGACCAGGTGGACGGTAGTATACTTCTATCACTATAGTCTTCCCTGACACACAAGGGATTTCTACCCATAAAGACTCAATTGTGCATTTAGTCTCATGCAGGATCTTTATCCTGTTGGACTCTATGCCATCCTGGACATAAAGTGCCAGCCAGCTACGAAGATGCTCCTCTCTGTCATTGCAATATAATTTGTACCCTGGTATAGCACTGTACCATTGGTTATCCTCTTTCCACCTTGTCTCTTAGATGCCAATTATATCTATGTCATTGTTCACTGCTATACACTCTAAATTCTTCCAACGTACTTCGTAGATTTCTGGCATTAGCATACAAACATTTCAAAGTGTGTGTTTTGTTTGTATTAACATTCTGATTTTCAGTTGACAAGGATAAATTGGAATCTTCTAGCTCCGGTGAACTTTAAATTATAGGCACTTGGATTACTTTTCTTATTATTGGAACCTCTCTGTTGGGATGCCCTAATTCTAATGCTTCATTAGTATCCTTCAAAGATACCTCCCTCTGAAACATGTGCTGCTAAGCGACTTTGGCTTTCCTCTTTGATTTAGTTTAAAAGCTGCTCTATCTCCTTTGTAAAGGTTAGCACCAGCAGCCTGGTTCCAACCTGGTTAAGGTGGAGTCCATCCCTTTGGAAAAGACTCCCCCCTTCTCCAAAAGGTTCCCCAGTTCCTTCCAAAATGGAATCCTTCTTTCTTGCATCATTGTCTCATCCATGCATTGAGACTCCGGAGCTCTGCCTGCCTCTGGGGACATAAGAACATAAGAAATTGCCATACGGGGTTAGATCAAGGGTCCATCAAGCCCAGCATCCTGTTTCCAACAGTGGCCAATCCAGGCTACAAGTAACTGGCAGGTATCCAAACGCTAAGTTGATCCCATGCTACTGATGCCAGTAATAGCAGTGGCTATTTCCTAAGTCAACTTGATTAATAGCATTTTACAAAAGCGTATACAGAATAAGTTAATTACTGGTGCACACTAGTTGTATGAAAGCAGAAAGGGGGAGGAGGTTGAATCTGAATCAAACTTTATTTTAAAATTCTATTAGGATTTTAGACATATTTTACACACTCAAGAAGAATTTGGAGTGTCGTATATTTTATAACTTTTAATGGGTAATGTTAGCTGGAAATGTTTAGTTATAAGTTTTATACTGTATGTTATTTAATTTTATATAGGATATGTTAATTATTTGTTGTAAACCGTTCCGATAGATTCTGAGGGACGGTATATAAAAGATGTTAAATAAAATAAATAAATAAATAAAATAATAATGGATTTCTCCTCCAAGAACTTATCCAAACCTTTTTTAAAATCAGCTACACTAACTGCACTATCCATATCCTCTGGCAACAAATTCTAGAGTTTAATTGTGTGTTGAGTGAAAAAAAGTTTTCTCCAATTAATTTTAAATGTGTTACATGCTAATTTCATCGAGTGCCCCCTAGTCATTGTGCGTGGAACAGGGAGCATTTCAGAAAATGCTACCCTGGAGGTTCTGGATTTCAGAGTTCTACTTAAGAGCCTAAATTTTGCTTCCAGAACCTCCCTCCCACATTTTCCTTTGTCATTGGTCCCACATGTACTATGACAGCTGGCTCCTCCCCAGCCCTGTCTAAAATTCTATCTAGGTGATGTGTGAGGTCTGCCACCTTCACACCAAGTAGACATGTTTCCAGGAGTTCCTCATGCCCACCATCCACCCAGCTGTCTACATTCCTAATAATCGAATCACCAACTATGACGGTCAACGTAACCCTTCCCTCCTGGGCAGTAGGCCTTGGGGAGATATCCTCGGTGCGGGAGGACAATGCACCACCTGGAGAGCAGGTCCTTGCTACAGGATCATTTCCTGCTGTACCAGGTTGATGCTCTCTGATCATGATACCTTCCTTCTCCAAGGCAGCACCAGGGCTGCCAGACTGGAGTTGGAACTTGGCTACTATGCACCTTAAGGTCTGATACCTCTCTGCCTCAGCTCCTCAAGGTCTGCCACTCTAGCCTCCAAGAAATCAACTCATTCTCTGAGAGACAGGAGCCCTTTGCATCAGATGTACATGTACAATTTCTCATCGGCAGGAAAATAATCATACATGTAACACTCGATGGAAAAGACTGGGAGGCCCTCCTCTTGCTGCTGGACTGCTGCCTTCACCTTAAATTTTTGTAGTTCCTAGTTTTTAGGTTTCTATGGGAGTAGTAATGCTACAATTAGGGTCCTTTAAATGTATTAGTATATTCACTATATGTCTGGTAGTGATCTACAAGGAAATGATTAAACTCTTGATAAGGTAATGGGGAATTTCTGAATTTAAGTTAAAAGGCTGATTAATTTTTTAATTTTATTTATTTTTTATATTAGTGTGAAAGTGTCACCTGCCTATAAATTAAAGGATGAACTAGGAGTGGGTATGTTGGGAAATACACACAAACTTCTGTTTTTTGCCTGCCTTTCTGACTACCTATTTAATACATTAACACACAAACTCCTGGTTTTTGCCTACCCTCTGACTAGCTATTCAATGCAGACACACAAACACACTAAATAATATACCCAAATAGTTTACTTCTCCCCAGTACTTTAAAGTTTTAAAAATTTCCCTAAGCAGTACTTACCGATTCTTTTCAGCCACCAGCAAGGTGATCCTCTTCTTTCAATGCTCCCACTGGACCGTGTGATCCACAGGCTTGGATCACTTCCCTGCTCAGGCACACCTCTTTTTTTCTGGAACTTTTCCTACCTTCTCATCTCCTGCAGCACTTCTGGCTTTCACAGATGCTAGGCCAGAGCCAGTCCCATGTCTGCAGAGTCATATAAGACATGCTACCACCTGTATATCCTGAGTCCTGGCAGCTCAGTATTCAGTATTTTGTCAGTTCTAGGGCCATGGCTGCTCTGCTCGGAAACCCTAGAGGCAAATGTTGTTATGTCCCCTGTTGGGTGTAACAGGAGAATGATTTTTCTCTTTTCTTAATTTTCGTGAACATGGGGGAAGATGTTCTCCCTCACTTCAAGCCCTCACTGAAGCCCCTCTCAATATTGGAGCTGACAAGGTGGAACAGTTACTAAGAGATTTTCAGCCTATGGTTTGCAAGCCACCATAATCTCCTCACTCTCCCCATCCTTCCAGTAAAATACCTTATTTACTCCAGTGACTTCAGGGCTAGAAGAAATTGGAAGATACCACCTGTCCTGAAAGTGGACAAAGCCATGGGGCCTGATGAGGTTCAACCCAGGATACTGAGGGAGCTCAGAGATGTGCTGGCGGGTCTGCTGTGTGACCTGTTCGATAGATCCCTAGAAACGGGAGTGGTGCCGAGTGACTGGAGAAGAGCGGTGGTGATCCCGCATCACAAGAGTGGAAAAAGAGAAGAGGCTGGTAATTACAGACCAGTTAGCCTCACCTCGGTGGTGGGAAAAGTAATGGAGTCGCTGTTAAAAGAAGGAATAATGAGCTATCTACAGTCGGAAGAATTGCTGGACCAGAGGCAGCATGGATTCACCAGGGGAAGATCCTGTCAGACAAATCTGATAGAGTTTTTTGACTGGGTAACCAAGGAATTGGATCAAGGAAGAGCGCTCGATGTCATCTACTTGGATTTCAGCAAAGCTTTTGATACGGTTCCGCACAGGAGACTGGTGAATAAAATAAGAAGCTTAGGAGTGAGTGCCAAGGTGGTGACCTGGATTGCAAACTGGTTGACGGACAGAAGTCAATGTGTGATGGTAAATGGAACTTACTCTGAAGAAAGAGCAGTGTTGAGTGGAGTGCCGCAAGGGTCGGTGTTGGGACCAGTCCTGTTCAATATCTTTGTGAGCGACATTGCGGATGGGAGAGAAGGTAAGGTTTGTCTTTTTGCGGATGACACTAATATCTGCAACAGAGTGGACACGCCGGAAGGAGTGGAGAGAATGAGACTGGATTTAAGGAAACTGGAAGAGTGGTCGAAAATATGGCAGCTGAGATACAATGCCAAGAAGTGCAGAGTCATGCATATGGGGTGTGGAAATCCGGAAGAACTGTATTCGATGGGGGGGAGAAGGGCTGATGTGCACAGGGCAGGAGAGAGACCTTGGGGTGATAGTGTCTAATGATCTGAAGTCGGCGAATCAATGTGACAAGGCAATAGCTAAAGCCAGAAGAATGCTGGGCTGCATAGAGAGAGGAATATCAAGTAAGAAAAGGGAAGTGATTATCCCCTTGTACAGGTCCTTGGTGAGGCCTCACCTGGAGTACTGTGTTCAGTTCTGGAGACCGTATCTCCAAAGAGACAGAGACAGGATGGAGGCGGTCCAGAGAAGGGCGACCAAAAAAGGTGGAGGGTCTTTATCAAATGACTTATGAGGAGAGATTGAAGAATCTAAATATGTACACCCTGGAGGAAAGGAGGAGTAGGGGTGATATGATACAGACTTTCAGATACTTGAAAGGTTTTAATGATCCAAAGACAACGACAAACCTTTTCCGTTGCAAAAAAATCAGCAGAACCAGGGGACACGATTTAAAACTCCAGGGAGGAAGACTCAGAACCAATGCCAGGAAGTATTTCTTCACGGAGAGGGTGGTGGATGCCTGGAATGCCCTTCCAGAGGAAGTGGTGAAGACCAAAACTGTGAAGGATTTCAAAGGGGCGTGAGATAAATAATGTGGATCCATAAAGTCTAGAGGATGTGAATGAAGACAAGAGTCATGGGGGTGGCTTGAGGGAATGTTGGCTACTACCTGGAGATGAATATCCTTATTCAATAATGCAACTCCAACATTGCTCTATGATTCAACGGCAAGAAGAAACGTGGAAAAAAGGATTTGCAACCACATAAAGCAGGGGAGTAGCTTGCTTGTTACGGCGGTTACTACCCCAAACCAAAAAAATACCTGATACTTCACTTTCAACGCAAATCCAGCAGAGCTCTCTGCTTCAACAGCAGGGGAGGAAGTTTGACAATTCACGCATATCCAGCATAGCCCTCTGCTTCAACGGCAGGGGAGGAAATTTTGACAATTCACGCATATCCAGCATAGCCCTCTGCTTCAACAGCAGGGAAGTTTGACACTTCACGCATATCCGGCATAGCCCTGTGCTTCAATGGCAGGGGAGCAAGACTGATACTTCACTTTCAATGCATAGCCAGCATAGCTCTCTGCTTCAACGGCAGGGGGGAATGAAGAAAGGTGGATCTAGATTCAGGCAACAATCAACAAGGACTGTTCAATATATTTATAAATGATCTGGAAAGAAATACGACGAGTGAGATAATCAAATTTGCAGATGACACAAAATTGTTCAGAGTAGTTAAATCACAAGCAGATTGTGATAAATTGCAGGAAGACCTTGTGAGACTGGAAAATTGGGCATCCAAATGGCAGATGAAATTTAATGTGGATAAGTGCAAGGTGATGCATATAGGGAAAAATAACCCATGCTATAATTACACAATGTTGGGTTCCATATTACGTGCTACAACCCAAGAAAGAGATCTAGCTGTCATAGTGGATAACACATTGAAATCATCGGTGCAGTGTGCTGCGGCAGTCAAAAAAGCAACAGAATGTTGGGAATTATTAGAAAAGGAATGATGAATAAAACGGAAAATGTCATAATGCCTCTGTATCGCTCCATGGTGAGACCGCACCTTGAATACTGTGTACAATTCTGGTCGCCGCATCTCAAAAAAGATATAATTGCGATGGAGAAGGTACAGAGAAGGGCTACCAAAATGATAAGGGGAATGGAACAGCTCCCCTATGAGGAAAGACTAAAGAGGTTAGGACTTTTCAGCTTGGAGAAGAGACGACTGAGGGGGGATATGATAGAGGTGTTTAAAATCATGAGATTAGAACGGGTAGATGTGAATCGGTTATTTACTCTTTCGGATAGTAGAAAGACTAGGGGGCACTCCATGAAGTTAGCATGGGGCACATTTAAAACTAATCGGAGAAAGTTCTTTTTTACTCAACGCACAATTAAACTCTGGAATTTGTTGCCAGAGAATGAGGTTCGTGCAGTTAGTATAGCTGTGTTTAAAAAAGGATTGGATAAGTTCTTGGAGGAGAAGTCCATTACCTGCTATTAAGTTCACTTAGAGAATAGCCACTGCCATTAGCAATGGTTACTTGGAATAGACTTGGTTTTTGGGTACTTGCCAGGTTCTTATGGCCTGGATTGGCCACTGTTGGAAACAGGATGCTGGGCTTGATGGACCCTTGGTCTGACCCAGTATGGCATTTTCTTATGTTCTTATGTTCTTAATTACATAGTCTGAATAAACAGATAAGCATGGGTGTAGCTTGCTTATTGCGGTGGTTAATACCCCTAACTAAATTAAGCTATTTCACTTAGATGCAGGTCCAACACTGCTCTCTACATTAATGGCGGGAGTGGAAGGGAAATAGAAAAAAAAAAAGGTTACTAAGAGCCAAGAGAAAACAGATAAGTATGTGAGAGAAAAAAAAGTGTGAAAGCTTGCTGGGCAGACTGGATGGGCCATTTGGGCTGCTTCTGCCGTCGTTTCTATGTTTCTATGTCCCTCAACCTGGACTACCACAGAAATCTTCCCTAGACTTAAAACAATTTTCCAATCTGTGTGTATATAAGAACATTAGTATATTTATTTTATGAGTAGGGATTATGACAATATAATGTATTTTTATTCCTTCTGTCTCTTATCTACATTCTTTAAATTTGATGTTTTGTTTTATTTTATTTTTTATTTTTATTTTTTCTTTGGTTAATTGGCTCTATATAATCGAAATATGTAAACCGTCTTGATCAAACTAGTTTGAAAAGACGGTATAGAAATATTTTTAAATAAATAAAATAAATAAACATAAGAAGTGTCATTCTGGATCAGACCATGGTTCATCGAGCCTAGCATCCTGTCTCCAACAGTAGCCATTTCAGGTCAAAAGTACCCGGAAGATCCCAAAACGTTGATCTATTTCACTACCAGTGATAAGCGATAGCTTTTCCAAGTCTGCCTGGCTAACAACTTTACCTTCAGAAACTTGTTCATCTCTTTTTTGAACCCCACCATGGCCTAGATTTATTAAGCCACAATAAGGCGATATTGAGGCCCCAAACACGCCCTTAGCTGTTTTGCAGGCGATTTGTATGCATGAATTTTTCAAATCCATTTAAAGCAGCTAATGAATACCTAATTGAAGGTAAATAAACTAACACAGCTGACTTTGAAAAATAATCAGACCCATTTATCTTATTATATTTGTAGGAGGTGTAGGTAGCATGAGTTCCGGGGTACCTCGGGGAAAATTTAAAGGACAATGAGGCCTGATGCAGCACCCAGCTCCCCCCTGCAAAGTTACAACTTCCTCTCTGGGAGTCTTCCGAAGTGGGACAGATGCAAACTAAAATGATCTTAGACTCATGTGATAATGCCCCGTCCCCTTTCCCAAAGCCCTCCTTTTTGTTAAAATAACCCTTCTGGCCCCATTAGCTCCCCCATCTCAAAAGAGAACCCAATCCCTGGTGCCTAGTGGGCTCGTCCCCCTCCCCCCTTAAATCCTAAAAGGACCTGGTGGTCTAAGGTGCCCCTGGCCCCTCCCCCTAACCTTGTACCTTATAGAAGCAGCATTGGTAGTTCAGCGGCGACCTGGAGCACCTCCTAACTCTTGGCTGGTTAATGCTATTTTGGATAATGGTGTTGATCTAGTTTTGCCCCATCTATCACCTGGCCCAATTGGCGGGGAGAGGTTAAATATCGCGGGGATGCCTCTCGTGATATTTCACTCCTTCCATGATAAAATGTCGTGGCTTCATAAATCTCTCCTTATGTTAATTGACTTGATCACGTCTCTGGCACCCGATCCCATAGATTGGTTGTCCGCTAAGTGAAAAATTTCTATGAATTCTATGAATTGTTTTAAATATACCAGTTACTAGTTTCATGGCATGTATATTGGTCCTAGTGTTGTTTTTAAAGAGTAAATAACCATTTACTATTTACCTGTTCCACCCCACTCATGATTTTGTAATTCTCAGTCATATCCCCTCGCAGTTATCTCTCCTCTATGCTAAAGAGCTCTAATCAGTTTAGCCTTTCTCAATAAGGGAGCTTTTCTATCTCCTTAATCATTTTTGAAACCCTTCTCTATACTTTTTCTATGTCCGCTATGTCTTTTTAGAAATGGGGAAACCAGAACTGCACACAGTACTTAAGGTGTGGTTGTACCATCGAGCTATACAAAGGTACTGTATTATGATATTCTGTTTTTGTTCTCTATTGCTTTCCAGAAAATTCCTAATATTCTATTTGTCTTTTTGATTGCTGCTGCATTCTGAGCCAATCATTTCAAGGGACTCTGAGATCCTTTTCCTGGGTGGTGACTCTTAACATGGAGCCCAGCATTATGCACCTATAGTTAGGATTATTTTTCTCTATGTGCATTACTTTGTACGTGTCCCTATTAAATTGTATCTGCCATTTAGATGCTCAGCCTCCTATTCTCACAAGGTCTTTCTGCAGTTCCTCACAATCCATTGCTGTTTTATTAACTCAAAACAATTTTGTGTCATCTGCAAATGTAGTCACCTCACTATTCCCTGTTTCCTAGCATGTAGCAGATGGACTCAGGACCAATGGGTATAGTGTACTCCTGATAGCAGTTGGAGACTGAGTCAGATTTCAATCTGACGTCAGCCCTAGTACATATACCCCTGCAGGAAGTGCAGCTCTTCAGTATTTTCTATCTCCATAGCAGTTAGGGACTCTATGCACGCTCACACAGCGTTAGAGTAATTTTACCAAAGAAAACCAAACTAAGAAGAAATCTTACCTCTAAAGACGAGCCCCACTCTCCTGCGGTGACACCCATTGGGTCCCTTCCCCAGTTGAGAACTCCCCAGGTGATTTCCGCGATCCTTCAGAGGTAAGCCTCGGTCCGGCGGCCGACCCTCGGCGGAGACCTAGCCCCCGACATCGGGTGAGGCTGAGAGGCAGCGGGTGCAACCTCGAGCACGGCGGTGAAGGTATTTTCCCTCTCCCCCCCCGCAGCCGGAGACCGCCCAGAACGAGACCTGAAGTGCCGAGACAGGGTAAGGCAGAAATCTATTTAAAAGTCTCCGGTCTCCGAAGCTCGAGGAGCCGCACAGGTTGCCAGCAGGGACCAGTGCCACCGGGTTGATCTGCCCTAGCAGGGTAGGCCCTGGTCAGATCCGAGGGTCCTCCACGTGGAGACCCTCCGAGGTGGTTGCCATATTGTCCACGTGGTCGCCGGCACCATTTTGCTCTGTTCGCCACCCTGTCCGCCGTTTCGATCCATGCGCACAGAGGCGAGCCGTGCGCACAAATACCTTATGCGCACAATGTCGCGCGCCCAAGTACCATGTGCACAAGCGACGCGCATAGCCATGCGCTTACTGTACCGGGCACATAACTTCGACCTGTGTGCACAACAGCGCGCACATCTCCCTGAGTGCGCACCAAACCTACGCTCACAACTTCGATGTACCGGAGCGCACAACTCTTTTTTATGTGCACAAGCCATGGCATCACCGGAAAAGAAACTCAAGGCTCAGGGCCTTTGCCCAGCATGCCACATTAGAGCTGCACAGCATGAGGAAGCCACGGCCCTGTGTATACAGTGCGAAGAGGCCCTAGGGGGATCCAACTCATGGCCCTCCCCAGCCGGTACCGAACAGTACGCTGGACCTAGCATTGCACAGCGGGACCCCCCCTCAAATGGAGCTCCCCAGGGACACGGCGCCCCTTAGTCTAGACCCAGCATCTATCTCCTGGGTGGAATTCTTCAAAGGTCTGCATACACAAGAACATAAGAAAATGCCATACTGGGTCAGACCAAGGGTCCATCAAGCCCAGCATCCTGTTTCCAACAGTGGCCAATCCAGGCCATAAGAACCTGGCAAGTACCCAAAAACTAAGTCTATTCCATGTAACCATTGCTAATGGCAGTGGCTATTCTTTAAGTGAACTTAATAACAGGTAATGGACTTCTCCTCCAAGAACTTATCCAATCCTTTTTTAAACACAGCTATACTAACTGCACTAACCACATCCTCTGGCAACAAATTCCAGAGTTTAATTGTGCGTTGAGTAAAAAAGAACTTTCTCCGATTAGTTTTAAATGTGCCCCATGCTAACTTCATGGAGTGCCCCCTAGTCTTTCTACTATCCGAAAGAGTAAATAACCGATTCACATCTACCCGTTCTAGACCTCTCATGATTTTAAACACCTCTATCATATCCCCCCTCAGTCGTCTCTTCTCCAAGCTGAAACGTCCTAACCTCTTTAGTCTTTCCTCATAGGGGAGTTGTTCCATTCCCCTTATCATTTTGGTAGCCCTTCTCTGTACCTTCTCCATCGCAATTATATCTTTTTTGAGATGCGGCGACCAGAATTGTACACAATATTCAAGGTGCGGTCTCACCATGGAGCGATATAGAGGCATTATGACATTTTCTGTTTTATTCACCATTCCCTTTCTAATAATTCCCAACATTCTGTTTGCTTTTTTGACTGCCGCAGCACACTGTACCGACGATTTCAATGTGTTATCCACTATGACACCTAGATCTCTTTCTTGGGTTGTAACACCTAATATGGAACCCAACATAGTGTAATTATAGCATGGGTTATTTTTCCCTATATGCATCACCTTGCACTTATCCACATTAAATTTCATCTGCCATTTGGATGCCCAATTTTCCAGTCTCACAAGGTCTTCCTGCAATTTATCACAATCTGCTTGTGATTTAACTACTCTGAACAATTTTGTGTCATCTGCAAATTTGATTATCTCACTCGTCGTATTTCTTTCCAGATCATTTATAAATATATTGAAAAGTAAGGGTCCCAATACAGATCCCTGAGGCACTCCACTGTCCACTCCCTTCCACTGAGAAAATTGCCCATTTAATCCTACTCTCTGTTTCCTGTCTTTTAGCCAGTTTGCAATCAACTAAAGGACATCGCCACCTATCCCATGACTATTTACTTTTCGTAGAAGCCTCTCATGAGGAACTTTGTCAAACGCCTTCTGAAAATCCAAGTATACTATATCTACTGGTTCACCTTTATCCACATGTTTATTAACTCCTTCAAAAAAGTGAAGCAGATTTGTGAGGCAAGACTTGCCCTGGGTAAAGCCATGCTGACTTTGTTCCATTAAACCATGTCTTTCTATATGTTCTGTGATTTTGATGTTTAGAACACTTTCCACTATTTTTCCTGGCACTGAAGTCAGGCTAACCGGTCTGTAGTTTCCCGGATCGCCCCTGGAGCCCTTTTTAAATATTGGGGTTACATTTGCTATCCTCCAGTCTTCAGGTACAATGGATGATTTTAATGATAAGTTAGAAATTTTTACTAATAGGTCTGAAATTTTATTTTTTAGTTCCTTCAGAACTCTGGGGTGTATACCATCCGGTCAAGGTGATTTACTACTCTTCAGTTTGTCAATCAGGCCTACCACATCTTCTAGGTTCACTGTGATTTGATTCAGTCCATCTGAATCATTACCCATGAAAACCTTCTCCATTACGGGTACCTCCCCAACATCCTCTTCAGTAAACACCGAAGCAAAGAAATCATTTAATCTTTCCGCAATGGCCTTATCTTCTCTAAGTGCCCCTTTAACCCCTCGATCATCTAACGGTCCAACTGACTCCCTCACAGGCTTTCTGCTTCGGATAAATTTAAAAAAGTTTTTACTGTGAGTTTTAGCCTCTACAGCCAACTTCTTTTCAAATTCTCTCTTAGCCTGTCTTATCAATGTCTTACATTTAACTTGCCAATGTTTATGCTTTATCCTATTTTCTTCTGTTGGATCCTTCTTCCAATTTTTGAATGAAGATCTTTTGGCTAAAATAGCTTCTTTCACCTCCCCTTTTAACCATGCCGGTAATTGTTTTGCCTTCTTTCCACCTTTCTTAATGTGTGGAATACATCTGGACTGTGCTTCTAGAATGGTATTTTTTAACAATGACCACGCCTATTGGACATTTTTTACTTTTGTAGCTGCTCCTTTCAGTTTTTTTCTAACAATTTTTCTCATTTTATCAAAGTTTCCCTTTTGAAAGTTTAGCATGAGAGCCTTGGATTTGCACACTGTTCCTTTTCCAGTCATTAAATCAAATTTGATCATATTATGATCACTATTGCCAAGCGGCCCCACCACTGTTACCTCTCTCACCAAATCCTGTGCTCCACTGAGAATTAGATCTAAAATTGCTCCCTCTCTCGTCGGTTCCTGAACCAATTGCTCCATAAAGCTATCATTTATTCCATCCAGGAACGTTATCTCTCTAGCGTGACCCGATGATACATTTACCCAGTCTATATTGGGGTAATTGAAGTCTCCCATTATTACTGCACTACCAATTTGGTTAGCTTCCCTAATTTCTCTTAGCATTTCACTGTCCATCTCACCATCTTGACCAGGTGGACGGTAGTATACCCCTATCACTATAGTCTTCCCTGACACACAAGGGATTTCTACCCATAAAGATTCAATTTTGTATTTAGTCTCATGCAGGATGTTTATCCTGTTGGACTCTATGCCATCCCGGACATAAAGCGCCACACCTCCTCCCGAGTGCTCCTCTCTGTCATTGCGATATAATTTGTACCCTGGTATAGCACTGTCCCATTGGTTATCCTCTTTCCACCATGTCTCTGAGATGCCAGTTAAGTCTATGTCATCATTTACTGCTATACATTCTAATTCTCCCATCTTACTTCTTAGACTTCTGGCATTAGCATACAAACATTTCAAAGTTTGTTTTTTGTTTGTATTTTCGTTCTGCTTTTTAATTGATAGGGATAAGTTAGAATTTTTTAGCTCAGGGGAGTTTTTAGTTACAGGCACTTGGACTACTTTTCTAATTATTGGAACCTCACTGTCTGGATGCCCTAATTCTAATGCATCATTAGTATCCTTTAAAGATACCTCTTTCCGAACCATGCGCTGCTGAGCGACTGTCTGCTTTCCCCTTTGTTCTAGTTTAAAAGCTGCTCTATCTCCTTTTTAAAGGTTAGCGCCAGCAGTCTGGTTCCACCCTGGTTAAGGTGGAGCCCATCCTTTCGGAAGAGACTCCCCCTTCCCCAAAAGGTTCCCCAGTTCCTAACAAAACTGAATCCCTCTTTCTTGCACCATCGTCTCATCCTCGCATTGAGACTCCGGAGCTCTGCCTGCCTCTGGTGACCTGCACGTGGAACAGGGAGCATTTCAGAGAATGCTACCCTGGAGGTTCTGGATTTAATCTTTCTACCTAAGAGCCTAAATTTGGCTTCCAGAACCTCCCTCCCACATTTTCTTATGTCGTTGGTGCCCACATGTACCACGACAGCCGGCTCCTCCCCAGCACTGTCTAAAATCCTATCTAGGTGACGCGTGAGGTCCGTCACCTTCGCACCAGGTAGGCATGTTACCAGGCGATCCTCACGCCCACCAGCCACCCAGCTATCTACATTCCTAATAATCGAATCACCAACTATGACGGCCGACCTAACCCTTCCCTCCTGGGCAGTAGGCCTTGGGGAGATATCCTCAGTGCGAAAGGACAATGCATCACCTAGAGAGCAGGTCCTTGCTACAGGATCCTTTCCTGCTACACCTGGTTGGTGCTCTCCCATCATGAGACCTTCTTCCTCCAAGGCAGCACCAGTGCTGGCAGTCTGAAGTTGGGACTTGACTACTATATCCCTGAAGGTCTCATCTATATACCTCTCTGTCTGCCTCAGCTCCTCCAGGTCTGCCACTCTAGCCTCCAGAGATCGGACTCGTTCTCTGAGAGCCAGGAGCTCTTTGCATCGCATGCACATGTACAACTTCTACCGGTGGGTAAAAAATCGTACATGTGACTCTCGATGCAAAAGACTGGGAAGCCCCCCTCTTGCTGCTGGACTGCTGCCTTCATCTCAGTTTTGATCAGTTCCTAGTTAAGTTTTAGGTTGCTATGGGAGTAGGAATGTGTCTAACTTCCTTTAAATGTATTAGTGAATTCACTATGTGTCTGGTAGTAGCCTACCGGGGTCTGATCGAATTCTCAATAAAGTATTTGTAGATTTTTTTTTTTTTTTTTTTTTTTTTTTTTGTGAAAGTGGCACCTGCCTATAAATTAAGGGATGAGCTAGGGGTGGGTGGGCGAGGGGTGGGAGGGTTGGGAAATACAGTCTAACTTAAGTTAGTCAGCCTGAGTGACTCACTGCTCCCTTGATTAACAAATGTTCCCTATTCAAACCCAATCACACTACCTCAACACCTTTCCAAGGTGAGTAACTGAGCTGAACTATTCAACTTTTTTACTTTGGTATATACTGCGCCTAGTTTATTTCTAGCTTCTGGCTACTTTTTGTGGGTTTTTTTTTTTTGTTTTCAATACAAGCACTCAGTTAGTATTAAATACAAACACTCAGCTCTTTAGTCTTTCCTCATAGGGGAGTTGTTCCATTCCCCTTATCATTTTGGTAGCCCTTCTCTGTACCTCCTCCATCGCAATTATATCTTTTTTGAGATGCAGCGACCAGAATTGTACACAGTATTCAAGGTGCGGTCTCACCATGGAGCGATACAGAGGCATTATGACATTTTCCGTTTTACCTTTACCTTCGTCCACATGCAACCGGGGCCTCCTACAATACGGCCAAAAACTCCACCAGGGGACCTCAACATTCCGGGTCCCTCTATGCCCAGGGAAGCGATCCTACCGCCCAGAAGTCCCACCTTCGGGGACACGGACAACTCGGATGAGGACTCAGAACCCCTGGAGGAAGGGGAACTCCCTCCGGGGACAAGAGCCCCACCGAACCATGAGACACTTCTTCACCAAGGATGAGCTTCCAGACCTGGTCACACACAGCTTAAAAGAGCTTGCTATCCCGGGCACAAGTGCCTCAGAGGAACATAAGACAAACCCCCTACTAGAGGGACTCCGTCAGACCTCCCGTCATTTCCCACTATTACAAGCCATCCAGCAACTAATTGACCTGGAATGGGATGCCCCGGAAACTACATTCAGAGGGGGGCGGGCTCTGGCAGCCATGTACCCTTTGGACCCAGCCGCCAAAGATCTCCTGGCATGCCAAAAGTGGATGCCATGGTCTGCGCGGTCTCGAAGCGCACTACTATCCCGGAGGAGGGAGGAGCAGCACTCAAGGATGCTCAAGACAGATGTCTGGAATCTATCTTCAAATAGTTCTTTGATGTCTCCGCTATGTCTTTACAGATCGCTGCCTGCTATGCCATGGTGACATGCGCCTGCTTATCATAGACTAGGAACAACACTTCTGGGGAGGCCCTGGAACCAGCAGTAACATTCCTCGTGGACGCCGCTTCTGGTCTGGTGCGCTAGAGGGGTGTCATCCGCCGTGGCAGCCAGAAGACACCTCTGGCTCCGAAACTGGTCGGCCGACGCATCCTCCAAAACGAGACTCACAAGGATGCCTTTCAAGGGAACACTCCTGTTCGGAAGCGAACTAGAGAAACTAGCCAACAAATGGGACGAGTTCCCAGTGCCGCGGCTACCGGAGGACAGGAATAAGAGAAACCAGCGATCCTTCCCCCGAACCTCCAGGGGCAGAGGATCACAGTGCTTCAACCCATACAGAAGCGCACAATTCAAACGACCCGCCCCGCAGGCCGAAGCCAGTCCTTTCGGAACAAGCACAACAAAAGGGGAGCCAGCTTGGGCCCAGACCCCAGCCGCACCCCACAATGAAAATCAGCTGACCCGACCAAAAGGAAGAAGCCGTAGGGGGCAGACTCCCAATTCTACTGAAGATGGGTCGAGATAACTTTGGATAAGTGGGTCCTATCCATCATTTGAGAGGGATATTACCTGGCTTTCCACCAGCCCCCTCCGGACAAGTTTGTGGAATCCCCCTGCCACGACCTTTCCAAGAGGATGGCAGTGGAAGCTACACTGACCAGATTGCTAGCCTTAGAGGCTATAACACCGGTGACTCCACAACAAATAAATACTTGACATTATTCCATCTATTTTATCGTCCCCAAGAAAGATGGAACGTTCAGACCCATCCTGGACCTCAAGGCGGTCAACCGTCACCTGAAGATTCCTCGCTTCCGCATGGAATCCCTTCGCTCGGTAATAAGGGCGATACAACCGGGAGAGTTCCTTACATCCCTGGATCTGTCAGAAGCCTACCTACACATTCCGATCCATCAAGAGCATCAGCGTTTTCTACACTTCTCGATCCTGGGCCGTCACTACCAGTACCGGGCACTTCCATTCGGGTTATCCACTCCACCCCGGACATTCACCAAGATCATAGTGGTGGTGGCAGCAACACTGAGGAAGGAAGGAATCCGCATGCACCTTTATCTAGACGATTGGCTGAACAGGGCGAAATCCCCAGAGGAAAGCCAACAGGCAACCAACAGAGTCAAAACTCTACTGGAGAGCCTTGGGTGCGTGGTCAACACAAACAAGAGCTGCCTGCAGCCCTCCCAATCTCTAGAAAACTTGGGAGTCTGGTTTGACAACAAACAAGACAAGGTCATCCTGACACCGACAAGGAGATCAAAACTGATGACCCAGTTACGAACCCTGTTGAGCGAACTTCGCCCCACAGCATGGGACTACCTACAAGTCCTCGGCCTCATGGCATCCACACTGGAAGTGTGAGCACAAACTCACATGAGACCCCTACAATGCTCACTACTATCACGATGGAATCCACTGTCCCAGAACTACACCGTATGTCTTTAGCTCCCGGACAGAGTTCGGGCCCAACTACGATGGTGGCTACAAGAAGGCCATCTGAGCCAGGGAACGAGACTATCCTCACCAACCTGGATTATACTCACCATTGAAGACAGCCTTCCTGCTGGCAGTCTGTTCGGCCTGTCGTATATCCGAGCTACAAGCACTGTCCGGCCGAGAGCCGTTCCTCAGACTCACCCCGGGAACTATCCAGTTATGCACAGTTCCGTCGTTCCTCTCCATAGTGGTTTCTCACTTCCATCTCAACCAAACCATCTCGATACTATCGCCAGATGAACATAAGAATTCGGAAGAGGCTCGAAGTCTACACCATCTCAATGTCGGCAGACTCCTAGTCAGATACCTGGAAAGGTCAGCATCCATACAAAAGACGGACCATCTATTCGTCCTTCATAGCGGGAAGAAGCAAGGGGAAGTGGTCTCGCGAGCAACCATAGCCCGCTGGATCAAAGAAGTCATCAAGGCGGCCTACGTAGAAGCAGGCAAGCCACCGCCTTTAAAAGTCAAGGCCCATTCTACTAGAGCCCAGGCAGTGTCCTGGGCGGAAACCAAGATGCTGTCACCCACCGAGATCTGTAGGGTGGCGACATGGTCCTCCATCCACACCTTCTCCAGGTTTTACCGCCTGGATGTTCAGGCTCAGGAGGACACAGCATTCGCAAGGGCAGTACTAAGTGGGTCACGGGCAGCCTCCTACCCGGTTTGGGAGTAGCTATTATACATTCCATTGGTCCTGAGTCCATCTGCTACACGCTAGGAAATGGAGAAATTACTTACCTGATAATTTAGTTTTCCTTAGTTTAGACAGATGGACTCAGCATCCCACCCACGGCTGCCGTTACTCATGGACCTCTCGGGTGATTCACGGGTAAGCCGTGCTTTCCTTCAGCTAGGACACCCAACCTACCGTGTGTCGACGTTTCTTGGTTGAGGGCACTGGTGGGCTCCAGCTATAACCTTGTAACCTTCATTTACTTGTATTGTTACTCCAGTTATACCCTTGTTAAATGTAAACCGATCCGATATGGTTATTTACTATGAAGGTCGGTATAAAAAAAACTGTTAAATAAATAAATAAATAACCAATTCATCCGGTTCAAATTAATAAAGTTATCCAAGTTTTATAAAGTTAATCAAGTTATTCAAATTATTCAGTCATACATATATCCACAATGCTTTTCGAGGAGAATACTGAAGAGCTGTACTTCCTGCAGGGGTATATGTACTAGGGCTGACGTCAGATTGAAATCTGATCTGTCTCCAACTGCTATCGGGAGTACACTATACCTGAGACCATCTGTCTGCACTAAGGAAAACGAAATTATCAGGTAAGTAATTTCTCCATTTGAGATCATTCATGAATATGCTAAATAGTTCAGATCCCAGTACCGACCCTGCAGCACTGCACAAATGACCTTTCTCCATTTGGAAAATTAACCATTTAGTCCTGCCCTTTGTTTCCTATCTTTTATCCGGTTACCAGTCCACAACAGGACACTGCTTCCTATCCCATGACTTCCCAATTTCCTGAGGAGTTTCTCATGAGGGTCTGTAGTAGGTTCTGGAATAAGGTATTTGTCTGGATCACACAGACAAACTAAGAAAATAACAACACTGACTATGTCTTATGTGAAACAATGAAAAGCTATATTTTCTGTATAATAAAAGTACAAAACCAAATGCTTATGAGAATGTTTGGGAACAAATTATTAAAAATAGAATATATACAGTATATCAGCACAGTAGGCAAGAGTAGATATCTTCCCCAACTGCTAGGAAATAATTTCCTAGCGTGTAGCAGATGGACTCAGGTCCAATGGGTATAGTGTGCTCGTGATAGCAGTTGCAGATGGAGTCAGATTTCAGTCTTATGTCAGCACTACATGTGCCCATGCAGGAAGCTCTGCTCTTCAGTATTTCTCCGTCTTCATAGCAGTTCGGGACTCTACACATGCTTGCACAGCGTTAGAAAATCCAAACCAAAAGAAGAAAGAAAATTCCAAAACAAAGAAGAAATAATCTTCCCTCTACAGACGAGCCCTGCTCTCCTGCGGTGATACCTAAGGGTCCCTCCCCCCGGTTGAGAATTCCTGAGGTGATTTCCGAGATCCCTCAGAGGTAAGCCTCGGTCCGGTAGCCGGTTCCCGGTGTGGACTTACTTCCCAGAAACGGGAGTGACTTAGAGGCAGCAGGTGTAATACCGAGCGCGGCGGTGAAGGTAACTTTTCCTCTCCCTCGCAGCCGGGGACCACCCGGCACGAGACCGGGAAACGCCGAGACAAGGTAAGGCAGAAAACGTTTCTTAAAGTCTTCGGTCTCCAAGACTCGGATAGCTGCACAGATCGCCAGCCGGTGTCTTTCCCATCGGGTTGATCAGCCCCGTCCAGGCTAGACCCCGATCCGGCACAAAGGTCCTCCCATGTGGAGACCCTCCGGGGGGGGGGGGGGGGGGGTCGCCATCTTGCCAGCGTGGTCATCGGCACCATTTCCCCTCTTTGATCGCCATACTGTCCACTTAACTGAGCCGTGCACAAAGCGGCGACCCATGCACATAACCTACTTGTACGCACAGCGGCGTGCGCATTTGTGCCGTATGCACAGCGGCGCACGCATCTGTGCTGTGCGCACAGCGACGCGCACTAGGGTGCCGGGTGCATAGCGATACGCTCAACGGCACTGGGCGCACCTCCATGAGCGCGCATAGCGGCCTGCATGCATATCTTTGCAGTTTGCACACACATCTTCAACACACCCAGCGCGCATATAAACGCACCAACCAGTTCTGAACAACCTACGCACCCAAACCATGGCACCACCGGCCAAGAAAGCCAAGGCACAAGCCCTTATTGTGGCGGTTACTTCCCCTACTACCCCTAACTAATCCAGCTTGATATTTCACTTGGATGCAGCTCCATCACTGCTTTCTACATTAATGGTGGGGGTGGAAGGGAAATAGAACCAAAGAGCTAAGAGAAACAGATAAGTATGAGAAAAAATGTGTGAAGCTCGCTGGGCAGACTGGATGGGCCGTTTGGTCTTCTTCTGCCGTCATTTCTATGTTTCTATGTTTGCCCAGCCTGCCACCTTAGAGCTGCGTAACACGAAGAGGATACTGCCCTGTGCCTACAGTGCTAGGTGGCCCTGGGGCAACCAGGACAAGGCCCCCCCACCGCCACTAAAGGGGTCCGGCTCCACCGATAGTAACCCGGCGCTCTCTATCCCCAGCTTGGCCCCTCCTCAGACGGGGCCCTCGGGGAACGCCGCTGGGTTCAATATGGACCCAGGAACCTTTTCCTGGGTGGAATTCTTTTAAGGCCTACAAACCTTCGTCCAGGTGCAATCGGTGCCACCGGGGACACAGCCACAGCCTCCACCTGAGGACCCAAACCTACCAGGCCCCTCTCGGCCTCCCAGAGATGTTCCCCCCAGACAAAATCCTCACCTTAGGGGACACGGACACCTCGGAGGAATATCAAGACTCCCTGGAGGAGGGGGAAATCCCTCCAGGAATGGAACCATACCGAACCATGATGCGTTTCTTCTCCAAAGACAAGCTACCAAACCTTGTGTCTCTGAACCTGAAGTAGCTGTACATCCCAGGCACTAGTGCCACAGCAGAGCCAAAGTCGAACCCTCTTCTGGTCAGGCTCCGTCAGGCCTCATTTCATTTCCCGTTGCTACAAGCTGTACAACAACTGATCGACCTGGAATGGAATGCTCCAGAGGCCAGTTTCAAAGGTGGATGGGCCCTAGAAACCCTATACCCACTGGATCCCTCAGCCAAAGAACTCCTGGTGTTTCCCAAAGTGGATGCCATGGTCTGCGCTGTCACAAAGCACACTACCATTCCAGTCGAAAGAGGAGTGGCACTCAAGGATGCCCATCACAGATGTCAGGAATCCATCCTTAAACAGTCATTTGATGTGGCAGCTATGTCACTGCAGATTGCTGCCTGCTGTGCTGTGGTGACACGTGCCTGCTTGTCACTTGCAGGAATGCCTCCACACCCATCGAAACATTAGAACCAGCGATATCCTTCCTCACGGACGCGACTTCCGACCTGGTGCGCACCTCAGCCAGGGGCGTCTCATCCATAGTGGCAGCCAGAAGGCAACTCTGGCTCCGAAGCTGGTCAGCCAACACGACTTCCAAGATGAAACTCACGAGAATGCCCCTTAAAGGAGCCCTCCTGTTCGGAAGCGAACTGGAGAAGTTAGCCGACAAATGGGGTGAATCCCCGTACCTCAACCACCGGAGGACAAGAACAAAAGAAGCCATCACCCCTCTCCCCGAACACCCAAGGGCAGAGGATCACAGCGTTTTAAACCGTACAAAAATACATACCAAGCACCTCACCCCGCAGGCAGGGGCAGGTCCTTTTGGAACAGACACAACAAGAGGGGAGCTGGTTCAGGTTCAGGCCCCAGTCGCACCCCACAATGAGAATCAACAGATCCATCCACAGGAAGAAGCCATAGGGGGCAGGCTTGCGCTATTCTACCAAAGATGGGTTGAAATAATGTCGGACAAGTGGGTCCTAACCATCATTCGAGAGGGATACTATCTGGACTTCCACAGCTTCCCTCCAGACAAATTTGTGAAATCCCTTTGCCACTCCCCCTCCAAGAGCGCAGCAGTGGAAACCACACTGACAAAATTACTCACCCTAAAAGCAATAACACCTGTGCCCACACACCAACAAAATACTGAGCACTATTCCATCTATTTTTTGAAGGAGTTAATAAACATGTGGATAAAGGTGAACCGGTAGATATAGTATACTTGGATTTTCAGAAGGCGTTTGACAAAGTTCCTCATGAGAGGCTTCTAGGAAAAGTAAAAAGTCATGGGATAGGTGGCGATGTCCTTTCATGGATTGCAAACTGGCTAAAAGACAGGAAACAGAGAGTAGGATTAAAAGGGCAATTTTCTCAGTGGAAGGGAGTGGACAGTGGAGTGCCTCAGGGATCTGTATTGGGACCCTTACTGTTCAATATATTTATAAATGATCTGGAAAGAAATACGACGAGTGAGATAATCAAATTTGCAGATGACACAAAATTGTTCAGAGTAGTTAAATCACAAACAGATTGTGATAAATTGCAGGAAGACCTTGTGAGACTGGAAAATTGGGCATCCAAATGGCAGATGAAATTTAATGTGGATAAGTGCAAGGTGATGCATATAGGGAAAAATAACCCATGCTATAATTACATAATGTTGGGTTCCATATTAGGTGCTACATCCCAAGAAAGAGATCTAGGTGTCATAGTGGATAACACATTGAAATCGTCGGTGCAGGTGCTGCGGCAGTCAAAAAAGCAAACAGAATGTTGGGAATTATTAGAAAAGGAATGATGAATAAAACGGAAAATGACATAATGCCTCTGTATCGCTCCATGGTGAGACCGCACCTTGAATACTGTGTACGATTCTGGTCGCCGCATCTCAAAAAAGATATAATTGCGATGGAGAAGGTACAGAGAAGGGCTACCAAAATGATAAGGGGAATGGAACAACTCCCCTATGAGGAAAGACTAAAGAGGTTAGGACTTTTCAGCTTGGAGAAGAGATGACTGAGGGGGGATATGATAGAGGTGTTTAAAATCATGAGAGGTCTAGAACGGGTAGATGTGAATCGGTTATTTACTCTTTCGGATAGTAGAAAGACTAGGGGGCACTCCATGAAGTTAGCATGGGGCACATTTAAAACTAATCGGAGAAAGTTCTTTTTTACTCAACGCACAATTAAATTCTGGAATTTGTTGCCAGAGAATGTGGTTCGTGCAGTTAGTATAGCTGTGTTTAAAAAAGGATTGGATAAGTTATTGGAGGAGAAGTCCATTACCTGTTATTAAGTTCACTTAGAGAATAGCCACTGCCATTAGCAGTGGTTACATGGAATAGACTTAGTTTTTGGGTACTTGCCAGGTTCTTATGGCCTGGATTGGCCACTGTTGGAAACAGGATGCTGGGCTTGATGGACCCTTGGTCTGACCCAGTATGGCAATTTCTTATGTTCTTATGTTCTTATTTTATCGTCCCCAAGAAAGAGCGAACGTTCCGGCCCATCCTGGACCTCAAGTCTGTCAACCGCTACCTGAGGGTACCACACGTCTGCATGGAAACTCTACTCTCGGTCATAAGAGTAGTACAGCCTGGAGAATTACTGACCTCCCTGGACCTGTCAGAAGCCTATCTGCACATCCCGGTCCATCACGACCACCAGCACTTTCTACACTTCGCGATCATGGACCACCACTACCAGTTCCGGGCACTACCCTTCGGACTAGCTATTGCCCCTCAGACGTTCACCAAAATCATGGTTGTAGTGGCAGCGATACTGAGGAAAGAAGGAATCCTCATACACCCGTACCTGGATGATTGGTTGATCAGAGCAAAATCTCCAGAGGAAAGTCAAGAATCTACTACAGAATCTTGGGTGAGTCGTCAAGACAAACAAGAGCTGCCTGCAGCCCTCCCAATCGCTAGAATACCTGGGAGTCTGGTTCAATACCCAACAAGACAAGGCTGTCCTTCCCCTTACAAGGAGAAGGAAATTGATGGACCAGTTGATAAAACTGTGAATGGTGCTCGCAGCACGGTATGGGACTACCTCCAAGTCCTCGGCCTCATGACATCGACCCTAGAAGTCGTCCCATGGGTGAGGGCCCACATGCGACCACTACAACGTTCCCTACTGTCACAATGGAACCCGATGTCCCAGGACTACATCGTTTGCCTCCAGTTACCGACAGATGTACGGATCCAGCTGCTATGGTGACTACAAGAAGACCATCTGAGCAAGGGAGTAAGGTTATCCCCACCGACATGGGTCTTGCTCACCACGGATGCAAGTCAACAAGGGTGGGGAGCCCACTGCCAGGAACTGACGGCCATGGGGCAATGGGACAAGGAAGAGCCGGGATGGAACATCAACCGACTGGAAGCCCGAGCAGTCAGACTAGCCTGCCTACTATTCAGTCACAGACTCCGGGGAGAATCAGTCAGAGTCGTGTTGGACAACGCCACAACAGTGGCCTACATCAACCGCCAGGGAGGAACCAGAACCCAATAGGTGTCCCTAGAAATAGACCCCCTAATGGTGTGGGTGGAAGCAAACCTGCAAGGGATTTTGGTCGCCCACATCGTGGGAAAAGACAACGTCACTGCGGATTACCTCAACAGAGAAAGTCCAAACCCAGGTGAATGAATGCTGTCGACCACAGCCTTCCAGTTGATAATAAACTGCTGGGGAACTCCAGCCATGGATTTTCTGGCAACCCAGTACAACGCCCAAGTTCCCAACTTCTTCACCGCAGACTAGACCCACAATCCCAGGGGATCGATGTCCTCGTCCACACCTGGCCACAAGAAGACCTGCTGTATGCCTTTCCTCCATGGCCACTACTGGGCGGGCTCATCCGCAAGATAGAACACCACAGGGGGCTAGTACTTCTAGTGGCCCTGGACTGGCCAAGAAGTCCGTGGTACGCAGACATGCGAAGACTTCTGGAGGGGAGACCCCATCTCTACCTCCACACAGGGATCTGCTCCAGCAAGGGCCGATCCTCCACAAAGACCCAACTCGATTCTCTCTTATGGTCTGGCCATTGAGAGGACGCGCCTGAAGAAGAGCGGATACTCAGGGGCAGTGATTGACACCTTGCTTCGAGCATGCAAGTTCTCCACGTCTCTAAACTACATATGAATATGGAGAATATTCGAAGCCTGGTGTGAAGACCGCGACATACTTCCGTGGACAATCAAAATCCCCACGATCCTGGAATTTCTGCAGGACGGCTTACAGAAAGGGTTGTCTCTCAACTCTATCAAGGATCAGGTTGCCGCGTTGTCTTGCTTCAGAGCCAAAGGGGACGGCATCAGTCTATCTTCACATCCATATGACTCCCGCTTTCTGAGAGGTGTCAATCAAATCCGACCACCACTAAAGTGGCCAGTACCTCTATGGAATCTCAATCTAGTACTAGACTTCCTAGTGGGAGCTTCCTTCAGACCTACCCACAGGCTGTCTCTACGGCTTCTAACCTTGAAGAATGCGTTCCTAGTGGCAATATGTTCAGCCTGTTGCATCTCCGAACTTCAAGCACTATCCTGTCGGGAACCATTCCTCAGATTCACACCAGGATCCATACAGCTACGCGCACTGTCCCTTCCTTCCTTCCAAAGGTGGTTTCTCATTTCCAACTAAACCAAACCATCTCTCTGCCATCTCCAGACAAGCAAAAGGACTCTGAAGACTCTTGCCTTCTTCGCCATCTTAACGTCGGCAGACTCCTAGTCCGATACCTGGAAAGGTCGGAATCTGTACGAAAGCTGGACCACCTATTCGTCCTTCACAGCGGGAAGAAACAAGGGGAAGCGGCCTCGCGGGCAACCATAATCCACTGGATCAAAGAAGTAATCAAGGCGGCCTCCATAGAGGCAGGGAAGCCTCCACCTCTACAAGTCAAGGTCCATTCCACCAGAGCCCAGGCAGTGTCCTGGGCAGAAACAAAGATTCTGTCACCCGCCGAGATCTGTTGGGCAGCGACATGGTCCTCCATTTACACCTTCTCTAGGTTCTATCGCCTGGATGTTCAGGCCCAGGAGGACACTGCATTCACAAGGGCAGTACTAAGTGGGCCACGGGCAACCTCCCACCTGGTTCAGGAGTAGCTTTTGTACATTCCATTGGTCCTGAGTCCATCTGCTACACACTAGGAAATGGAGAAATTACTTACCTGATAATTTAGTTTTCCTTAGTGTAGACAGATGGACTCAGTATCCCACCCAAAGCTGCCTCAAAATACGGAAACCTCGGGTGACAATCACTGAGAGCAAGACAAGCACGGGGAAGACACGCTTTATCCCTAGCGAAGACACCCATAGTTACCAGGTGTCGGCGTTTCTCGGTTGAGTGCACTGGTGGTCTCCAGCTATAATTCATGTCAACCAGTTCAAGTTAACCAAGTTAATCAAGTTAATCAAGCAGGAGAGGGACCTTGGGGTGATAGTGTCTAATGATATGAAGTCTGCGAAACAATGCGACAAGGCGATAGCAAAAGCCAGAAGAATGCTGGGCTGCATAGAGAGAGGAATATCGAGTAAGAAAAGGGAAGTGATTATTCCCTTGTACAGGTCCTTGGTGAGGCCTCACCTGGAGTACTGTGTTCAGTTCTGGAGACCGTATCTACAAAAAGACAAAGACAAGATGGAAGCGGTACAGAGAAGGGCGACCAGGAAGGTGGAGGATCTTCATCGCATGACGTATGAGGAGAGATTGAAGAATCTAAATATGTACACCCTGGAGGAAAGGAGGAGCAGAGGTGATATGATACAGACTTTCAGATACTTGAAAGGTTTTAATGATCCAAAGACAACGACAAACCTGTTCCGTAGGAAAAAAATCAGCAGAACCAGGGGTCACGATTTGAAGCTCCAGGGAGGAAGATTCAGAACCAATGTCAGGAAGTATTTCTTCACAGAGAGGGTGGTGGACGCCTGGAATGCCCTTCCGGAGGATGTGGTGAAGACCAGAACTGTGAAGGACTTCAAAGGGGCGTGGGATAAACACTGTGGATCCATAAAGTCAAGAGGCCGCCAATGAAGAGTGGGTGACTCACCAGAATGACAGCTACTGCCTGGAGACAATACCCTTATTCAATAAACATACACATGCTTACTGTGACTCCAACATCGCTCTAAGCTTCAACAGCAAGAGGAAATGTGGAAAAATGGATTTACACTCACAAAGAGGGGAGTAGCTGGCTTGTTACGGCGGTTACTACCCCAAACCATATAAGCCTGATACTTCACCTTCAATGCATATACAGCATAGTTCTCTGCTTCAACGACAGGGGAGAAGAAAAAAGGGTTCGCACTCACAAAGCGGGGAGTAGCTGGCTTGTTACGGCGGTTACTACCCCAACCAAATGTGTCTGATACTTCACTTTCGATGCATATCCAGCATGGCTCTCTGCTTCAACGGCATGGGAGAAGACTGATACATCACGCATTTCCAGCATAGCTCCCTGCTTCAACAGCAGGGGAGAAGAAAAACAACCAATAAGGACTGTATAACATAGTCTGGGTAAAACAAATAAGCATGGGTGTAGCTTGCTTATTGCGGCGGTTACTACCCCTACTACCCCTAACTAATCAAGCTAGATATTTCAATGGTGGGGGAGGAAGGTAAATAGAACCAAGAGCTAAGAGAAACAGATAAGTATGAGAGAAAAAATGTGTGAAGCTTGCTGGGCAGACTGGATGGGCCGTTTGGTCTTCTTCTGCCGTCATTTCTATGTTTCTATGTTTCTATGTTTCTATTCAAACACACATATATCCATAATTGCTTTTCGAGAATACTGAAGAGCAGAACTTCCTGCATGGGTATATGTAGTGCTGACATCAGATTGAAATCTGTCTCCGTCTCCAACTGCTATCAGGAGCACACTATACCCATTGGTCCCGAGTCCATCTGTCTACATTAAGGAAAATTAAATTATCAGGTAAGTAATTTCTCCATTATATACAAAGGCCTGAAAAAGTGCCTTCCAAAACTTATCAGTCGTTGGTAACCAAGTAATTCTCTTTTGGAAGGCTGGACTGAGCAGGGAATTCTGGGTCTCTGCGAAGCTTTTTGTGCTAATCTGTAGCTCTTAGCAGGAATTCGTAGGTTGTACCGTATACTGGGATTATATACCTTTTGGACTACACTTGCTCAGAAGGGATCTCTTTGTCTAACCTTCCTGAAATATTGCCAAACTACTGATAAGGAAAACTTACTGTGTATGTTTTCTGCACCACTCTGAATCACCATCTTGTACAGACATTCTCTGGCACATGTGTATGATCTCTAGTTCTTGCATTTTCTCTAAATTTAACATATTCTATAAAACACCCAAAAATAATAACTAGAAATCAGCATAAGTAGCACTATTGTCATGTCTCAGGTAATCACTACTGTCAAAAGAATGTGTATGCTCCAAAAGCTAAAAGTGTATCCATAAAGTCTATAAAACTTATGTCCAGTTTATACTAATCCTGAGCAGTGCCAAGTGTTTCAACTTTAGCTTCTATTGTACTTCAAGGTCAAGATTTAATCTGCTAGCTAGCTTACAGTAAGATTGGCCTTATACTTTTAATTAAGTTATATCTTATTTTGTGATCAGTATCTATCTGCTAGTGACCTTCAAGCTTGCAGAATTCAAGTTAGAGAAAAAGGGAGGGCTGTGTAGATGGTTAGGTGTTCCAGCTGCTTCTAGCAAAGGAGGAGTGAGGAGAAGAGCAGGGAGACTACCTACAGCCCACAAGCCTGTACTTTCTTTAAGTAGTGCTGTAGGTCTGAGTCACTTATCCTTTCCAGCAAGCTACATGCTGCCTCGTTCACCATTTTAAGAACATACTTTTACTGTTACATCTTGTGCTAACCTCTGATCATACTTTCACACATACATGGGGCCTATCTGATTCCTCATATCCGCTATCGCTGCACACTAATACAGGGATTTTGTCAAATGTCTTCTGAAAATCCGAATACATTATATCAGCTGGCTTACCTTTATCTGCATGCTTAATTATACCTTCAAAAAAATCTAGAAAATTAGTAAGGCATGTTGGCTCACCCTCATTAATCCATGTCTGTTTATGTATTCAATAATTTGTTTTTCAGGATAGCGTCTACCATTTTGCCTTACATCGATGTCAGGATCCATAGTTTCCTGGATCACCCCTGGAGCCTCTGTTATAAATTGGCATCACATTGGCCATCCTCCAGTCTTCAGGTACTATGTCTGTTTTAAATGATAGCTTGCAAATCATCAGAAAGAGGTGTGCAATTTCATTTTTTAGTTCCTTCAAAACTCTGGGGTGACTACCATCTGGTTCCAGAGATTTGTTGTTTAGTCTGTCAGTTTCATTTATTATATCCTCCAGTTTCACAGTGATTTTGTTTAGTTGCTCAAAGTCATCAACATCAAAAAAAATGTTTCTGGTATAGGTATGACTCAGCATACTTCTCAGTATGTTGGAGTCCTATCTGCACCAAAGAATTCATGTAGTTTTTCTGCTATTTCCTTGCCCTCTCTGATCACCTGTTTAACCCTCGGGCATCTGTTTGCAGTTTAAATTTATCTTCTGTCTGCTTACCCTTGGTTTTCTCTTATTTTTCTCTCGGCCTCATTTTTTTTCTGGTCATCCTCATTTATTTATCATTTCTGTTATTTTAATTCTATGTGCATATTTATTTATTTCCACCAGCTGTCTTTACAGCTCCTTATTTTCTTTCACCTCTTCCTTAGTCTCACCTCTCTGCCACTTCCACTCCTCTTCTCACTACTTCAGGCCTCTTCCCTTTTCCATGATCCCTTCTTTTGATTTACCTCCCCTATCAGTCACCTCCTCTCTGTCCTGCACAGTCCCTTTCCCAGGCCTCTTTCCCTCTCTCTCCCTCTTGTTCCCTTCTGCAGTCTACTTTGAAGATCCTGAAAGGTGGAATATACATACAATAAATAAGAAATAAATAAATAACCTTTCATGCTAGCTCCTCATTTCACAGCCTAAAAACCTCTCTGCCAGTTTGTATCTTCTTAACCCTTCTCTGCCCTCTCTGTTACTTTCCTAGCCCCTCTCACTCTCACAGCCTTTATCTACACTCTCTCTCTCCCACAGCTACACTATCACCCCTTTCAGTTCCTCTTCTCCCCATCTCCCAACAGATCTGTAAGCCCCTTTCTGAGCCCCATTATAGCTCCTCTATTCCTCTATCAGCAGCCCTCCTCATCTCTACAGGAAGCCTGACTGTTCTACACTGCTGCTGCTCTCTGTTTCCCCTGCAACCCATTGGTCAGACATTTCACTGCTAGCCAATAAGCTGCAGGGGAGATGGGAGGAGTAGCAGGAATACAGAAGCACTTCCTTCCTGCTCTTCTCCATGACCCTGCAGCATAGAACCGCAACTCCTGATTCATTGGAGTGCTAGAAACAATATTGGAGGTTTTCAAGCACCCACAGATCTGATGCCTATGCTAGGATCTGCAAAAGGGATTCATAGCACCATCTTTCATAATTTCTAAATTCATCCAATAAAAGATAGCATAATCTAATGTGACCAGACTTTGCCTGCCACTGATATTTTGCCCTGGATTCATCAAAGGATTTTCATCTTTGGGGAATCTTCTTCCTGTTATATCCCCATCTTTTTGTGGGATATGGCTTAAGAATATAATTTTTCCCCTTCTTGGTCATTGCCTTCCCCAACAGCATTGATCCAGTCTGCTTTCCTGGTAGATTTATCTATTTATTTATTTATTTATTTATTTATAAATTTTTTCTATACCGATGTTCCTGTAAGAATACAAATCACACCGGTTTACAATGTAACTACAAAAATTCGCTTAGGAGCGTTACATAGAACAGTGATGACAGTTAAATATGGGATGAGTTAAACTTAACATCGTAACTGTAGCTTATCATATCGAATAACTTAACATATCGTAACTGTAGCTTATCATATCGAATAACTTAACATATCGTAACTGTAACTTATCATATCGAATAACTTAACATATCGTAACTGTAATTTAACGTATCATATAACTTGACATATCGTAACAATTCGTAACATAACAAGGCATCTTAGAAGAGCGCGTAGGGAAAATAACTGAGACAACATAACGTAACCAGACGTATCTTAACATAACATAACATAGATGGTGCCCAAGGAGAGTGGAGATTTTTAAGATCTGAAAGTTTTGGATTTTGAACCAGTTTCCTGATAAAAGGGCAAATCCCCGGTCCATTGAAGGGCTGGATTCTGGATCTTACAGTTTTGCGACACATCAACAGCAGAGGTTGGAGATTATGGAGCTTTTGAGACTTTTGGTAGAGACTTTGTAGTTTTCTGGTTTTGGAAAATTTTTTGAAGAAGTGGATTGTCATCTTTTCATCCCTTGTTTCATGCTGGAACTTGAAAGAGGTTATCTTTCCCTCCAAGGGGAAGGAGTTCTAGAGTAGGATATTGTTTCAGTTGGGAGAAGAATTAGGGGATTTACCATGGACAACGAGACTTGCTTTTTTGATTATGATTTTTCTGATGCTGTTCTAAATTTTTGTATACTGGCCTGGATTTAGATTTTCATACTTTTAAGTAATTTTTTCTTTGAACACCATGCTTGGGCTCCATGGTTATTTGCTACCTAAATCCCCCAGTAGAGCACACCTGAGAATATCACTGAACAGTGACCAAGAAGAGTGGGATGAGTGTGATGTTGACTACATGCACAACTGCATCAGGAGCCCAGGAGGTTAAACCCCCCCCCCCCCACCCAATCCCACCAGATGAATCTTGGTGTCTCCAGGGGCTCTTGTGAAGCTTCTGGGAAAAAAGGAGAGCTGCCTGGAGAAATTTGACCTTCTAAATTTGCTGCATCCCACGCAGGGGGGGGGGGGGGGGCGGAAGAGGGGGAAGAGGGGTTGCACTAGTTTGTTATGTAAGGTTAATGAAGAAATGACATCACATTGTTATCTCGACATACATTAGTATAAAGCATTCACAATATCAGGACATTGATTTTAGTAGGGCACATTATATTAGGTAGGAGTAGATATGGCGCTCTCTAGTTTCTGAGAAACAGGGGTAGAGAAGACTCTGCACACACCTCCTGATCATATTAGCTTTTTTTTTTTTTTTCTTTCTCTGAATAGGCTGCGTTCTAGACAATCCCAAGTGATTCATCCGTCAATGTGCCTAGAGGCTCAGATACAGCACTGATGCTGATATTTGACTGACTGGAAAACGAACGTGGACAGAATAATGTCGTCTTCGGTTTATACTCGGGTATGGACTTTTACATTAATTGTGTGGATTAATGCCTGGCATGCCTTCCTCCACAACTGAGGTTCATCTCTTGCCACCATTAATGATGTTGGGGAGGGGGGTCTGAAGATGAGGCACCTGGGACCTTCATTCACAGCTACAAAGGTATTTCTTAATTCCCAATCTCAGCACTGTATATAGAAAAATGTGCCATAGCCTCAGTCCTTGATATGGGGCCAAAGATTGCAATGAGGTCAATTTTCAAAGGTTTAGGAGCCTAAAGTTAGGCGTTAACAGCTTAAATTAGCCCCTTTGAAAACAGACTTAGGCTGAGTGCCTAGATTTAGATGCTTAGCTTCACTATGACCCTAAATTTAGGTACCTAAAAAGTGGAAGGCTATGGGGCAGATTGAGGGCAGGGGGTGAGGAGGATATTAAGTGCTTAACTCTGATTTACAGCATTAGACATCTAACCTAGGCTCCTAAATCTATTCAAGTAAATTGCAGGTTCCTCGATTCTACAGTCGCAGGAGAGATCCATGGTCCCTGGGAATAGATGCTGTCGTACAGGTCTGGCCTGAAGACAGATTGCTTTATGCCTTTCCTCCGTGGCCTTTGCTGGGCAGGATAGTTCACAAGATTGAAGGCCACAAGGGGTCAGTACTCCTGGTGGCGCTGGATCGATCCAGGCGTCCATGGTATGCAGATTTGCGATGAATCCTGGTGGAGGCCTCCCTTCGTCTTCTGCCGCACATGGATATGTTACAGCAGGGACCGGTTCTTCAAGAGAATCCTTCTCAATTCTGTCTTACGTGCAGGCAGCAGTAATCTTTCCCCTAGGGCCCACACAGAATCGGGAGGCTCCTCTCTCTCCAGTTAGTGGAGCCAATGCTGATCCCCTCTTTGGGCCTGGCCACCGCTGATCCTGCTTGTTTTTGTGGCCAGGGGCCCAGCCACCGCTGCTCCTGCTCAGAGCTGGATTTAGAGTGAACGGCACCTTGGGTGAAAAGTGCTCCCCCCTTAACTGATGGTGCCCCCCCCCCCCCGCCACGTTGAAACTAGTGCCAGCAGTGAAGAGGGAAGAGAAGGATCCCTAACTGGAGCGGGGGCAGATGTGAAAAGAGCCCTGCCCCAAAGACCGACTCTGCGCTTGCTCATCTCTTCGGCTGGGGGATCTGGCCACCACACTGTGTCGCCCTCTTCCTATGGTGCCGCTGGCATGCAGTCAAAATGTTAGCTGATTGAACAATGCAGGCTCAGGAGCCCAGCACAGTTCAAACAGCTAATGTTTGAACTGTGCACTGAAAGAGGGACTATATGGCTGGGGCAGCATTTAGTCAAAGGCACCTTGGTGCTGGACTGGAGGAAGAGCAGAAAACTGCAGAAAGCTAAGATAGAGAGCCGTGGTAAAGTATCAAGTGGAAGGGGACTGCAGTTGGACTTGGAGGGCAAAAATCCAGACATCTTTTGAACATTTTAACCCTCATTCTACTATCCATAGAATATCCAAACAGTTGGCAACCATAAAACCACTTGTAGCATACGATCTGAACTTTGTCTTGGCACAGTTAATGAAACCGCCTTGTGTGCTGCTGAAATCAGCTTCCATGACTTTTCTTACGTATTGCTATCACTTTCATTAGAAGCATTAGTTTCATACTCTGCATCCCTGCAGTTTTTCCAAAATGGGGTTGTGTTCCACACCCACCCAAAGTGGGTTTCTGCATTTCATTTGAATCTATCGTGGCTACCAAGGATCCTTCTATATGTTTTCCCTTCATGGCCCCTGTTGGGAAGAATGTTTCAACGGATAGAGAGACACATGGGCAAGGTGCTTCTCATAGCTCCAGAATGGCCATGTCAGCCATGGTTTGCAGATCCAGTAAATTTGGTGGTGGACAGACCTCTAAGGTTTGGGCATCTTCAAAGGTTGCTTCATCAGGGGCCAGTCTTCTTTCTTGGATCAAGCAGATCGCATTTGTCTTACGGCCTGTTTTTTTTAAAAAAAGGAACCAGTTGAGATGGAAGGAATATTCCAAGGAGGTCATTACCATCTTACTGTAAGCTAGGCATCCTTTCACTTCCTTGGCTTATATGCGGGTGTGGAGAGTGTTAGAGATGTGGTGTCTTGAGGAGAGTGTTGAGCTACTCAAGCTTTGGTTTCGTATATTCCATTATACTCTGTATAACTGAATCATGGCTCAAAAACACAGATACCACCCTCACCAATCAAGTACCCAAAGCAACCTACAATATATACTCCATACCAAGACCAAAAAAGAAAGGTGGCGGCATACTCCTCATGGTCCTATAGAAACTCAACATCATAGTCCACCCCATCAACCCACCATCCCCCATAGAAATCAGCCTTTTCAAATCAAAATCGTTACAAATTATCCTCCTATATGCCCCACCTAGAACACTACAACATAATATATCTGCCCTAATTGAAACTATCGCCACCAACATCAACATGGCCATACCTGCTATCGTTCTAGGGGACTTTAACCTACACATGGACAAAACACCACTCTCACCAACCTGCGAACTCCTCCTAGAAACCATGACAGCCTTTGGTTTCTAACAAAATTAACACCCCAACCCATAATTCCGGACTCACCCTAGACCTTTTATTCATCAATAATCAAATAGCCCAGACTCACCCCCCATCAGCCTCCACCATCCCCTGGTCAGACCACAAACTCATCCACACCAACCTACAACTGAATCATCCACCCACAGAATCAAACTAAACCAACAAACCCATCAAATTCATCAAACTATGCCCAAGCAACGAACTCACCAAAATCCTTCCAAACAAACTAAAAGACCTTGACATGAATGATGCAAACACCGCACGAACTCTTGGACGGCCATCAACACTGATGTAGCAAAGATCAAGGGCCCAACTATCAAAAAAGTAATCAAGACCGCCAATAAACACAAAACACCCTGGTACATGCCTGAGCTAAAAAAACATCAAGCACCTTCTAAGACAATCTGAAAAAAAAAAAGGAGAAAAGACCCAACCCCTCAACTAAAAGATAGATATAGAACTATTCTATATGTTTACAGAACAGACATTGAAAAGGCCAAAAGAGATTACTATGCCAAAACGATCCATGACCACCAATTTAATCCCAAAACCTTATTTACCTACGTCACAGACCTGATACAACCGACCCCCAACACATCTCATCAAGAAAACTCCTCCAGAACATGTGAAGAACTCGCCGACTACTTCAACGACAAAATTGCTAAAATAATCGCCGCCAACCCGCACACCAACCAGCCTGCATCCAATTCAGCACACCTTACCACACCATCCTGGACTCAATTTGAAACAGTTGCCTCATCCGAAGTAGAATCAATAATCAAAAAACTAAACCCAGCTGCATACCCTATCGACCCCATTCCTATGAAACTTCTAAAGCAAATCCCAAACACCATAGCCAGACCTATAGCAAACATAGTTAATATATCACTCGAACAAGGCACCTTCCCTGACTCTCTCAAATGCGCCAGCATCAAACCAATCCTCAAAAAACCATAGCTCAACAAAGCTGATCCATCAAATTACCGACCCATCTCCAACCTTCCCTTCATTACCAAGATCCTCGAAAAAATTGTCAACCGTCAACTCATTGAACACCTGGAAAATCATAATCTCCTATCTCCGTCCTAACATGGATTCAGAAAATACTTTAACACCGAAACGCTCCTTCTATCCCTCACCGACCACATCCTCAGAGGCCTTGACCACGGGCAATCCTACCTCCTCATCCTACTTGACATCTCTGCCACCTTTGACACTGTCAACCATGAATCCTTATTAAACAGACTAAGTGACATCGGCCTAGGCAACACCACACTTAAATGGTTCAAATCGTACTTGACAAACCGGTCATACAAAGTCAGACTTAATACTGCAGAATCCAAACAAATTCCCCTCACACATGTACCTCAAGGTTCATCAACATCTACATCCTCCCCCTATGTATGCTTCTAATCAGATTAAATCTTACCTTCTTATACTCAGAGGATGTTCAGATCCTACTCCCCATAAAAGAAACTATCACAAACATACTAAAAACCTGGGACAACCACCTTCATAAGATAACACAACTTCTATCACAAATGTCCCTCAACCTCAACCACAATAAAATGGAAATACTTCACATTAACAACAAGACCATCTCAACTCTCAAAGACAACAATTCAACACCTGCCACAGACATAAAATAACCTCCTCAGCCAGAGATCTCAGTGTACTCATTGACAACAAACTCAGCATGAAGAAACATTTCAACTCAATAATAAAAGATGGATTCTTCAAACTCCAGATTCTCAAAAAAATCAAACCATTGCTCTGTGCCCAAGACTACAGAACAGTACTCCAAGCACTGCTATTTTCCAAACTCGACTATTGTAATGCCCTACTCCTGGGCCTCCCATCCAATTATTTCAGGCCACTGCAACTGCTCCAAAATGCAGCAGCAAGATCACTCTCAAAACACCAAAAGATCTGAACACATCTCACCAATCCTCAAAAACCTGCATTGGCTGCCCATCCCACACAGGATTCAATACAAAGTTCTAACCCTCATCCACATAGCCCTATACACTGAAAACTTCATCTGGCTGAGCTCTGCCCTGCTCTTTCAATCCACCCAGAGAACACTCCGCTCCACGACATTGGACTCATCCCAACTCCCTCACCAAAAATGGCCCACCTAACCTCAACAAGGGACCAATCCCTAACAGTGGCAGGTCCAACACTCTGGAACTGTCTACCACCTTAACTCAGGCTCGACCCCCACAACCCAATCATTCAAAAAGAACCTTAAAACATGGCTTTTCAAAAAACATATCCAACAACCACCCATCACCTACCACCAACCACACTAAGATGAGCCCTCCTCCCCCACCAGCACACACATCACCCCCTTTCACAACACCCTTCATACATCTGCATAATCCTATATTGTGGTCAACCCCAACGACTCAAGTTTTCTTGTTACATATGTTACAAAGTTTTAATGTTTTTTTCACTACCTCTGTTATAATTTATAATGACACTCCACAGTCCAATTGTTACTCATGTTACAATATTTCAATGTAAAATAAAACATCTATGTTAATAGATTCCTCTGTTACTCTATAAACCGGAGTGATATGTCTAATTGAACATCAGTATAGAAAAACAAATAAATAAATAAAATAAAATATTTTGGCATTTATGCAAAGGGCCTGATGAAGGGACTGGCTTTTCATTCCCTTTGAGTGCAATTGGTGGCCTTAGGCTGTGTTTGTGGTAAGATGCAGGAGGTGTCATCTGGACGTGGTTCATTTTCTTTGTGGGGTGAGGCATTTGCTTTCCCTATTGACAAAAGTGTCCTTTGTGGTACATTAATCTGGTGCTACAGGAGCTTTGTGGAGCTCCGTCTGAACTTAGGAAGAGGGTGTCTCGAAAAGATCACACCTTGCAAGTAATCTCTTTGGTACCTATTTGATCAACCAGAAAAATTTCAGAGCTTCAGGCTTTATTGTGTAGGGACCCTTTTCTTCAGATTTTGGAGGCGGGTGTGTAAATGCACACTGTGCCTCTGCCGAAAGTAGTCTTGATCTTTAACCTCAGACAGTGGAGCTTCCAGCTTTTCCAAATTTGGATTCAGCAACTCTGCATTGGAGGGAGCTTCATCTGTTAGACATATGTTGAGCATTGTTGAGGTATCTCAAAGTTATCAACAGTTTTTGGAGGTTTGATTACCTGTTTGTTCTATGTAATGGACCAAAGAAAGAGAGTAAGGCTTCTAAGGATACTATTGAGCGGGGGTTGAAGGAGGCAATTGAGTCATCTATCATTTCCAGGGGTCAACTGCTTCCTGAGGTACTGTAGGCCCATTCTAATAGACAACCTTGAGGGTCAAGTATCAGCTAGTTTCCCCACACGAGAACATTTGGGTAGCTACTTTGGTTTAGCTCCACACTTTCACCAGACATCACCAGCTGGATGTCCAGGCGCCGGTATTGGTTGCTTTTTGGTGAGAATCTACTGCAGCAGGTCTATCACGTTCCCGCCCAATTTAGAGGAACTTGGTTACATCCCACTTGTCTGAGATATCTGGGTATGAACAGGAAAGGAAAATTGGTTCTTACCTGCTAAGTTTCGTTCCTGGAATCCCACAGATCAGTCTAGATTCCCACCCGTTCTGGAAAGCTCACACTCGTTTTCAATATGTAACTAGTACATGGTTGGTCGCTGGTTAGTTGGTCACTGGTTGAAAAGTTCTATCACCCTTTCCTGTCAAAAGAGCTTCAGTTCAAAATGACTCCAAACCCTTCTGCTCAGAGAGTTGTTGAAGTTAGGGTTTACAGTTAATCCCATCTTGCTAGGATACAGGTCATACTGAGGGACTGCAAATGGAACACTAGGTTAAGAACATAAGAAATTGCTATGCTGGGTCAGACCAAGGGTCCATCAAGCCCAGCATTCTGTTTCCAACAGAGGCCGAACCTGGCAAGTACCCAAACACCAAGAAGATCCCATGCTACTGATGCCAGTAATAGCAGAGGTCATTCCCTAAGTCAACTTTATTAATAGCAGTTAATGGACTTCTCCTCCAAGAACTTATCCAAACCTTTTTTGAACCCAGCTACACTAACTGCAATAACCACATCCTCTGGCAACATATTCCAGAACTTACTTATGCGTTGAGTGAAAAAGAATTTTCTCCAATTAGTCTTAAATGTTTGCATATTCCTTATGTTAAGGATTTAACTATATTACTATATTGCTATGTTATGTTTTTTGTTCTTGTTTATTTTAATCTATCGCTTCCACACTGCCTCTGGTTAACCCCCTCTATGTTTTTTCTTTTCCCCTGTTAATATGTACTTTCAAGTCTTTTGTTCAAATGTAAACCGGTATGATGTCCCCACTAATACCGGTATATAAAAGTTTATAAATAAATAAATAAATAAATGTGCTGCTTGCTAACTTCATGGAGTGCCCCCTACTACTTCTATTATCCAAAAATGTAAATAACTGATTCACATCTACTCGTTCAAGATCTCTCATTATTTTAAATACCTCTATCATATCCCCCCTCAGCCATTGATTATCCAAGCTGAACAGCCCTAACCTCTTCAGCCTTTCCTCATAGGGGAATTGTTCCATCCCCTTTATCATTTTGGTTGCCCTTCTCTGTACTTTCTCCATCGCAACTATATCTTTTTTGAGATGCGGCGGCCATAATTGTATACAATATTCAAGGTGCGGTCTCACCATGGAGCAATACAGAGGCATTATGACATTTTTTGTTTTGTTAACCATTCCCTTCCTAATAATTCCTAACATTCTGTTTACTTTTTTGACTGCTGCAGCACACTGAGTTAAAGCTGTTCATCTTTGTCTCCATCTGCTGGTAGGGAAGCAATACCCACTCATCCGGACTGATCTGTGATATTCCAGGAACGAAAATTAACAGGTAAGAAACAATTTTCCTCTATTTGTAAAAGAGCACATTTATATTTTCAGCTTACACAATTATGGGCTTATCCTCTATTAATGAACTTGTCACTCAGCAATCGCAATTCACATTTGAAAACAGCTAATTCAGAGCACTTCATCTGTACCTTAAAAACTGTGAAACCAGTAAAATGTTCTTCAAAACAACGGAATGAAAACTGATGTAATGCCAAAAAGAATTCCTATCAGTCAGTTTAGAATAAAGGGCAGTATGAAAAAAAAAATGAGCTCATCTTTGGTGATTAGAAGATCTAAAAATGAAATGAAGTGAAAATATTGCTGCGTAATGAATTGTATTTTGTCATCACATGAATTCAATCACTGACGGAACCTGTGTGTTCGTAAGGAGCTAGCTAAACCTAGAGGTTGATATTCAAACACTACTTAGCCAGATAAGTAGCATTTCTCTGGCTAAGTGGTGGCTGCTGATTATCTGGCTATGTTCAGTAGTTGCCACTTGTCCGGATAAATCATTTATCTGACTAAGGATTTAGCCAGATAACTTAGGGGCATGGACTGGGCAGATCAGGACAGCAGAGCTGATATTCGGATTTATCTGGTTAAGTTAACCGGTCTGAGCTTTGTCAGATATAACTTCTCTGGCTAAATAGTGGCAAATATGGGGGTATTCAGCATCATAGCTGTAGTGCTGAATATCTTGTGTAAGTTAGCCAATTAAATCTTATCCAGCTTACATAATTGGATATCTTTGAAAATTGACCATAAAGTGAATAAGGTGATGGGGCTGAATGGAATACTTGGAGAAATCTTGATAGTTTCACTGGTTGACCATTTGAATGCTTCTTTAGAGTCAGGAGTCATTCCGAAAGGCTGGAGACGAGCGGATGTAGTTCCTATTCTTAAAGGTGTGTTATGGTTATGAGGTGTTGGAGTGGATTCTTGGGTACTACGGTGATGGCCACTCCCACGGGGAGGAGCCCCGTGAGGAACCGCAGTACTAGGCTAGACTCTATACACGCAAACACAGAGAAGTTGTATTTATTGTACAGCTCAATGGTACTACCCGGGGAGCGGGTAGCAGTGGAGGTAACCCAGTGAAGTAGTCCAGGGGTCTTCAGCAGAGGAGACCAGTCTCACACTCGAGTAGGTGATAGGTAGCGCGGCGTAGCAGGGACAGGTCCTGGATGTAGATACGGAGCGCTGAAGCTGAAGATGAGACAGACTGAAAGGGTTAGTACTCACTGAAGCAGAAACTATATATTTGATGGTCCAGGCAGGCAGAAGTTGTTCAGTGGCAGGCACCAGAATAGGGAGAGCGGGCCCTCAGGGAGCAAGTACCCCGTATCCCTGGATAGGTACCTGAAATAGAGCAGAAGGGCCCCCGAGGAGCAGGTACCCAGGTTAGCGAAGAATTACCCCGAAGGGCAGAGAGAGCTTCCTGCGGCAGCTAGGGAAGCGGCAGAGCAGCTTAGACCGGAGGCAGTTCCAATCCTTGCTAACTCAGTTTGTTAGCAAACGAAGGGCAGGCTAAATACCAGGATGTGATGACATCACTCGGAGGGGACGCCTCTAGGTTCCCACCATGACGTGGATATAGACGTGGATGGTGTGTGCGCGCACACCCTAGGAGGCCCTCAGGAAAATCATGGCGAACACCATCACCGTTGCTGATCCAGGGACACTGGAGAGAGAGGCATGAAGACGCTGCAGCAGCCATCTTCCCAAGGCTTGAAGAGAGAGAAGGAAGAAAGGTGAGGCACAGAGGTCAAAGCTGTCTGAGACCGACGGACGCAACTATACCCCCCTTCAAAGGGCCCCCTCCGGACCCCCTACCTGGTCTAGGTTTTTGAGGATGCGATCGATGAAATTGACGAAGCATCTCTTTGTCCATGATATTAGCCAATGGTTCCCAAAAGTTTTCTTCTGGTCCGAATCCCTCCCATGACAGGAGGTATTCCCAAACTCTGCCTCTCTTTCTTTCATCAAGGATGGCATCAACCTTGATTTTGTTGTCTTCTTCTGCATTTACTGGAGTAGGTTTAAGTGTCTTGGTGACAAACTCGCTAAGAACAAGTGGTTTCAGCAGCGAATCATGGAGTGCATTGTGAATTCGCATAGCTGGAAGGAGTTTCAGACTGTAGGTGAGAGACCCCAATTGTTGGAAAAAGCGTGGAGCAAATTGAGCAGATGAAGCTTAAGAATCAGATGTTTAGAAGAAAGCCAAACTTTATCACCAGGCTGGAATTCAGGAGCCTTGCTTCAGTGAGCGTCATAGCCTTTCTTTCCTCTTTGTCCTGCTTTTTGGAGCATCTCTTTAGTCTTTCTCCAGAGCTGATGTATATTTTTGGCAGTAGATTGAGCTGCCGGGGACGACACAGAAAGTGGAAGTGGTAAAGGTTGTCCTCCGTAGACCACTTCAAAAGGAGTAGATCCAATAGATGACGCTGGATGCAAATTGATGGCAAATTCAGCCCAGGGCAACAGTTCAGCCCAGTCATTCTGCATAAACCAACATAGGCACGGAGGAACTGTTTGAGAGTTCTATTCATGCTCTCAGTTTGGCCATTCGACTGAGGATGGTACGCAGAGGTGAAGTCGTGTTATGTCGAATTTCTTACACAAGGCTTTCCAGAACTTTGCTGTAATTTGAGCTCCTCTGTCAGAAACAATATGTTTAGGCATGCCATGTAGGCGAAAGATGTGACTGATGAATAACTTTGCAAGTTCCATGTCTGATGGCAAGCCAGGAAGAGCCACGAAGTGAGCCATCTTCGAAAATCGGTCCACTGTAACCCAAATGGTATTGTTACCTCCAGAAAGTGGCAGATCCACTACAAAATCTGTTGCGATGTGGGTCCAGGGCTCATCCGGTGCTGGCAAGGGTTGAAGCAGGCCCCAAGGACGTCCAGGCGGAGGTTTCTGTCTGGCACAATTGGAACAGGAGGCTACCTAATCTAGAGTGTCTTCTTTCATGGTGGGCCACCAATAGTACTTTTGTAGCTTGGCCAGTGTTCGCCGTTGACCAGGGTGTCCGGCCAGTTTCGAATCATGAGCCCATTTTAGCAATTTCTTTCTTAGATTGCAGGGTACAATGGTCTTTCCCTGGGATACCGGATATGTAGCTGTGAGAATCACTCTCTTCTGGTCAATAATATGCTGGGGTTCATCAGGTATGTCCTCTGGGAGGAAAAAGCGTGATAATGCATCTGCTCTGACATTTTTGTCACCAGGGCGGTACTTCAGCACAAAGTCAAATCTGTTGAAGAACAGGGACCATCTCGCCTGTCTATGGTTGAGGCGCTAAGCGTGACAGAGGTACTACAGATTTTTGTGATCAGTGTAAACAGTAATCTGATGTTGGGCACCTTTATTTTATTTATTTATTTATTTATTTATTTGAGTTTTTCTATACCGGCATTCACGGAGATTCGTATCATGTCGGTTTACATAAAACAGGGGTGATCAATACATTATAAACGTGTATAAATATAACATGAGTATACATTTTATATATTTACAAATTATAACAAGTTATAACAGTGCGCAGAAAAAATCAGTTACAATAAAACAAGGATGGTTCTAACTGGGAAAAGAAGAAGAATAAGACGATAGAAATTTAACAAGAATAAGAACGTGTAGTGTTTGGTATGTCCGTATCAGTTTAGTGGGAGATAGACCGTCTTTCTGTATTTGGTGAGATCATCAGTCAGAGTCCGGAAAGGCTTTTGGCGCCAGGGGGGCCATTCTTCAAATGCCATTTTTATTGCCAACAGTTCTTTATCCCCAATATCGGAGTTCTTCTTCGCTGGTGAGAAGCATCAGGAAAAGAATGAACAGGGGTGTAAGATCTTTGAATCACCGGTCTGGCTTAGCACGGCCCCTACACCTACATCAGAGGCATCGACTTCCACGATGAAGGGTCGCGTGGGGTCCAGATGGCGGAGACATGATTTGCTTTGAAAGGCGTCTTTTAACTTCTGGAATGCAGTCACAGCTTCCATAGACCAAGTAGCAACGTTGGCTCCCTTCTTAGTTATTGCTGTTAATGGAACAGTCAATGAAGAGTCATTTTTAATAAAGGTCCAGTAGTAATTAGTAAATCCCAAAAATTGTCTTAGAGCTTTTAGGCCCGTGGATTGTGGCCATTTTTGAATGCTCTCAAGCTTCTGAGGGTCCATTTGGAAACCATTGTTTGAGACAATGTAATCTAAGAAGGGCACAGATTCTTTATGGAATTCACATTTAGACAGTTTGGCGTACAAGCAGTTCTTGCGAAGTCTCTGCAGAACTCTTTTGACATCTTCCTGATGGGATTGCAGGTCCTGAGAAAATATCAAGATGTCGTCTAAGTAGACAATGACACATTGGTAGAGTAAATCACGCAGAATATCGTTCATCATGTTTTGAAGATAACCGGGGCATTGCACAAGCCGAAGGGCATCACCAGGTATTCAAAGTGTCCATCCCAGGTATTAAAACCTGTCTTTCTTTCATCGCCTTCGGATGCAAACTAAATTATATGCTCCTTTGAGGTCAAGCTTGGAGAATATCTTGGCTCAGTGTAATAGAACAAGATCCCTCACCTATCACCGAATATTTCACTGTCAACATCAAAACAGACCTACCTACCATTATACTAGGGGATTTCAATCTCCATGTGGATGCCCACCCTACCACCCCCGCCTGCGACATCTTTCTGGACACCCTCAAAGCCCTGGGTTTCAAGCAAATCATCACCGAACCCACACACAAGGCGGGCCATACACTCGACCTAATCTTTGTGAATTCTAAAATAACCATCACCACCCCCCCTGTAGTCACTCCAGTTCCATGGTCCGACCATTTCCTCATTAACGCTACCCTTGAAACCAAAGTCCCCACATCCACCACGCAGAAACACCGTAAAACTATCTCCTTCCGTAAACACTGTAGTACGGAAGAACTCACCCTAGCTTTCGACAAAATAACTAATAATTTCGATCTCTCCAACCCAGACAGTGCACTCCACTCCTGGAACAATCTTACAACAACTATAGCCAACGAACTATGCCCCATCATCCACAAAGAAATACCCCTAGCACATTTTGAGAAAAGAAAACCATGGTTCTCCATCAATTTAAAAACAATTAAACAAGACCTAAGAGCTAAAGAACGCGCCTGGCGCAAACAACCATCCACTACACTCAAAGCTACTTACAACAACACCTTGCACGCATACCGTCATGCGATTTTACCCAAGCCAAACGTGATTTCCACGAGGCAAAAATCCATGATTACCAATTTAATGCGAATGCTTTATTCACATATGTCACTGAACTCACCAACACTAATACACCTACTCTCAACGAAAACATCTCCAACAAAAGATGCGAAGAACTAGCTCTCTACTTCAAGAACAAAATCGACAATATCCTACTTCGCTTCCCTGACAACACCACCCCCCTCGCCCCCCTTCCCAATGACAAAAGGATTACCCTTAGAACATTCGACCTCACTACCAACATAGAAGTAGAAGCCATCCTGAAAAAGATGAAACCCGCCACACACTCTTCAGACACCATTCCCTCGAAAACCCTCCTCTCCATTACCCCAGCCATCACCAAACCTATTAAGGACCTAATCAACTGTTCCATCACCGCAGGCAGCGTCCCAGACCCACTCAAACTGGCCATAGTCAAGCCCCTCCTTAAGAAACCAACCCTCGACCCCACAGACCCTGCCAACTACCGCCCGATTTCCAATCTTCCTTTCCTATCCAAAGTCCTAGAGAGGGTAATCAACAAACAACTGACTGACTTTTTAGAAGACCACAACATCCTCCACCCGCTACAGTTCGGTTTCCGTAAAGCCCGAAGTACCGAAACTTTACTACTGGCCATGACAGACACCATACTCAAAGGTATGGACCATGGAAATTCGTACCTACTCGCCCTACTAGACATCTCAGCTGCCTATGATACAGTCAACCATCAAATACTAATGACCCGCCTAGCAGAAATAGGTATCGCCGGCACGGCCCTCTCATGGCTCTCCTCCTACCTAACACACAGAGAATATCTAGTAAAAATCGACAAGTACGAATCCTCACGCATATCTATCACACAAGGTGTCCCCCAAGGCTCATCACTATCCTCCACCCTCTTTAATATCTATCTCCTACCCCTATGCCACCTCCTCTCCGACCTAGGCCTGAAATTCTTCCTATATGCAGATGACGTGCAGATCCTCATCCCGTTTCAAGGGTCCATAAGCGAACCTTTGCAACGCTGGGAATCCTGCCTCGCCACCATAAGCACCTTGCTATCTGAACTCCACCTAGCCCTAAATACTTCAAAAACAGAATTACTCGTTATCTCTAATCAGCCGGAACGTTTCACCCTCCCCACGCGACAAAACACCCCCCAAAATACAACTACAGCCCTCTCTCAGCCCCAGTCTGTAAGATACCTAGGCGTCTTCATAGATCAACACCTAAGTTTTAAACCCCACATCAAAGCTCTCCTAAAGGGAGGTTTCTATAAGCTAAACATCCTAAAAAAACTCAAACCCCTCCTCCACACACACGATTTCCGCACAGTCATACAGACCACTATGCTCACGAAACTAGATTATTGTAACTCCCTGCTTCTAGGACTCCCCGCCACCACCATCAAACCCCTTCAGATTCTACAAAATTCCATGGCGAGAATCATAACCAGTACGCGTAAAAGGGACCACATCACCCCCATCCTAAAGGACCTACACTGACTACCCATTTCCTTCCGCTCACAATACAAAACTCTCACCATCCTTCACAACTCCCTACATAAATATAATCACACCTGGCTCGATGAAATGCCCCGTTTCCGCACCTCTGACCGCCCCACAAGAACAACCCAGACAGGAACTCTCCACACCCCGTCCCTCAAATCAGCACATTCAACTCACACCAGAGGAAGAGCTTTCTCCGTCGCTGGCCCTACCCTCTGGAACTCCCTCCCCACCTTCCTACGCCAAGAAACATCCCTCCACATTTTCAAGAAAGGAGTCAAGACATGGCTCTTCCGACAGGCCTACCCCGACACTAACTAAACTTAATTTCTCCCTCCAGCTCCACCCGCCCGACCTTTCACCCCTACTCCCACACCTCTCAGCTCACCCCTGCCCACACATCTCCCCCATCTCCCCTTCGCCCAACCCATCCCCTTCCCCCTCTCCCCCCCACCTAGCCTTCCTTAGATCCCTGGGCCACCCGGCTGCCACCTTCTCCCCCGGTACTCCTCCCTCCCTTTTCACCCCCAGCTTCCCGTTAAATAATCTATATCCTAGTGAACACCGTCGCCCAACTAACATGGCCGGTTTTCCAACTCCACCGTAGTACTACTTAAGTTAATAGTATCTGTACATTTTTCTACTGTACATAGTCTCCCTCTAATCTATGTTATCTTTTGGCTTTTATGTTATACTTCATCTAGATATGCCTTTTCCCCTCCCGCACCCCCATCCCCCTCCCATTCCCCCTACCCCTACCCTCCCTCTTTCCCCTTGACCCGCCCCACCCACCCTCCCCTACCTCCCCATCCCCCCTCCTTCCCCTCTTCTATTATTCCTCTTTTGCTATTGCTCCTTTTTTGGTTCATTTTGTACTCTGAATTTTGATTCTGTTATTAATGTTATATTGTTATATTGTTATATTGTTTTATTGTATTTTCCGCCTGAGTTCTTTGTAAACCGGTATGATGTGTTTCACGAATGTCGGTAAATAAAAGTTAATAAATAAATAAATAAATAAATAAATAAACTTATCAAATAGCTCCGAGATGAGTGGTAGCAGGTAGCAGTCCTTTATGGTGATCTCAGTCAGACCTCTGTAGACAATGCATCGACGTAACGTTCTGTCCTTTTTCCCCATGAAGAAAAATCCTGTGCTAGCAGGAGACTTAGAAGGTCTTATGAAGCCTTTCTGGAGATTCTCCTGGATGTATTCTGACATCGTCTTATTCTCTACTACGGAGAGGGGGTAGACCCTTCATTTGGGTGGTTCTGTATTTAGCTTCAAATTAATTGTGCAGTCATATGATCTGTGTGGAGGTAACACATCAGCAGCTTCTTTTGAGAATACATCTTGGTAAGAGCATATTGAGGCGGCAACCCAGGCAACAACGGGGTAGTTGGCATGCATGGTATTGGAGAGACTTCCTTTAAGCATTTGCCATGACAATCTGGACCCCAACGTGAAAACTCCAAAGTGGTCCAGTTAAATTGTGGCATGTGTTTCTGCAGCCATGGTAACCCAAGTACCAAAGGGTGCATGGCCTTCTCTAGCACAAAGAAGGAAATAGTCTCTGTATGAAGAGCACCGGTACACAAGCTCACTGGCTCTGTAAGCAGAATTACTTCACTCGGTAAGGGCTCTCCATGAATAGAGGACAATAGTAATGGAGATGTCATAGTAGTGGTAGGGATCCACAAGTGTTCCACTAGAAGTTTCAAAATGAAATTTTCCCCTGCCCCAGAGTCCACTAAGGCAAGGGTCTGATATTCCAAAGGCCTGCAGATTAAAGAGACTGGAAGAGAGAGTGGAGGAGAGGGTGCAGTTAGACCTAAGAAGAGTCCTCCCACAGGGCTTAGGTCTGCCAGTTTCCCAGACATATAGGGCATGTTTGTACTGCATGACCAGCTGGTCCACAATACATACATAGTCCCAACCTCTTTTGGAATCGTCTCTCTTTTGAAGTCAAATGACTGCGGCCCAGTTGCATTGGTTCTTCTTCGCCAGCAGCAGGCCCTGGGAGTGTAGGCCTGGGTACAGACTTGACACAAATCTCTCCCTGGAGTGGTCTTCTGGGACTCTTGACCTCTTGAACTTTGTCGCGAATTTGGCGATCAATCTTTGCTGCCAGCTTCAAAAGTTCTACTAAGGTCTCAGGCATCTCACGAGTCACCAGTTCATCTTTCAACCGGGAGTTCAGACCTTCAAAGAATAGAGTCTTCAGGCACCTAGGGTCCCAATGTAATTCAGAAGTCAACGTCTTGAATTCAATGGCGAAGTCTGGTAAAGGTTTGTTACCTTGTTTTAGATGAACCAAAGCTGATCCTGCTATTGAGTACCGGGCAGGGTAATCAAATACTGACTTAAACAGTTCAAGAAACCCGGCAAGATCATTCAGGATAGGGTCATTGCGCTCCCACAACGGTGAGGCCCAAGCCAGTGCTCTTCCGTCCAGATACGAAAGGATATAGGTGGTCTTGGCATATGCTGTAGGGAAATGGTTAGGTTGCAGGGAAAAGTGTATGCAACATTGATTAATAAATCCTCTACACTTCCAGACTTCAGCTGCAAAGCGTGTCGGAGCAGATAGAGGCACTGTAGACTTGACCGTTACTTTTGGCGGTATCACTTCGTTACCTGAGGCAGCTGGTGTATTCATCTGTGCGTGTAACTGATTAAAAGCAACAATCAAGTTGTCCAACAAATTCTGTTGTTCGGAGATTCGCTGGGCCAGGCCCTGAATGGCCTGCAAAGCAGTGAGCTGAGCCGAATCCATGGAGTTAGCAATCTGTTATGGTTATGAGGTGTAGGGGTGGATTCTTGGGTACTGCGGTGATGGCCACTCCCACAGGGAGGAGCTCCATGAGGAACTGCAGTACTAGGCTAGACGACTATACATGCAGAAACAGAGAATTTGTATTTATTGTACAGCTCGATGATACTGCCCGGGGAGCGGGCAGCAGTGGAGGTAACCCAGTGAAGTAGTCCAGGGGTCTTCAGCAGAGGAGACCAATCTCACACTCGAGTAGGTGATAGGCAGCACGGCATAGCAGGGACAGGTCCCGGATGTAGATACGGAGTGCTGAAGCTGAAGATGAGACTGAAAGAGTTAGTACTCACTGAAGCAGAAGCTGTATAGTTGATGGTCCAGGCAGGCAGAAGTTGTTGAGTGGCAGGAACCAGAATAAGGAGAGCAGGCCCTCGAGGAGCGAGTACCCCCGTATCCCTGGATAGGTACCTGAAATAGAGCAGAAGGGCCCCCGAGGAGCCGGGTACCCAGGTTAGCGACGAATTATCCTGAAGGGCAGAGAGAGCTTACTGCGGCAGCTAGGAAGTGGCAGAGCAGCTTAGACCGGAGGCAGTTCCAATCCTTGCTATCTCATTTTGTTAGCAAATGAAGGCCAGGCTAAATACCAGGATGTAATGACGTCACTCGGAGGGGACGCCCCCGAGGTTCCCGCCATGACATGGATATAGACATGGGTGGCGTGCGTGCGCGCACCCTAGGAGGCCCTCAGGAAAATCACCGGCGCCGTTGCCAATCCGGGGACGCCGGAGAGAGCGGCATGAAGACGCAGCAGCAGCCATCTTCCCAAGGCTTGAGGAGAGAGAAGGAAGAAAGGTGAGGCACAGAGGTCGAAGCCATCAGAGACCGACGGATGCAACAAGGTAGAAGTATGGAGGAGGCTGGGAACTACAAGCCAATTAGTCTGAGCTCTATGGTGAGCAAATTAATAGCATCCCTGCTAAACCAGAGGATAGTGCAGTTTCTGGAATCCAGTGGATTGAAAGATCTGAGGCAGCATGTTTTTACCAGAGGTAGATCTTGTCAGACCAATCTGATCTATTTCTTTGATTGGATAACCAAAGTGTTGGATCAAGAGGGAGCGTTAGATGTAGTACACTTGAATTTCAGTAAGGCCTTTGACATGGTTCCGCATAGTCGACTTGTAAATAAATTGAGCTCCCTTGGTATGGAACCTGGCGTGACCAACTTAGTGGGAGGTGACAAAAGATAGTGGTAAATGGAGTTTACTCTGAGGAAGGGGACATTAATAGTGGTGTGCCTTGGGGATCTGTCCTTGTACTGGGTTTTTTTACATTTTTGTGAGCATCATAATGGGAAGGGTTGTCTTTTTGCTGACAATAGCAAAATCTGCAACAGGCTAAGCGGCCAGGAAGGTGCGGAAAATATTAGGAGGGATCTAGCAAAGTTTGAGGAATGGTCTAGGGTCTGGCAACTAAGATTTCATGCTAAAAAATGCAGAGTAATGTCTTTAGGTTGCAAAAAACCAAGGAAGAGGGGGAGGAGGCGTGCAGGAAAGAGGAGGAGGTCCGCTCCAACCGAGACGCTGTGCCGGCAAAGACCAGCTGAGACGCCGGGCTGCAGTTGCTGAGCAGTGACGTCAGTCGGACGTCTCCCAGCCCCCCGACTATAAAATCTACGGAGGGGCGGCGCCACGCAGCCGCCGGTGCCTTGCCTAAGCCGCGCGAGCCAAAGGGGCGCGCGGCTTTGGCCGGCTTAGGCCGGAGAAGGCCGGGAGCTGGCAAGAAGTTTTTATTTGTGATATAATTGCTTAATGGGGAGAAAGAGGAAGGCCCGGATCGTAACCTCATCACCCGGTCAACAACGCAGCACAGGACCCATGGACCACCACGTGGTAAGAATGGTGGACACACCGAAAGATGACAGCGAGGGAGCATTCTCTTTTGCTTCCCTGAGTCCCGGTGAAGGCCCAAGGTCTCCCCTACAACCCGCTGGAGTGGTGACAACAGACCCAGCGAGAAACCCGGTAGGACAAGTCCAAGTGGACAGCAGCCGAAAGAGTCAGGCTGAAGTTCCCTGGACTGAAAAAACAATTACTTCTATAGCTGAAGGGATTGTTCCTGCTGGTAGTCAGGGTAGTTTATCCTTTGGAGGAATCCAAGGTAACCTTACCCTTGAAGATCTAGGGAAAATGATCATGAAGTTAGATGGTAATATTATAAAGATGAATGAATCATTACTGTCAGTAATTAAGGAAAATAAGATGTCTATTGAATTGCATGAAAAGAAAATAGAGAAATGTGAAAATGATATGTTAACTGTCAATAGTAAGTTACAATTGATACAAGATTCAGGTAATGCTTTTATTAAAGACAGTCTTATCATGCACAAGGAGTTAGAATATATGGAAAATCTCATGAGGGTAAAGAATTTACGTTTGATTAATTTCCCTGTAACTAGACTTCTTTCACCTTGGGAACTGTTTAGGAAATATTTAAAGGAAATTCTTTTATATGAGGAAGAAGAAATCCCCAAGCTTTCAAAAATTTATTATTTACCTAGGAAAACCTCTAGTATTAGAGGTTTTGACCAAGGGGAAGAACCATCCTCACCAGGTCTCTCGACCTTTCTAGAAGAGTCGGTAGACCTGATAAATAAGAGAGCTACCTTGATAATTTCATGTCTAGTTGAACAGGATAAAGAAAAGTTGTTTAAAAAATATTTCTCGGTAAAGGATATATTATTTTGTGGACATCGAGTCCAAATCTACCCTGATGTAGCTCGTACTACTCAGGCTAGGAGGAGGACGTTTTTGGCCTTAAAATCAAAAGTTGTGGCACTAGGTGCAACATTTTTTCTAAAATTTCCATGTCTATGTCTGATTAATTATAAAGGAAAGAAATTTGGATTTTTAGATCCGATGCAATTGGAAGTTTTTCTCTCAGACAAGGATCTAACTTCTATATCAGAGACAGAGGCCAAGTAAAAATAGATACTTCTCATACCTGTATTTAATTTGCTATTTGGATTATAAATTTTTTCCTTTGATAATTATTGCCTCCCCCAATTATAGGTTAATTGGAGTGTAATATTGAAAGTTTCTATGTTAATTAATGCTTCTTAATATGCATATGTAAGATACTTATGTTAGCAGTTACATGTGTCCATTATTTCCTGATTTCATAAGTATAAAACTGTTGAAAATGTAATAAAATACAAATTAAAAAAAAAAAAAAAAAAAAACCAAGGAAGAGGTATAGTATTTGGGGTAAAATTCTTCTAAGCATGAAAGAAGAGCACGATCTTGTAGTAATTGTACCTGATTATCTTAAGGTAGCTAAATAGATAGATAAAGCAATGTGGATATGAAAGGGGAGAACAGGAACTGAGATTGGGTGGCAGAATGGGGATTAGGGGGAGAGTAGGCACTCAGAGATTGAGTGGGGAACTCGGGTATGCAAGGGGTGAACAGACACTCAGACTGAACTTGGGTATGGAAGGAGAGAGCAGGCACTATGAGACTGGATTGGAGAGTGGGCACTTGGCGATTAGGGGGAGAGTAAGCACTCAGAGATTGGATGGGGATGGAAACTGGGGGAGAGGCAGTAGAAAGGGGTAGGGGTGGGGCTATGAGAAAAAGAGGGAAGGGATGGGCCTGTGAAGGATTTGAAAATGGGATGGGGAGAAGGTGAAAGAAATAATGGGAAAGTGGGTAGAAGATAAGAGAGAAGAAAGAACCTGGCGGCAGGAGAAAGGATGAGGGAAAGAAGAAGCTGGGGCTAATGAGGGGATGAGAGGCAGAGGAAAGTAGCTGAGGGTTGATGAGGGGGTGAGAACAGATGATAGAAATGAGGGAATTGGGATTGGGTAAAAAACAGAGGGGGAAACAGGCTGAGAAGAGTTTGAGAACAGGGAATGGAAGGCAGTGGAGGGGCTGAGAGTGGGGAGATGAGCTGGGATGGGACAAGAAAAGATGAAGTGAGGGAGACTGAGGACTGGAGAATAAGAGAGTGCATTCTAGTTTGGAGTGGATAGAGGTAGAAAAGAGATGAAATGGAAAGATCGATATCAGAGACAGGAAAGGAAGATGGAGAAGAAGAGAGGAGGAGACAGAAGAAATAGAGAATGTAAAGGAGATCCTAGAAGTTAGGAGAAGATAGACAAGAGAAGGGTGGAAAAAGGCTATGGGGAAAAATATCACATTTTGAGGCACCAGGCTCCACTTCAGAAGTTACACTTCTTCTACACACAATGACTTAATTTCAAACTGAATTGCCTCCACATAACTTGTAAAATGTGTGAGGTAATCCAGCTTGAAATGAGGTGACTCTCTGGAGAAGAAATATTGTCCACAAAGCAGAGCCTACTGCCTTGAAATGTAATATGTTCAGACCAACTGGTTCACTTGAAAGGAGGTAACTATTTTTTTAAAGTTTATTTTAAATGCAGTAAAAATTGTCATAACAAATTAAAGTCAGCTGGGGCCTATGATTCTATACCTAAGCAAGGGTGAAATTTGAATAGCATATGCTCTATATATGATGGCCTTTTTGTAACCAAAATAGCCTTTTCAATAATATGAGATAACATGAATGCAGTTTTTTCTCTATGTTATAGCTTATGAAACAGATTTGCGGTATTGTCATTGCATTGGATAATGACAGACATGTTCCTCCTTCACTGATACTATGTGGTCTCTATACTTTTTGTTCCAGGCATCAATCACATTCCGTGATGTGGCTGTCTGTTTCTCTGAGGAGGAGTGGGAGACATTGGAAGAGTGGCAGAAGGACCTGTACAGAAACGCCATGAAGGAGATCCATGGAGCCCTCATCTCTCTGGGTACAGCAATTTCTTCTCTGTTTCTGAGATTTCCCTTGTTAATTGAGCTGTTGTCTGTTAACCCTTCAAGGGTTCTGAAAGGAAACCAACCGGACCTGTGCTTTATTGGCCTTGCTGGATTTTGCATTCCCCTTGCCTCTGTTCTTTATCCACATGTCAAATTGGCAGTAGTGTGAAGGCTCTTTAGGTTTACTTAGAATCTGTGGTCCTTGTGGAAGGGAGAAGACATGTCTAGAAATGAATGTGTGGGGACCTTGCTAAAGATAGGGATTACTGGGGTATTTTTAAGGGGAGGGAGAGAATTTTGCGGTGGGGAAGTGCAATGCAGTGTTAGAAGGAGATGAAGAGAGAGAAGTCTTGTGATGCTGGCAGAAGGGATCTGGGAGGTAGTATAAAAACTCCAGGAGCATGGCAAAGGCAGATCTTTGGGCTGATGATTCTTACTGCTGTTTCTCTGTTGACAAGCAGGATTACACCACTGGGTGACATCCGATGGCGCTGACACAGACCCAACTCTCAGAGCTCAGAAGTCTTTCTGAGCATGCACGAGATTTCCAGCATGCAGTCACTGCCTCATGAGCCCCTTGGTCTTTCTTTGTCCGAGCTACCACATGGACAGATTCCCAGGCTCTCTCTAAATTTTTCACTATGTTTTGTTTTTTGGTCAGATTTGCAAATTGCAAATCCCCTTTTTTTATCACCACCTCGGCAGCCCCTCAAAAACATTTTCCTAGCGTGTAGCAGATGGACTCAAGACCAATGGGTAAAGTGTACTCCTGTTAGCAGTTGGAGACGGATCAGATTTCAATCTGACGTCAGCCCCTAGTACATATACCCCCGCAGGAAGTGCAGCTCTTCAGTATTTTCCTTCTCCATAGCAGTTAGGGACTATCTGCACACTCTCACAGCGTTAGAACCAAATTCAAAGAAGAAAATCCAAATTTAAAGAAGAAACCTACCTGAAGACGAGCCCCGCTCTTCTGCGGTGATACCTTCAGGTCCCTCCCCCAGTTGAGATTCCTGAGGTGATTTCTGTGGTCCCTGGGAGGTAAGCCTCGGTCCGGCGGCCGAATCGCGGCGAGGACCTAGCCCCCGATCCTTGGGCGCGGCTGAGAGGCAGCGGGTGCACCCTCGAGCGCGGCGGTGAAGGTATTTGCCCTCTCCCCCCGCAGCCGGAGACCGCCCGGGATGAAACCGGGAAACGCCGAAGACAAGGTAAGGTAGAAATCTTCTGCTTGAATCCGGTCTCCGAGGATCGAGGAGGAGCACAGGTCACCGGCGGGGACCAGTGCCACCGGGTTGATCCGCCCTAGCAGGGCCAGGCCCCGGCTATTTCCGAGGGTCTACTCACGTGGAGACCCTCCGAGGGGGTCGCCATATTGCCCGTGTGCTGCCGTCACCATCTTGGCCCTATTCGCCGCGCTGTTCGCCGTTCAAGAGCGCACAATTCAAGCTAGGCGCACAAAGCACTTGTGCACATAAACTTACACGCACATAAAACCTTGCGCGCACAGAGCCGGGCACATATCTACGGCCGAACGCACAGCTGCGCACACAACTACACGCTCATCTTAAGCGCACCGGAGCGCATAAGAGTCTACGCGCCGACAGCCATGGCACCTCCGGAAACAAGGATAAAGGCTCAAGGCCTCTGCCCAGCATGCCACATCAGAGCCGCACAAAGCGAGGAGGCCGACGCCCTGTGCACGCAGTGCGAAGAGGCCCTGGGAGACCCAGTCCAGGGCCAGTTCCACCCAGGGCCGAGTTCTAGCTCCTCAGGGGGTACCCCGGACCTAGCCAGGGGACCTCCCCACAGACGGGGACCCCCAAGGAACCAGCGCCCCTCAGCTTTGATCCAACTTCGATCTCATGGATGGAGTTCTTCAAGGGGATTCACACCTTTGTTCAAATGCAAACTGAACCTCAGGCTGACCAGCCACATGCTCCACAGGAGGACCCTCATGCCCCAGGCCCTTCAAGACCTAGACACAGGCTACCACTACCCAGAAGCCCCACCTATGGGGACTCGGACATCTCCGAGGAGGAAACCGAACCCTTAGAAGAGGGGGAGCTCCCCCCGGGGACAGAGCCTCACCAAACCATGAGACGCTTCTTCACAAAGGATGAGCTCCCGGACCTGGTCAACCAGTGCCTGACGGAGCTCGCTATCCCGGGCCCAGGTACTTCGGGGGAACCTAAACCGAATCCCCTGCTGGAGGGTCTTCGACAGACTTCTCGCCATTTCCCTCTGTTACAAGCAGCACAGCAGCTGATTGACCTGGAATGGAATGCTCCGGAGTCCACTTTCAAGGGGGGACGGGCTTTGGCAGCCTTCACACTACTGCCAATTTGACATGTGGATAAAGAACAGAGGCAAGGGGAATGCAAAATCCAGCAAGGCCAATAAAGCACAGGTCCGGTTGGTTGCCGGGTCCATACCCCCTGGACCCGGCAACCAAAGATCTTCTTGCATGCCCAAGAGTTGATGCCATGGTCTGCGTGGTCTCCAAGCGCACTACCATCCCAGTGGAGGGAGGAGCTGCGCTCAAGGATGCCCGTGACCGGCGGCTGGAGTCCATCCTCAAACAGTCTTTTGACGTAGCCGCTATGTCTCTACAAATTGCGGCCTGCTGCACCGTGGTGACACGTGCCTGCTTATCACAAACCAGGAACAACACCCCGGGAGAAGACATGGAACCAGCAGTATCATTCCTCGCGGACGCTGCCTCCGACCTAGTGCGCACCGCGGCCAGAGAAGTGTCCTCTGTGGTGGCGGCCAGGAGGCAACTCTGGCTCCAAAGCTGGTCAGCCGACGCATCTTCCAAAACGCGCCTCACGAGGATGCCCTTCAAAGGATCCCTCCTGTTCGGCAGCGAACTAGAGAAGCTGGCCGACAAATGGGGCGAGTCCCCATTGCCATGCCTACCAGAGGATAAGACAAAGAGAAACCAGTGACCCTTCCCCAGGTCCTCCAGGGGCAGAAGTTCACAGCGCTTCAATCCTTACAGGAGCAACTATCAAGCCCCCCGCCCTACGGGCAGGAACCAGTCCTTTCGGACCAAGCACAACAAGAGGGGAACCAGATCGGGCACAGGCCCCAGCCGCACCCCATAATGAGATTCAGCTGACCCATCCAAGGGAAGAAGCCATAGGGGGCAGACTAGCCCTATTCTACCGCAGATGGGTCGAGATAACTTCGGACAAGTGGGTCCTAGCCATCATTCGGGAGGGGTACTACCTGGATTTTCTACGAATCCCTCCGGACAAGTTCGTGGAGTCCCCCTGCCATGACCTCTCCAAGAGGGCGGCAGTGAAAGCTACACTGTCCAGGCTACTGGCCCTCGAGGCCATAACCCCAGTGCCTCCGCAAGAAATAAATACTGGGCATTATTCCATTTATTTTATCATCCCCAAGAAAGAGAGAACATTCAGGCCCATCCTGGACCTCAAGTCGGTCAACCGCCACCTGAGGATTCCCCGCTTCCGCATGGAAACCCTACGATCCGTAATAAGGGCGATACAACCGGGAGAGTTTCTTACATCCCTGGATTTTTCGGAGGCCTACCTACACATCCCAATTCATCAGGATCACCAGCGTTACCTACGCTTCAAAGTCCTGAACCGTCACTACCAGTTCCGGGCACTTCCCTTCGGGTTAGCCACAGCACCCCAGATGTTCACCAAGGTAATAGTAGTGGTGGCGGCAACACTGAGGAAGGAAGGAATCCTCATTCACCCTTACCTGGACGATTGGCTGATCAGGACAAAGTCACCAGAGGAAAGCTGCCAAGCAACCAACAGAGTCATAACTCTACTGGAGAGCCTAGGATGGGTGGTTAACACAAACAAAAGCTCCCTACAGCCCTCACAGTCGCTGGAATACCTAGGAGTCCGATTCGACACCAAAGAGGACAAGGTCAGCCTGACCCCCACAAGGAGATCAAAATTGTGGAACCGGCTGCAAACCTTGCTGAACGATCCTCGTCCTACAGTATGGGATTACCTGCAAGTCCTCGGGCTGATGGCATCCACCCTGGAAGTTGTGCCATGGGTGCGAGCCCACATGAGGCCCCTACAGCGCTCACTCCTATCACGGTGGAGCCTACGGTCCCAGAACTACACCGTACGTCTATCACTCCCGGGCAGAATTCGGACCCAACTACGGTGGTGGCTGCAGGCCAGCCACATGAGCCGGGGATCAAGGCTATCCTCCCCAACCTGGACCCTACTCACCACAAATGCCAGTCTACGAGGATGGGGAGCACACTGTGAGGAGTTAACCGCTCAAGGGCAGTGGAACGCAGAAGAGGCGGGATGGAACATCAACCGCCTAGTATCGCGGGCAGTCAGACTAGCCTGTCTGCGGTTCGCTCACAGACTCTGAAACAAAGCGGCCAGAGTAATGTCGGAAAACGCCACGACAGTGGCCTACATCAACCGGCAGGGGGGAACCAGGAGCCAACAAGTGTCCCTAGAAATAGACCCCCTGATGGCGTGGGCGGAAGCAAACCTCCAGGAGATCTCTGCTGTCCACATCGCCGGGAAAGACAACATCACGGCAGACTTCCTCAGCAGGGAAAGTCTACACCCAGGAGAACAGAGGCTGTCGTCCGCAGCCTTCCAATTGATAGTGAATCGGTGAGGGACACCGGACATGGACCTTCTGGCAAACAGATCCAGCGCCCAAGTATCCAGATACTTCAGCTGCAGGTGGGAACCGCAGTCCCAAGGGATTGATGCCCTGGTACAGACCTGGCCATCGGGGACTCTACGCCTTCCCGCCGTGGCCCCTATTGGGCACGATCATTCACAAGATACAACTACACAAGGGACTAGTTCTTCTGGTGGCTCCAGATTGGCCAAGAAGACCCTGGTACGCAAACATGAGAAGACTGCTGGCAGGGAATCCTCTACCCCTGCCCCCACACAGGGACCTGCTACAACAAGGTCCGATCCTCCACGAGGACCCAGCTCAATTCTCTCTTACGGTCTGGCCATTGAGAGGGCCTGCCTGAGAAAGAGCGGATACTCGGGGGTGGTAATCGACACTCTCCTCCGAGCACGCAAGTTCTCCATATTGTTAACGTACATAAGGATCTGGAGAGTATTTGAAGCCTGGTACGAAGACTACAACATCAAGCCACGCTCATTTAATTTTCCCGTGATCCTGGAATTCTTACAGAATGGACTACAAAAGGGTCTGTCCCTCAACTCCATCAAGGTACAAGTGGCCGCATTGTCATGCTACGGCTCCAAGAGCGAGGGTGACAGCATAGCTTCTCACCCGGACGTGTCACGCTTCCTGAAAGGAGTCAAACACATTCGCCCACCACTAAAGTGGCCGGTACTTCTGTGGAATCTCAATCTCGTTTTGGACTTCCTAGTGGGAACTGCCTTCAGACCCCTCCGAGGTCTGTCCCTCCGCCTTTTAACCTTAAAGACTGTGTTCTTGCTGGCAGTGTGTTCAGCCCGTCGCATCTCGGAACTACAAGCACTGTCCTGCCGTGAGCCGTTCCTCAGGCTCACCCTGGGGTCCATCCAACTATGCATGGTTCCCTCCTTCCTCCCCAAAGTGGTCTCACACTTCCACCTCAACCAGACCATCTTGCTACCAATGACGGATGGCTTGAAGAATTCGGAAGAAGCCCGTAGTCTACGTCACCTCAACATCGGCAGACTACTATCCAGATACTTGGACATGTTGGAACCCATATGAAGAATGGACCACCTTTTCGTCCTTCACAGCGGAAACAGACAAGGGGAAGCGGCCTCGCGGGCAACCATCGCCCGCTGGATCAAGGAAGTCATCAAGGCGGCCTATGTAGAAGCTGGCAAGCCACCACCTCTACAGGTCAAGGCCCATTCTACCAGAGCCCAGGCAGTATCCTGGGCAGAAACTAGAATGCTGTCACCTGCCGAGATCTGCAGGGCGGCTACATGGTCCTCCATCCACTCCATCCATACTTTCTCCAGATTTTACCGTCTGGACGTTCAGGCTTGGGAGGACACAGCATTTGCAAGGGCAATACTAAGTGGGCCACGGGCAGCCTCCCACCCGGTTCGGGAGTAGCTTTTATACATCCCATTGGTCCTGAGTCCATCTGCTACACGCTAGGAAATGGAGAAATTACTTACCTGATAATTTCGTTTTCCTTAGTGTAGACAGATGGACTCAGCATCCCAGCCTTGGCTGCCGTTACGCATGGTCTTTCAAATAATTCAAGGGTAAGCCATGTTTTCATTTACCTAGGGCATCCACCCTGCCGGGTGTCGACGCTTTCCGGTTGCGTACACTGGCGGTCTCCAGCTGTAGTCAATCAACCAGTTCAAGTTAATCAAGTTTGAACGTTTAACCAAGTTAAGAAGTTATTCAAGTTAACCAAATTATTAAGTTAATCAGTCAGTCACACATATATCCACAATGCTTTTCGAGGAGAATACTGAAGAGCTGCACTTCCTGCAGGGGTATATGTACTTGGGGCTGACGTCAGATTGAAATCTGATCCGTCTCCAACTGCTAACAGGAGTACACTATACCCATTGGTCCTGAGTCCATCTGTCTACACTAAAGAAAACGAAATTATCAGGTAAGTAATTTCTCCATTTAAATTCTACAAAACTTAAGTAAATAGTAGTTCTTTTTGATAACAGAGTTAAGACCACGGCAGTAAATACAGCGATGTAGCAATCTATCCTTCTTCCCTACAAAAAGAATCCAGCCTCGGCAGGCGACGAAGAAGGGCGAATGAAGCCTCTCTCCAAATTCTCTTTAATATATTTGGTCATAGCCTCTGTTTCTGGGGTAGAGAGCAGGTATACCCTGCCTCTGGGCGGAACCCTACCATGAACGAAGTCGATGGAACAGTTGTAGGAGGGATGTGGCGGCAGGACCTCCGCCTGCTCTTTGCTGAACACATCTGCAAACTCTGTATTATGATGGCAGACCCAAGAGCTCTGATGTAACTGTCTGAGCCAAGGCCACCACAGGCGAAACATTGGTACGGCATTGCCAAATGGAACGCTTGCTGTCACGAGCAATCTGTAATGTGGCCCAATCAGTATGAGGTTGGTGTAGCATAAGAACATAAGAAATTGCCATGCTGGGTCAGACCAAGGGTCTATCAAGCCCAGCATCCTGTTTCCAACAGAGGCCAAACCAGGCCACAAGAACTTGGCAATTACCCAAACACTACTGATGCAATTAATAGCAGTGGCTATTCCCTAAGTAAACTTGATTAATAGTGGCATTGGTTGTATCTTATGTCGCTGGAGTGGACAACATTCAGGCAGGTGCTGGGTCCCAGAGAATGGGAGCTGGCGGAAGAAGTGATGGCATTTATTCGCTGAGCATTCCGCAGCTTAACTTGATGGCAGAAGCATAATGCCAAAGCATTCCGCTTTTTCAGTTGCAGGCAGGTGGTTGCAGAAGAGGGACTCTACACTGGTTCTTGTTGCGTCCATCGGTCTCAGACGGCTTCGACCTCTGTGCCTCACCTTTCTTCCTTCTCTCTCCTCAAGCCTTGGGAAGATGACTGCTGCCGCGTCTTCATGCCGCTCTCTCCGGCATCCCCAGAATGGCAACGGTGATCGGCATGTTTATCCTGAGGGCATAAACATGAGCGCATGCCACCCACGTCTTTATCCACGTCATGGCGGGAACGTCGGGGACGTCCCCTCCGAGTGACATCATCACATCCTGGTATTTAGCCTGCCCTTCATTTGCTAACAAACTGAGTTAGCAAGGATTGGATTGGACTGCTCCAGTCTAAGCTGCTCTGCCGCTTCCCACTGCTGCAGGAAGCGCTGTCTGCCCTTCGGAGTATTTTCTCTAACCTGGGTACCCGCTCCTCGGGGGGCCCTTTTGCTCTGTTTCAGGTACTGCTCTGGGACACTGGGTACTCGCTTCTTGAGGGCCCGCTCTCCCTAACCTGGTGCCTGCCACTATTCAACTTCTGCCTGATTGGACCATCTACTACAGCTCAGCTTCAGTGAGTACTAACCTTAAGTCTATCTCCAATTTCAGTGCTCCGCTTCACATCCGGGACCTGTTCCTGCTACGCCACGCTGCCTACCATCTACTCAAGCGAGAGACTGTTTCATCTGCTGAGGATTCCTGGACTCTGGGTTATCTCCTCTGCTGCCCGCTCCTCGGGCAGTGCCATCAAGCTGTATAATAAATCGATCATCTCTGTGTCTGCATGTCTAGAGTCTAGCTTAGTACTGCGGTTCCTCACGGGGCTCCTCCCTGTGGGCGTGGCCATCTCAGCAGTAACCAAGAATCCATTCCAACACCTCAAAACCATAACAGTTCTCCATGGCCATGTGGGATTCTGTTGTACATCTGTCTCCAGGGCCACTGATAAGGGGGCTAAGGCGTATTGAGATTCTCCCAGGGAGAGTGATCCTTGTAGCTCCAGAGTGGTTGCGTCACCCATGATTTGTGGACTTGGTCTATCTGTCGATGAATGGTCCCCTAAGGCTTGGGCATTTTCCCCAGCTGCTCCATCAAGGACCAATCTGCTTGGATCAGGCGGCTTGCTTTTGTCATGCGATTTGACTTTTAAAAGGATCCATTTGTGATTGGGAGGCTGTCAGGAAGAAGTTATTACCAAATTACTGACTTGTTGCAGGCTAGGAGACCTTTCATTTTTCTGGCATTTGTAAGGGTGTGGAGAGTGTTTGAGTGTTCAAACACTTTGAGCGTCAGTGTCTCACATTCTGGCTCTTTTTGTAGAACAGTCTATTGAAAGAGCTGGCATTCAAGTCTCTAAGAGACCAGGTGGCAATTTTGGGCTGTTTCAGAAGTAAGGTACACAGATTATCCCTGGCTTTGCATCTGGACGTAGTCTATTTTCTTCAAGGGGTGTAGCTTTTGCGCCCTCTGGTGTGGTGAGGGTTCTCCTTGTGGAACATTAATCTGGTGTTGCGGATTCTCTGAGGTCCTCCGTATGGGTCGTTGAGGAGGGCATCCCTGAAGGAACTTATGCTAATGGTGCTCTTCCTGATGGCTGTTTGTGTGGCCATGAGAGTTTCCGAGTTTCAAGCATTGTCTTGTAGGTTCTCTTTCCTTCAGTTTCGGAGGATGGGGTGGTTTTGCATATGGTGCTTTCTTTTTACCAAGTATAGTCTCTAATACTTTAGTCAGACTGTGGAACTTCATTTCTGAAATTGGACTCTTCTGTTCTGCAGGTGAGGGTTTTTCACTTGTTGGATATATGTCAGTACTCTTGCGCTTCCAGAAGATCACCGATACCTTTCAAAGGTCTAATTATCATTTTATTCAGTTGGGGGAACAAATAAAGGGAGTGAAACTTCAAGGGCCACCATTGCCTGAGAGCTAAACGAGGCCATTGTATCAGCTTATATTTGTAAGGAGCATTTGATTCCCGAAGGACTGTGGGCTTATTCTACTAGAACATAGGTGGTGTTCTGGGCTGTGTGTCAGGAGATCTGTCAGACTTAGTCTACTCTACACACTTTCACAAGGCATTACTGTCTAGCTGTTCAGGCACCGGAAGAGCTGGTTTTGGAGCGTGAACAGTGACCGGGTTTTCAGATTCCCACCCAGTTTAGGGGAGCTTGGGTATATCCCAGAAGTCTGGACTGATCTGGTGTGTGAACAGGAAAGGAAAATTGGTTCCTACCTACTAATTTCATTCCTGGAATACACAGATCTGTCCAGAGCTCCGCCCTTTCTGGAAAAACCGCTCTGTTTATCCTGTGTGTAGATAATAGAGAAATTGTTTTTTTGGTTTGGGAGTTTTCAATCTCTTCTGTAGAATATAGGGCTCTGGTTTGGGGGTTCAGTCTTTACCCTGCTCAGTTTGGAGGGGGGGGGGGTGGTAAAGTTGGTTTGTTATTCTCTCATCTTGGCTTGGGTACAGTCATGCTGAGAGACTGCAAGTGGCACTCTATCTTAAGTACCACAGTGTCAGTAAAGCTTTTCTTCTCTATCTCCATCTGCTGATAGGGATAAAAATCCCAGGCATCTGGACTGATCTGTGATATTCCAGGAACAAATATTAGCAGGTAAGAATCAATTTTAATATACATATGGAGGTGGCAGACTGGCTTATTCCAGCAAGATAAGTCTGCTATACATTTATTATTTGCCCACTTCCCTAGAGAATTGACTTCTCATAAGAACATAAGAAAATGCCATACTGGGTCAGACCAAGGGTCTATCAAGCCCAGCATCCTGTTTCCAACAGTGGCCAATCCAGGCCATAAGAACCTGGCAAGTACCCAAAAACTAAGTTTATTCCATGTTACCATTGCTAATGGCAGTGGCTATTCTCTAAGTGAACTTAACAGCAGGTAATGGACTTCTCCTCCAAGAACTTATCCAATCCTTTTTTAAAAACAGCTATACTAACTGCACTAACCACATAACTCTGGCAACAAATTCCAGAGTTTAATTGTGCGTTGAATAAAAAAGAACTTTCTCTGATTAGTTTTAAATGTGCCCCATGCTAACTTCATGGAGTGCCCCCTAGTCTTTCTACTATCCGAAAGAGTAAATAACCGATTCACATCTACCCATTCTAGACCTCTCATGATTTTAAACATCTCTATCATATCCCCCCTCAGTCGTCTCTTCTCCAAGCTGAAAAGTCCTAACCTCTTTAGTCTTTCCTCATAGGGGAGTTGTTCCATTCCCCTTATCATTTTGGTAGCCCTTCTCTGTACCTTCTCCATCGCAATTATATCTTTTTTGAGATACGGCAACCAGAATTGTACACAGTATTCAAGGTGCAGTCTCAACATGGAGCAATACAGAGGCATTATGACATTTTCCGTTTTATTCACCATTCCCTTTCTAATAATTCCCAACATTCTGTTTGCTTTTTTGACTGCCGCAGCACACTGAACCGACGATTTCAATGTGTTATCCACTATGACACCTAGATCTCTTTCTTGGGTTGTAGCCACCTAATATGGACCCCAACATTGTGTAATTATAGCATGGGTTATTTTTCCCTATATGCATCACCTTGCGCTTATCCACATTAAATTTCATCTGCCATTTGGATGCCCAATTTTCCAGTCTCACAAGGTCTTCCTGCAATTTATCAGAATCTGCTTGTGATTTAACTACTCTGAACAATTTTGTGTCATCTGCAAATTTGATTATCTCACTCGTCGTATTTCTTTCCAGATCATTTATAAATATATTGAAAAGTAAGGGTCCCAATACAGATCCCTGAGGCACTCCACTGTCCACTCCCTTCCACTGAGAAAATTGTCCATTTAATCCTACTCTCTGTTTCCTGTCTTTTAGCCAGTTTGTAATCCACGAAAGAACATCGCCACCTATCCCATGACTTTGAATTTTTCCTAGAAGCCTCTCATGAGGAACTTTGTCAAACGCCTTCTGAAAATCCAAGTATACTATATTTACCGGTTCACCTTTATCCACATGTTTATTAACTCCTTCAAAAAAGTAAAGCAGATTTGTAAGACTTGTCCTGGGTAAAGCCATGCTGACTTTGTTCCATTAAACCATGTCTTTCTATATGTTCTGTGATTTTGATGTTTAGAACTCTTTCCACTATTTTTCCTGGCACTGAAGTCAGGCTAACCGGTCTGTAGTTTCCCGGATCGCCCCTGGAGCCCTTTTTAAATATTGGGGTTACATTTGCTATCCTCCAGTCTTCAGGTACAATGGATGATTTTAATGATAAGTTACAAATTTTTACTAATAGGTCTGAAATTTCATTTTTTAGTTCCTTCAGAACTCTGGGGTGTATACCATCCGGTCCAGGTGATTTACTACTCTTCAGTTTGTCAATCAGGTCTACCACATCTTCTCGGTTCACCGTGATTTGATTCAGTCAATCTGAATCATTACCCATGAAAACCTTCTCCATTATGGGTACCTCCCCAACATCCTCTTCAGTAAACACCGAAGCAAAGAAATCATTTAATCTTTTCGTGATGGCCTTATCTTCTCTAAGTGCCCCTTTAACCCCTCAATCATCTAACGGTCCAACTGACTCCCTCACAGGCTTTCTGCTTCGGATATATTTTACAAAGTTTTTACTGTGAGTTTTTGCCTCTACAGCCAACTTCTTTTTATATTCTCTCTTAGCCTGTCTTATCAATGTCTTACATTTAACTTGCCAATGTTTATGCTTTATCCTATTTTTTTCTGTTGGATCCTTCTTCCAATTTTTGAATGAAGATCTTTTGGCTAAAATAGTTTCTTTCACCTCCCCTTTTAACCATGCCGGTAATCGTTTTGCCTTCTTTCCCCCTTTCTTAATGTATGGAATACATCTGGACTGTGCTTCTAGAATGGTATTTTTTTTAAAATGACCACGCCTCTTGGACATTTTTTACTTTTGTAGCTGCTCCTTTCAGTTTTTTTCTAACAATTTTTCTCATTTTATCAAAGTTTCCCTTTTGAAAGTTTAGCACGTGAGCCTTGGATTTGCACACTGTTCCTCTTCCAGTCATTAAATTAAATTTGATCATATTGTGATCACTATTGCCAAGCGGCCCCACCACCATTACCTCTTTCACCAAGTCCTGTGCTTCACTGACAATTAGATCTAAAATTGCTCTCTCTCGCGTCGGTTCCTGAACCAATTGCTCTATACAGCTATCATTTATTCCATCCAGGAACGTTATCTCTCTAGCGTGACCCGATGATACATTTACCCAGTCAATATTGGGGTAATTGAAGTCTCCCATTATTACCGCACTACCAATTTGGTTAGCTTCCCTAATTTCTCTTAGCATTTCACTGTCCGTCTCACCATCTTGACCAGGTGGACGGAAGTATACCCCTATCACTATAGTCTTCCCCGACACACAAGGGATTTCTACCCATAAAGATTCAATTTTGTATTTAGTCTCATGCAGGATGTTTATCCTTTTGGACTCTATGCCATCCCGGACATAAAGCGCCACACCTCCTCCCGAGTGCTCCTCTCTGTCATTGCGATATAATTTGTACCCTGGTATAGCACTGTCCCATTGGTTATCCTCTTTCCACCATGTCTCTGAGATGCCAATTAAGTCTATGATGTCATTCACTGCTATACATTCTAATTCTCCCATCTTACTTCTTAGACTTCTGGCATTAGCATACAAACATTTCAAAGTTTGTTTTTTGTTTGTATTTTCGTTCTGCTTTTTAATTGATAGGGATGTTAGAATTTTTTAGCTCAGGTGAGTTTTTAGTTACAGGCACTTGGAATACTTTTCTTATTATTGGAACTTCACTGTCAGGATGCCCTAATTCTAATGCATCATTAGTATCCTTTGAAGATACCTCTCTCAGAACCATGCGCTGCTGAGCGACTGTCGGCTTTCCCCTTTGTTCTAGTTTAAATGCTGCTCTATCTCCTTTTTAAAGTTTAGCGCCAGCAGTCTGGCTCCACCCTGGTTAAGGTGGAGCCCATCCCTTCGGAAGAGACTCCCCCTTCCCCAAAAGGTTCCCCAGTTCCTAACAAAACTGAATCCCTCTTCCTTGCACCATCGTCTCATCCACGCATTGAGACTCCGGAGCTCTGCCTGCCTCTGGTGACCTGCGTGTGGAACAGGGAGCATTTCAGAGAATGCTACCCTGGAGGTTCTGGATTTAAGCTTTCTACCTAAGAGCCTAAATTTGGCTTCCAGAACCTCGCTCCCACATTTTCCTATGTCGTTGGTGCCCACATATACCACGACAGCTGGCTCCTCCCCAGCACTGTCTAAAATCCTATCTAGGTGACGCGTGAGGTCCGTCACCTTCGCACCAGGTAGGCATGTTACCAGGCGATCCTCACGCCCACCAGTCACCTAGCTATCTACATTCCTAATAATCGAATCACCAACTATGATGTCCGACCTAACCCTTCCCTCCTGGGCAGTAGGCCTTGGGGAGATATCCTCAGTGCGAAAGGACAATGCATCACCTGGAGAGCAGGTCCTTGCCACAGGATCCTTTCCTGCTGCACCTGGTTGGTGCTCTCCCATCATGAGACCTTCTTCCTCCAAGGCAGCACCAGGGCTGCCAGTCTGAAGTTGGGACTTGACTACTATGTCCCTGAAGGTCTCATCTATATACCTCTGTCTGCCTCAGCTCCTCCAGGTCTGCCACTCTAGCCTCCAGAGATCGGACTCGTTCTCTGAGAGCCAGGAGCTCTTTGCATCGCATGCACATGTACAACTTCTCACCGGTGGGTAAAAAAATCATACATGTGACACTCGATGCAAAAGACTGGGAAGCCCCCCTCTTGCTGCTGGACTGCTGCCTTTATCTCAATTTTGAACAGTTCCTAGTTAAGTTTTAGGTTGCTATGGGAGTAGGAATGTGTCTAACGTCCTTTAAATGTATTAGTGAATTCACTATGTGTCTGGTTGTGGCCTACCGGGGTCTGATCGAATTCTCAATAAAGTTTTTGTTGATGGGTTTTTTGGTTTTTTTTGTGAAAGTGGCACCTGCCTATAAATTAAGGGATGAGCTAGGGGTGGGTGGGTTGGGAAATACAAACAGTCTAACTTCAGTTAGTCAACCTGAGTGACTCACTGCTCTCTTGATTAACAAATGTTGGTCCCTCTTCAAACCCAATCACACTACCTCAACACCTTTCCAAGGTGAGTAACTGAGCTGAACTATTCAACTTTTTTTCTTAGGTATACACTGCTCCTAGCTTATTTCTAGCTTCTGGCTACTTTTTGGGTTGTTGGCTTTTTTTGTGTTGTTTTTTTTTTTTAATACACTCAGTATTAAATACAAACACTCAGTTCTTTAAAAGTCTGGAGAACACTCAGTTCTGCAGACTTTTAAAAATAAACACACTACCTACTGCTACCTTATTGACTGACTAAAAATACAAACAGCCTAACATGTTTATTCACTGCCTACCTACTGCTACCTTATTGACTATTTAAAAATACACAGTCTAACTTGTTTATTCACTGCCTTTCTGACTATTAAAGGCACAAACACACTAAATAATATTCCCAAATAGTTAACTTTGCCCCAATACTTTTTGCCCCAATACTTTTAAAAAAGACAATTTATTTATTTATTTAACATTTTTTTATATACCGAAATTCTAGCAACAATGTTGCTAATCATTTCGGTTTACATATAACATTGGAGTGACTTAATATGCGAGTCTTACATGGAACAGGAAAATGAACTTGGAGAAAATTGAATAAATACTAATAACAAATAACATTAAAACAACAACAGTAGTAATAGACATGTTATATACAGGCGATTAAAATGAATCAGTTATGAATAAGATATCTGCAAAATAGACAAGAGGGATTGGAAAATTAATTCTTTAGTTGTTGAGCTAAGAGGTATTATATGGCATAGACCTGGAGGAGGGATTTGTGGATAGTACTCAATCGTAGGCTTGAGAGAAAAGCCAAGTTTTAAGTCTTTTTTTTAAAAGTGAGGGGGCATTGTTCAAGCCTAAGATCCGATGGTAGAGAGTTCCAGTGGATCGGACCTGCAGTGGAGAAGGCTCTTTTGTTTGACGAAATTTTAAGTGGAGGGATTTTCAGAGAGCCTTTTTGCGCAGTTCTCAGTGGACGGGAGGAAGTATGTAGCTGGAATGGGATCCTGAGGTCTAGGTATGAGGCTTTGTAAATGGATTTATGAATGGATGAAAGGGTTTTGTAGGTGATTCTGTGTTTTATAGGGAGCCAATGGAGATTTTTTAATATTGGTGTTATGTGGTCCTTTTTTTTTGCTTTAGTTAAGATCCTGGCAGTGGCATTTTGGAGCATTTGTAGCGGTTTCAGGGAGATATCAGGGAGTCCAAGTTAAAGGGAGTTGCAGTAATCAATTTTAGAAAATATGATTGCTTGCAGAACTGATCTGAAATCCTGGGGGTGCAATAAAGGTCTGAGTCTTTTTAGAACCTGGAGTTTGAAGAAGCATTCTTTCACTGTGTTACTGATAAAACTTTTGAAATTCAGTAGGTTATCCATGTCCCAATGTATAACAATGTCCCAAGCAAAAACTTACTGATTCCTTTCAGCCACCAGAAAGGTGATCCTCTCCTCTCAGTGTTCCCACTGAGAGCTTAAGGGTCTGGAAGAGACTGAAGAGCTCGTGAGGCAGCGACTGCACACAGGATGTCCTGCACATGCTCAGAAAGACGTCTTTGCTCTAATAACTAGGTCTGTGTCGGTATCGTCAGATGACATCACTCACTGGATATGGCTGATTTATCCTGCTAGCTACAGAGAATAATGGTTACATATAGCAGCTTTGCTTTTCTGGATGAAGAAGAAAGTGGAGCAGTGAGGAGACTGGAAATCAGGTGTTTATTGCTGTGGACAATGATCAGGATTTGAATCAGAAGTTTCAAGTTTTGAGAGAGAGAGGGAGGGCTGGATAGTTTTCTGAACAGATGGAAGAAGATTTAACGTGGGAGTGACTGTGAGAGTGAGTGAGGGAGGAGCTGTAGAGGGTCTGGGGATGGAAAAGGTGAGAATACTTTGTATGCTGTTCAAGGAGAAGGAGCTTGGTTTTAAACATATGGCATCTGAGATCAGCTCCAACCCACAAACAGGTCGATCCAGTAACGTTGAGTTAAAGATTCCCCGTCTGTAACGTGCTGGGAGCGCACAATACAGACGAGTAAGGCCATCCAGCGATACAGTCTCCAGTTTCACGCGTCCCTAGCGCTTCCTAAAATAGACACATAACCCTTTCCGCACCCAGCATGTAAATGAACGAAAAAGCTGTATAATGAAGGAATTAGCTATTCCCCTCCGATACTGTAACGGGCGCTGATACTACCTCCTCCGTAACCCGCTGTTCTGCCGCAGCCTTAACGTGCTAGTTTACCGCCTCCCCCTAGTAGGAGTTAGTGTAAGGAGAGACAGAAGGTCATGAAGCACCAAGCAGTGCAATCGGAAACCAGAAAGATGCTGCAGCAAGATAAAGAAATGGAATCAACTGAAGCCACCCACCTGATTAACAAGACTTTCTGAGTGCACTTCGGCATGTTGCTGGTATATATTAGATCTTAGGAGCTCCAGAAGGAAGCTTTCTTTGGTACAAAGCAAACATCCCGAAGAGCATTAGCAGTACATTTGAGACTGAGATCGTACTCAACAAACCCTGACTTGTGAATGAGGTCCCCGCCTATCATGGCAACTCTGACCCCCAGAGGCACCCACTGCCCTGAAATACCTTCTTTTAACCCACCTCTCACAGAAAACCAGCTCGGCTTAATAGCTCAATGACAAGGCAACCCCCAACCCATGCCTCAGGCAGTGGCAAGGGCTGTAAAAAAAAAAAAAAGAGGCACCTGTTTTCTAAAGGGATCGGGGGGGGGGGGGGGGGGGTGTTCGATCGGGCGGGCGGGTAGGTGACAACGGCGCAGCAAAAAAAACCAAAGCGACAAAAGTAACTTACTTTTCCGCCAGGTGGCAGAGAGAAAGCCAGAGTTAGGCAGCAGTGTATAATCAGCATGTGTGTGAGCAATGAAGCCATGATGCTGTTTGAGTTCACCATGGAAGGGAGCATGGAAAACAGAGGGGAGACAGGAGCAGGATATAATCAGAGACATTGAGATAGAGGTAAGAACCAAGAGAGTGTATTTGAAAGGTAAAAAGGGCAGAGAAGGAGTGAATGGCCAGCAGTGTGGAAGACAGCAGGATGGATTAGGAAGAGATGTGACCTAGAAATTGGCCAGCTGGAGATGTTTTTTTGTTTTGTTTTTTGCTTACTTTTTGGCTATGTGTGTTTTTTAATGTTTAAGAATATTTATATTTAGTTGCTTTTGTTTTGTTTTTTTTAATTATCGCTTTGATTATATTGATAGAATTGCGGTATATCAAGTCAATAAATAATAATAGTTAGAAATGAGCTCTTCACATCCTTGTTTTGTGACGGTTCAAAAACAAGATGCTTTTATCTTTACAATTACCAGGCTATGTGATCGTCAATCCTGGTGTGCTGTTTAAGATCCGGAAAGAGGAGGAGGCACGCTATAGCGAAGATCACACCTCAAAAGCCAAAGAATGTAATGATGCGGCTGGCACAGGTGAGATGCTTCTGACAGATAGTGCTAGCCCGCATGCCAAGAGATAATAGTGGAGGAGTTTTTCTGGCCTAGGCACTGGTTTGTGGAGGACCTTGGAGGCAGCATTCACAGTCTCTGAGAGGGAGGGGATTTCAGTTGTCATGCAGTTGTAACTACTCGAGGGCTGGACTTTTGGTCCATGTTAGCTGGAGTTAATGACTCCTGTTTGAGGATCTTCACTGGAATGAGTTGAAGGGGGATATAAAATAAGTGAAAAACCCTGGGAATTGTGAATGAGGGCTTATGGTGCCATAGCCCAATAAAGACTAATTTTAATTGAGTGTAAGCCCAAGACAACAGGAGGAAATTGACAGGCCAAATAAAATAGTGGTGTTCTCTTAAATAAAAAAAAAAGTATAAAACCAACATATCCGCTCCCAGTTCAATAGCCCTTGTTAATTGTAACTGCTTTTCTTTGACACGTTATTTATGTTTTTAATGTATTTATTGCACCCCTGTTTATATGTAAACCAGCATGATGTGATCGCTTCATGAATGCCGGTATATAAAAACCTTAAATAAATAAAATAAATAAATATCAAGGTCAATATTCAGAAAAGTAGGAAGCAAGGTAAGTTATCCTGCCCCAGCCCACCTGAGTGAGGTTTGGTGCCCACTTCTTTACCACAGAAATTTTAACTCCTGCCTTCAACCAGGCCTTAAATTTCCCAAGGTAAAAGGAAACCTGCTAGGCAGCCTCCCCACTAGCATTGCAAGGGAATAGCTAACAAGGCTTATTACCTTGCAAGTTGCATCAGATGCGCTAACCTTCCCACAGGTGTTTTAATGTGGGGTTTTTTTTGCACTAAAGCCCTTATTACATACCTGGGCAAAGTTAGCGCTGAAAAACCTGTGGTAGGCTCAGCAAGTCTTATTACATAGGCCCCAGTGAGTGGAGAAAGATAAGTAAAAAGAAATATTAAACAAATATTTCAGTATTTATAGGTCTCTGTTCACTAAAAAGGACTTTGGAGGAAGCAGACTACAGTGTGGTGTAGATAAAGACCTGTTTACAGAAGAGTGAATTTGGGTGGAACTAGCAAAACTGAAAGTGTACAAGGCCATGGGGCCTGATAAGATATATGCGAGAATACTGAGAAGAGCTACTGGATCCACTGAAAGACCTGTACAATAGATCTTTGGCAATGGGAATGGTTCCACAAGACTAAAATAGTATAGTGGTGCTCCTGCTTCTGTTAGTGCCGCTGGCACTAACGGGCTGCAGGCGCCTTGTCTTGCCCGCGGTCCACTTGCTTGGGCCTCCTCAGGGTGCCGCGCCATGGCAGCAGGCCGTTACCATCGCTCCCCGGGTCGTCCTGCACCCACGTGGAGCTCGGATGCCGCCAACCCCGAGTCCTCCGGGCCTCCCTTAGCTCATACGCACGCCAAGGTCCCGCCTCTTAAAGGGGCCATGGCGGGAAAACCAGGCCTGGCCCCTAGCTGATGTCAGGTCTCACTGCCTATTTAAGGAGGCTTCCCCAGATACTCACTTGGCAACGAGTCTGCTTGCTTCGGTGGAGTCCTTTGTTCTTCGTTCGTGCTTTGGTTCCTGTTCCTGCCTTCCGAGCCCTGTTCCTGCTCCTGCTTCCACCTATAGATTCCTGTGGACGGATCTTCTGGCTTCGACCTCGGACTGGCTTTCGGTGACTCTTCTGGCTTCGACCTCGGACTGGCTCTCGGTGATTCTCTGGCTTCTGACCCTGGACTGGTTGTTGGTGATCCTCTGGCTTCCGACCTTGGACTGACTATTGGCAATTCTCCCGGCAGTTATCCAACCAACTTTCACAGGGGCCCACCTAAGACCAACCGGCCCTGGCACCCAAAGGCTCAACCTGCGGTGAACAGGGCTGGTATTGGCGCAGCTCCAGCCGGCCCCTGCCCCAGCTCAGCCTCGCTTCCTGACGGTGGGGACCTGCGGGGGTTCGCCCTCTCAGGTAGCGCCAACTCCCCCTCAGGCAAGGGGTCCACTCTTGCCTGTCAGCATAACAGCTTCAAAAAAGTTGTAATAGAGAGGAGCCTGGAAACTACAGGTTCTCTGTATGTACCGGATCAGTCCAGACTCCTGTGTTTTGCCTCCCCACCAGCAGATGGAGACAGAGCAAGTTTGAACAGACTCTGCCATATAGACCCGAGTGCCACCCTCAGTCTGCCAGTATTACTCTATCTCCAGCAGATGGTGGGGGTGCAACACTCACAGTCTGTCCTAGTACCTTAAAAAAAAAAAAGGGATTTTAGATAGGTTTTTATAGTTTGAGGTGTTAGGCTTTTTGGCTGTGCTTAAAGTTATTTAAAAAAAGAAGTAATCAGCCTCGGCGCAAAGGACGGCCGTCCAGCTCCCGGGAGGTGGACAGGTTCTGAGGGGACTATCCCTCCCAGTGTGCACATCTGTGGCTCAGGGTCGAGGACCCTCCTGGGGTTGCCACCAGTGCACTTGAGCTTGGGGTGATACCGGGGAGCCCGGATCACTCACCCCAACAAGACCACCTTGGCGCCAGGACTGGCAGATTCCGGCACAGTTACAAAACAATTTTTTTTCCTTTTTGTTTCTCTTGGTACTCAGTCGGTGCTCTCCTTTACTTTTTGCTGGCGGCGGCACAGGAGCGGGTGGCCGGGCACGTCTTCGTCTCTCGGCCCAGTTCTGCAGAGGTGGACTCATGCCACGCAGGGCGGCCTGTCGAGTGTGCGGATCTGCTCGCGGTCGGCTTTCCCGCGATGATCTTTGTTCTGCCTGCATTCCTGGCGGGGAAGGCCCTTCCAGAGGTCCCGGGAGGGTGGTCCTTCACAGTTGGATGATCTCGATGGGCATTGCTGCCCTGCCCCTCGCGGCCCCCCTTCCTCTCCCGATTAGTGCGGGAAACGATGCCATTTTCTCATCCTTCCCTTCAGCGGCTCTGATAGCGGGGGTGGGGGGGGGGGGTAGGGGAATCTCCCGCCGCCATTATTGCTGCAGCAGCCGCCGCCGAGGCCTAAATCTCCAGCTCGGTGGGGGTCAGCTACACTGGAGGTCCCGGGGCATGCGGATTCGGATGATTCTTCCTCTTCCTTTACGTCTGATTTTGTCTTGCTCATGCACAAGGCCTTTAAGGCCCGAAAGCTCAGCAAAATGCAGGGCTCTGACAGAGGGAGCTTATCTGTATTGAACTGGTTTAAAAGTTTTCTTGCAAATCACCACTGTCAAATTAACATAGGTTCTCATTTTTCTTATCATTATTCCCAATCTACTGGTGTACCTCAGGGTTCTTCTTTATCACCTATATTATTCAATATCTATCTGCTTCCTTTGTGTCATATTCTTTCATCATTAAATGTACAGTACAAAATCTATGCTGATGATATCCAACTCTTTCTACTGTATAAATCTTCTTGGTCAGAAACATTGTCCATGGTGCAGTTATACATAAGTACCATCGAAAAATGGATGGCTCATAACCGTTTAAAACTTAACAAAAAGAAAACAGAAATTTTGCTACTGAGCTTTATATTGAATTCTAATAATGCTCCTCCTGCAAATATTAATTTGGGTAAAGACATTATTCAAATCACCAAAATTGCCCGGAACCTGGGAGTCTGGATCGATTCAAATTTATCACTTTCACAACACATCTCTAAGGTTGTGAAAAATTCATTTTTTAAATTACATGTGTTAAAAAGACTAAGACCTTTATTATTTTTCAACGACTTTAGATCAGTCTTGCAAGCTTTAATTCTTTCCGGCATAGACTATTGTAATGGTTTATATTTAGGCTTACCCGAATCCTCTATTTAGCCACTTCAATTTATTCAAAATTCTGCTGCTAGATTACTTACAGCAACACCCATGAGGCAACATATTTCTCCAGTTTTACAGACGTTACATTGGTTGCTGGTAAAATATCGAATAAAATATAAAATTCTTACTCTTATTCACTCATTATTAAATAACTGTGATTCTATTTGGCTCTGTTCTGAACTTAGAATGTATAAACCCTCTAGGGATCTTAGATCAATAGGAAAAAACCTTCTGGAAGACCCCTCAGTAAAAAAGGCCGTTCTAAATGTCACCAGGCAAAGAGCTTTTTCTGTTGCGGGACCTATAATGTGGAATGCTTTACCTGATCCCTTAAGAAAATTCACAATAAAAAAGAATTTAAAAAAGCTCTAAAAACTCACTTTTTCAAAGAAGCTTTCGGAAATCTAGATACTGCTTAGACTATTCTAGGTACGTTAGTTATTCATTTCCTGCTATAACCAATTAGGTTTTCTGTAAATTGTTATGTTCTACTTTCTAAGTAATTGTTAAAGTTACTTCTGTTTTTTATTTTTGTTGACATTGATCATGATGTTTTAATGTAATTTTATTCTTTTGATTATTAACTTTTATTTTTGTTTTTTTTAATTCATGTTATTTTAATTTTTTATTTTTGAAAATATTGTTGAAAATATTGTAAACCGCTTCGGTCATTTCATGCATTTGGTGAAACGGTATAGAAATGTATTAAATAAATAAAAAATAAAAATATCTGTCTCAGCGTCTCGGACTCGGAAGCGGCACCGGCCCGAAGGGCAAGGGGGGGCCACCAAAGCCAAGCGCCCTGTCCGGACTATTTCTCCATAGGACATGTCTGACATGTCTTCGGAGGACATGGACCCAGAGGGTCAGGATTCTCCAGCCCAGCCCCCAAGGGGGGTAGAGGGAGATGGGGACCCCAAGCAAAGTGCTGGTCGAGGGTCCCAGGCCGTCGAGGGTGATGACCCTAAGGTGGCGCAGGAGCGGGTGGCCGCAGGGATGAACTGGGCCCCCTTATTCCCACCATTTTGAGCGAATTGGGGATTGAGGCTCCCCCGGCCGAATCTCGTTTAGGGTCTATGGATCCTGTTTTATTGGTCCTACGGGGTCCACCCACTTCTTTCCCTTTCCATTTTTCGGCTACGGATCTCCTTTTTAGGGAATGGGGCACCCCTGATTTATGGTTGAAAGTGACTAAGGCGATGGACAAACTTTATCCTCTGCCAGAGGAGGCATTGTAAATTCTTCAGGTGCCTAAAGTGGATGCGGCAGTGGCTGCTGTCACGAAGAAAATGGTTCCTGTCACGGGGGCCACGGCTCATAAGGATCTGCAGGATCGCAAGTTGGACATTCAACTTAAAAAGATTTTTGAGGTGCCGGCGCTTGGGGTCCGAGTGGCCATGTGTAGTAATTTTGCTCTGAGAGCTGGGCTTCGCTGGGTGCAGCAGTTGCAGGCCAATGTGGGCCTGTCGGATAAAGAAGCTCGCCAAGCGGGGCATCTGGAGGCTGAGGTGGCTTACAGTGCCGATGCCCTTTATGACCTCCTTCGGACGTCCGCTCGGTCCATGGTTTCCGCGGTCTCTGCCCGATGTTTGTTATGGTTACGGAATTGGTCGGCGGATGTCTCATCCAAATCTCATTTGGGTTCTCTCCCGTTTAAGGGCAAATTGCTCTTTGGTAAGCAACTGGACGATATGATTCAATCTTTGGGGGAGAACAAGGTCCACAAGTTACCGGAAGATAGACCGCGGTCTCGAGGTTCCTTTTCGTCCAGGTCCCGTTTTCGGGGTGGTTGTAAGTCGCAGGCTCCTCGAGCGTCCACTCAGTCCTTTTGTCTGAATGCTGCTCAGCCGCAGGCCTGGACTCCGTCCTTTCGAGGCAGGCATTTTGGTAGACCCGATACTTCCCAGGCTGCTCCCAGCAGCAAGTCTACCCAATGATGGGCGGCCGGCCCACTCCTTGGTTCCAAGGGTAGGAGGCAGACTGTCTCTGTTCTTCGAGGAGTGGGCCAAGATCACTTTGGACCAGAGGGTCCTCTCGGTGATAAGACACAGCTACGCTTTAGATTTTTCACGCCATCCGCGTCCTCGGTATCTGATATCTCCTTGCGGTTACGCGGAAAAGTGGGTGGCGGTGCAGCAAACATTGCAGCACCTTCGCGATCTCGGCGCCATTGTCCCGGTTCCTCGGTCGGCCCAACGTTTATTTCGTCGGGCCAAAGAAAGAGGGATCCTTCCGACCCATTCTCGATTTAAAGCAGGTCAACCGGTATCTTCGTGTTCCACGGTTCCGCATGGAAACGTTACGATCGGTAATTGCGTCGGTACGCCCAGGAGAGTTTCTGGCGTCTTTGGATCTGACGGAGGCATATCTGCACATTGGCCTATGGGTGGATCACCAGAAATTTCTGAGGTTTGCGGTTTTGGGTCAGCACTATCAGTTTCAAGCTTTGCCCTTTGGACTTGCTACAGCCCCCAGGACCTTTACCAAGATCATGGTGGTGGTGGTGGCGCAGCTTCGCATAGAGGGGTTGTTAGTGCATCCATATTTGGACGATTGGCTATCCGGGCAAAGTCGGAAATGCCTTGCCGGAAGGCGGTCCAACTTGTAATGCAGTTGTTGGATTCGCTAGGTTGGGTCGTGAACAGGGCCAAGAGTCATCTTGTACCGTCCCAGTCCTTGGTATTTTTGGGAGCTGTGTTCGACACGCGGCAGGGATGAGTTTTCCTGGCACATGATCGCGTGGTCAAGTTGCAGGGTCAGCTACGCATGTTTCTCTCACTGAATCCTCCTACGGTTTGGGATTATTTACAGGTTCTGGAGTTCAAGGCTTTGACTCTGGAATTGGTTCCCTGGGCTTTTGCTCACATGCGCCCTTTACAATCTGCTCTGCTCTCCCGTTGGAATCCTTTTTCCGAGCAGTATCATCTATCTTTACCATTGGCAGAGACTGCTCGTGCCAGTCTGGATTGGTGGCTTGTTCTGCACCATTTGACCAAGGGGATTTCCTTGGTCGTTCCCGACTGGACAGCGGTCACCACGGATACCAGTCTTACTGGTTGGGGAGCAGTTTGCCTGAGGCACTCTGTGCAGGGGCGGTGGTCCTCGGAGGAGGCAACATGGTCTATCAACCGCCTCGAGACCAGAGCGGTCCGACTGGCGTTACAGGCCTTCCATCCGTTGGTTCACAGGAGGTTGGTCAGAGTGCTCTCCAACAATGCAACCATGGTGACTTATATCAATCGCCAAGGGGGAACCAAGAGCAGGCCAGTGGCAGAAGAAGCTCAGCTGTTGGTCAGCTGGGCAGAACAGAACCTGCTCTGCTTAGCGGCATCCCACATAGCCGGGGTTGACAATGTGCACGCAGATTTTCTCAGTTGCCATCATCTCGATCCCGGAGAGTGGGAGCTGGCGGACGAAGCGTTTCAGCTCATTTGCAACAGGTGGGGAACCCCTTGCATGGACCTGATGGCAACGTTAAAAAATGCCAAAGCTCTACGCTTCTATGCCCGTCGTTGAGAGATGGGAAGCGGAAGGTGTGGATGCATTGGTGCTACCGTGTCCGAAGTCGATACTACTTTACATATTCCCACTGTGGCCATTGATCGGCAAGGTGCTCATCCGTCAGACGTGATTCTGGTTGCCCCCGAATGGCCTTGCCGTCCCTGGTTTGCATATTTGGTCAATCTGGCAGTGGACGGTCCTCTGCGGTTCCCATGTCGGTCGAATCTCCTTCATCAGAGGCCCGTATATTTCGACCAGGCCGATTGCTTCTGTCTAGCGGCATGGCTTTTGAGAGGCATTGTCTGAAGCGCAAGGGTTATTCTGATGCGGTGGTGGCTACCCTGTTGGGGTCGCGTAAGTCTTCCACTTTCCTTTCTCATGTTCGGGTCTGGAAGGTCTTTGTCTTGGTGTGTTGCTCGGGAGGTGGTTCCCACGCAGGCATCCATTTTGGATGTTTTAGGTTTCCTTCAGGTGGGCTTAGCTAAAGGTTTATCATGCAGTTCCTTGAAGGTACAGGTGGCAGCTCTGGGTTGTTTACGCGGACCTATTCAAGGGGCTCCGCTGGCTGTGCATCCGGATGTGTCGCGTTTTCTTAAGGGTGCGAAGCATTTGCGTCGTCCAATTCATTTGTCCTTCCCGTCATGGAATCTGAATTTGGTTCTTTCTGCTTTGTGTTCCGCACTTTTTGAACCCCTGCATCGGGCAACTCTAAAAGACCTCACTTTGAAAGTGGTCTTTCTGATAGCAATTGTATCCGCTCATAGGGTGTCGGAGCTCCAGGCTTTGTCCTGTCATGAACCGTTTCTGCGGATTTCTGATTCGTGGGTCTCCTTGCGCACGGTTCCTTCTTTCCTACCGAAAGTGGTTTCTGCTTTTCATTTGAACCAGTTGGTCGAGCTCCCGTCTTTTTCCGATCTGGACAGGTCCGATCCTTTGTCTCGGAATTTGCAGAAGTTGGATGTGCGCAAGGCACTGCTATGTTATCTCAAAGTCACTAATCCATTTCGGGTTTCCGACCATCTGTTCGTGCTTTGGAGTGGTCCCAAGAGAGGGAATATGGCATCGAAGGCCACTATAATTCGGTGGCTCAAGGAGGCCATAAATTTGGCCTATTTGTTGCGAGGTAAGCCTTTACCCATAGGGGTACGAGCGCATTCTAAGCGTTCTCAGGCGGCTTCCAGGGCTGAGTGTTCTTTCATTTCGCCACAGGAGATTTGTAGAGCGGCTACCTGGAAGTCTTTGCATACTTTGCATACTTTGGTACATCCCAGGAGTCTGAACTGATCCGGTACGTACAGGGAAAAGAAAATTAGGTCTTACCTTCGATAATTTTCACTCCTGTAGTACCAAGGATTAGTCCAGAGTCCTGCCCGTTTTTCGGTAGTAAAGTATGGAAAGTTCACTGTTTGTCTTTCTGTAATTGTTGCCTTTTCGGGTCTGCAGATTTTCTTGTTTTCCCTGGTTTCTGACTGTGGTTTGCAGTTGGGGTTAGTGATTTGGTTTGGTTGATGGTTCCTGTACATAGTTGGTTTGATTGGTACCATTCTGCTTTGACAATACGTAATACTGGCAGACTGTGGATGGCACTCGGGTATATATGGCTGAGTCTGTTCAAACTTGCTCTGTCTCCATCTGCTGGTGGGGAGGCAAAACCCAGGAGTCTGGACTGATCCTTGGTACTACAGGAACAAAAATTATCGAAGGTAAGACCTAATTTTCGTTTGATTAGTCTAACCTCAGTGGTAACATATACTGTATACATAGTAATATAATAATGGCAGAAAAGGACCAAATGGTCCATCCAGTCTGCCCAGCAAGCTTCTTATGGTAGTTACATTTGGCAGCTCACGAGAGGGCCTTGTTATCTGCCTTACTCACTCCCAATGTGGACGGACCCGTACCGTGGTCAGCACTCAGCATCCTGCTCCGAACACCATCCAGTGCTGCCTGAGACTCTGCCAGCTGCCTCCCCTTAGGCGCACCTGCGCATATACACACATTATATAGGCCCCACAGTGGTAATCTCTGAGCTGCACCCCCCAATGAGATCAAGCCGACTGACCTACTTAAGCAAGGACCTCACATCATTACCTCGCCTCAGCAACAGGTCTCCTGCCTTAGCAGTGCATGTTGCTTTTGAGTTCCTGGTTCCTGTGTCCTGGATTCCTGATTCCTCATTCAGCCTTACCTTTCCATCCTTGCCTTGTCCAACTTTCCTTGTCCAGCCTTGCCTGGTGTTGCCCATCTCATCCAGTGTCTTCTGTATGTCTTCTCCTGGATTCTGACTACTTGCTTGGACCTAACCATGATTGCTTGCTCCTTGGACTTGACCTCTTGCTTGGACCTCACTACCCTTGTCTGCTGCCTGCCCCAGACTTGGCCTGTCTCTGATTCCATTAGTCTACTACCTGCCCTGACACTGGTGTGCCATTGGATTCTTGCTCTAGTCACCGCCCTAGGGACCTGCCTAAGTCTTACAAGCTGCCAGAACCCAAGGGCTCAATCTGCGGGGGAGGCATCTGGTATAGGTGAAGCTCCAGACTGTCCCACTACAGGGTGCATTCGCCAGCTACCAAATCTCATAGGTTTGCCTATGAGGCTGTGTAAACAATGCTGCAGCACAAAGGGCTCACATGCATGCCACCCTTCACAGTAGTAACTGCCACTCTTTGCAGGTTATGGTTATGTCTCCTTCAAGGGTAGAACTGCCAATCCATGTAGGCCACCCCCATGTTACTGTCAAGGGTAGCAATTGTTACTCCCTGCAGGCCACCCCTATGTTACAGTTAAGGGTAGTAACTGTTACTCTGTACAAGCTACCCCTATGTGGAAAATTAATGGGGACTCTGATATGTAGCCTGTCCCCTGTTTCGGTGCTTTATCCCTAGAGTAAGGGTGCTATGAGTCTGGGTTTATGTCAGGATGGTGAGGAAGATTTCTTTTCTGGGGCCCCTGGTACTGTCGATCACAATCTCAGTGACCACTTCACACTCCAGATCAAATATTTACAGGAGGTGCCAGATACTGAAACATAACAGCAGGGAAGCCAAAATTAGCAAAACTGGAGAAACCAGGAATCACAAAAGGGTCCATCCATTCCCTAGGAAGTCCACATGTGAGTAAAATTCAAAGAAAACACTTGAGTCTGTAGTTGGTATTCAAATAAAAGATAGTCTTTATTGTAACTTAAAGAAGAGGATCCAGGTCAAGATGACAAAAATAAGAATCAACATACATCCAATAAACAATAACAAATGGTTTCTCTGCCCATCCTTCTTTGGGTCATTTATTTCCAGCTTTTATGTACTATAAACACAGCAAATGTAGACTGGAGCAGTACACAACCACATATCAATGGTTTCTCCGCTCAGAGTACACCACCCCAGGATCAGTACAGGACTACAAGGCTAGATCCTGGGCAGGACTAGGGCTGGTCTTCCACATAGCCAGTCCCCTGCCCCCACAGGTTGAGATCTTGGGTTCTGGGGCCAGTAGGTCTTTGCTGCAGCAGTGCATCATAGTGAGTCAATACTATGGGAACAAGGCTGGCCTAAGGATGTACAGACTGAAGGAAGGCTGGATAGACTGGAGCAAGGCTGGAGACACATACAGGCTGGAAGCTTGGACACAGAATGCAGGCAGGATGAGACAAAGCTGTGTACAGGAGGGCTGGAGAAGGGTTGGCCTGGATACTGGAGTTGGACAAGGAACAAGGACTGGGGCTGAGATAGACAGAGCCAAGGCAAGATAGTAAGCAAAGCTAGGGAGAGATACAAGCGAGGCAAGATACTGGATAGGACATTAAGCAGGAACTGGGACAGGGAAGGATCTGTGGACAAGCTACTAGAACAGACAGGGAGCTGTGGATAGGATACTGGAACAGACAAGACTGGGCGGGGCATAACAAGACCAGTCAAAGACAGGACTGCACAGGACAGACTAGGATGTGTCTGAACAAGGACATGGCAAAACAACACAGAACAAGGAAGACAAAATCCCAAAGGCAACAAGACTGGAGATCCATAGGTACTAGGCAAAAGGCCTGGAGAGAGGCCTGGATAGGCCACAAGGCAAGAAGTAAGACCCAGTTGCCACAGGGCAAGGCAAACCTAGGGTAGGCCACAGAACAAGGCATAAGGAGCAAGAAGGCCTGGAGGCCACAAGGCAAGGTACAAGGAAACGCAGCCAGGTCAGAGAGCCAAGAATGACTCCAAGAAGAGGCAAAGGTGATAGGGCAAGGCTGGGTTACATAGGCCTGGAGCTTGGGTGTGGTGCAAGCAGTGAAGAGGAGCTTGTCAAGACTGGAGATTAAGCTTGCTGAAGTCCCCTGGTGGAGAGGAGGCTGCACCACAGTCTGAGTCAGGCGACCAGTGAGGATATGGCTTGGATAGCTTTGGACGGAGCTCAATGGAAGCCTCTGCTGGTGAGGAGTGTCATAGCTGGCAGACTCAGGGCAAGATGAGGCTGTGAAACATGGAGGCGCGCTCCCCAGCGTCCCTTGGGGTCCCCCGAGGTCAACAGCGGCACCAACATCAGCAGCAGCGGGCGCCTGGCGCCCACAAGGAGGACAGGAAAGAGAACGAAGTAAGGCAAGAGATGCCCCTGACGACCAACGAAGTGGCCCTGCCTCCTCGGCCGTGAGCCATGCCCCCCCCCCGGTGACATTATCGGAGCGCCGAACCCTGCTCAAAAGGAGGTGTGCTCCCCATGCGTCGCACGCCGAAGGTATGCACCCCTTTGTGCACCCCTTCGTGCAAACCTGAGTACAGACCCCAAACCATACCAAACACACAAAATCTACTACTACACTCCACAGGAAATGGCAAACACTCAAACCCCTGACTACATCCACCTCAAGTCCCACAGAAAAGATCATAAATCGGATAACTCACAGAAGGAAACAAGAAAGGATCAAAGCAAGGAAAACCCACAGAAAGAAACAAGAAAAAAAACAAAGAATTATCATAAGTACCAACACTCAAACATCACTCACATCAACACTAATACCTACAGCAGTTACTTAGCACTATCATTCCTTCTATTCAACGCACAATCCATAGTAAAGAAAATACCCATTATCTCTGACCTACTTGATGATCACAAACCAGATTTCATAGCCATCACGGAAACATGGATAAGAAAAACCGACCAAGTCTTAATCAGCCAAATCAATAACCCCATCAACAGAATGTTTTCAATCCCCCGACCAAAAAAGAAAGGAGGAGGTCTAATGCTAATCGTAAAAAATAACCTAAAGATGAAACTGCTCCCAACCAACACCCACCTACCACTGGAAATTGCACTATTTGACTCACCTTTACTACAAATCTACCTGGTATATTGTCCCCCCAATTCACTAGATCGGAACTGCTCTCCACTAATAGAATTCTTCTTGTCCAAACTATCAACAAACCCATCATCATCTTAGGAGACTTTAACATACATGTCGACACAGTCCCCCACTCCCCCACATGCAACACAATAACTGAAGCCTTATCAACCCTAGGACTAAGTCAAATCATCAAAGGCCCAACGCACAAAGCAGGTCACACACTAGACCTCGTCTTCATCAATACTGACATATGGACTAATTACCAGACAAATATTACTAATATCCCCTGGTCAGACCACTCTCTAATCTACAGTAACCTGTCTTCCAACTGTAAACTTACAACAGAAAAAAGCCCACCTAGATCCTTCTCCTATAGGCCACCCTTCAACATAGACACTTCAAGATAATCTAAAAACAGAACTAACAAACATAGACCTATCTAATGCAGAAAACGCCACCTCATCCTGGCTAAACATCACTAAAACAATAGCAGACAAGATAAACCCCACGATAAAGAAAACAAAAACCTAAAACACCAAAACCAATGGTACAATGACAACATCAGATCAGCCAAACGCGAACTCCAAAAAAAAGAAAAAACCTGGAGGAACAACAAAACAACTACACTACTGAACGCCTACCGATCACATTTAGCATACTACAAAAAACTTATCCACAATGCAAAAAAAGACTTCTATTCAAAATAAATAAACAAATTCCAACACAACCCAAGAATGCTCTTCAATATCGTACATTGCCTAACCAAATCCTCCAACGACCAGATATCACCAACCTCCAAGCTCTCGAGCAACGACTTTGCAGATTTCTTTTAACAAAAAAATCAAAATCCTCATAAACAACAACCTCAACAACAACACGCAAGACCCGAAAATACAAATCAACCAAACACCAAGCTGGCTAAACTTTGATTCAGCATCATCACTGGAAAGCCAAAATATCATCAAGAAAATGAACCCAGCTAAGTACCCTATCGATAGCATACCTATACAGACGATCAAAGCCATCGAACCATCAATAACAAAAACGCTAACCGACATCGTGAACCTATCCCTCACAGAAGGAAACTACCCCAACTGCTTAAAGTCAGCAATTATCTAACCCATACTGAAAAAGACTAACCTTGATCCAGAAAGCCCACTAAACTACCGATCCATATCAAACCTACCATTCATTGCCAAAATTATTGAAAAAATCGTCCACTCCCAACTCAGTGACCACCTGGAAATGAACAACATCCTACTCCCCATGCAATTCGGCTTCAGGAAACAACTAAACACTGAATCACTACTCCTATCTTTAAACGACACCGTGCTCAAAGGATTTGACAAAGGCCACTGCTACCTGCTAGTCCTACTAGACCTAACAGCAACCTTCAACACAGTAAACCATTCAATACTGATTGACCGTCTATCCGAAATTGGTGTAACTGAAAAAACCCATCAGTTGTTCTCATCCTATCTATCACAAAGGACATACCAGGTGCAAATCAACGACAGCCTCGCAAAGAAAATAAACCTTGACACTGGAGTTCCCCAAGGCTCTGCACTATCGGCGACACTCTTCAACATTTATCTTCTCCCGATATGCCACTTCCTCTCAAACCTTAAACTGACTCACTTCATATATGCCGACGACATCCAAATACTTATCTCAATACACAATTCTCTAGAAGACACCTACAAAAAAGCAGCCAATTACCTCACCAAAATAAAGCAACTACTTACCAACATGAGACTCATCCTAAACATTGACAAAACAGAAATAATTATGCTGGATAGAAAGAACAACCCTAAGCACATACCACCACTCAACATAATGAATCAAAAGTCTGCAATCCCCCCTGTCACCCATGCCCACAACCTAGGAGTCATAATCGAGAAGGAACTATCCTTCAAGGATCACATCTCCGCTAAAATCAAAGACAGATATCACAAACTCCTAACCCTACGATATCTAAAATCTTTTCTTTCCCCCAATGACTTCAGAACAGTCCTCCAACGACTCATCTTTCCAACCTGGATTACTGCAACTCCCTACTATTCAACTTACCTCTCACCCATCCGACCTCTCCAAATACTTCAAAATACAGCCGCCAGAATACTCACAGGAACGAAAAAATATGATCACATTACTTCAAACTCTCATCTCACTACACTGGCTCCCAATAAAATACAGGATAGACTACAAAATAATATCCATATTATACAAAATAATATATGAAAAACAAACAAACTGGCTAAGTGCATCCATAAAACTCCACTCACCAAACCGAAATCTCCAGTCAGCTAACAAAGGTCTACTAAAAATTCCACCTGCTCGCCACAAACAACTTACCTCAACTCAGAAAAGAGCCATTTCCCTAGGAAGCCCCGAACTGTGGAACACCCTCCCAGCAAAATTTAAAAACCTTCAAAAAAGATCTAAAAACTTGGATGTTCACCAAAGCCTACCAAAACACCCAATGACTCTATGCTACAACTTTCATTGCAGAACCAATACAAAGCACGTAATCTAACCTGTACATATGTTTATAACGACTATGTTAACAAGCAAATGAATTTCTGTTAAACATCGAAACTTTTAAACCGTTGTGATGGTGAAACCGAATGACAGTATATAAAACTCGATAAATAAATAAATAAACCATGACAATCAAAATATACAAATACAATAATAAAAGTTAAAAACAACAGTATTTTATTTTATTTTATTTATTTATTTCTCTTTTTTTTATACCGACATTCATGAACAAAGTATCATATTACATCGGTTTACAGTCAACTGGGGTGTTTTTAACAACAACGATAATGAGAAGAGAGAAGTTACAAAAAACAAGGTGTTGTATCAACTTGGAGGAAAGAGAATAGAGAGCAGAGATTTACAACAACTTATAAGTGAAGAGAGTTACTATATGTGTAAAGGGTCACATGTAGCGGACTCTGGAATATAATACTAGCGTAACCAAATAAATAGATAAATATATACATTGAATTAAAAATCAAACAAAAATAGGATCAGCGCATCTAAAAACCTTTTCATAGCTAGGAGAGAAAAACAGAATGCTTCCTCTATCACTGAGATTAGCAACCTCGGCTAGAAATAACCAGGTCATTACCCTCTTTCTAAAGGGCAAATAATTGGTCTCAAGCCTAATATCCACTTCTCTTATTACGCTTGCACATCCATCCTGATTCAAAATATCCTCACCAGTGAGAATGGGATAACTAGAGTGTAGTTCCAGTTCTCACATGAACTGGGCTGAAAAAATATCCCCAAGCAAAATACCCAAAAAGGGTTTCTAAAAAGTCAAACTCTTCAACTGTAAGTCAGCTATCAAAAATACAAGCCTACATCCTTCTCTTCACCCAATATTTTAACTGGTCGATTGAGTCAAAAGATCTTTGTCCCAGCCTTTTGGGATAACAGGGGTATGCTCTTCCCTCTGGCTCTGGTCAATCAAAATTCACAAGAAAGTCTTCTCAACAATTTCTTCCTAAAAGCCTCTTTGCCAAATGCTTGAATTGCCTTCTAAGAGATCCAGGGGAAATCTCTAGTTCTTCAACCACCTTGCTTTGAGATCTTAGGAAAATCTCCTGCTCTTCAATCCTTTTTCTCTCATGAAACCCAGGGAAGGTTTAATCTCCTCATTCTCCAACCCACTACCCATTGAAACACTGGGCATGCTCCAAATGACTTTATACCCCCAAAAGGTGGAGCTATAGCAATGGGAGGAAACAAAAGTGTCAAAATCCCTCCTACTGCTCCTAGACATCAAAAATCGTATAGGGCTAATGGTAATGACTGGCGTAGCCCCCTCAAAGTTAGAAGAAAGCATAGCTAATTATCTGAAGTCCAACGGGTTACAGGATCCAAGGTAGCATGGTTTTACTAGAGACAGGTTGTATCAAATGAATCTGATTGCTTATTTGATTAGGTGACTAGAAAACTAGTTCAAGGATGAACACTTGATGTGATTTACCTGGATTTCAGCAAAGTTTTTAATTTGGTCCCACACAGGAGGCTCATGAATAAAATGACAAGCTTAGGAGTGAGTCCTAAGATAGTGGAATGGATTACAAATTTGTTGACTGATGGATGACAGTGGGCAGTGGTAAATGGAGCCTACTGAGGAGAGACACTTGATAAGTGAAATAAATCAAGGATCGGTTCTGAGGCTGGCCCTGTTCAATATCAGGTACCTACAGTACCTGAATGTAATTCGCTGTGAAAAGTGGAATATAAATAAATTAAATTAAATTAATTTTTGTCAGTGATATTGCGGAGTGGTTCTTAGAGGAGAAGTCCATTACCTGCTATTAAGTTCACTTAGAGAATAGCCACTGCCATTAGCAATGGTAACATGGAATAGACTTAGTTTTTGGGTACTTGCCAGGTTCTTGTGGCCTGGATTGGCCACTCTTGGAAACAGGATGCTGGGCTTGATGGACCCTTGGTCTGACCCAGTATGGCATTTTCTTATGTTCTTATGTTATGTTCTCATACCTGAAGAAGTAGATCAAAGAAAGCTTGAGGACTGGTTGAAGATTGAAGGTTTAGCAGCTAGGATTCAATGCCAAGAAGGACAGATTCATGCATTTGGGGTGCAGTAATCCAAATGAGAACTGTATGTGTTCTCCCCTTTGTGCACCCCTTCGTGCAATCCTTAGTGCCTTATCTAATATTCTTTTATCTTATGTTTGTTTTTCTCCTGTTAACTAACCCTCTTTTCCAATCTTTACCTTTTTTGCTTGTCAACTAGTTAAATTATAAATGTTCATTGTATCAGACAACGGAATTATATTTCCTGCTTTTACTGTTTTATGTAAACCGGTTTGATTTACATTGAATGTAAGAATATCGGTATATAAAAATTAAAAATAAATAAATAAATGAGGGGGAGGGGATGAGAGAATGATGTGGACAGACTGGAAAAGAAACCTCAGGTTGATAGTGTCTGACGATCTGACAATAGTGTAGCAATGCAACAAGATTGGAACCAGGCTGCTGGCGCTGACTTTTATAAAGGAGATAGAGCTGCGTTTAAACTGGTATGAGGGGGAAAGCCAACAGTCATTCAAAGGTGCATGGTTCGGAGAACATATCTTTGAAGGATCCTAATGAAAGAGGAGAGTTAGGGCATCCCAACAGAGAGGTTCTAATAATAGCAAAAGTAGTCCAAGTAATGAATCACCTGAGCTAAAGGATTCCAAATTATCCCTATCAACTGAAAAGCAGGTTGTTAATACAAACAAAAAACATACTTTGAAATGTCTGTATGCCAATGCCAGAAGTCTAAGAAGTAAGATGGGAGAATTAGAGTGTACAGCAGTGAATGATGAGATAGGCATAATTGGCATCTCAGAGACCTGGTGGATGGAGGATAACCAATGGGACAGTGCTATAAGGATGCAACGTATATCTCAATGATAGGGAGGATCAACTTAGTGGGGGTGTGGTGCTTTATGTCTGGAATGGCATAGAATCCAACAGGATAAAGGTCCTGCAAGAGACTAAATGCACAATAGAATCTTTACAAGTAGAAATCCCTTGTGTGTTGGGGAAGAGTATAGAGATAGGGGTATACCACCGTCCACCTGGCCAAAATGATGAGACAGACAGTGAAATGCTAAGAGAAATTAGGTAAGCTAACCAAATTGGTACTGCAGTAATAATGGGAGATTTCAATTACCGAATATTGACCGAGTAAATGTAACATCAGGACATACTAGAGGTAAAGTTCCTGGATGGAATAAATGACTGTTTTGTGGAGCATTTCATTCAGGAACTGATAAGAGAGGGAGCAATTTTAGATCTAATTCTAAGTAGAGACCAGGATCTGGTGAGAGTGGTGATGGGGCCACTTGGAAATAGTGATCATAACATGGTCAAATTTGATTTAATGACAGGAAGAGAGATGGTAAGTAAATCAATGGCTCTGGCACTAAACTTTCAAAAGGGAAGCTTTCACAAAATGGGGAAAATAGTAAAACAAAAACAAAACAAAACAAAAAAAAGCTGAAAGGTGCAGCTACAAAGATAAAGAGTGTGCATCAGGATGGACATTGTTTAAAAATACCATGTTAGAAGCTGTCCAGATGTATTCCATGCATTAAGAAAGGTGGCATTGCTGGCATGGTTAAAAAGTGAGGTGAAAGAGGCTATTTTAGCTAAAAGATCTTCATTCAAAAATTGAAAGAAGGATCCATCAGAGGAAAATAGAATAAAGCATAAGCATTGGCAAGTTAAATGTAAGACATTGATAAAACAGGCTAAGAGAGAATATGAAAAGAAGTTGGCCATAGAGGCAAAAACTCATAATAAAATTTTTTTAAATGTATCCGAAGCAGAAAGCCTGTGTTGGAGTTGGTTGGACCGTTAGATGATCAAGGGGTTAATGGGGCACTTGGGGAAGATAAGGCCATCACGAAAAGATTAAATGATTTCTTTGCTTCGGTGTTTACTGAAGAGGATGCTGGGGAGATACCCATTCCGGAGACTGTTTTCAAGGGTGATGATTCAGATGAACTGAACCAAATCACAGTGAACCTGGAAATGAAGAGTACTAAATCACCTGGACGGGATGGTATACTCCCCAGGGTTCTGAAAGAACTCAAAAATGAAATTTCAAATCTATTAGAATTCTGTGAATTCTATCCATTTTGTTTCTTATATCATATCATGACATTGTATAGAATAATTTCCCATTCCTTCATTCAGTTTATTTGCCAACAATTCTTAACACTCATTTTGGTAACATTTATTTCAAAATATACTTACTATAATAGTAATAGTCTATTAATCTTGATTTTTCAAGAAATCACTAATTAGTATGAGATACTTTCACTTTCTGTCATAATTGAACTGCTATTTCTGTACTGATATCCTTGATCCTCCAGTACACTATACCTCCTTGGAAGTATTGTTGAGTTTTATTGTGTATTAACCTAATGTATTAGTTACATTATTATTGTTTATAAACTTGTTTTGCTATAATTTAATTTTGATTGTAAAGCCTGTTGCTAATTTAATGTTCTCTGTAAACTGAGGTGATGTTTGCTAACGAACCGCGGTATATAAAAATCCTTAAATAAATAAATAAATTAGTAAAAATTTGTAACCTATCATTAAAATTGTCCATTGTACCTGAAGACTGGAGGGTGACCAGTGTAACCCCGATATTTAAAAAGGGCTTCGGTGGGATCTGGGAAACTATAGACCGGTGAGCCTAACTTCAGTGCGGGGATAAATCGTGGAAACTATTAGAATAAAATAATTGAACATTTAGATAGACATGGTTTAATGGGACACAGCCAGCATGGATTTACCCAAGGGAAGTCTTGCCTCTCAAATCTCATACATTTTTTTGAAGGAGTGACTAAACATGTGGACAAAGGTGAACCGATAGATGTGGTGTATTTGGATTTTTAGAAGGTGTTCGACAAAGTCACTCATAAGAGGCTTCTAAGAAAACTAAAAAGTCATGGGATAGGAGGTAATATCCTTTTGTGAACTGCAAACTGGTTAAAAGACAGAAAACGGAGAGTAGGATTATATGGTCTGTTTTCACAGTGGAAAAAGGTAAAAAGTGGAGTGCCTCATGGATCTGTACTAGGACTGGAAAGGGGTACGATGAGTGAGGTGCTTAAATTTGTGGATGACACAAAATTATGCAGAGAAGTTAAATCTCAAGCAGATTGTGATAAATTGCAGGAGGACCTTGTGAAATTGGGCGTCCAAATGGCAGATGAAATTTAATGTGAACTAGTGCAAGGTGATGCATATAGGGAAAAAAATCCTTGCTGTGGTTACACAATTTAAGTTCCACATTAGGAGTTACCACCCAGGAAAGAGATATAGGCGTCATACTGGATAATATAGTAAAATCGTCGGCTCAGTATGCTGTGGCGGTCAAAAAACAAACAGAATGTTAGGAATTATTAGGAAGGGAATGGGGAATAAAATGGTGGATGTGATAATGCCTCTGTATCACTCAGTAGTGAGACCTGTTTAAAAGTCCACCTCAGAGGTAAAATAGTTTATAAGAACAACTCTGATTCTACTTTTAATTTATATTCTTTATTGTAAATCATATGCTATTCATACACAAAACAGATCAATACTCAGGAAGCAAAAAGTACACAGGAAGCAAATATAGCAAATATATACTTACATAATAAAGAGCTCAGCACTGGGCTCTGCAACAGATACAAAATCCTCGCCAGCCCTACTACATACCAGCTTTGCTTATATAGGTTAAAAAATACAAAGTCAGCTAATTATCTGATTTCTGCTTGCATGCTTCACACCACTAAATTGTTACGCTGTCTGCCTACAGGCAGCTGTTATTTGTCTCCCCTTATCTTTCTCCCCCCCTGCATTCTTTCCCACAGACTATTTGCGTACCCTCTGCGATATCTCCTGCCCCATCCTGTTGAGTCTCTGGTGTCTGTGAATTCCTGCAAAAACAGTTTTATAGCTTTCTTCTTTGGCATCTGGCCTTCAAGGTCCCAGGTTTGTGTTCTGGGGCCTGCTGGTATTTTTCCATACCAGCAGTATGTTCGGCAATGGTGGAAAGGGCCGGGGATTGAACCCGGGTGGTATAATCAACAATCCTCCCTTGAACCGGAGGGGCCTCCGGTTCACATTGGTATTCAGGTCTTCACACAGGGGACTAGCAGAGAGACGAGGGCCGTTCTTCTCAGTCTGGGGACGATGCTTTCCTTAACACCTCCCTTTTAACTACTCTCACTTTCCTCAGCCCTTCTATCTCCAGCCTGAGTCGTGGTATGTATCATGCGAGCAATAATCAGATTCATATTGCTATAGGCTATCATATTTGCCCTTACAGATTCTGGTCGTTTCTACATTTTACAAGTCAAATCACAATTCCACAATTTTAATGCAATGCTACTGAATAGAGTTATCAATAATGGATGAGTAAGCCACTTTACATATTTGCAGCTGAGGGTGATTTTTTTCAGTGAGAATATCCCACCAATGATGGGTTAGGTCGTCTTTTCCCAGGCCAAATCTCAGTGCTGCAGCTGATGCTGCCGTTTCCCTAACATCCCAACTCTGAATAATCAGGTCCTGCAATCCACAGTAGTGGAAGAGGCTATAGTAGGAGGGTGGTCAACTTAATTGGTAAACATAATGGGTCAACACAGGAGACAATTACAAATGACAAGTATGATAGGGTGTAGGAGTCAATTTACCATAGCGGAGCGACCGGTCATCAAAGAATTCGTGACTTAAGGAATGAAGATGTTCAGCTACAAATAACATGTGCTGTAATTAATGAGAGGCAGTGTGCTAATCTATATTTACATAGGTCACAACAATATGTACTTGAACATGCATGAAACGCTGGTCCTCTCAGGACTAGCAAACAGAAAAACAAGATAGGCAAGAAAAAGCTCCTTCTGAGTAATGGGTCAGAATATCCTTATCAATACCTAAACCCCATCTAAACTGCATGGCCCTGGAGTTTAACTGACACAGAGATCTGCCCAATTTAAAACAGTAGCAAGGCGTGCCTGTGGCCTGCCAGGAGTGTCCACAGTGATTGGTCTCAGTATCTTGAATCTTCTGTCATCCATTGCGATCTCCATTCTTCCTGTTGTAAGTGGTTGGCCTCTCTGACTTCTGGGGGACACCCAGCTCATCAGGATAGATATATAGGCCACCTTTCATTGATGATCCAGCATCAGGCCTACTGCGCCCAGTATAGCCTGCATAGTGATCTGGGTGCCTTTCCACCCCTCGATGAAGTATGGTCTTAGGTCCTTGCTCAACAGCATCTCCCACTGGCAGCATGCAGCCTGCTAATCTCATTATCTTTAGGTATCTGGAACAGTTAAACTCAGGTGTAGTACATAGTCCCCCACCCCCTGGTGGTGCCAAAAAAGAAAACAACAAAAATTACTGTTTCAAAAATCTAGTCTAGGTCTTTCTTACAAAAATCTGAATCATTAACACAGAGAAGAGCAACTACAGAGCAATAAAACTGCATCAATTCAGTATCATGAACGTGAGAATCAAAATAGTAACAATTGCAAGTAACAGTGTGACTAGGTATTACTGAGTGTATCATAATCATATTTCGTCATAATTATCAGTTATTACATTTCAAAGAGATATACATATTACTTAAAAACATTGTCTAAGTAAGGCCACCCCCATGGAACAAGGAAATTCTGAGCACTTCAGTCCATAAAATTCAAGGTATCTTCTGTGGCAAAGGTTGGGAAGACTTCAAGTTATGAGGTCAATGACAAATGAAGTGTATATGTCTTGCAGCACAGCACTCTGGAAGCTGTCCTCGAAGTACAGCTGCTGCACTCCCAGCACTAATTCAGATGTTTGTGTGTATGGATTAATACCTGATAGAAAATGAATAAAATCAAAATTAAGTAAACAAGAAACTTCTATAATAAACATCAATAAATTCTCGTATGCAATAATCCCTATATACACTATTCATATGGATATCCAATATAATTTTATCATAAGTCAAAGAAACAGCTACTTAATATCTAATCCCTTCTTTGTTTCCCACTTTTCTATAAATTAACACAATATTCAGACAAAAACAACCCAGGTGTTGAGACATCCTGTCATTCAAACTGTCACACATCTATTCATTGCACAAAAGACAAAAGAACACTTAACACATATTGTGAGCTCAAAAATCAAACCAAAAAGTAAGGTCAGACCAAAAATAAAAACTGGAAAATGCTTGAATTGGCCAGGGTAAAACAAAAATCAGAATTCTGTTTAAAAGAAATTAACCTGGAAAAATCTGGAAAACTTAATGATATCAGTTTCACTTCTTTCATGGCAGGAAGGCTGTCCACCTGGAAAACAAAATCTGGCATACAACAAGATGATTACAGTCAAATTATTTCATATTTCTGTTAAGCTACAAGGCACTCTAACTTGGCCTCGGTCTTAGCAGGGACAGCTTTCTTCTTCGCCTTCGGAGCCACTGTGGAATAATATAAATTTTAGTTTTTAACCTTGGAGCATAAAGTCAGTTAGCAGAAAATCTGAGCTACAATGATATCTCTGCCCTCAGTGCGGAGGAAAGGAAAAAACAAAACCTGTACTTTTGCGAAGCATAATAAAAGCAATTGGCATTTGCAAGGAAAAGCTTATGGGGTTGTCGCACTGGCTAGACCCCCCCTCAAGCCTGCTCAGCTTTTTTATAATAAACATTTCCCTGACAGTGTCTACGGGGAAAGGCCCCCCTTCTCGGAGTGGAGAATTACTAACAGCAGCACTTGACCCCTTACCGAAAGTAATGATAGAAAAGTACCGTGATCTTGGTACGCTAGGCCTTGGGCTGGAGACAGCTCCATGTTTTCGTAGTAGGAAAGACAAATACATTCCGTTCCCTTGGGTAAAACTGTACTGATAAGTAATCTAAAAGTCACCCCTTAGCATAATATACTCTAAAACATTATTAAAACATTTTGTCCATAAAACTTTAGCAGTGACTGCTTCATTTAAATGACGTCAGAAGCTATTGTGTATTCAGTGCACTTTTCTAGTCAGTAAACTCTGTCTTCATCTACACACAATGACACACAAACAGAACATATGACAGAGAACCACAGACAGAAGACAATTATCGAACATTAAGGTTCAAAACGTAGGCCTTTTAAAAGTAAAAAACAAAAAATCTTTGGATCCAAAATTAAGCAAAAATCAGAATTTTAAAACAGATCTGTTCAAAGAAACACAAACCAAAATCTAGGAGAAAGAAAATTCCTCAGCTTCCTGTACGGCAGCTTTTATTCTTGTAAATCTGTAAAAGAACAATCTCACATACAAAGAGAGAATAATAGTAATCTTTGAAATCACATTTACAAAGTATTAAATGGCTAGCTATAAGTAACTGAGCAGCACCGTTAAAGTTAAAAATCACTACTTTGATTATCTTCTAACTAAAAGAATCTAATTGCCTTACTCACTGAAACCAAAATTGTTTACATTCCTTCAAGTTTAGTCATGTGGGATAGATGGGAGAAAGAAAAGAAGTTTAGTCTCTCCTTGCTTCAGTAAAATCTTTTAGCTAAATCTACAGCTGCACAATTAAAATATTACAAGCTTTTCATTAGGTTATCGGCTTAGGCCACACAGGGGCCTGCCGGGAAGGGAAGGTAAAAAATGACAATTTTTCCTGTATGTCCTTTTCTCAATAACAAATGCCACTTCTAATTAAATATAAGCCTCCCTTCAACATCCTGTTACAGATGTATGCAATGGCGGATTTTCACTTCCCCCTCTTCTGGATCATTTGCTCCTCTGTTCGCAGTGGTGTTTATATTAATCAGAGGAGGATTTGGTTTTATCTTGCTCCCAAAGGATTCTAAATCTCACTTAAATCAGTCTTACACTGCTCATAGCGTTGTATATCTTTTGCCAAATGGGCAGGACAAAATATTTGTTTACTCCAGGTTTTGGCCAATCTTAACAATAGTCATATCAAAACTGTGCTCATGTTTATGAGCATTGTGGCATGGATATACCTAAAATCTTATTTTCTATATCACCAAAAGAATTCGTCTGCTAAGGCATTAGAATGCCATGGATTCTTCCCACATACTACTCAGTTGCTGCTTCGAATTCTAATTAAGCGTCCTAACTGATGACACCTTCTGTTGTCACATGATGCTACAGTTAAGTACACACAGAATATTCTATACCGATAGATTTTTATTATGCACTATGCTGCTTTCTGCAAATTACAAAAACAATTCTGAACACAGGCCAGACGTTCCCAGTATAAACAAATCAGCCCTTCACAGTAAAAGATCAAGGAACACAGACACAAATGAAAGGCTCATATAAAACTTTCACCATTGATTTTCAGTATTCCTATAGCATTTTATATGATTTATTCTCCCATCCCGGGATATCCAGGAAGTCACTATACTAATTTGCTTTCATTTTCTACAGCTCGCTGCACTCTCTGCCACCACTGGTTATATATCCCCATTATCTTTATAAAGCTGCAACTGACATTGCCGCCTTAATATCTCTAGTTCTCCTCGGGCCGCGGCTAGTTGCTATTGCAACTCCTTAACCCTTAAGTCAGCCTTCCAATGTCTAGTAAGAAATATCTATCCCCGCCGGACGATGCATGCTAGCTCTTTCCCTGCAACTATAGGAACTCGTTGGGGGAAGGGAATAACAAATCAAAACAATTATATCTATCCTCTTGTGGGGTTTTATGCCCAGTTTCCTATCACAATGTTCACATAACTCCGTATTACACCCCACTCATTGACCAGCAGTGAGTAAGTTACATCTTCCCAGATGGGAATTACTGCTAGGGCTTTCTCCTCTGCCCCTTCAAATTCTTTTCTGCCCGTCTTCTGTTCTTTCTGAGGCAGACTTCACACAGTACTAAACACACATACTATGATACAAGATAAGTGATATACAATTATGAAAATATAGCTTTATGTACAATACACATAGGGGTAGATTTTAAAAGAAGCGCGATCAGCCTACTTTTGCTTGCGCATCAGACTCAAGCAAAAGTACGCTGGATTTTAGTAGATACGCGCGGAGCCGCGCGTATCCACTAAAATCCTGGATCGGCGCGCGCAAGGCTATCGATTTTGTATAGCCTGCGCGCGCCGAGCCGCGCTGCCTCCCCCCGTTCCCTCCAAGGCCGCTCCGAAATCGGAGCGGCCTCGGAGGGAACTTTCCTTTGCCCTCCCCTCACCTTACCCTCCCTTCCCCTACCTAACCCACCCACCCGGCACTGTCTACACCCCCCCCTTACCTTTGTCGGGGGATTTACGCCTCCCGGAGGGAGACGTAAATCCCCGCGCGCCAGCGGGCCTGCTGCGCGCCGGGCCGCGACCTGGGGGCGGGTACGGAGGGCGCGGCCACGCCCCCGGGCCGTAGCCACGCCCCGTACCCGCCCCCCAAAAGCTGCCGACACGCCCCCGCAACGCAGCGCGCTCCGGCCCCGCCCCCCGACACGCCCCCCTCCGAGAACCCCGGGACGTACGCGAGTCCCGGGGCTCTGCGCGCGCCGGGAGGCCTATGTAAAATAGGCTTCCCGGCGCGCAGGGCCCTGCTCGCGTAAATCCGCCCGGTTTTGGGCGGATTTACGCGAGCAGGGCTCTGAAAATCCGCCCCATACTTCATTTCCCGTAGCTATCAACGGAAAAATCCTGCGCCACACATCAGTGCACAGTGAGGCTCCAAGTTCTCACCGGAGAACCCTGAACCTTTAATTACTGGGACCTTGTAGCTTCGTTACAATATCTACAGCAGATTTTAACATCCACAGGAGTAACAGGTTCGGATGGCTGTTTTGCTTGCTTTTTAAATAGAGCCTTAGGAGTGAGGTAGGTTAGGAGTGAGGTAGGTGAGAATACTGTAAGAGTAAACTAATATACTATCCTAATAATTCTAAGTATTAAAGGTAGACAGTGTTAAGTACCCCATAATATATATATTATATATATTATACCCCTCCAGATGGTGCTGAATGCCACAGCAAGAATTCTCACCAACACCAAAAAAAGAGACCACATCACCCCGATCCTCCAGCACCTTCACTGGCTCCCCATTAAATACAGGATACAGTTCAAAAGCAGCATGATGATGCATAAGGCCCTTCATAACATATCCCCACTCAACTTAACCTTCAAGCTGCAACTACATACTTCGGACAAGCCGACTAGAAGTGCATACCAAAACAGAATGATTACTCAGCCCGCAAAATCCTCACTGAGAAGACGCGCTATATCAACCGCGGGCCCGTCCCTCTGGAATTCCTTACCACCAGACCTCCGCCTGGAGCCGTGCCATACCACTTTTAAGGCGAAATTAAAGACTTGGCTCTTCCTGCAAGCATTCCCAGAGAGCTAAGAACAAACTGATATAACAACCCATAACAACGCTGGTCCTTTGGTTCTAATGTATTATTCTCTACACTATTTAGCTAAGATTTATATTGCCTTACTTATATGTTTAAAGTTGTAACTAGTTAGTTTCGCTTATGCTTATTAGATCAAGTTTCTGATTTGTTCCATGTAAACTGCTACACGGCAGTAGTTATTACCGTTTAACTGTGAACCGGAGTGATATGTATTGTATACAGGAACTCCCGGTATATAAAATCCATAAATAAATAAATAAAATACAATTCTAAGCATATACAGTTCTAAGCACTAAAGTAAACAGTCCTCAGTATTAAAAGGTACAGTTCTTACAGTTCTAAAGCATCAAAAACAATTCTAAGCATATGCATCTATATCGGATTGTTTCTCCACAGTTGGCTTTTTAAATACAGCACACGTAGTCACATATGGAGGAGGTTCCCCAATTATTGTCTGACCTCCTGGTATGGTCACTTTTAATCTCAGTAATAATTTTATTTCGTGCTTTTATTTCCACATCTGCATGGTAAAGATCTCCAGTAACAGAGAACAGATTCCACACATGTAAGTGTTTATTCAGACTGTCCCTCTTTTATTCTATCGTTTAGAAAGTTAAGTAATGGAGAGAGAAAGGAGTCTTTCAATGAATATTTCAGCCATTTCTCATTAATCATATTTATCAAATCTTTAACGAATGGAAATAAATTAATAACATGTTGGACAGCCGTGCATGCATCAGCACTATCAACATATAAGGTATGTAGCGTACTAGATTGTCCTATTTGGTCATCCGAAACCCGGTCTGCCATAACGGAATCCTGCCTACGTTTCCTACGCACTAGTAACTGGATATAGTAACAAATGCAAAATAGACACAAAAAATATATACACGCTAATAGCAAACCACACAATAAGTACAAGAAAAATATCACTGCAATCTTTTCTGCAGTATTTTAACCCTGGGTACCCACAAGAAAAACAACAATTGCTGCAGCGTTAAAACCTTTGGCGCCTTTTTTGAATTCACGATTCACACAGGACTCAGCCTCCTCTGCTGAGAACGTGAATCTAAACTATCACCAAGAATCACTCAGGACCCAGCCTCTGCTGGGAACGTGAATCTAAACCTCTTAGGTGCACCGTTCAGCAAGATTCACACAGGACCTTGGCTTTAAACTGATTACTCCCGGGCCACGGCTGATCAGTCCGAGCCCTGGGGAATCACCAAAGAACGTGAATCTTCTACACTTCACTAGAAACAATCAGAGTTGCTCCCACAAACATATGCGTAATCTCCCCGGCATCTCCACCAATTGTTTAAAAGACCACCTCAGAGGTAAAATAGTTTATAAGAACAACTCTGATTCTACTTTTAATTAATATTCTTTATTGTAAATCATATGCTATTCATACACAAAACAGATCAATACTCAGGAAGCAAAAAGTACACAGGAAGCAAATATAGCAAATATATACTTACATAATAAAGAGCTCAGCGCTGGGCTCTGCAACAGATACAAAATCCTTGCCAGCCCTACTACATACCAGCTTTGCTTATATAGGTTAAAAAATACAAAGTCAGCTAATTATCTGATTTCTGCTTGCATGCTTCACACCACTAAATTGTTACGCTGTCTGCCTACAGGCAGCTGTTATTTGTCTCCCCTTATCTTTCTCCCCCCCTGCATTCTTTCCCACAGACTATTTGTGTACCCTCTGCGATATCTCCTGCCCCATCCTGTTGAGTCTCTGGTGTCTGTGAATTCCTGCAAAAACAGTTTTATAGCTTTCTTCTTTGGCATCTGGCCTTCAAGGTCCCAGGTTTGTGTTCTGGGGCCTGCTGGTATTTTTCCATACCAGCAGTATGTTCGGCAATGGTGGAAAGGGCCGGGGATTGAACCCGGGTGGTATAATCAACAGACCGCACCTTGAATACAGTGTGCATTTCTGGTCGCCATATCTCAAAAAAGATATAATTGCACTGGAGAAAGTACAGAGAAAGGTGATGAACATGAAAAAGGGGATGGAATGGCTCCCATATCAGGAAAGGTTAAAGAGGTTAGGGCTGTTCATCTTGGAGAAGAAACAGCTGAAGGGGGATATGATAGAGGTCTATAAAATCATGAGAGGTCTAGACTGTATACATGTGTATCAGTTATTTACTCGTTTTGATAATAGAAGGAATAGGGGGCACTCCATGAAATTAGCACATTTAAAACAAATCAGAGAAAATTCTTTTTCATACAACTCACAATTAAGCGCTGGAATTTGTTGCCAGAGGATGTGATTAAGGTAGGTAGTGTAGCTGGGTTTAACATTTCTATTATTGTATAGCTGTTCTTTAATAATCTGGTTAATATTGGCACAGAAGTGCTGAGGGGTCCTTTAATAGGTAAGAACTTGAAGGTTCCTAAGGTGTCCAGTTAAAGCCAGATTGGGTGTGGCAGAGAAGCTAAATAGTGAACTGGCTGGAACATTGCAGACTCCTTGAGGCAGCCCCAGAGAGGATTCTTCTGTTTCTTGTGCAGATAAGACTGTCTAAGTTGGAATTACTATATAGTAGAGAATCTGTGCATAAAGATCTCTGTATTTCTAATATTCCTCTACTAGAGCTTTGAATCTTAGCCTTTGAATTCTGTGTAACAGGAAAGTCTCAATTTCCCTTCTTTCAAGCGCTCTGACTCTTAATTTCTGTGGTGCTCTTCTGGGGGGAAAAAAGACTCTTAATTTCTGTGGTGCTCTTCTGGGGGAAAAAAAGACTCTTAATTTCTGTGGTGCTCTTCTGGGGGAAAAAAGACTCTTAATTTCTGTGGTGCTCTTCTGGGGGAAAAAAAGACTCTTAATTTCTGTTGTGCTCTTCTGGGGGAAAAAAAAAGAAAAAAACCAAAAAAACCTGCTGGTTTTCTTTCACTATTCCTTCTAATTCATTGCTCTGTGCTCCACTATTATCTGGGCTCTCTGTGCAGTAGAACTGCTGTGTTTTATACCTTTCTCTAGGTCTGTTATTATATAATAATTGTAATTGTTCCTTGCAAACTGTTTATTTTTAAGATCCCTTTAATAGGTAAAGGACTATTAAAGTTCCAGAAAGTGTCCTGCTCTACCCAGCTTGTCCCAGGATACACTGTTTGATTCCCTCCCACCCTACCCCTCTACCCACCCACCCCTGGGGTTAGATTTCTAATATAGACTGACTAAATTAGCATTAGCAACACGATAAATTAGTATGTTAACAGCTAAGGAAATACCAATCCAAAAATTTACCAATATGCGAACTATCCAATGCAACTGTTGTAGAGCCTTTATTCTGAGGGAAAGCATCTGGAGACTTGGAGCTTGCCTGATCTGTGCACAGCTCTCTTCTTTGAAAATGGAGCTGACTGAGGTTAAAGCTCAATTAGCTTCATTTACAAGAATTACACCCACATTGCATTACTCAGAAAATAATTCCCCAACACCAAAGAATAACCACGAGTCAAAAAAAAGAAATACAGTAGACTCAGGTAGGATAACACATGTATCCCACAGTCACCCATTCTTGACAGATGGGAAGCCAACAAGTATACCCCCCCCCACTCAAACAGGTCATCAAGTAAATCATTAAAAACCAGGATCATGGTGGGCTCTGGTAGAATTAGACCTGTAACAAGGAGACACACACAGTATCAAATGCAACAAGAACATAAAGCTCTCCCTATATTAACAACTGAAGAAATTCTAGAGAAAAACATTGACGTGTTACCAGAAAAGAGAAAATACCAATGCATGCAGAATTTCAAGATCCATAACCAAAAGAAACAGCTAATTGAGATGGATAACTCTGTCATCAATGGCACAACTGCAAAAGGAAAGAGTGAAGTGAATAACAAATCTCAACTAAAGTCTCATAAGGAGTACAGGAAAAGCAATAACCTTAAAGAGAGTACCTGGAAAGCTATGACTACAAATGCTCATAGTTTGGGAAATAAAATCCCAGATCTGCAGGCCCTAATGACGGAGGCAGAACTGGACATCGTTGCTATCACAGAGACATGGTTCACAGAATCTCATGATTGGGATACAGCAATACCAGGCTATAACTTGTTAAGGAAGGATAGAGTGGATAGAAAAGGGGGAGGTGTGGCTCTTTATGTCAGAAATAATATCCAAGCATCTGAGCTGCAAGGAAGTTGGGGCAAGGAAGAAGCACTATGGGTCGACCTAAAAAAAGATGATGGAGCATCCATTTATATTGGAGTGGTTTACAGGCCTCCAAACCAAAAGGAAGAGCTGGACAAAGATCTGGTTGAAGACATCCATAAGATAGGTAAGAAGGGGGAAGTGGTGATCGTTGGTGACTTTAATATGCCAGATGTAGACTGGAAAATCTCATCTGCAGAATCTAAAAACAGTAGAGCAATAGTGGATGCCATGCAAGTATCTTTGTTCAAACAAATGGTATTGGAACCCACAAGAGAAGGAACTATACTCAACTTAGTGCTCAATAATGGAGACAACGTCTCTGATGTCAAGGTGGGCGCCCACCTCAGCACCAGTGATCATCAAACGGTATGGTTTAATATCACTAAAAGAATACGGAAAAGAAGCACAAAGACCAGAGTTTTACAGTTCAAAAACACAGACTTTGAGGAAATGGGGAAGTACCTGGAGGAAGAACTAAATGGATGGGAAAATGAGAGAGATGTGGATCAGCAGTGGACCAATCTAAAAGGAGCAATCACCAAGGCAACTGCTCTATATGTTAGAAATGTAAAGAAAAGCAAAAGAAAAATGAAATCTATCTGGTTCTCAAAGGAGGTGGCTGACAAAATTAAAGCTAAAAGAACAGCATACAAGAAATATAAAAGATCCCAAAGGGAGGAGCACAAAGAAGAATATCTGATTCAACTGAGGGAGACGAAGAAATTAATCAAGTTGGCAAAAAGTCAAGCGGAAGAGAGGATTGCCAAGGAGATAAAATATGGTGACAAAACATTTTTCAGATACATCAGCGAAAAGAGAAAAGTCCAAAGTTGTATAGTGAAATTGAAAGGTGGAAATGATCAATGTGTGGAGAGAGACGAAGAAATGGCAGAAATATTAAACAAATACTTCAGCTCTGTGTTCACTAAAGAAGACCCTGGAGAAGGACCATCTCTACACAACAAGAAACTGGAGGGAAGTGGAACAGATGAAAATCCATTTACAGTAGATAATGTATGGGAAGAGCTAAAGAATCTGAAAGTGGACAAAGCCATGGGGCCTGATGGGATTCATCCAAGGATACTGAGGGAGCTCAGAGATGTGCTGGCGGGACCGCTGTGCGACCTGTTCAATAGATCCCTAGAAACGGGAGTGGTGCCGAGTGATTGGAGAAGAGCGGTGGTGGTCCCGCTTCACAAGAGTGGGAACAGAGAGGAGGCTGGTAACTACAGACCGGTTAGCCTCACTTCAGTGGTGGGAAAAGTAATGGAGTCACTGTTGAAAGAGAGAATAGTGAACTATCTACAGTCCGGAGAATTGATGGACCAGAGGCAGCATGGATTCACCAGAGGAAGATCCTGTCAGACAAATCTGATTGACTTTTTTGACTGGGTAACCAAGGAATTGGATCGAGGAAGAGCGCTCGATGTCATCTACTTGGATTTCAGCAAAGCTTTTGATATGGTTCCGCACAGGAGACCGGTGAATAAAACGAGAAGCTTAGGAGTGAGTGCTGAGGTGGTGACCTGGATTGAAAACTGGTTGACGGACAGAAAACAATGCGTGATGGTAAATGGAACTTTCTCTGAAGAGAGAGAGGTTTTAAGTGGTGTACCGCAAGGATCGGTGTTGGGACCGGTCCTGTTCAATATCTTTGTGAGCGACATTGCGGACGGGATAGAAGGTAAGGTTTGTCTTTTTGCGGATGACACTAAGATCTGCAACAGAGTGGACACGCCGGAAGGAGTGGAGAGAATGAGACGGGATTTAAGGAAACTGGAAGAGTGGTCGAAGATATGGCAGCTGAGATTCAATGCCAAGAAGTGCAAAGTCATGCATATGGGGAGTGGAAATCCGAATGAACTGTATTCGATGGGGGGGGGGGGGGGGGGGGGAAGGTTGATGTGCACGGAGCAGGACAGGGACCTTGGGGTGATAGTGTCTAATGATATGAAGTCTGCGAAACAATGCGACAAGGCGATAGCAAAAGCCAGAAGAATGCTGGGATGCATAGAGAGAGGAATATCGAGTAAGAAAAGGGAAGTGATTATCCCCTTGTACAGATCCTTGGTGCGGCCACACCTGTAGTACTGTGTTCAGTTCTGGAGACCATATCTACAAAGAGACAAGGACAAGATGGAAGCGGTACAGAGAAGGGCGACCAGGAAGGTGGAGGATCTTAATAGGATGACATACGAGGAGAGATTGAAGAATCTAAATATGTACTCCCTGGAGGAAAGGAGGAGCAGGGGTGATATGATTTAGACTTTCAGATACTTGAAAAACTTTAATGATCCAAAGACAACGACAAACCTTTTCCGTCAGAAAAAAATCAGCAGAACCAGAGGTCACGAGCTGAGGCTCCAGGGAGGAAGACTAAGAACCAATGTCAGGAAGTATTTCTTCACGGAAAGGGTGGTGGATGCCTGGAATGCCCTTCCGGAGGAGGTGGTGAAGTCTAAAACTGTGAACGACTTCAAAGGGGCGTGGGATAAACACTGTGGATCCATCAAGTCTAGAGGGCGTGAATAAAATGGAGGCATTCAAACACTGCACGGAGCGGCAGTAGCCACAGCGGCATTCAAACACTGCACCGAGCGGCAGTAGCCACAGAGGCATTCAAACACTGCACGGAGCGGCAGTAGCCACAGAGGCATTCACGGAGCGGGATGCCAGTGGCCAGTAGTTGGTGTTCCACCTTCACGGAGCGGAAGGATGGAGGGCTGCTATTTCCAAAAAAAAAAATAAATAAAAACAGGGGTGGGTAAGAGTATGGGGCAAGGGGGTGGCCTGCTTGTTACAGCAGTTGCTACCCCCAATTGAGCTGGATGTCACTTGGATGCAGATTCAAAGCTGCTCTCTAAATTGGATGGAAGGGAATTAGGGCTGGAGGGTACTGGAAGCCAATAGTAACAGGTGGGAGAGAGAAAAAGGGGGGAAAAAATGGATAAAGTGCGTAGCTTGCTGGGCAGACTTGATGGGCCATTTGGTCGTCTTCTGCCGTCATTTCTATGTTTCTATGTTTCTATAAGTTCTTGGAGGTCCATTAACTGCTATTAATCAAGATGACATAGGGAATAGCCATTGACATTACTGGCATTAGTAGCATGGGATCTACTTAGTGTTTGGGTATTTGCCAGGTACTTGTAGCCTGGATTGGCCATAGTTGGAAACATTATGCTGGGCTTCATGGACCCTCTGTCTGACTCAGTATGGCAACTTCTTATGTTCTTAATATGTTATCTCAGGCCAGAGAGATGCTGGGTTATATATAGAGAGATATAACTGGCCGGAAAAAAGAGATGATAATGCCTCTATACAGGTCTTTGCTGAGGTCTTACCTGGTGTACTGTGTTAAATTCTGGAGAACGCTTCTCAGAAAGGATAGAGACAGGATGGAAGCGGTCTAGAGAAAGGCAACTAAAATGGTGTGGAAACTGAACAAAAACACATATGAGACGACTGGAGACCTTGGAAGTAACAAGAGATTGGGGATATGATACAGAGGTTTAAATTCCTGAAAGGTATTAAAGATTCACACAAATCAAACATTTTTAATTAGAAAGGATGCTATAGAGCTAGGAGTCATGATATGAAGTGGGTAGACTCCACAAAGTGGTAGATTCTAGGTCAAGATCAGGACATGAAAAGTGTGGTGGATGCATGGAATGCCCTCTCAAAGAGGTGTTGAAGACAAGAATGGTAATGGAATTGAGAAGGGCATAGGATATACACACAAGATCCTTCATGGCTAAAGGGTAGAAATAAAGAAATGGGGAAACCTATGGTAACTTTAGATGTAATTTCCTTATTGTCCTGTGGGTTATGTCCTCCTCCCAGCAGATAGAGAAAAAAATACTTCAAAGCTGACTTCACCCCCCTACAAAGGTCTTGGGCTGCCCAACTTGTTGTGTCTGTCGGTCACAGACGGCTTCGACCTCTCTGCCTCACCTTCTTTTCTCCTTTCTCCTCTCTCTTTGTAAAGATGGCTTCCTCTGCTGCTGTTTGCCGAGCCCTCCGGCGACCCCGGACCGGCATGGGCGATTGCGTTCGCCATATTTCCTCCTGAGGCGTCTTAGGGTGCGCTAATGCGCGCCACCCACACTTTTGAATACGTCATGGCAGGAACCTCGGAGGCAGCCCCACCGCATGACGTCACCACCTCCGGGTACTTAGCCTCTGCTCACCACCATTGCTACAAGTTAGCAAGGACTACGGTTCAGCTAATTCTGACCGCTTCTAAGCTGCCCGCTTGGAACACCTTCCTACTATCCTCCGGGGTAATCGCTGCCTCCTGGAAGTTCTGGGTTACCCGCTCCTCGGGGGCCCTTCCGCTTCTATCTACCCTTCGGGATTTACTATACTCTGACTTCTCGAGACACCTGCTCTTCGGGGGTCTCATCTGTTATTTCTCCAGGTACCCTGTCGGAAGGAAGTCTAGGTACTCGCTCCTCAAGGGCCTATCCGCTCCTATCACCTTGGGTACCCTGCATCACGGATCTCTCGGGCCTTTTACCCAGCTCGACTAAAAACAGTGGAAGAATAGCCCTGACTTCAGCTACCAACTCATTGAGTACCTCTGCTCTGCAGTCTTTCTCTATTGCCTCACCCACCAGATTCTCGGCGTACTCCGCTTGCGGACCACTATCGGATCTGGCTCTACCACCTCTACTATTGGAACCAGGTTCTCGGGTTACCCTGCTGTGCAGACCACTACTGGACCTACATTTCCAACAAGGGTGATACTGATGATAGATCATTCTTTTGTAAAAAAAATCTGACAAGTGAAAAGTACTTCAACAGGAAGACAGACATCGGGTCACGCTAGAGAGATAACGTTCCTGGATGGAATAAATGATAGCTTTATGGAGCAATTGGTTCAGGAACCGACGAGAGAGGGAGCAATTTTAGATCTAATTCTCAGTGGAGCACAGGACTTGGTGAGAGAGGTAACGGTGGTGGGGCCGCTTGGCAATAGTGATCATAATATGATCAAATTTGATTTAATGACTGGAAAAGGAACAGTGTGCAAATCCAAGGCTCTCGTGCTAAACTTTCAAAAGGGAAACTTTGATAAAATGAGAAAAATTGTTAGAAAAAAACTGAAAGGAGCAGCTACAAAAGTAAAAAATGTCCAAGAGGCGTGGTCATTGTTAAAAAATACCATTCTAGAAGCACAGTCCAGATGTATTCCACACATTAAGAAAGGTGGAAAGAAGGCAAAACGATTACCGGCATGGTTAAAAGGGGAGGTGAAAGAAGCTATTTTAGCCAAAAGATCTTCATTCAAAAATTGGAAGAAGGATCCAACAGAAGAAAATAGGATAAAGCATAAACATTGGCAAGTTAAATGTAAGACATTGATAAGACAGGCTAAGAGAGAATTTGAAAAGAAGTTGGCTGTAGAGGCAAAAACTCACAGTAAAAACTTTTTAAAATATATCCGAAGCAGAAAGCCTGTGAGGGAGTCAGTTGGACCGTTAGATGATCGAGGGGTTAAAGGGGCACTTAGAGAAGATAAGGCCATCGCGGAAAGATTAAATGATTTCTTTGCTTCGGTGTTTACTGAAGAGGATGTTGGGGAGGTACCCGTAATGGAGAAGATTTTCATGGGTAATGATTCAGATGGACTGAATCAAATCACGGTGAACCTAGAAGATGTGGTAGGCCTGATTGACAAACTGAAGAGTAGTAAATCACCTGGACCGGATGGTATACACCCCAGAGTTCTGAAGGAACTAAAAAATGAAATTTCAGACCTATTAGTAAAATTTGTAACTTATCATTAAAATCATCCATTGTACCTGAAGACTGGAGGATAGCAAATGTAACCCCAATATTTAAAAAGGGCTCCAGGGGCGATCCGGGAAACTACAGACCGGTTAGCCTGACTTCAGTGCCAGGAAAAATAGTGGAAAGTGTTCTAAACATCAAAATCACAGAACATATAGAAAGACATGGTTTAATGGAACAAAGTCAGCATGGCTTTACCCAGGGCAAGTCTTGCCTCACAAATCTGCTTCACTTTTTTGAAGGAGTTAATAAACATGTGGATAAAGGTGAACCGGTAGATATAGTATACTTGGATTTTCAGAAGGCGTTTGACAAAGTTCCTCATGAGAGGCTTCTAGGAAAAGTAAAAAGTCATGGGATAGGTGGCGATGTCCTTTCGTGGATTGCAAACTGGCTAAAAGACAGGAAACAGAGAGTAGGATTAAATGGGCAATTTTCTCAGTGGAAGGGAGTGGACAGTGGAGTGCCTCAGGGATCTGTATTGGGACCCTTACTGTTCAATCAACCTAATAAACGAAGGTTGACCGACGTGCCGCAAATGCGCAGTAGAGAGCAGCTCTACCGCGCATGCGAGCACGTCGGTCACAGTGTGCCTCTTAAAAATAAAAATGGCGCTGTAGGAGCGGCGACCCGAAGACCCGGAGCGGCGGCGGCGGCGGCCCGAAGACCCGGAGCGGCGGGAGCGGCGGCCCGAAGAGCGGCGGCACCGGCCCGAAGACTTGGGCTGGAGCGGCGGCAGCGGCGGCCCGAAGACCCGGAGCGGCGGCGGCATGCGCGCGAGGGAGGGACAGACTTCCTTCCGTCCGTCTGTCCCTCCCTCGCGCGCATGCCGCCGCCGCTCTGGGTCTTCGGGCCGCCGCTGCCGCTCCCGCCGCTCCGGGTCTTCGGGCCGCCGCTCCCGCCGCTCCGGGTCTTCGGGCCGCCGCCGCTCCGGGTCTTTGGGCCGCCGCTCCGGGTCTTCGGGCCGCCGCTCTGGGTCTTCGGCGGAGATCGACTGAGGGGAGGAGGGAGGGGGGGAGAGGAGTGACTCAGGGGAGGGGGGAGAGAGGAGTGACTCAGGGGGAGGGAGGAGGGAGGAGTGACTGGGGGGAGGCGGGAGGGAGGAGTGACTGAGGGGAGGGGGGAGAGAGGAGTGACTCAGGGGAGGGGGGAGTGACTGGGGGGGGGGAGAGACTGAGGGAGGGAGGAGGGGGGAGTGACTGAGGGGAGGAGGGAGGGGGGGAGAGAGAGGAGTGACTGAGGGGAGAGAGTGGGGGAGGTGGGAGGGAGCATGAGGGGGAAGGAAATGATCCAAAAAAAAAATGTTAATGTAGCCCGTTTTAACGGGCTTAACGGCTTGTATATTTATAAATGATCTGGAAAGAAATACGACGAGTGAGATAATCAAATTTTCAGATGACACAAAATTGTTCAGAGTAGTTAAATCACAAGCAGATTGTGATAAATTGCAGGAAGACCTTGTGAGACTGGAAAATTGGGCATCCAAATGGCAGATGAAATTTAATGTGGATAAGTGCAAGGTGATGCATATAGGGAAAATTAACCCATGCTATAATTACACGATGTTGGGTTCCATATTAGGTGCTACAACCCAAGAAAGAGATCTAGGTGTCATGCCGGTATAAAAAAAGTGTTAAATAAATAAATAAATAAAATAGTGGATAACACATTGAAATCGTCAGTTCAGTGTGCTGCGGCAGTCAAAAAAGCAAACAGAATGTTGGGAATTATTAGAAAAGGAATGATGAATAAAACGGAAAATGTCATAATGCCTCTGTATCGCTCCATGGTGAGACCGCACCTTGAATACTGTGTACAATTCTGGTCGCCGCATCTGAAAAAAGATATAATTGCGATGGAGTAGGTACAGAGAAGGGCTACCAAAATGATAAGGGGAATGGAACAACTCCCCTATGAGGAAAGACTAAAGAGGTTAGGACTTTTCAGCTTGGAGAAGAGACGACTGAGGGGGGATATGATAGAGGTGTTTAAAATCATGAGAGGTCTAGAACGGGTAGATGTGAATCGGTTATTTACTCTTTCGGATAGTAGAAAGACTAGGGGACACTCCATGAAGTTAGCATGGGGCACATTTAAAACTAATTGGAGAAAGTTCTTTTTTACTCAACGCACAATTAAACTCTGGAATTTGTTGCCAGAGAATGTGGTTCGTGCAGTTAGTATAGCTGTGTTTAAAAAAGGATTGGATAAGATCTTGGAGGAGAAGTCCATTGCCTGCTATTAAGTTCACTTAGAGAATAGCCACTGCCATTAGCAATGGTTACATGGAATAGACTTAGTTTTTGGGTACTTGCCAGGTTCTTATGGCCTGGATTGGCCACTGTTGGAAACAGGATGCTGGGCTTGATGGACCCTTGGTCTGACCCAGTATGGCATTTTCTTATGTTCTTATCTCCCATTCCATTCTTGCCTTGTTGCTATATTCCTTATTCTGTATCTTAAGGGTTTTCCTTCCATTCAGCATTGCTGCCATATACAGACTTTGCACCTTGAGGGTCTTCCTGTCACTCTGCCTTGCTGTCATACCCTGGACCCTACATCTTGGGGTGTTCTAGCCACTGTGGAGGGCTGCTTTGCACCTCTCATGGTGCCTTGTTATGTTGATGCCACTTTTCGTGTGGCTTTGTCCCTTTATTGGTGCCTTGGAGTTTTCCCAGCCATCTTTTCTGCATCATTCCTTCTTCATAGTGCCTTAGTATGTTGATGCCACTCTTGGTGCCACTTTGCTTCTTAATGCTGCCTTTGAGGGTTCCTGCCACTGCTTTGTGCTCTCTTTTGAAGTCTTGGGGATTTCTTCCAACTCTTGCTGCTGCTTTGCTCTTCTAATGGTGCCTTGGAGAACTCCTGCTACTGCTGATATCCCTTTGCCCCTTTATAGTGCCTTAGACTATTCATGCCACTTTGCCACAGTCTCTGTATCTTGGTACTCTTTCCCCCTTCTGATGTCTTCCCACAAGTTTCATTAGAATGGATGAGAAAATGTTGGAGTCCAAAATAGGATGCAGTGCTTCCCCCATTGACTTTAATGGCAAATGAATGCACAATGAAACACAAATTTCTTTATTTTTAAATTAATGAACTAAATGGAGGTGCCTATAAAATGAATGAATAAACCAAAATGAAAAATTTTCCTCTGCACATCCCTACAATCTGCCCTATTACATCTTCCTGGTTCACTGTAATTTGTTCCAGTTCCTACCAATCATCACCATTAAATAGTATTTACGGCACAGGTATCTCCTCAACATTCTCCTCAGTAAATGCCGAAACAAAGAATTAATTTAGTAAAGTAGACGAAACTCCGTTTACAGAAGAGAATGTATAGGAAGAGCTAGGAAAACTGAGAGTGACAAAGCCATGGAGCCTGATGAGGTTCATCCTAGGATACTGAGGGAGCTCAGAGATGTGCTGGTGGGTTCGCTGCACGACCTATTCAAAAGACCCCTGGAAACAGGCATGGTACCAAGTGATTGGAGAAGAGAGGTGGTGGTCCCGTTTCACAAGAGAGGGAACAGAGAGGAGGCTGGAGACTACAGTCCGGTTAGCCTGACCTCGGTGGTGGGAAAAGTAATGGAGACACTGCTGAAGAAAAGAAAAGTGAACTATCTACAGTCAGAAGATTTGCTGGACCAGAGGCAGCATGGATTCACAAAGGAAGGTCCTGTCAAACAAATCTGATTGACTTTTTTGAGTGGGTGACTAAGGAATTGGATCAAAGAAGAGCACGCGATGTGATCTACTTGGATTTCAGCAAAGCTTTTGGTACGGTCCCACATAGGAGGCTTGTGAATAAAATGAGAATCTTGGGAGTGAGCTCCAAGGTGGTGGCCTGGATTACAAACTGGTTGACAGAGGGAAGACTGCGTGTGATGGTAAATGGAACCTATTCTGAAGAGAGAGCGGTGTTAAGCGGAGTGCCGGAAGGATCGGTGTTGGGACCGGTCTTGTTCAATATCTTTGTGAGCGATATTGTGGAAGGGATAGAAGGTACAGTTTGTCTTTTTGCAGATGATACTAAAATCTACAACAGAGTGGACATGCTGGAAGGAGTAGCGAGAATGAGACATGAATTAAGGAAGCTTGAACAGTGGTCAAAGATATGGCAGCTGGGATTCAATGTATATCAAATGAAGGAATCCCATGTATTACATATATTAAAACTTCATTTTTAATAATCTAATCAAACATTAAAATATGTATTAAACAACCATACATTTTTACAATTATATAGTACAGAGGATACACTATAATGTGTAAATGTATGTGACAAAATAATGCTAATTTGTCTAACTGGCCGAGACCAATGCTTGCTAACTCAACGAGCTTGTAAAACAATACAGGCTATATACCCAGATGGCGTGACGTCAGTAGAGGGGACGCCCCCGAGGTTCACGCCAATGCTGGAATAAAGACGAGGGTAGCGCTCACTCGCACCCTAGTAGATCCTTGGGAGGAGCATGGCGGGAGGCAGCACCATAGCCATTCCGGGGACACCAGAGAGGGTGGCTTGTAGACGCGGTGGTAACCATTTTCCCAAGGTAAGCGGGAGGAGCCGTGAACAAGGTGAGGCAAACGGGATGGAGAAAAAAAAAAGAAACCACAAAAGTTTGAAACAGACCAAACAAATTACCTAATACATTTGAAAGTGGCGTTTGACATACATTGTTGCAAATATGAATTGAAAGTATTTTTATGTTTTATACAAAGTATAGATGAAGGTTTTCCCTTTGAAACACAATGTGAAATATATGTAGCTATAGGCTTTAAGCACTGAAACTAATGTTAGAAACTGTTACAATGGTTTGGTTGTTATATAGGGTTTTTTAACAAAAAATGTCCACCCAAACACATCAAACTAAGTATTCTCCCATCAGATTATGAAGTCTCCCGAAAAAGAAGTCTTCTCCGTTTCACCTACAAGAGGCTTCTTCAGGGGATATATCACAACCAATTTTTCCAAATGTATAGCTGATCCAACAATTGTTATCATAAACGATCTAAATGGGAAAATTCCCCTCTTAGATGAAACACGTGAAGTCTCAAAAGCAATTAAGCAGGCTGTCTCTTACAAAATGTTTAGGGCGTACAATTCAATTTGCAAATTGTTTTCATTTCTTTCGAGTCAAAAAATGTTTTATCTGCAATGTTTAATTTAAACCAATCAAAGTCCAAAGCGTGGATGGTGTTCGTACTGTCGTCTCAAACATATATGTCAAACTGCTAAGTATCCTTCTTACAAGTTTAAATACCCGGCTCGAACAGCCATCCAGATACTTCTGCCACTTCAAATTGAAAAAAGCTGGGATTCAATGCCAAGAAGTACAGAATCATGCATCTGGGGTGTGATAATCCAAAAAAGTTGTACATCTTGGGGAGTGAAGGGCTGTTGTGCATAGAGCAAGTGTGGGACCTTGGGGTGATAGTGTCTAGCGATCTGAAGACTGCGAAGCAATGTGACAAAGTGATAGCTTATCCGTTGGAAAGAAATAAGTAGAACTAGGGGTCACTTAATGAAACTCCAGGGAGGAAGACTCAGAACCAATGTCAGGAAATATTTCTTCACGGCGAGGGTGGTGGATGTCTGGAATGCCCTTCTGGAGGAGGTGGTGCAGACAAAAATAGTGAAAGTTTTCAAAGGGTTATGGGATAAACACTGTGGATCCCTTAAGGCTAGAAGATGGAAATAAAGAAAAGAGTGCATGGGGGTAACTTGATGGTGTGGCAGTTACAACCCTTAACCAATAAGCCTTCATACTTTTGATGCAATTCCATTATTGCTCTCTGCTTTTACGGCAGGGAGAAAAGGGGAATTAGATTCAGACAGCAGCCAGTCTGGGAAAACAAATAAGCATGGCGGTAACTTGCTGGTGTGGCGGTTACTACCCTTCACCAACATGCCTAATACTTTGGATGCAATTCCAACATTGCTCTATGCTTCAACAGCAAGAGGTAACAAGGAATTGGACTTATGTTCTTAAGGCATGGGGGTAACCTGCACGGAACGGCAGTTACTACCCTTACTTAGGTTTTGGGTACTTGCCAGGTTCTTATGGCCTGGATTGGCCACTATTGGGAAAAGGATGCTGGGCTTGTTGGACTCTTGGACTGACTCGGTATGGCATGTTCTTATGACCTGACTTTGACGGTTTGGGAAACTAAGTAAGGGGGTGAATTGTATGGCGCAGCAGATGCTACCATAAGCTTGCTGGGCAGACTGGACGGATGGTTTTTTGGTCCTTTTCTGCCATCATTTTCTATGTTTCTGTGTTTCTATGTTTCTATGACTTTGTCTTCCCAAATTTCCCCTTTTACCTCTGTATCATCTGACTTCCTCACAGGCTTCCTGCTTTGCATGTATTTTAAAAAATTTTATTTTGAGTTTTTGCCATCTTCTTTATAAATTCTCATTTTGCTCCCCTTATCAGTATTTTGCCAGTGCTTATGCTTTTTCCTATTTTCTTCAGTTGGATCCTCTTTCCATGTTATGAAAGAAGATCTTTTGGCTAAAATAGCCTCTTCCTCAAGTTTTAATAATGTCAACAATTGTTTGGCCTTCCTTTTTAATGCATGGAATATATTTGGTCTGGGCTTCTGTGGCACAGAAATGAGTGGTCAAGCCTTTTTTCCTCTTTTAAGTGTTTATTTTATAGTGCAACAAAGCCACCAGCATTCATAGTTCATAAAACACGAATTCAGGCTAGCTTTGCAAAGAACTGCCTTCTCCTATTTTACACAGCAACACAAATGGGCCAGCTGTTCTCAAGCGGCTGTCTGTCACTTTTTACTCAGGTTCCTGGAGTCCTGGGACCTTTACTTACTCTCCTTTCAGCTTAAATTATATCTCTGGGCCAGAGGAGATAGCCTGTACCCAGAATTCATTGTCTTAAGGACTAGGTTCCGATAGTTAAGGCCGGTTCTTAAAATTTTCCATGGTCCCTGGGATATACAAGATGATATTTTTAAATAATGTCCATTACTGATACAAACTTTTAACCTTTGCAGTTTTACCTTTTTGGATGTATTCTATTTTCCTCATTTTATCAGTCTTCCTTTTGAAAGTTTAAAGCTAGAGCTGTAGTTTTTCTTAATGTCCTCCCTCCAGTAAAGTCAAATTTGAGTACATTATGATCACTGTTGCTAAATGGCCCCACTGTCACCTGGGCAGCTGCTGATTCAAGTCTTTATGACCTCCAGTGGGTTTGTACTGCTAGAAGTTAATATGTATCAGTGCTTCTTATAAGAGCATCAACGTATGCACCTGCTTAGGGAGCCGCAAGCTGACTGCAGCAAAATACTCTGCATGGTAAATGCTTACATGGTAACACTGTTATATAATAAGAGAAACCAATCTCAGCATTTATTTATTTATTTTTAGATTTTTATATACCGGTGTTCCTATATGAAATAAAGATCACATCGGTTTACATTGAAACAGAACATGAAAATTGCCAAAAGGCATTACATAGAACAAGGTTATGAAACTTGGAACAGTGTACATAAGTTCAAAAGTTCAAGCATATCTTAAACATGTTACAAAGAAGCTAAACATTTTATATTTATAGGCACGTTTAGAATAAATCTACGGACATTTTGGTTTTATAAAAGTGTTGCATTGGGAAGTTGCTTTCCATGGAATCTGGCAATGCTGCTTGGGATTCCAGCCATTTGGGGGGGGGGGGGGGGGTGTCATGTTATCAATTCAAGCTGTCTGATTGGTTGAATGATCCCAAAGTGCTCTATAGTTTCATGAGTTGCTGACCCAGTTTATGGGCTTGTATTGTTTCACAGACTACACAGCGGCCAGCCCTGATATCTTGCTGAGGATTATAGAAGTAGAGGAGCCAGACTGCATGGATGGGCAGGCCTCTGATGGAAGAGAGGTTCAGAATGTCCCTTGCAGAGGTGAGTAATGAAGGGCTCATGGGCGCTGAAGCTCTTGGTTAGCTGAATATAATGGATGGAGCTGACAGTGAACTCTGGCCTCTCATCTCCCCTCCAGTCTCTCCAGCAGTGACCCTCCTTGAATCTTTCCTACATACTGGTGCCCAGACCCAAGTTGATTGTAAGTCACATGACTAGTGCTTTTTTATTTAACTGGCATCTGCTTTGTTCCGGCTCCTCAGGGTAATAGTGTTATGGCGGCTAGCCGCGAACCTCCGTGGCCGGCCTCCTCCACCCGCCGCTAGGGGACTCACCCATATCGCATCTCCTCTACCACCGCGTGGCAGGGAGCCGCCACCGCCTTCAACCCGACTGGCCCCCCTAGGCACGCGCGTGTCCCGTCCTAACTTAAAGGGCCAGCAGTGAGGAAATGCTTTCGGCGTCCCTGCCTACCGATCTGGGCAGGGGCCTATTTAAACCCAGCTGTGTCACTCTCTCTTCGCCTCAGCAACAGGTCCCACTCAGCCCTGAGAGAGAGTTGCTCCTGGTTCCTGTCTGTGATCCTGTTCCTGGTTTCCTGTCTGTGATCCTGCTCCTGCTCCAGCTCCTCGTCCCCCTTCGGCTTGCTTCTGATTTTGACTCGGTTCGTCCCTGGATTCTGCTCAGTCCGCTGCCTGCCCTGACCTCCGGCCTCCTCACCATCTCTCCGTCCTAGCTGCCTGCCCTGCCTTTCAGCCTGTTCTTGGATTCCGTTGTCTGCTGCCGACCCGGACCTCTGGTACGTCTGACTACGTCTCTGCTGCTCTCCTTCAAGGGATTGCCTTCGTCTGGAGACCCGCAACTAAGTCCTGCTGGCCCCGGCACCCAAGGGCTCAACCTGCGGGGAACAAGGGTTGGTACAGGTGAAGGTCTTGTTGGGTCTCCACTTCACCAGCACCCAACTACCGATGACGAGGACCTATAGGGGGCTCCCTCCTATAGGTGGCACCAACCTTGCCTCGGTTCAGGGGTCCACTCTGCTAACAAGTTGCTGAGGCCATGGACCCGGCGGACCTTCCTGGATTGTAGGCCATCCCGGGCCTAGCACAAAAGCAACAGCAACATTGCTTAGAGATGCTGGCCGGCACTGTGGATCGCCTGGCGGCTCGGCTGGATGCCTCTACCTCTGCGGCTTCTGCCAGATCTGCTTCACCGGTGCCTCCTCCCTCAACTGCCACACCCACGACACTTTGTTTATTGGCTCCGCCACGCTATGCAGGAGATCCAAAGCAGTGTCGAGGCTTCCTCAACCAATGCTTTATGCATTTCTCTCTCCAGCCGGCTCAGTTTTTCAGTGACATGGTCATGACCACGTTCATCCTCTCTCTGCTTGACGGGAGGGCCTGGCTTGGGCGTCCCCTTTGTGGGAACAAGGAGACTCCCTGTTGCAAGACCTACAACACTTCGTACAGACGTTCAAACAGGTCTTTGATGAGCCCGCCTGCCAGACCACCGCAGGCTCCGATTTACTTCACCTCCGGCAGGGCTCGAGGCCTTTAGCAGACTTTGCCATAGAATTCTGCACCCCTGCTTCTGAACTCAGTTGGCGGGAGGATAGCCTCCAAAGTATTTTCCTTGAAGGCTTCTTTTCGCGGATCAAGGACGAGTTGGCGGTGCGGGAGCTCCCGGAGGATTTGGATGCCTTGATAGACCTTGCAGGGAAAATTGATTGCTGCCTACAGCAACGGCTTCAGGAGACATGAGTACCTCGCCGACCAATAGCTCTTGCGCCTTCCTTTTCACAACCCTTGGCACCTAGCCCCCCTGCGGAGTCCAGGCTTCCATGTTCCGAAGAGCCTGTGCAGGTAGGACGTAGCCACCTTACACTCGAGGAGAGACAGTGGAGACTCACGATGGGCCTTTGTCTGTACTGTGCTGGGAAGGGCCACCTACTGGCGCAGTGTCCAGAGAGGAAGGGAAACTACCCCGCCTAGGCGTCAGTGGGGAGGTGTCCCTCTGCTGTACCACTCCAGCTCCCCAATGCACAGTTCCTGTAACCATAGTCTTACCTCAAGGTTGTTTCACCACCTTGGCATTTGTAGATTCTGGCACCGAGGGAAACTTCATTCTGAAGGACCTGGTGACCCAATTGTGCTTGTCTCGTCACCCCGGACTCCTCCTTTATTCATCTCTTCGATGCATGGGGACCTTCTTCCAGGTCAAATCACACAGGCCACTACCCTTTTGTGCCTATGGACCGGGATCCTGCACCAAGAGCTCATCAGCCTTTACATCTTAGAGAAATCCATGCACCCTATCGTATTCGGGCTACTTTGGCTCCAGCTACACTCCCCCAACATTAATTGGGAAACGCTGCAGATCACTTCATAGGGACCCCATTGCTGGTCCGCTTGTCTCCTTCCACTCTATCGGCCTGAGGTTCCCTTGGCTACTACTTCACTGGATCTGCCCTCTCAATATGCTGACTTCGAGGACATCTTCTCTGAGAAGAAGGCGGAGACTCTGCCGGATCACCGACCGTTTGATTGTACCAGCGACCTCTTATCGGGTACCATGCCACCCCGTGGTCGTGTGTATCCATTATCCCTCCCGGAGACCAGAGCCATGTCCTAATATATTCAGGAGAACTTGGAGAGGGGCTTTATCTGGCCATCCACTTCCCCGGCAGGAGCCGGGTTTTTCTTTGTGGCCAAGAAGGACGGCTCCTTAAGACCCTGCATCGACTACCGAGGCTCGAATGCCATCACAAAGAGGGATCGGTATCCCTTGCTTCTTATCCCGGAGCTTTTAGACAGGCTACAGAGAGCCAAAATTTTCACCAAATTGGACCTGCAGGGCACGTACAACTTGGTCCAAATCCATCCTGGTGACGAGTGGAAGACTACCTTCAACACCAGGGACGGCTATTACGAATATCGGGTCATGCCTTTTGGCCTCTGTAACGCCCCAGCTGTGTTTCAACACATGATGAATGAAGTCTTCCAGGATTTATTACATACGAGTGTGGTCGTGTACCTTGACGACGTTCTTATCTATTCCAAGGATCTTCCCTCTCATCGGCGGGACATCAGACAAGTTCTTTAACGGCTACGAAGTCATAAACTATATGCCAAGCTCAAAGTGTCTCTTCGAGCGTGAATCACTGCCCTTCCTGGGATATATCTTTTCCAGTTCTGGATTTCACATGGACCCGGAGAAGGTCTCATGCATTCAAAGGTGGCCCCAGTCATCGGGCCTCCGCTCCCTGCAGCGCTTCTTGGGATTCGCAAACCTTTACAGGCATTTCATCCCACACTTCTCTCGGCTGGTCGCCCCTCTCACCACCCTCACCAGAAAAGCAGTCAACCCAAAGAAGTGGCCCCCTGAAGCATTTACAGCCTTTAGTAACCTAAAACAGGTCTTCCTCCAAGACACTTGCCTGTGCCACCCAGATCCTTGATGACCATTTGTCTTAGAGTTAGATGCCTCTTCTAGTGCGGTAGGTGCAGTACTGAGCCAGTGCTCTGACAAGGGGAACTTACGACCCTGCTCCTTCTTCTCCCGGATATTCTCCCAGGCCGAAAGAAACTACGGCATCGGGGATAAGGAGTTATTGGCCATCTAAATGGCATTTGAAGAATGGTGACAGTGGCTGGAGGGCGCCCAGCATACCATCATGGTATACACTGATCAGAAAAACTTAGAGTACTTAAGCCATGCCCAGCGTCTGAACGCCCGCCAAGCCCGCTGGTCCTTATTTTTCTGTCTATTTGATTTCATCCTCCGCTACCGTCCAGCCTCCAGAAATGTTCGGGCCGATGCACTCTCACGGGCCTTTGACTCTGAAGACATTCCCGGACCCTCCAGGTTACATTATTGACCCAGCGCGGATACTGTTAGGAATGAGCTTAGTTGACAAGCTAGGAGTTAGCAATCTGATGTAAATCTGCTGTGAGTTAAGACTTTGGAGTAGCAATCTATTATTAATGGCTCCTAAGAAGGAGGAGTCCGCAGTCTTGTAGTGTCTCAGATATCGTCTTGCTAAGGAGTAGCAATCTGTAATGAATCTGATATAGTAGTGGGTGGATCCCTGGGCCAGTGGCAGATGACCACGCCCCCGGGAGGGTATCCCAAGAGGGATCACCGGTTAGGCTTGAGTATGGAGACAGACACACATTAGTTCTTTTATTAAACAGGTTTTTGAAACCACCAGAGGTGGCAGTAGTGAGCTGATATGCCCGGCAGGGCTGTAGTCCCTCAGGTACTGGAACAGCGATCCAGGATGGCTGAGCTGTTGAGAAACTGTAGAACTAGATGACAAAAACTCACATAATTTATTTATTTTATTTATTTAACTCTTTTCCATACCGACATTCATGAAACATAACATATATCATTTCAGTTTACATGGAACAGGGGTATTATAACATTAACATTAAGGAAGGAGATAAGTTACAATAAACAGGGGTTATGGAACTTGGGAGCTGAAGGTGCAGATGAACAAGATTTAGCAAAAATTTAACAAGGTAAATACTGGTGTGCGCCGATACTACTGGTGGCCGCACGTGGAAAAGGACGTGAGAGCTTTTGTGAACTCTTATCTGGTCTGCGCCCAGCAAAAGCCTATGATCGGATGCCCTTGGGGGCTCTTACAGTCACTGCCGGCTCCCAAGGAACCATGGACCCACCTATCCACTGATTTTGTGGTGGACCTTCCCCTCTCAAGCGGCTGCAGTGTCATTTGGGTCGTCATCGACCATTTTTTGAAGATGGCACCATTCATTGCTCTCCCTAGTCTACCTTCAGCCTCGGATCTAGCGAGGCTCTTTTCCACTCATATATTTCGACTGCATGGCCTGCCACAGCACATTGCCTCGGATCGGGGAGTACAGTTCACCACTACGTTTTGGCGCTCACTGTGCTGCAAGTTCAATATTCAGTTAGACTTCACCATGGCATACCACCCACAGGGAAATGGCCAAGTGGAGCAAACCAACCTCACCTTAAAGACATTCCTTCGTTCGTTTGTCAACAATCGCCAGGATGACTGGGCCTCCCTCCTCCCCTGGGCCGAGTTTTCTCACAGCTCTCACCTCAACTCGGCAATAGGCTCCTCGCCATTCCTCTTAGTGTATGGGAGGCAACCCTCCCCAACACTGCTGATACCGCTGGCAGTACCCTCCCCTGCAGCTCAGATATCCGCCTAGCCACTCCAAGACCTTTGGCTCCAGACCCAAAGTATGATCCAGGTGGCGGCTTGAAAGGCGAAAGAAACGGCAGATAAGCACCGATGGGCAGCTCCCCTATTCAGTCCAGGAGACAGAGTATGGCTTAACACCCGCCACATCAGACTTAGAGTACCCTCAATGAGACTGGACCTCCACTATATTGGGCCTTTTTCAATCATCAAGCATATCGGCCTGGTCACATACCAGCTACGGCTCCCTTCATCATTGAAGATTCACAATAACTTCCACATCTCCTTGCTTAAACCCCTGGTGCTGTTAAGGCCTCGCTGGAAGCTCCTGGACCCGCAAAACTTATCATCAGATAAGGGCCAGAATTACCAAGTAAAAGAAATCCTGGATGTCCGACGGTGTCGCAAAAGATGGGAATACCTGATTTCCAGAGAGGGCTTTGGGGCTGAGGAAACACCTGGGAACCTGCCTCCAACATTTTGGACAAAAGCTTGCTCAGAGATTTCCATACCACCACCCCAGGAGACCCAAGAATCCAGGAAGGGGGTGTAGAGGAGGAGGTACTGTTACAGCGGCCAGCCACAAACCTCCGCGGCCAGCCTCTTCCACCCACCGCTACAGGATTCACCTGTATTGCTTCCAGCCCGCCGACAGATCTCCTCCACCAGCGCGTGACAGGGAGCTACTGTTGCCTTCAACCCGGCTGCCCCCCCCCCCCCCCCCAAGGCACGTGCGTGTCCTGCCCTAACTTAAAGGGCCAGCAGCGAGGAAACGCTTCCGGGGTCCCCGCCTACCGATCTGGGCAGGGGCCTATTTAAGCCCAACTGTGTCACTCTCTCCTCGCCTCAGCAACAGGTCCCACACAGCCCTGAGAGAGAGTTGCACCTGGTTCCTGTCGTGATCCTGTTCCTGGTTCCCTGTCTGTGATCCCGCTCCTGCTCCAGCTCCTCATCTCCCTTCGGCTTGCTTCTGGTTTGACTCGCTTCGCCCTGGATTCTGCTCCGTCCGCTGCTTGCCCTGACCTCCAACCTGCTCACTGACCCTCCGTCCTAGTTGCCTGCCCTGACCTTCGGCCTGTTCTTGAATTCCGCTGCCTGCTGCTGACCTGTCTGACTATGCCTCTGCCGCTCTACTTCAAGGATTGCCTTCGTCGAGACCCGCACCTGTCCTGCTGGCCCCAGCACCCAAGAACTCAACCTGCGGGGAACGAGCGTTGGTACAGGTGAAGATCCTGTTGGGTCTCCACTTCGCCAGCACCCACCTACTGACGAGGACCTATAGGGGGCTCCCTCCTATAGGTGGCGCCAACCTCGCCTCGGTTCAGGGGTCCACTCCGCTAACAAATAGATACTGCAGAAGCATCAACGGCAGTCCCTGAACGGCCATCATACTGTAGTGACACCTACTAACATTGGGGTGAACTCTGAAGGGAGCTGTAGTTCACATACCTGGGAACTCTCTGGATTTGGCCCGAAGACTCTGGAATTCTAAAGGCCAACATCAGAAAACTCTGGATGCTGTAGCAGAAGCAGACCCAGAAGAAAAAATCGCTGGGCACGTGATTGGGAGGTGATTTGTTAGGCTAGCACAGCCAGAAGTAAAAGGGAGTGTGGGTCCCGTGCTGGAAAGAAAAGGTCCATTAAGTCGCCAATACAAGAAGGAGTGTGGGCCATTTCTGGAACGAAGAAGGGATGCGCCTACGCATGCACAGAAGGAGAAGGCGCGTGCTCCATCCCTGAACAAGGAAGAAATTTGTGGGTCCTGTGGCTGTAAGGAGGGAGAGCATAGGACCCCATGACAGAAGGAAAGAGATCATCTATTGGGCCTGTGTAGAAGAGGTTGTAGGAAATCTGTCTTCCCTGAAAGAGGAGGCTGCTGTTGTTGGTGGGTTTGGGGTGAGGATAGTGAGAGAGAGTGCATGTGGGAGAGGGAGAATAATGAAGGTGCAAGTGAGCATGGGTATGGGTGTGAAAGGGAGAGAAGTAAGTGAGCGATCATGTGTGTGTATGGGAGAATGAGAGGAGTGAGAATGAGCTGAATTTTGTAAAAAAAAAAAAAAAAAAGTATGAGCTGAATGTGTGTGTGTGAGAAAATTTGTGCACATGCTGCTGCACCTCTCCTCCCTCCTCCTCCTTCTTCCACGTCAATCTCAGGGTGACAAGAAATTAAAAGTTCCCAGGTATGGTGGTTCATGGCATTTAACTGGAAATGTCCACTGCATAGGACTAGCTAGAGAAGAGTGGTGGTTGCAAGGGATAACCGATGGCACCTTGGCCTCTCTCCTCCTCCATCAGGGCACACCTCTGAGATCTATGGGGAAATCCTTTCGGTGATCCTGTGAGTGAACCTTGACGTAATTCTTGGGGTTCTCAGGGCGACTTTTAGCCTCGGTAGTAGGTTATGGGAAGGAGTCATTAGATTTCCCTCAGTCTGCAGTTTTTCAGTGGTCTGCACTCTGAAGTTAGAAAAAATATTAAATATATGGAATGTTCTGGATTGAAACACATTTTATTTCAGGGTTCATTCGGAGTGTAATGGAGGAATTCACAATAACATAATTGTCTCTTGTGTTATCAGACCTCCCGATGATCACATCTGTCCTTTCATTAAACATTAAAGAGGAAGAAGAGACATATCCCCTAGGAGACCAGGACTCAGAGAGAAGAGACCCCATGACAGGTGAGAGATGTCCTGGAGAGCCTCAGAGAAGCTGCATCTCTAAGCAGATAGTCTGCACTTTCAGGCTTCTCTGGAACAGAGAGAGACTGAGTACCTGCAGAAATTCTAGACCCTTCAATTCTAGACCTTTCAATTACTGCCTTGAGCCTCCTCTCATGCTCCTCCCACAAACACCCCCCCCCCCCCCAGGCCGATCCTCTCAAATGTTCAGGATCACAGCTGTTCTGGAAAGCTCTCTCTCTGCTTGGAGTTATGCCCTTATTCCCCTGTGTTCCCTCCTCCTCTTCCCCTCCCCAAGCAAGCTGGATTTTGCTGATATGCCATCCCTATTATTCCCTCGCATAGAATGATCTCTCACTCTCACACTAGTACTGGAGATTTCCCTTAGTCCATTTCATCCCAGTTCTTTTCTAAAATTTTACTTCTTTAGTGAAAATTTTATTTATGTAAGTTTATAAATTGCTCCATATTCCCAAGAACTCAGAGCAATGAACATATTAAAAGCCTAGAATAGTTGACATACAAGACATATATTTTGTATCAAAACAATTCTATATTACATACAAATTAGATCCTAGTAGTATTAGTAGGGAAAACCTATAAAACATAACTGAGTGTATGGTCCAAAATATAAGAACTGGGTGCTTTAGAAATCAGTCCACTATTAAAAAGAGAGGTATTACTCATTTTTCTTCATGATTGGTAATTGTGCGCAAGCCTTTTTGCTCTGGTAAGAAAGTTCCAGAGAAAAGGTCCCACATATGAGAATGTCTGGATTCTGGTGTCTGCATATTTAATTTCAGAAGGAAGTGGGACGGCCAACAGTGTATTTTGCAAGATGTGTAATGTCCTGCAAGGAATATATCAATTCAGTCTATCTTTAAGATAAGCAGGACCTAACCCCATACAATTATTTGTGTATTAAGAACAGCACTTTTAAAGCAACTCTAAAAGCCACTTGGAAGGCAGTGAAATTATTTTCCTCTTCATACTCAGATCAGTCCAGACAAGTGGGTTTTGCATCCCTACCAGCAGATGGAGGAAGAGAACAAAAACTTTGAAGTACTTCTACATAACCAAGAGTGCTACCTGCAGTCCCTCAATCTGTCTCCAGCAGATGGTAGAGGTGCAAACCTGCAGTTCTGACTGGAGATATGAAGAGAAGTTGGTGTAGCTCCCCGAGGTGTTAGGTTCCTTTGTGGGCCATCCCTCGGGTTGAGCTGGGAGTCCGGGGGGGTTGGAAACTCCTCTCTGTGTAGCCCGTTGCTCCTGGAGGTTTTGTTAGCCAGGGGACTGGCTCCCTCTTGCCTCCGACGGCCCCTCCTGCAAGCCTCTATTCAGGCAAGTACCCTTTTTATTTGGTTTTAATTAAGTAAAAAAAAAAAAAAAGGCGAAATTTCTTGGAAGAGGAAACTTGAGCCCGTAGGCTCAAGGCAGCCACCTCAAACATGCTCTTCAGCTGAATCTCCAGCTTCGTGTCCTGAACATCCTTCAGAGCAGCCAACCCCGCCACCGGGATCGTAGTCTTCTTCCATCAAGGGATAGAGCTTCACCATAGCTCTACCAATCTTCAAGCCTGTATCCAGAAAATCCCACTCCTGGCTTATCAGCTTCTGAATCTTCTTAGGCATTGGGAGGACCACGCAGCCCATCCAGAACCGGATTCACTCCCTCATTGTCTGACTCCTCCTGAGTCAAGTTTAACCCCCAACTCCTCCAACACCTGAGGGATGAGGAAAATAGCATTGATTAACCACTGGAAGATCCACTTCAGTAAAGCCAAGCTATTCTAGCATAAACTTTTTAACTGTTACTGAAGCTGATACAGTAAAAGTCGTGAGAGAGCGGGCGATTTAGTATTCAAATGAGGGCCTGCGGTAAAAAGAGGCGCTAGGGACACTAGGGTGTCCCTAGCGCCTCTTTTTTGACAGGAGCGGCGGCTGTCAGCGAGTTTGACAGCCGACACTCAATTTTGCCAGCGTCGGTTCTCAAACCCGCTGACAGCCACGGGTTCGGAAACCAGATGCCGGCAAAATTGAGCGTCCGGTTTTCAAGCCATGGGCTGATTTAAAAAAATTTAAAAAATTTTTTAAATAATTTTTTACTTTTGGGACCTCCGACTTAATATCGCCATGATATTAAGTCAGAGGGTGTACAGAAAAGCAGTTTTTACTGCTTTTCTGTACACATTCCCAGTGCCGGCAGAAATTAACGCCTACCTTTGGGTAGGCGCTAATTTCTGAAAGTAAAATGTGCGGCTTGGCTGCACATTTTACTTACTGAATCACACAGGAATAACTAATAGAGCCATCAACATGCATTTGCATGTTGTGGGCGCTATTAGTTTTGGGGGGGTTGGCCGCACGTTTTTGACGTGCTGTTACCCCTTACTGAATAAGGGGTAAAGCTAGCACGTCGAAAACGTGCGTCCAAACGCGGGTTAACAGTGCATTCCGCCTGAGCGCACTGTACTGTATTGGCCTGACCAACGGTACTTCCCCTACCATTCTGGGGAAGTTAAGAAATCGCAAGTTCAAGCACTTGGCATTATTTTCAAGAGTCTCAATCCGTCTAGATAAAATCTCTCTATCCTTAACCACAGCCGCGTTGAATTCTTGGGTCTTTTTCTCTTCAAGTATTTTAATTCTGTCCACTTAATTTTTTATTTGTTTTTGAGTATGGAGAATATCTTGCTGATTTCTAATTAATATTGTCCAATTTCTCATTGAGACCTTTAATATTATTGCCATTCCAGCCATTAATTCCCACAATATGTCTAGTGTGACCACTGCAGGCCGTGCAAGGGTTCCCAGGGACTCACCGCCGGTGGCTTGTTGTTCCTCACCCCTACCAAAGAGGTTTATCAAAACCAGTCCTCCATTTTCCTTCTCGGGCCGAATGCCTCCGCTCCCAGTTCCTCCTCGCGAGCTTGCACAGCTCCCGCCTCTGGACCGGAACTGATGACCTCTTCGGGAGTTCCTCCAGGGCTCCCAACGCTCGTTCTCTGCGCAGCTGGTGGTCTGTGGTTGGGGCTCAGTGAAGCCTCCTCTGCCGGCTCGAGCTGCCCTCCCAAGCTGCTTGGCACATCAGGATCCTCGGTTCCTGGTATTTTAATTGAAGGTAAGGTCATATAGCAGCTTATTTCTTGCTGAATAGGTGAGAGTAAAGGCAGAGAAGGATAAACCCTCACCTTCCCCTTTCTCTTCGCTGGCATTTAGTTAAAGGAAATCGTCTCTGTCCCAAACGCAAGAAGTAGCTCCTGCTCCGACCGGATTCTGTTTCAGAGAATGAAATTCATCAAGGCACACATAGAGTCTCTACAGAAGAGAGAGCGTTTCTTCCGGCAGATTGAGTGAGTGGATGTCCTCTGGTCCCTAGCTCATTGGTTGCAGATAGATCAGGGAAGTGCTAGTTGATCTAGGCCACATGTGGCAGCAGTTCATGTAGTCTCTTTAACTGGCCTCCACATGCACATCCTGCAATGGAGCCTCCACTCCCAATGGGACTAGTTAACTCAACTGTTGACAACTCTGGTAAATGTCTCACAGAGAATTAAAAGAGAGCTCCAGTAGTGGTTAGACCTGTGCACATTATGGGAGAGAGCCCCCCCCCCCCTCCATCTACTTCTCCGTTAGGTCAGATTAGCAGCAGATATGCCCACCAACAGATGGGGATGGAGCATAGGTCCCTTCCAAAGCCAGACAACTTGGTCATCACTGGAGGAACAGTTTCAAATCAGAGAGTTGGCACTTCGAGCAATCAGATAAGTCATGAGAGCTTTCTCACAGTTAAAGAAGATTCTCATTGAAACTGATAATTTCAACATGTTCTATTTCAACAAGCAAAGAGGCACAAGGTCATGGACTCTCTGCCAAGAGTCCATAAAGATATGGGAATGGACATGTGACCATCAAACTGTTCCACAAGTGATCTACCTTCTGGGGATTTCCAACATATGGGCAGATTGCCTCAGCAGAGGGTTTCGCCTGCATGAATGGTCCATGCATCAATCAATAGTCATCAAGTCTGTTCGACCTTTGGGGGCATCCATTCATCAGCCTCTTTGCTTTGGAGGAAAACTGAAAAGTGGAAAGATATTGCTTCTTCCTAGCAAACCCAGGTTCGCTCTGGATGCTTTTCTGCTCACCTGGAATATAGATCTCAACAACTACCGCCCAATTTCAAACTTACCTCTCCTCGCCAAACTTACTGAGAAAGCAGCACTTAAACAGCTCAATGATCACCTCGAAACCAACAACATCTTGCACCCCGCCCAACACGGTTTCAGAAAAAATCGTAGCACAGAAACCTTACTACTTAACTTGTCAAACACAATAATAAGAGGTTTCAACAACGGCCAAAAAGTCATACTCATCCTCCTCGACCTCTCCGCCGCATTTGACCCGGTAGACCACAAAATCCTAATCTCCAGACTAGCAGATATTGGTCTATCCAGCACAACTCTTGACTGGTTCACATCCTTCCTTAAAAATAGACTCTTCAAAGTAAACATCAACAACCACTACTCTGAAGCCATACCCCTTGAAACTGGAGTACCTCAAGGATCTGCACTATCAGCCACCTTGTTCAATATATACCTACTGCCCCTCTGCAACCTTCTCACAAGTCTCAGCATAACTTACTACATGTACACCGACGACATCCAATTAATCATACCCGTAACTAATACAATCGAAAACGCAATGAAAACTTCAGCCACATACCTCGACACCATAAGAAATATGCTAAAACCACATGAAGCTATGTCTAAACATGGACAAAACTGAGTGTATACTACTCGAAAAAAAATACTCCGGAATTAACATGAATCACACCATACAAATTGACAACTCACACATCAAATTAAAGGATAACGTGAAAGATCTCGGATTGTGGTTAGACCCAGAGCTTAACTTCAAAAAACACATCACATTGAAAATCAAAGAAGGCTTCCACAAGTTACTAATCCTCAAACACCTAAAACCCCTACTGTACCAACCTGACTTCAGAACCATTCTTCAATCACTCCATATTCACCAGCTTCGACTATTGCAACTCACTACTGATAGGCCTACCCAAATCTACCATTCGACCACTCCAATTGCTACAGAACGCATCAGCCAGAATCCTCACCGGTCACAAAAGATCTGACCACATCACTCCGGTGCTAAAAAGCCTATACTGGTTACCTGTAGAAAACAGAATCGAATATAAAACTCTTACTGTTATGCACAGTTCAATACACAATAATGAAAACACAGGCCTAAATAACATCATCCAGAAACACGTCTCCCAACGCAATACAAGAACAACAAACAAATTACAACTTGACATGCCATCAATTTCAACCGCCAAACATACCACTGTAAGAAACAGAGCCATCTCCTTCGCAGGCCCTCACCTCTGGAACTCACTACCGGAAGACCTAAGATTACAAAATAACACGAAAACATTTAAAAAAGAACTCAAAACCTGGCTCTTCAGACAAGCCTTCAAAGACGGGATCGGATAATCTCCCACACCACAATTAACACCCCATACCTTTACGGATATTTGAACCATACATATATATATTTAACGCATTCCATTACTGATATTTAAACCATATAACGGACTGTTAAACACTTTTCCACTAACGATAAACCCAATCTGCCGCTAGAAAATCTGTTGAACTGAACCCATACGCATACGTTGTCATAACCAAAGCTATAACCGTCCCCATCTGTTATTTTTCATGTTATGTTGTTATCTCAGTTATCTCATTATATGTAACTCATAGGTATACCAGTTTACTGTTCTGTTTTACCAATGGTTTCTACACATGTAATACGTTGTTTCAAATGTAAACCGGAGTGAAGGCTTCTAGCTAAACTTCGGTATATAAAAACGTACAAATAAATTAAAAAAAACGTACAAATGTATGCTTTTCTACTGACTCTCCAATGCAAAGAGTGCTTAAAGATCGGGCCTGCTTAATACTTATTGCCCCAGCATTGACCATACAAATGTAGTTCTTGTACTTAGTACAGCTGTCCATCAGCCCCTGATTACTCTTGAGGCTGTTCAATCTTATTGACTCAAGAAAAAGGACCATCTGTACTATCCAAAGCTTCTCTCTCTCAACAGAAGCTTAGATATTGAGTGCGCGCTGATTGCATCCCTATCCTTACCCAAGGAAATTGAAGACATTAGTTTTGGCCAGGAAACCCTCAGCAGGAAGGGCTTGCATCTTTAAATGAAAATAGTTTTTATCCTGGTGTCAGTGGAGCTGCCTGGTCCATCACCTATCCTCTGTTGTCCAAAGTCATTCAGTTTTTAAAGATATGCTTACCATTTGCATTCACTTCTTGTTTGTGATGACCTGAAAATTTTGATTCAGTCTTTGGTCATCTCCAGAATAGATTACTGTAATTCCCTTTTCTTGGGTCTGCCAGTATTGCAAACCCAACAGCTTCAAGTACTTAAAAAATACTGTAGCTAAAGTAATATATGACTTAAAGCAATTTGATCATATTTCTACTATCCTTTAAGAACTAGATTGGTTGCCAGTGCTTTGTTGCATCAGTTTCAAATTATTTTTCCTATGTTCCACATCCTCCACTCTGATGTTCCTCTGTATCAAAATTAATGATTCCATTGTTACGTCAGTCATGGTCAGATGGCTTCGCCCCTTGTGCCTAACCTTTTTCTCGATTCCTCCCGCAAGCCTTGGGAAGATGGCTACCGCCGCGTCTGCTAGCCTCTCTAGCGTCCCCGGAACGGCTATGGCGTTGCCTCCCACCATGTTTCCCTCAAGGGCCTCCTAGGGTGCGCGCGCACATGCTACCCACGTCTTTATTCCTGCAATGGCGAGAACCTCAGGGGCGTCCCCCTCGAGTGACGTCACAACATCCGGGTATATAGCCTACGCTTGTTTGCTAGCTCGTTGAGTTAGCAAGGATTGGTCTCGGCCGGTCTAAGCAACTCTGCTGCTTTTTTGCTGCCACTGGAAGCCCTCTCTGCCCTTTGGGGTATTCTCTAACCTGGATACCTGCTCCTCGGAGGCCCTCTGCTTTCCTTTCAGGTGCCTTTCTGGGATCAGGAACTCGCTTCTCGAGGGCCTGCTCTCCCTGCCTCGGTGCCTATTACCATCTACTTCAGCCTGGTGGAATCGCTAACCTTACAGCTACCATCTAGTGAGTAATCTAATTCTCAGTCTGTCTCATCTACAGCATTGCCATGCTGGGAAACCTACTTCTGGATCTCCCTATACCAACTTGGTGAGACAGGTTCCCTCTGCCGAGGGTCCCTGGACTGCTACCTCTGGATCACCTCACTACTGCCACCTCTGGTGGTATACTGCAGCTGTACAATAAAAGTTCTAATTTTGTGTTTGTGCGTCCTGAGTCTAGCCCAGTACTGTGGCTCCCCATGGGGCTCCTCCCCGTGGGCATGGTCATCTGCCACAGTACCGAAGAATCCACCCAAACACCACTAAACCATAACAGATTGCTAACTCCATGGATTCAACTCAGCTTACCACATTGCAGGCCATTCCAGGCCTGGCCCAGCGCATCTCCGAACAGCAGAACGTGCTGGAGAATTTGACTGCTGCATTTAACCAGCTGCACGCACAGATGAACTTACCAACCATCACAGGTAAAGAAGTTACACCGCCAGAAGTGACAGTCAAGACAATTGTACCTCTATCTGCTCCAACACGCTTCTCAGGGGAAGTTTGGAAATGTAGAGGATTTATCAACCAATGTTGCATGCACTTTTCCCTGCAACCTATTAATTTTCCTACAGCCTATGCCAAGACCACCTACATCTTGTCTTATCTGGACGGAAGAGCGTTGGCTTGGGCCTCTGCTGTGGGGGAGCACGATGATCCCATTCTTCATGAACTTGCTGGGTTCCTTGAACTGTTCAGATCAGTTTTTGATGATCCTGCCCGGTATACTACTGCAGGATCTTCGTTGGTGCACTTGAAGCAAGATAGTAAACCTTTATCTGACTTCGCCATAGAATTCAAGATACTGGCGTCTGAATTACATTGGGACCCTAAATGCCTGAGGACCCTCTTCTTTGAGGGATTGAACTCTCGTTTAAAAGACAAGCTGGCTGCTCGTGAGATGCCTGAGACCTTGGCTGAACTGGTGAAGCTGGCAACTAGGATTAATCGCCGATTTCGTGACAAGGTTCAAGAGACCAAGTCTCCCAGAAGACCCCTTCCGGGTGAAACTTGAGTTAAACCTACACCCAGGTCTGTTCCCTCAGGTCCTGTTGCTGGCGAAGAAGAACCAATGCAGTTAGGCCACAGTCACCTGACGTCAAAAGAGAGAAGAACATGGAAAAGAACCCCAACTACAGAAGGTTCTCTATCCCCCGACCAATAAAGAAAGGAGGAGGTCTAATGCTAATCACAAATCACAAAAAAAAAACCTACAGATGAAACTACTCCAAACCAACATCAGCCTACCATTAGAAATTTCACTTTTCGACTCACCACAAGTACAGATATGCCTAGTATATTGCCCCCCCAACTCACTGGATCAGAACTGCTCACCAATAATAGAATTCGTCTTATCCAAGCTCACAATCAACAAACCCATCATCATCTTAGGAATCTTTAACATGCACGTCGACACAATTCCACACTCCAACATATGCAAAATGATAATAGACGCACTATCAACACTTGGTCTTAATCAAATCATCAAAGACCCAACGCACAAAGCAGGGCACACTCTAGACCTCGTCTTCATCAATACTGACACATGGTCTAACTACCACACAAATACCACGAACATACCATGGTCAGACCACTCACTAATATACACCAGCCTATCCAACTGTACACTGACACCATAAAAAAATCCACCTAAATCATTCTCTTACAGACCACCCTTTAACATAGAGACTCTCCAAGAAAATCTACAAACAGAACTAACAAACCTAGACCTATCTAATGCAGAAAACGCCACCTCATCATGGCTCAACATTACTAAAGCAGTAGCTGATAAGATAAACCCCACGATAAAGAAAACAATAAGAAACCCTAAGCACCAAAACCAATGGTACAACGAAAACATCAGATCAGCCAAACGTAAACTCAGAAAAAAAAGAAAAAACCTGGAGGAATAACAAAACAGCGATACAACTGAACACATACCGAGCACACTTAGCATACTCCAAAAAATTAATACATAACGCAAAAAAAGAATTCTACACAAAAAAAATAAATGAATTTCAACATAACCCAAGAATGTTATTCAATATCGTGCATGACTTTTCCAAATCTGCCAATGAACAGAAAACACCAAATTCCAAACTGTCAAGCAATGACCTTGCAGAATTCTTTAATGAAAAAATCAAAAACCTCAAACAACAACCTCAACAACAACACACAAGACACAAAAATACTAATCAACCAAACATCAAGTTGGCCCAACTTTGACCTAGCATCATCACTGGAAGTCTAAAAAATCATCAAAAAAAATGAATCCAGCCAAGCACCCCATCGACAGCATACCAATACAAACAATCAAAGCAATTGAACCATCAATAACCAAAACATTAACAGAAATTGTAAACCTATCACTCACCGAAGGAATCTACCCCGACTGCCTAAAATCAGCAATTATCAAACCCATCCTTAAAAAGTTCAACCTCGATCCGGAAAACCCGCTAATCTACCGGCCAATATCAAATTTACCATTTATTGCCAAAATCATTGAAAAAATCATCCAATCACAACTCAGTGACCACCTAGAAACGAACAACATTCTTCATCCCACTCAATTCGGATTCAGGAAAGAACTAAACACCGAATCCTTACTACTATCACTAAATGACACCGTCCTTAAAGGTTTCGACAATGACCACAGCTACATTCTAATCCTACACAGTAAACCATTCAATACTGATTGACTGCCTCGCCGAAATCGGACTAAAGGAAAAAACACTTCAATGGTTTGCATCATATCTATCTCAAAGGACATACCAGGTTTCAATCAACAACACACTATCAAAGAAAATAAACCTGGACACAGGAGTTCCACAAGATTCCACACTATTGGCGACGCTATTCAATATTTATCTTCTCCCGATCTTCCAATTCCTAGAAAACCTTAAACCATTTCATATATGCTGAATACATCCAAATACTTATCCCAATACACAACTCGCTAGAAGACACCTACAAGAAAACAGCCAGCTACCTCACAAAAATAAAACAATTGCTAAATAACATGAGATTCATCCTAAACATTGATAAGACCGAAATAATCATGATGGAAAGAAAAAAAACAATCCTACGCTCATGCCACCACTCAAAATACTGAATCATAACACAGCAATATCTCCTGTCACCCACGCACGCAACCTTGGAGTCAAAATTGACAAAGAACTATCCTACAAGAACCACATATCCGCAAAAATCAAAGATGGATATCACAAACTCCTAACACTAGGACACTTAAAACCATTCCTGTCACACAATGTTTCAGATCAGTACTCCAACTACCCATTTTCTCCAACCTGGATTACTGCAACTCTCTACTATTCAACGTACCTCTTCCCACCATCAGACAAATCCTACAAAACACAGCCACCAGAATTCTCACCGGAACAAGAAAATTCGATCCTATTACTCCAACCCTCATCTCATTACACTGGCTGCTAATAAAATACAGGATTGACTACAAAATACTATCCATAATTCAAAAAATAATATATGAAAAACAAACAAACTGGCTCAGTGCATTCATAAAACTTCACTCACCAAATAGAAATCTACGATCAGCGAACAAAGGCCTAATAAATATTCCACCAATCGGTCACAAACTTACCACAACTCGGAAGAGAGCTATTTCCCTAGGAAGCCCCAAGCTTTGGAACTCCCTCCCAACGGAACTAAGAACACAACAGAATCTAAAAACATTCAAAAAAGAGCTAAAAACATGGATGTTTACAAAAGCTTAGCAAATCCCCAAATAACACTAGACTAATGACTTTACAAGAAGAGACCAGACTAATACTTAAAAGACTCGTTGAGGGAGCTGCTGAGCGGAGAGGAGAGGGGAGCTGCTGAGCGGAGAGGAGAGGGGAGCTGCTGAGCGGAGAGGAGAGAGAGGAGTAACCTGCTGCTGGTGCCTTGACGGTCTGTTTTTACCATCTGATACCCCTCGGAACAGCTGCGGGCTCTAGACCCGGAAGGAGGACGCCCAGTGACGTCAGCAGCCTGCGCCTGCCTTTAAAACGAGCTGCAGACGCTGGAAACCCCCGGGAGCTGCTGAGCGGAGAGGAGAGAGAGGAGTAACCTGCTGCTGGTGCCTTGACGGTCTGTTTTTACCATCTGATACCCCTCGGAACAGCTGCGGGCTCTAGACCCGGAAGGAGGACGCCCAGTGACGTCAGCAGCCTGCGCCTGCCTTTAAAACGAGCTGCAGACGCTGGAAACCCCCGGGAGCTGCTGAGCGGAGAGGAGAGAGAGGAGTAACCTGCTGCTGGTGCCTTGACGGTCTGTTTTTACCATCTGATACCCCTCGGAACAGCTGCGGGCTCTAGACCCGGAAGGAGGACGCCCAGTGACGTCAGCAGCCTGCGCCTGCCTTTAAAACGAACTGCAGACGGCGCGTCGTCGCCGTCGGCGCGCTGCCTAAGCCGCGCGCTCCGTAAGGGGCGCGCGGCTTGGACCGGCTTAGGCCGGCGAAGGCGAAGAAGGCGCCCAGGACTTTATTCCCACGATATCGGAACCTCTTGAACCTCTTCAGCTGAAAATTGCCTTGCTACAGAAGAGTGAGTAACCCCAGATTCATTGACTTTAACACTTTTTGGTTAGCATAATGCCGCATACTAAAAGAAAGGGAAAGGTCAAGCAGGAGTCCTCAATACCTGCGAGACCCAACCCTATTCAATCAGTGATAACGGGGTTTTACTCACAGTCGGCAAATTTAACCCCTGAGAGGCCTATTATAGAGGTAGATAAGGAGCAATTATCTCCTCTATCAGGCGAAGTCAGTCTAAGTCCAGGGGCCCCATCAGTACCGCCTCCCCCCCAGACTACTGTCAATGCCTTGGAGTCTGGCTCACATAACATACGGAAGTCGTTTGTAGCAGTGGGCCCAAATGAGGAGGCTCTAGGTATTAATACAGTACAAGAGAGCGAGCTTGAAGAAGCAGTTGTTACATCTCAAAGGGGCGAGCACAAAGTCGGCGAAAAAGTAAATGGAACCGACGGGAGAACAAAAATTCCTGGAGAGAATATTCCTTCTCCAAATCATGGGAACACTGACAGACAAGAATTTGAAGGGAACATTTTTCTATCCTCAACCCCAATTGCCAAACCTGTAAACCCTAAGAAAGTTTCCTTAGAAATGTTGTGGCAAGCTATAACTGTTTTACAAGAAAATATTGCCAATCTAAATGTCAACATAAAAGAGATGCAGAATGCTATATTAAATATTAATCCTTTGGTTACTAATAACAGTGTTACACTGGTAAAAGTGGAGGAAGAACTAAATTCAATTAAAAATGTACAGGTTAACATCATTAAGGGAGAAAGTGTAATGGCTAAGAAAGTGGAAACTTTGGAAAATGTGGTCCGCTATCAAAATCTTAGAATAGTCAATTTTCCTAAGTGTAGATTAATATCATCTAAAGAACAATTGAAAAATTATTTTATGAATGTTCTTTCAATAACATCAGAAAATTTACCTTCAATATCTAATGCGTATTTTATAGGACAGAGTAACCAAAGTAGGAATGTAAATGTAAATCAAGAATATCAGGAAACAACTTTGAATGTTACAGAATTGCTAGAGACATCTCTTAGTGCCCAGGTAGAGAGTAGGGGTACCCTGGTGGTAAAATTCTCTGTCAGAAGACAGAGATAAAATTCTAAAATTGTTTATGTTAAATAGAACCTCTCTCTACCTGGGCCAGAAGATATGGATCTATCCAGATATAGCTAGAGAAACTCAAACTAGGAGAAAAAAGTTCATTGTATTGGCAAATCTTGCCAAAACCTTTGGGATCCGTACCATCATAAGGTTTCCATGTAAATGCATAATGTGGGTGAAGGATAAAAAGTATATATATTATGAGCCACAGGATTTAGAAAAATTCTTAGAAGGGCAGAGGGCTCAGGAGGAAGGAGATAGGAATTCTAGTCAGGACACTGTTGGGTCTTAATGATATGTCGACACACTTCTGTTAATTTGTTGTAAGATTATTTCCTTAAAAAATTTTCTTTTGTTTATAGTAGCTCCCCAGATTTGTTTGGTAATTGGAAGAAGGTGATTAATTGGTATGTTTATTGTTAGAATTTGGAGTTGTAATTATGGTAACCTTTCTTCCTCAAAAATAATTTTCATTGTATGAACATTATAGAAAAGTATTTCTGATTTTATTTTGTGAATTAAAATCATAAATAAAGAATTAAAAAAAAAAAAAAAAGACTCGTTGAAAGAGTATATACTCATATGTTAAAAAAGCCATGTTAACAAACGTATGTCTGTAGTAATGTAGAAATATACGACTACAGAAATCGATCCTTTGTAAACCGTTGTGATGGTGAAACCAAATGACGGTATATAAAACTCGATAGATAAATAAATAAAATAAATAAATAAGAGGTTGGACCTATGTATGTATCCAACTGTACACCATAAAAAAATCCACCTAAATCATTCTCTTATAGACCACCCTTTAACATAGAGACTCTCCAAGAAAATCTACAAACAGAACTAACAAACCTAGACCTATCTAATGCAGAAAACGCCACCTCATCATGGCTCAACATTACTAAAGCAATAGCTGATAAGATAAACCCCACGATAAAGAAAACAATAAGAAACCCTAAGCACCAAAACCAATGGTACAACGAAAACATCAGATCAGCCAAACGTAAACTCAGAAAAAAAAGAAAAAACCTGGAGGAATAACAAAACAGCGAAACAACTGAACACATACCGAGCACACTTAGCATACTCCAAAAAATTAATACATAACGCAAAAAAAGAATTCTACACAAAAAAAATAAATGAATTTCAACATAACCCAAGAATGTTATTCAATATCATGCATGACTTATCCAAATCTGCCAATGAACAGAAAACACCAAATTCCAAACTATCAAGCAAGCTGGCCATGGTGTACATACATGCCCTATATGTCCGGGAAACTGGTAGACCTAAGTCCTGCGGGAGGACTCTTCTTAGGTCTAACTGCACCCTCTCCTCCACTCTCTATTCCTGTATCCTTGATCTGTGGACCCTTAGAATACCAGATTCTTGCCCTAGTGGACTTAGGTGCAGGAGGCAATTTTATCTTGAAGCGATTAGTGGAGTGCTTGAGGATCTCCACCACCGCCAATTCACGGAGAGCCCTTACCGGGCGAAGTAACCCATCTCACTGAACCCGTGAGTTTACGGACCGGAGCTCTCCATTCTGTCTTATAGAAGGCCATGCACCATATTTTTATTTTATTTATTTTATTTATTTATTTAATTAATTTTATATACCGACAACCGTTTGCACATCGTGCTGGTTTAGAAGTAACTTTCAACCAAAAGATATATAGGCAAAGCCTTTACAGATAACAGTATGTAACATAAACGTAGTAACAGAGCAAGTAACTAAATAACTTAGGGAGTGAGGGAAGGGGGTAGTCGAGACAAAGGAGGGGGTGGAGGGAGGGTGAGAACAGACACATAAGGATAAGATATGTACAAGGATTCGAGGAACAATTGATATGTACACTGGTTATACACAGGGTTGTGTAAGCGCGAAAACAACAGCCGTTGAAATGAGGTTATGTGTGAGGTTGTACTAGGTAACATTTTTTATATGCAGGAGGTTAAGTGAGGGATAGAAGTTCCTTAGAGGTTAGAGGGGGTGGGTGATGGGTGTGGGTCTGATGGGGGGGTGTTGGTGAGAGATGATGGACGGGTTAGGGTGTTAATAGATGATGAAGATGATTGGGGGTATGCTTGGAGGAAGAGCCAGGTTTTGAGTTTCTTTTTGAAAGTGGGTGTGGATGTTTCGGAGCGTAGGTCAAGAGGCATAGAGTTCCAAAGGGAGGGGCCTGCGAAGGAGAGAGCTCTATTGGTGGTGGAGATGAGTCTTGTGGATTTTATAGAGGGAGGAATAAGAGTTCCACGGAGAGAGGAACGGGTGGGTCTTGTGGAGGTACGAGGGAGGAAGGGTGGGTTTAGCCAGTTGTAATGTTCGTTAGTAATACTTTTGTGGATGAGGGTAAGGGTCTTGTAAATAATTCGTGAGTGAATGGGGAGCCAATGGAGATCAATGAGGGTGGGAGTGATGTGGTCTTTCTTATTGACATTTGTGAGGATGCGTGCAGTAGCGTTTTGAAGGAGTTGTAGAGGTTTGATGTGGGTAGCAGGGAGTCCAAGTAGGAGAGCATTACAGTAATCCATTTTTGAAAAAATTATAGATTGGAGTACCGTACAGAAATCAGAGAAATAGAGAAGGGGTTTGAGTTTTTTGAGGTTTGTAGTTTGAAATAGCAGCTGCTAAGGATAGATTTGATATATGGTTTGAAGGTTAGTTAGTTATCAAGTATAACACCCAGGTTTCTTGTGTCAGAGAGAAAGTTGGGGGAAAGGAGAGAGGAGGGAATGGGTATGGATGCATGTCTAGAGGAGATGAGGAGGAGTTCAGTTTTTTGCGGATTGAGGGCTAGGTGCATGTCTGTGAGGAGCTGGTTTATGGAGGCGAGAATGGTGTTCCAGTTTTGGAGTGCGGTGAGTACAGAGTTTGTGAAGGGGATGAGGATTTGCACATCATCCGCATAGATGAAGTGTGTAATACCAAGGTTGGAGAGGAGGTTTGTAAGGGGGAGCATATAAATATTAAATAGGGTGGAAGAGAGGGAGGATCCTTGGGGAACGCCACAGTCGAGATTAACAGGGGGAGATGTAAAGTTGTCGGTGAGGACAGTGTAAGTACGGTTTTGGAGGAAGGACTTTATCCAAGAAAGAGCAGTACCTGAGATTCCTATGCTGATGAGAGTGTTGATGAGGATGTTATGATTTACGGTATCGAAAGCGGCGGAAATATCTAGCATGGCAATGAGATAGGAGTTACCGGCATCCATTCCTTTGATGATGGTGTCTGTAAGGAGAGGAGTAGGGATTCCGTACTGAGGTGTTTTCGGAAACCATATTGTGTTGGTAGGAGTATGTTGGATTGTTCTAGGTGGTCAGAGAGGCGGGAGTTTACTAGTTTCTCAATGACTTTGGAGAGGAAAGGGAGATTGGAGATGGGACGGAGGTTAGATAGATTGGAGGGATCAAGGGAGGGTTTTTTTTAGAATGGGTTTGACCACAGCTTGTTTCAGGGAGTTAGGGACCAGGCCGTGTTCCAGAGAACAGTTTACGATTTTGGAGAGTGTGGTGGCTATTGTTTTAGGAATAGCGAGTAGAAATTTAGTGGGGATGGTTTCCGAGGGATGGGAGGAAGGTCTCATCTTTTTAAAAATGTTCTCTATTTCTAGAGTGGAGGAGGGTTCAAAGGAAGAGAGGATAGTAGGTGTATGTGGGGTGGGGGGGGTTTATGCTGTTGGTGTTGGTGGAATTTTTGGTATTAGGGGTAAACTTGGCAGTGATGTTGGATATTTTGTTCTTAAAGAAAAGGGCAATTTCATTGCATCGGGTCTGTGTGGAGGGGACTTGGGGTGTGGACACGTTGGATTTGGTAAGATTAGAGACTAGGGTAAATAGTGCCTTTGGGTTGAATTGGAGGTGATGAATTTTCTTGGCATAGTATTCTTTTTTAGTTGTTTGAATAGCGTTTCTATATCCATGCATGAGTTGGTAATAGATAGTTTTTGTGGCAGGAGTGGGATGTTTGCGCCAGTGTCTTTCAGCTGCTCTAGTATTGGGGTTACCGTGGCTTCAGCAGCATATGCCTCAATTCAATTGGGCCACTCTGGAACTTTCACGCTGGGGTCCAGATTTCCATGGTAAATGTCTGATGGAGGTCTCTCCAATACCCTGCATGCCAACTACCCCATTGATGCTGCCGGGGTTGCTGCCTCAGTATGCATCTTTTCAAGATGTGTTTTTCAAAGAAGCTACAGACATACTCCCTCCACACATATCCTACGACTGTGCCATCAATTTGAAGCTTAACACTGAACCACCCAAAGCCAGGGTTTACCCTCTCTCTGTGATAGAGAATAAAGCCATGTCTGAATACATACAGGAGAACCTTCAGAAAGGCTTCATAAGACCCTCCAAGTCTCCTGTCGGCGCAGGCTTCTTCTTTGTGGGGAAGAAGGACGGAACATTGCGTCCATGCATCGACTACAGAGGTCTAAACGAGATCACTGTGAAGGACCGCTATCCCTTACCACTCATCTCAGAGCTATTTGATAGACTACAGGGAGCCAAGATATTCTCCAAGCTGGATCTCAAGGGAGCCTATAACCTAGTTCGCATCTGCTCTGGCGATGAATGGAAGACAGCCTTCAATACCCGGGATGGTCACTTTGAATATCTAGTGATGCCCTTTGGCCTGTGCAACGCTCCGGCTGTCTCCCAAAACATAATGAACGACATTCTGCGTGATCTACTCTACAGATGTGTCGTAGTGTACTTAGATGACATCTTAATCTTTTCCCGGGACATAAACACTCACCTGGAGGATGTCAAAAGTGTGCTGCAAAGACTCCGCAAGAATCGTCTATACGCCAAGTTGTCTCAGAGCGAGTTTCACAAGGAATCAGTGCCTTTCATAGGGTACATTGTGTCCAGCCAAGGCTTCCAGATGGACCGACAGAAGCTGGAGAGCATTAAGAAATGGTCACAACCCACAGGCTCTTAGACGATTTCTCAGATTTACCAACTACTACAGAACATTCATTAAGAACTACTTCTCACTAACTGTTCCGCTTACAGCTTTGACCAAGAAAGGTGCCAACATCGCCAATTGGTCTACAGAGGCAGTAACAGCATTCCAGAGACTGAAAGACACCTTCTCGAGGAAGCCATGCCTCCGACATCCGGATCCAACCAGGCCTTTCATCGTTGAGGTCAATGCCTCAGACGTTGGCTTAGGGGCCGTGCTAAGCCAGGCCGGTGACTCTAAGACTTTACACCCATGCTCATTTTCTCCCGTCGCTTCTCACGAGCAGAAAAGAGCTATGACATAGGAGACAAAGAATTACTGGTAATAAAGATGGCATTCGAGGAGTGGCGCCCCTGGCTTGAAGATGCACAACATCCTATCACAGTCTTCACAGACCACCAAAATCTGGAGTACCTCCGCCACGCTTAGCGCCTAAACCATAGACAGGCAAGATGGTCCCTGTTCTTCAACAGATTTGACTTTGTGCTGAAATATTGCCCCGGAGATAAGAACATCAGGGCAGATGCCCTATCTCGCTCATTTCTCTCTGAGGACGTACCCGAGGAATTTCAACATATCATCGACCCGAATAGAGTTATCTTGTCAGCTACTCACCCAGTACCTGCAGGTAAGACTGTGGTACCCAAGAACCTAAGAAAAAAGCTGTTAGCTTGGGCTCACGACTCTAAACTGGCTGGACACCCTGGTCAACGCAGAACTCTGGCAAAACTACAGAAGTACTACTGGTGGCCCACCATGAAGGAAGATACTTTCTCCTACGTTGCTTCTTGTTCCAGTTGTGCCAGACAGAAACCACTGCCCGGTCGTCCTTGGGGCCTACTCCAACCTTTGCCAGTGCCAGACGAGCCCTGGACACACATCGCTACAGACTTTGTGGTAGACTTACCACTTTCAGGAGAAAACAACACCATCTGGGTAACTGTGGATTGTTTCTCGAAGATGGCTCACTTCGTGGCTCTCCCTGGCTTGCCCACAGCCATGGAGCTTGCAAAGCTTTTCATCACTCACATCTTTCACCTACATGGCATGCCAAAGCACATAATCTCTGATAGAGGAGCCCAATTCACAGCTAAGTTCTGGAAGGCATTGTGCAAGAAGTTTGATATCTCTCTCGACTTCACCTCTGCATACCATCCTCAGTCTAACGGTCAAATGAAGAGAATGAATAGAACACTCAAGCAGTTCATTCGTGCCTATGTGGGTACTCTTCAAAATGATTGGGCTGAACAGTTGCCCTGGGCTGAATTCGCCATCAACTCTCATCCAGCAACATCTATTGGATCAACACCATTTGAAGTGGTCTACGAACGACTACCATTACCACCCTTACCACTTCCACTTTCAGTGTCATCCTCGGCAGCTCAATCTACTGCTGAAGATATTCAATAACTCTGTACTAAAAGCACAGAGATGCTACGCAAAGCAGGACTACGAGCAAAGAAAGGCTCTGATGCTCATCATGACAAGGCTCCAGAATTTAAGCCTGGTGATAAAGTCTGGCTATCTACACAACATTTAAGATTCAAGCTATCATCAGCTTGTTTTGTTCCACGCTTTGTCGGACCCTTTCCCATTCTCCGACGACTAGGTACTCTTACTTACAGTCTGAAACTTCCATCAGCACTGAAGATTCATAATGCGTTCCATGTCTCACTATTGAAGCCATTAGTCCTTGGTGAGTTCTCAACCAAGACACCTGAACCTACACCTATTGATTCAGAAGAAGACATCGAATACAAGGTAGATGCTATCCTTGACGTGAGAAAGAGAGGCAGAGTATGGGAATACCTCCTGTCATGGAAAGGTTATGGATCTGAAGAAAACTCTTGGGAACCTTTGGCTAATATCATGGATAAAGAGATGCTTCAGCAATTCCACAGAATGCATCCTCAGAAACCAAGACCAGGTAGGAGGACTGGAGGGAGCCCTTTGAAGGGGGGAACTGTTGTGTCCGTTGGGGTCAGACAGCTTTGCCCCTTGTGCCTCACCTTTTTCTCGACTCCTCCCGCAAGCCTTGGGAAGATGGCTAGCGCTGCGTCTGCAAGCCGCACTCTCTGGCATCCCCGGAACGGCTATGGCATTGCCTACCACCATGTTTCTCTCAAGGGCCTCCTAGGGTGCGTGCGCGCGCACGTGCTACCCACGTCTTTATTCCTGCAATGGCGCGAACCTCAGGGGCGTCCCCCTCGAGTGACGTCACAACATCCGGGTATATACCCTATGCTTGTTTGCTAGCTCGTTGAGTTAGCAAGGATTGGTCTTTGCCGGTCTTACTCTGCCGCTTCCTTGCTGCCGCTGGAAGCCCTCTCTGCCCTTCGGGGTATTCTCTAACCTGGGTACCCGCTCCTCGGGGGCCCTCTGCTTTCCTTTCAGGTCCCTTACTGGGATCAGGTACTCTCTCCTCGAGGGCCTGCTCTCCCTGCCTCGGTGCCTGTTTACTATCTGCTTCAACCTGGTGGAATCGATAACCTTACAGCTACCATCTAGTGAGTAATCTAATTGTCAGTCTGTCTCATCCACAGCATTGCCAGGCTGGGAAACCTACTTCTGGATCTCCCTATACCAACTTGGTGAGACGGGATCCCTCTGCCGAGGGTCCCCGGACTGCTACCTCTGGATCACCTCACTACTGCCACCTCCGGTGGTATACTGCAGCTGTACAATAAAAGATCTAATTCTGTGTCGGTGCATCGTGAGTCTAGCCCAGTACTGTGGCTCCCCACGGGGCTCCTCCCCGTGGGCGTGGTCATCTGCCACAGTACCCAAGAATTCACCCAAACACCACTAAACCATAACACCCATATGTACCAGCTAGGACCTTGAGAGCCTCTCAGAAAGGTTTTCTTCAATTTACTTTCTCCTTCTAGAGTCTAATAGACTCTAGACCCCTTGTGAGTCAACTGTCTGTTAGGAATTGTGGACCCTTGGCCCAAGGTGGGGTTGTTGCTACCTGAAGAGTTGGGCCCCACAGGTCCCCACCATCGGGAGACAAGACTGGCCGGGAAGAGAGGCAAGCTGGAACTTCGTCTGTACCGACCCTCCTTCCCCGCAGGTTGAGCCCTTGGGTGCCAGGCCGGCAGGACTTAGGAGCACCTCTGTGTGGCTGGTCCTGGAGAGGGTAGGCGAGTGGGTGCAGAGAGTGTCGGAGAAGATAGGCATAGTTCGAGTCAGGAGCACTCTCGGAGGGAGGAGGAGAAAGAGTCTCAGGGAGTATACGGCCACTGCAGCTCTGAACGGAGTAGAGCAGGGCCACTTGACCGTGGCCTCGGGATGAGGAGGTGCAGGTGCAGAGACACGAACTGTATTATGCTGAGTAAGGACTAGAGTGGGAAACCCGCAGAAGCTGATGTCCAGAAAGGAGCAGTGCAGTGAAGTACCCTGAAGAATGGGGTGTCGAGACAGTCTGATGGAGTACTGTGCTGAGTCCAATCCTGAAGAGAACTGGCACTGTAGAAATCCACAGGGAGAAGTACCGTGGGGTCCCAGGGAGCAGGGGACACTGTGGAAAGGACGCACAATTAAGATGGCGCTGAGCCTGGCCCTGAGGAGCGGGAAGCACTGAGAGTCCAGGTGGAATCACGCTGAGCCTGGCCCCGAGGAGCAGGAAGAGAGAGGAAGTCCAGGTGAAGTAGTACTGAGCCAGAGCCCGCGGAGCAGGAAGCATTGAGAGAGTGTAGGTGAAGTAGTGCTGAGCCAGGACCCGCAGAGCAGGAAGCACAGAGGCAGGAACCCGGAAGGAGAAGCACAGCGATCCGAAGGCAGGAGCAACTGGTCCGTGGAACAGGAACTGGCACCAAGGAGGAGCCAAGGAACTCGTTGCCAAGTCGGTTAGTGGTGACTGGAGATGAAGCTTAAGTACTCCAGGCCAATGATGTCATCAGCCCAGGACAAGCCTGGAGTTCCCGCCATTGGCCTTATAAAGGGTGAACAGATGGCTCACGCACGCCTAGAGAGGCCCAGGATCGGAACGCCGGTCGACGACATCCCAGCCACCACATGGAGTGCAAAAAGCAGAAGGAACGCGGCGGCAGCAGCTGGCCACCGTTGCGAGAGTACCAGGGGTAGAGAATCAAGCATGATATGACATGAGTTGAGCCTGTTGCGGGCGGCAGCAGCCGACGGTCATAACACTGTCAGCTAACACAATCCTTTCCTATGGAATGCCCTACTCTTAAGAACATAAGAAATTGCCATACTGGGTCAGACCAAGGGTCCATCAAGCCCAACATCCTGTTTCTAACAGTGGCCAATCCAGGCTTCAAATTCCTGGCAAGTACCCAGAATCTAAGTATATCCCATGCTACTGATGCTAGTAATAGCAGTGGCTATTTTCTAAGTCAACTTGATTAATAACAGGTAATGGACTTCTCCTCCAAGAACTTATCCAAACCTTTTTTAAACCCAGCTACACTAACTACACTAACCACATCCCCTGGCAAAAAATTCCAGAGTTTAGTTGTGCATTGAGTGAAAAAGAATTTTCTCTGATTAGTTTTAAATGTGCTACATGCTAACTTCATGGAGTTCCCCATAGTACTTCTATTATCCAAAAGAGTAAATAACCGATTCACATTTACCCATTTTAGACCTCTCATGATTTTAAAGACCTCTATCATATCCCCCCTCAGCCGTCTCTTCTCCAAGCTGAACGGCCCTAATCTCTTTAGTCTTTCCTCATAGGGGAACTGTTTCATCCTCTATCATTTTGGTCACTCTTCTCTGTACTTTCTCCATCGCAATTATGTCTTTTTTGAGATGTGGTGACCAGAATTGTATACAATATTCAAGTATTCTTGGACATTATCACGCAGAATAAAATTATCTGAAATTCAGTAAGGCTGTTGGTTGTTTTCTCAAGCTTTTAATTTGTCACCTATGGCACGTTTATCCAGTAATTTGGGCTATTTTACCATGTTTAGCATTTCTAACTTTTTTTGTGTTTTTGTGATTGAGACTTATATTGTTTGATTAGATTTTGTTTTAAAGTTATTATGGTTTTTTTTTGTTTTAGTTTTAGTGTTTGTTCATTTTATGTTTTACTATTTTATCTGTTGCTTGGTTTTATTATCCTTGCTTACTTTTGTTAAAACATCTGGATAACTCTTTGCAGGTGGTATATATAAAATTGAAATAAATAATAATAAAATAAATATGTGAGACTGACTCTGCCCCCACATATGCCATACCCAGCCCTGGTCCCAATCCCCTGCTTCTCTCCACAGTTCTTTTTTGTCTACAAATTAAGCTCTGGGAGGTACAATCCTAATCAGATTTGGAGATAATCCACATGGAGCGGCAGTTACACCCCTAAACAGCATGGAGTATCCTGCATAGAACGACAGTTGCAACCCTAAACACCTCGCTGGGAAGACTGGATGGACCATTTTGATCTTTATCTATCTGCTATCATTTACTCTGTTACCCTATGGTTGTTGTTTCTGATGCTTTGCTGGACTGGAGTCCAGGGTAAGAAGTTATGCAGAAATGACTACTCTCCAGGCTAAAGATTCTCTTCATTAACATATGGATTGGTTTTTGTGAAGGATGGTGTCCCTCTGTAGTTAGTGCACAGGGTGATGCTGTTAAGCAATTCAGAGAGCCGCCTTTCTTAGGTCTAGTTTTACCAGTGTCATGTTGTACTCCAGATCTACCAAGAAAGTATTAGACATTTATTTATTTATTTATTTATTTATTTACTTACTTACTTTTATATACCGCGGCTCGTTGGCAAACATCACCTCGGTTTACAATGAACATTAAGTGAGCAACAGGCTTTACAATCCAACATATTTAAGAAAGGATACAATAGCTGATAACATTCAAATTATATTATAATAAAACTAGACTAAACTTAGCTTGGGCGTATAGTACTGGGGATCAACTTAAAGGAACATTATTAACAGTACCGAAATTTCTTTAGGTCCATATTAGACATATTGCAGTAAGTTAGTACATCAAAATGTGTTTAGCGTAATTGAAAGTAACTGATTGGAATGGGAAGAAAGTATTATATACATTTCATAAAATAATTTAATATGAAGAGTAAAGGTTCATAAATTGTAGGCTTGTTTAAACAGGTATGTTTTTAAATTCTGTTTAAATTTCTTGTGGCAGGGCTCCAAGCACAGATCAGTAGGTAATTTGTTCCATATGTTAATACCAGCTATCGTAAATGTTCGTTCTCTTGTTGTGACATATTTTATTTGTTTAAGCGTCGGAGTCTTTAGCTTAGCCAGGTGCATTTTTCTAATTGGTCTGTTCGAAGTATGGAATGTAAAGAATTCATGTTTAATTGCAGACAATCCCAGCCCTGGCCTTCTGTTGAAAGAAGAGGAAGATGCTTATGTTCGGCATCAGAGCTGTGATAACAGATGCCAGAAGAGCAGCCTCACAAGTGAGTGAAAAGAATCAGGCTGGAATTGACAAAATGAGGCTGATAGGGAAGTCTTTGACTATGAGGAAGAGGGGCAGAAAAGAGTGATCAGACAGGTGATGGGATCAAAACATAAAGAAACCTTATTTTGATTTTTTTTGATCCAGCAGTTTCCTCCTCCCTTAGGGTTCCTGAAATCTGGCATCATGCACTTTCATTTGAACTACCAGGGATTTTCCCCCATTTCATATCCCTTCCAAATTTACTATGGTCCAGTCATTGCAGTGACAGTCATCAGCTTCTTCTGGAACTCTACAATCATGGACCCTAAATCTGGCCACTAATTTTCACATTGCACAATGACTTTCTCTTATCCCGGGGCTGTAAATGCTGCTTCATGGCATCCCTGGCCCTGGATGACCTGGGGAACAGATGACCTGAGCTGGAAATCTAACAAAGTCCCTATGCATAACAGTGCACATCTAATCCACTGCGGCTAGCTGACTTTTCTTTTTTTTTTTTGCTATGTTTCTTCCTTAGAAGCTGTCTTATGGATTCAGTCTGGTTGTGCACTGCTATGGTTCAAAATATGGGGTCATTTTTCAAACAGTCACTGAGTGGTAAAGATATTTGGTTAATTTTAAGTAGTCATTTTTAGATGAATCTTCAGCTGAACTTAACTGGCTAGGTTATCAGTTGAAAATTTGGCTAAACCTTCTTGATCAAAGTTTGACCATTTAGGTTTCATACAGCTCTGTGCAGGTGCATTTTCAACCAAACTTAGCTGGTTGGTGTTGGAAATTAGTGCCAAGCAGTCAAATCCTGATTTCCCTTCCTCCTAGTTTCCAATAGCAAAATAAATGTGGCCCCATTCCCAAGCACCAAACTTGTAGGGAGAAGAGCTATGATTTCTAATCCTACCTCCCTTTATGTATGTACCTACTATTTACCACAACCCTCCTGTTCGTTATTAGAAAAAAAAAAAATCTCCTTTATTCCAAACTTACACAGGTATAATCTTAACTCTTTGCATCAGAAAATACACAGGCAATTGGGGACATAAGCAATAAGAAAAACAATAGTTACAAAAGCATATTTAATATCCGGTACTTATCAAATTACCTTTAATTTCTGCTGTTCTTGCCTCTCTTTAGCCAAGGCTTACTTTTGAATACTAATAAGCTCTATCTTACTAACCCACAGATTAGGAAATGGAACTCAGGTTCTTACAATGTGAAGGCAGTAGCTTACAATCTTGGACTGGCCGGGTGGTCCTTCCCTTTGCAGGTCTCCAGAGCAGTCACGGCCACCGAAGCAACAGACTATTCAACTCTCAAGTTTTTTAGGCCATGACTCTGGAAGTCACCTTGACCCAGGATGCACAGGACAAAGGAGGGGGAAAGCAACAGCACTCAGACCGGTCGCCCCTTCTCTTCGGATGGGTCTTGATAGGCTGACCCTGAGTACTTGCACCCTGCTATTTTTCAAGGGCTCACTTATGCATAATTCAGCAGCTTATGCATAGTTAGGTGAATGCATAATTAAAAGCTTTAAATTAGAAGACCTTCCTGTGCTTTTTTTTTTACCAGTCCTTTGTCTCATTTCCAGGTTCATCAAGTGGTTAGTTCTGATGAATGACGGTTGTTCATATTTGACAGAGCTCTGATAAACTATGATCCCAGATGGATATTAGGAGCCATAAAAAAAGGTTTCAATATTATTGCAGGTCCGATTCCCACACCGGACCATCTCTGCTGATGTTTCTTTTGGCCCCATTTTGGTGCCAGCTTGGTTAGCACCGTTAATAAATCCCTTAACTTAGTCACTTACACAGCACTGCAGTTTCCTTTTGGCTGCCCATGGCAGAATAGGCAATGCCTATTTTCTCTGCATTTAGCTGTGCATAGCCCAAATAGGCCAATGTTCATTTTTACTGATGTCAGAGGGTCCATCTTAGCAAGAATTGCTATAGTTCCTACATTTCTTCTCCCAGCACCCAGTATATAGACAAATTCAGTCTTTTCCCCCATCTCAAAATTATTAGGTCTCTCCTCATTTCTCTCCAACCACAACATCCAGCCTCTGGACCCCTCCCCCCCCCCCAAAAAAAAAAAAATTCCCTAAGCCACTCCCGCAGGACAGAATCGTAGCTAGGCAATTTGGCACTTATGGGCAATTGAAAAAATGCACCCTCACCCTGTACATATACATTTATACCATGATAAATAAATAAAACTGAGAGTCTAGAGGCCTGCATGGAGGGGGCATGTGAGCAATTGTAGGAGGAGATAGAGCCACAGGCCATTCTGAGCAGGCATTCTCCATAAACACTGTGTTGACACTGGAGCAGGGCAGACTTTATTCAAGGGCATAGACAACTGTTCCCCACCCTAAATTACAAAGGAAAAGATACCACTATCCCATCTACAACTTCATTATTTCACAAACTTTACATAACAAAAATACAGTTGTTCTTCCCACAAATCCATGCTCTCCATATCCAACTCCAGTCTCCCACTCCCTATTCATTCCCTCTCACCACTAATTTTCCAGTGCTTATGCTCCCCCAATCCAAATCCCCAGGTGCTTCTCTTCCACCTCCTGACTCTTCATTCATTCATGTATTGCATTTATATGCTGTTCCCCGTACGTACCCGAATCAGTCCAGACAGCTGGGTTTTGCCTCCCATCCAGCAGATGGAGACATACATTTTGACTGAATCTGACACTTAACCCTAGGAGCCACCCGCAGTCTTGCCATTATTTCTCTATCTCCAGCAGATGGTGGAGGTGCAAAATCCTGCAGTCTGAGACTTCAAAAAAAGATAGAAAAGTACAAAAAAAGAGGACAAACAGCTTCTCAGGGGGTAGTTAGGTCCTGGTGGGAACATTCCCCCTGGTATGTGAGGCAGGGTATGTGAGGCAGGGTGGTTGGGGATTTTCTCTTAAGTTCCTGGAGCCTAGCCACCATTCAGGGTGATACTGGGGGTCCCGGTTCACTCACCCTGTTGGGATCTACTTGAGCCTTCTGCCTGCTCAGGGAAGTTTTAAGTTTTAAAAGTTTAAAAATAAAAAACAGGTTGGTGTTTTTTCTTTTAGCGCTGTCCAGCGCTTTCAGGCACGGCTCGAGTTTCCTGCTTACTGTGGCAACTCTCCGAACTCCCTCCATGTTTTTATTTCTGGGGCTGCGTTCGTCTGCCTAGCCACCGATCGCTCTTCTGCCACAATTATGCCATGTGGGACTGTGTGCAGGGCCTGCAGTGATGTGTTATGCACTCGTTGCCTCCCTGGGGGGGGGGGCTCTTTGAGCACTGCTGCAGGGGAGAAAGTGAGGAAGCCCCACGAGCTTGAGAGTCTTTCAGCGTCGTGGCAGCCTCCGACATCCCTTCCCGCTAAGCGCGGGAACGGAGGCCATTTTGTCAGCATTCAGGTCTGCTGTAGGGGGGAGGGGGATTTCCTGCCTCCATTATTGCCGCAAGCTGAGCATCTAGTGGGGGCTGTGCTTTTCGGGAAGCTCCTGAGCCAGGCGAAGGGGAACCTGAAGACGTCTCTGACTCCTCCTCTTCTTCCTCTTTCACCTCAGATTTTGTGCAGCTGTTGCAGAAGATGTTTAAGGCAGGTAGGTCAGGCAAGGCTGCTAAGCGGGCTGGGGCCCCAGTCCAGCTCAGGGACCCAAAGGCCAAGCAGCTGCTGAGGTCTTCCCCACTCCCACCGGTGGCAGACACCTCCTCAGAGGGCTTGCAACAGGATGATCTGCAGGGGCAGGACCCTCAGGGGCAGACCCTCAAGGCCCAGACCACGGTTCTTCACAGGCATCTACCGTCGAGGGGGATGATCCCAAGGTGGTCTGGCTATTCCACAGGGAAGAACTAAGCTCGTTAATACCCGTGGTCTTGGAGGAGCTGGGTATTGATGCTCCTCCTGAGAACTCTGCATTCCCTGTACGTACCAGGATCAGTCCAGACTGCTGCTGGGTTATGCCTCCCGTCCAGCAGATGGAGTCAGAGAGAAACTGAAAAGGCACCACTGATATACCCTGGTGCGCCCCCTGCGATCCTCCAGTATATCTCTGACTCCAGCAGATGAGAGAGCATAACCTTGCGGTCCTGATCTCCTGTAAATTGAATTGTGAAGGGATTTCCCTATCAGGTTTGACTTAATATAGAGGAGAAATCCTGTGACTAGATCAATTAGTGATTTGTACCTAATTTGGTAATAATAAGTGCAGCCATAGCAGGCCAGGCAGGGCACTGCCCTACAGCCTTTTCCCGGGGTTTTTTTTTCAGTCTTACCCAGTGAGAGGAGGGGAGGATTAATCGGTGGGCCGGTCACTCTCCCTATCCGCCTCCTGAGAAGTTTCATTCCTCGGAGAAGAAAGTTTAGTCGGGTGTGCTACACCCCCTGCAGGCTCCACCAGCCACTTGTCTGTGAGGTACTTTAGCTGCCGGTGGCAGCGCTATTAAAAAAAAAAAATAAATAAATTTAAAAACGAGGTAATTGTGTCCACTGCCTGCGTTCCTCACTGTGGTCTCCGGAAGGGGTGGCTTGTCACCCAGCCCTTACTCGCGCCGTCCACGCCGGATCCTGATATGGATGTAGGGGGTACGGACCCGGTTGAGGGGGATGATCCTCAGATACTCCGCTTATTTCATAAGGAAGAACTGGATCCCTTGATTGCCCATGTTCTTCGGGAACTAAAGATTCCAGTACCCCAGGTTGACTCCAATTCCCAGCCAGGGGATTTTGAATTAGACGGGCTCCGCACGCCTGCGCATGCCTTTCCTTTTCATAATAAACTGTTTCAGCTTGTATCCCGGGAATGGGATAATCCGGAGGCAACTCTTAGGGTCAGCCGCGCTATGGATAAGCTTTACCCTCTCCCTGTGGATTCCTTGGAGCTCCTTAGGGTGCCAAGGGTGGATTTGGCGGTCACTGCCATGGCTAAACATACCACCATTCCCGTAACAGGGGGTACGGCCCTTAAGGATCTTCAGGATCGGAAGCTGGAGACGTTGCTTAAGCGCATCTTTGAGGTTTCGGCTTTGGGAGTACGGGCGGCCGTTTGCAGCTGCATGGTACAAAGGGCTACCCTTCGTTGGGTACAACAGATGTTGACATCTCAAGATCTGCCTCCGGATGAAGCAGAGCAAGCAAACCGTATAGAATCCGCGGTGGCTTACGCCGCGGATGCCTTTTATGACCTCCTCCGCACTTCGGCCCGGTCCATGTCTTCGGCTGTGTCGGCACGGAGGTTACTCTGGCTGCGTCATTGGGCGGCGGACTCTTCCTCCAAGGCCCAACTCGGTTCCTTTCCCTTTCGGGGCAAGTTGTTATTTGGCACCGAGTTAGAAGACCTTATCCGATCTTTGGGGGAGAATAAAGTGTTTAAGTTGCCAGAGGACAAGCCTAGATTTTTTCGCCCTTCGGGTACCTTCCGCGGACGGTTTCGCGGGCAACGCCGTTTTCGCTCGGGAAGGGGGTCCTCTTTTGCTACCCGACAGCCGTCTCCGCGTTCCCAGTCATGGACTCCTTCCTTTCGTGGTAGAAGGCCGGCACGCGCAGGGGCGTCTCATATCTTCGCCACCTCTAAGGCGGCTCAATGAAGGGACGCCGGTCCATTCCTCCGTCCCGGAGGTAGGAGGACGACTCTCTTACTTTCGGGAGGAATGGGCCACAATTACCTCAGACCAATGGGTCCTCGACATTATATCTCACGGCTACGCCCTAGATTTTGCAAGGCCCCTGCGCGATTTGTTCCTTATCTCTCCCAGCGGTTCTCAGGAAAAGCAACAGCGAATTGCTCAGACCCTGGAGCGATTGCAGGCGCTGGGTGCAATAGTGCCTGTGCCGCCCGCCGAGCAACGCACGGGCCGTTATTCCATCTATTTCATCGTTCCCAAGAAGGAGGGCACATTTCGGCCGATTCTGGATCTCAAGCGAGTCAACAGGGCGTTGCGCATACCGCGGTTTCGGCTCGGTCATAGCGGCGGTACACAAAGGCGAGTATTTAGCTTCCTTAGATCTCACGGAGGCTTACTTGCACATAGGGATACAAGAGTTCCATCAAAGATTTCTGCGCTTTATGGTCCTGGGATCTCACTTCCAGTTTTGTGCTCTTCCGTTCAGTCTGGCGACAGCTCCGAGGGTGTTCACCAAGGTAATGGTGGTGGTGGCGGCGAGTCTTCAGAGAGACGGAGTGTTGGTACACCCGTATTTGGACGATTGGCTCATCTGAGCAAAATCGCGACGTCTCTGCGAAGATGCGATTCAGGCAGTCCTTCACCGGCTCCACTCCTTGGGGTGGTTGGTCAATTACACCAAGAGCCATCTGATCCCCTCCCAGAATTTGGAATTTCTGGGCGCCTCGTTCGATACGAAAGTGGGAAAGGTTTCTCTCCCACAGGCAAGGATGGAGCGTCTGATGGCGCACGTTCGCCGTCTCCTCGCCCTTCCCCTGCCTGTGGTATGGGATTACTTACAGGTTCTTGGATATATGGCATCCACACTGGATTTGGTTCCGTGGTCATTTGCGCATATGCGGCCGCTACAGAGGGCGCTTCTGTCTCGTTGGGACCCCAAATCGGAAGAGTTTCAGATACCTTTGCCACTCTTACCCCCAGCGAGGACCAGTCTACAATGGTGGTTGGATCCGGTCCACTTGCTCCAAGGCACCAATTTGGATCCGCCTCAATGGATCATTGTCACGACCGATGCCAGTCTGACGGGCTGGGGAGCAGTCTGTCAGTCTCAGTCCGCTCAGGGACGTTGGACGCCTCCTCAGACCAAGTGGTCGATCAATCGTTTGGAAACAAGGGCGGTTCGCCTAGCATTACAGCACTTTCTGCCTTTGATTCGGGACAGAGCAGTTTGGGTTCTGTCCGACAACGCAACCACGGTAGCGTATATAAATCGGCAAGGCGGTACACGGAGTCTACCGGTAGCAACCGAAGCCAGCCAGTTGATGGTGTGGGCAGAGCAGCACCTGTCTCGGATTGCGGCGTCCCACATCGCAGGAGTCGACAACGTTCAAGCAGACTATCTCAGCCGGCAACGACTAGACCCGGGAGAGTGGGAACTATCTCCCGAGGCACTCAGACTCATCTGTCGCCGGTGGGGAACTCCCCGGTTGGACCTCATGGCAACTCGTTTGAATGCCAAGGCAGCTCGCTTCTTCAGTCGCAGAAGGGAACACGGGTCGGAGGGCGTAGACGCGCTAGCTCTTCCCTGGCCTGCGCACATTCTTCTGTATGTGTTTCCACCGTGGCCGTTGGTGGGGAAAATATTGCGTCGCATAGAATCCCACACGGGACCCGTCATTCTCGTAGCTCCGGAGTGGCCGAGGAGGCCGTGGTTCGCCGACCTCATCAATCTAGCGGTGGACGGCCCCTTGCGGCTCGGTCATCTGCCTCGACTCCTTCGGCAGGGTCCAGTATTTTTCGACCAGGCCGATCGCTTTTGTCTAGCGGCTTGGCTTATGAGAGGCAGCAATTGAGAAGGAAAGGATATTCCGAGTCGGTCATTACTACTCTTCTGCAGGCTCGTAAGCCCTCTACCTCGGTTGCTTATGTCAGGGTATGGAAGGTTTTTGACTCGTGGTGTCAGGGTCTGGAAGTGCCGTCGCGGAAGGCTACGGTGTCTCATATTCTGACTTTTTTGCAAGAGGGTCTAAAGAAGGGTTTATCCTATAATTCTCTGCGTGTGCAGGTAGTGGCCTTAGGCTGTTACCGCGGTAAACTTGACGGAGTTTCCATTGCCATGCATCCGGACGTTGCACGATTTTTAAAGGGAGTTAAACATTTGCGACCCCCGGTGCAACCTATCTGTCCTTCTTGGAGTTTAAATTTGGTTCTCCGGGGTCTTTGTACTTCTCCGTTTGAGCCTCTACGAAGGGCTACTCTCAAGGATCTCACTCTCAAAACTGTTTTTCTCGTCGCTATTTGTTCAGCTCGCCGAATCTCGGAACTTCAGGCGTTGTCTTGTAGGGAACCTTTTCTCCGTATTTCTAATTCGGGGGTTTCTCTACGTACCGTTCCTTCGTTTTTGCCTAAGGTAGTTTCCGCCTTTCACGTCAACCAGACGGTGGACCTACCGGCATTTGCGGTGGACGGGGCTGAGGCGTCGCGGCAACCGGAACTTCGCAAGTTGGATGTTCGAAGGACGCTCTTGCGGTACCTGGACGTTACCAACCCCTTTCGGTTGTCTGATCATCTGTTTGTCTTGTGGGGTGGTCCAAAGAAGGGAAATAAAGCTTCAAAAACTACGATCGCACGCTGGTTGAAAGAGGCGATTGTGTCTACTTACATTTCCCAAGGTCGCGCCGTTCCGGAGGGTCTTAAGGCTCATTCTCTGCGCTCCCAGGCGGCGTCGTGGGCAGAGAGTGGGTTTATTTCCTCGCAGGAAATTTGCCGAGCGGCTACTTGGAAGACATTGCACACCTTTGCGAGACATTACCGTTTGGACGTGCGCGCTCCGACGGTGGACTCATTCGGCAGTGGTGTGCTTCGTGCGGGACTGTCAGGGTCCCACCCCGTTTAGGGCAGCTTGGGTACTTCCCAGCAGTCTGGACTGATCCTGGTACGTACAGGGAAAGGAAAATTAGGACTTACCTGATAATTTTCATTCCTGTAGTACCAAGGATCAGTCCAGACGCCCGCCCATTTCAGTGAAGAGTGTAGAGTCCCGCAACTGTTGTTTTTTCGTGTTTTTCGGGTTCCGTTTTTTACGGGCACTTGCTTGTTTCATGGTTTCCTCGTTTTTTCCACATGTTCATATACGTTTCATCTTTATATTGAGCTAGTCACAGAATTTGCCATTGTTTTCTAATTTCATACTGCTTTGTTATGGATTATACTGGAGGATCGCAGGGGGCGCACCAGGGTATATCAGTGGTGCCTTTTCAGTTTCTCTCTGACTCCATCTGCTGGACGGGAGGCATAACCCAGCAGCAGTCTGGACTGATCCTTGGTACTACAGGAATGAAAATTATCAGGTAAGTCCTAATTTTCCTTTGGGAGCAGTGGACCTGGTTAAGGTAGGGCTTCAGGGTCCCACAAGGGCTTTTCCATTCCATCAGTCTGTGACTGCCTTGCTTTTCTGGGAGTGGAATACTCCAGACACGGGGCTGAAGGTCACGCAAGCCATGGACAAGTTGTATCCGCTAGCGGAGGAAGCGCTGGATCTTCAGAGGATTCCTAAGGTGGATGCTTCGGTCTCGGCGGTCACTAAGAAAACAACCATTCCAGTCCCTGGCGCTGCTGCTCTCAAGGATCTTCAGGATCGGAAACTGGAAGGTCACCTCAAAAAGATTTTTGAGGTGTCGGCGCTGGGAGCCCGTACTGCTATGTGTAGCAGTTTTATGTTGAGAGTAGGTCTGTGCTGGGTTCAGCAATTATAGATGGACAAGACCTTTAGTCCTGGGGAAATTCTGCGCTACTGCGGAGCACAGAATTTGCGCAGAATTGCTATTTTCTGCACAGAATTTCCAAATTCTGCGCAGAAAACAGCAGAGGAGACCCCTGCATGCTGCGAATGGAGCACGTCATGCGTGTGCCACGGGACACACTCTGTTTGCGGCGAAGATGAAGGCCCTGGTGCGCCAGTCACGGTAAAGATGGAAGGCCCCGGTGAGAGAGAATGTGAGTGTATGTGAGAGAGAGGAGAGGGGGAGGGGAGGGTGAGAGAGAGCAGGAGGGTGAGAGAGAGAGCATGGGAGGTAAGAGAACGGGGGGCAATATTTGAGTGTGGATTTCAGAGAGAGGGAGACTATATGAGGGGAGGGGAGGGTGAGAGGGAGCATGGGGGGCGGGGGATACTTGAGTGTGGGTTTCAGAGAGAGGGAGCCTATATGAGGAGATTGTGAAGTAATGTGTATGTGTGTGAGAAATTGGGAGCTCATGTGTATGAAAAAGGTATCGTGTGCATGTGAGGGTGCTAGCCTTTGTGAAGGGATTGTGTATGTGTGAGACAGAGCCTGTGTGAACGGGTGCGTGAGAGAGAGACATAGGTAGCCTGTGTGAGGATGTATGCGTGAGAGAGAAAGGGAGCTTGTGTGGGTGTGTATGCAAGAAAGAGGGCCCTGTATGAGGGGATGTGTGTGTGCAAGAGAGTGAGGGAGCCTGTATGAGGGTGTGTGTATGTGTATTAGAGAGAGGGAGCATGTGTGTGTGAGAGGGAGGGACCAGAGGGAGCCTGTGTGAGGGGCTGAGAACGGGGTCAAACTCTGGGACTGGCAATAGAGTGGAAGGGGTTGAGCCTAGAGGTGGAGGAGAGAGATACTGGCAGGTGGAGGAGTTGGGGCCCGAGAGGGCAAACTGGTCAGGGGAATAGGGAGAGCAAATGGAAGGGACACTGTTACAGTGAATTTCTAGGGAAATTCTGCTGAAAATATTTAAAATTTTGCATCTTTAAGTAATAACTTTTTTCTGTATTAATTTAAAATGTAATTAAAGACTGTCATGTAAATTGTGTTATTTTGACCAATATAAAGTTTGCAGAGTTTTGCAGAATTTTAAGTTTTTGTGCGCAGAATTCCTCCAGGAGTAGACCTTGTCACCCGCGGAGTCCATGCAGGCCAAGTGACGCGATTACCAGAAATATTTGAGGTTCATATTTCTGGGAAAGCATTACCAGTTTTGTGCCCTGCCCTTCAGATTGACAATGGCTCCCAGGACCTTTACCAAGGTCATGGTCGTGGTGTTGGTGGCGGCTCTCTGCAAGGAAGGGGTTCTGGTCCACCCCTACTTGGACGACTGGTTGATTCAAGCAAAGTCAGAATCCTCATGTCAAGGAGTGGTGGATTGAGTCCTCCAGCGCCTGAAGGCGTTGGGTTGGATAGTCAACCTGACTAAAAGTCACTTGATTCCTTCCCAGACGTTGGAGTTCCTGGGGGCACAGTTTGACACGAGCATGGGGAAGGTCTTTCTCAACGAGGAAAGGATTGTCAAATTGCAAGCTCATGTTCGTTCGCTGTTGGACAAGACGTTGCCTTGAGTATGGGACTACTTGCAAGTGCTTGCAAGTAGTCCCATACTCAAGGCAACGTCTTGAGTATGGGACTACTCAAGACTACTCCTGCCGGCGCCATTTTCGTACGGAAAATGGCGCCGGCAGGAGATCGACTGCAGGAGGTCGTTCAGCGAGGCGCCGGAACCCTCGCTGAACGACCTCCTGCAGTCGATCTCCTGCCAGCGCCATTTTCCGTACGAAAACGATTCGCGGCGGGAAATCGCTCCCTGACCCCCGCTGGACCTCCAGGAACTTTTGGCCAGCTTGGGGGGGCCTCCTGACCCCCACAAGACTTGCCAAAAGTCCAGCGGGGGTCCGGAAGGACCTCCTGCCGTCCAATCGTGTTCGTCTATGGCCGCCGCCATTTTTCGGCGCCATTTTGGAAAATGGCGCCGGCTGAAGACAACAAGATTCAGTAGCAGGAGCCCGTTCCGGACCGCTGCCGTTCCGGACCGCCACTGGACCCGCAGGTTATTTAAGTCATTTGGGGGGGGGGTTCGGGAGGGTGGGGGATTTAATTTAAAGGGTCGGGGGTGGGTTTTAGGGGGTTTTAATGTGCCGGTTTTGCGATTTTACGTTTTTACGATTTTTCACGATATTTTACCCCCCCAAACGGCAACAATACGATTCCCTCCCCCTCCCAGCCGAAATCGATCGTTAAGACGATCGAGGACACGATTCACATCTCTAATGGTCGATCATCTGCCCCTGTAAATTGCTGTATGTGGGCAAGACACAACGGAGTATCAAAACGCGAATTATTGAACATAGATCGAGTATCCATACTAAGAAGGAAAATGCCCCATTAGTCACACACTGGCTAGACAAGTCCCACACTACGGCTGATTTATACTTTTTCGTGCTAGATGTTGTTATACCTCCAGAGAGAGGGGGGGATTTTCCCCTGTTCCTCTTGCGACAGGAACAAAGATGGATCTTCCGCCTCAACACAGTAACCCCATATGGCCTCAATAGTGAGCTTGAATGGCGCCATTTTCTCCAATTATCTTTAATTTTAACTTTAATCCTGTGGGTTCTACATCGGGTGCTAATAATATTCTATGTAACACAGTGAGGGTCAAATCGTCCACGACGTCAGTGGGTAATTCCTCTGCAGTCTCCATTGCTGTAGCAAGACTCGGGTACTGGAACCAGGCAGGAACTGTAGCAGGCAAGCAGGAACCAAGCAGGTACTGTAGCAGACAAGCAGGAACCAAGCAGGTACTGTAACAAGCAAGCAAGAACCAAGCAGATACAGTAGCAGGCAAGCAGGAACGGAGCGAATAGCAAGGCAGGTCACTCTGGGGCACGACGCAACAGGGAACCGGGAGGTAAACCCGTTGCAAGGTAAAGACTGAATGTCCGCAGCCGGCTTATCAAGGCCGTGGCGTCTGACCTCAGGAACTGGGCAGTCACCTCTGGCGGGAAACGGCCTAGAAAAGCGTCCAAGTGGCGCGCGCGCCTAGAAGCAGGGTATCCATGGGAGGCTTCCCGGCAGCACAGCCCCCGCGGGGACACCACTGAACAGGCCGCAAACCAGGCCTCCAGAAGCGGGAACAGGTCCAGGAGCTCGGAGGTAAGGGTCTGGTCGCGGCGCTCGTGGCCAGAACCGTAACACTGGGAAAACAAATAAGCATGGGTGTAGCTTGCTTATTGCGGCAGTTACTACCCCTAACTAATTAAGCTAAATATTTCAAATAGATGCAGTTCCAACACTGCTTTCTGCATTAATTGGGGGGGGGGGGGGGGTAGAAGGGAAATAGAACCAAAAGGTTACTAAGAGCCAAGAGTAACAGATAAGTATGAGAAATAAAAATGTGCAAAGCTTGCTGGGCAGACTGGATGGGCCATTTGGTCTTCTTCTGCCGTCATTTCTATGTTTCTATGTTTTCCTGTCAACGGATCGAATAACGAAGTTACAGGGCCAGATTCACTCGCTTCTTCAAAGTCGCACTCCCACAGTGTGGCATCATCTACAAGTCCTGGGATCCATGGCCTCCACCTTGGATTTAGTTCCCTGGGCGTTCACTCACCTTCGCCCCTTGCAACGGGCACTTCTGATTCGGTGGAGTCCAGGGTCGGAACAGCGCCAACTGCCAATGCTGCTACTTCCGGAGTCCCGGGCCAATCTGTCATGGTGGCTATCAAGCGACAACCTGGAACGGGGGGTGAAGTTGGACCCTCCGAATTGGCTGATAATCTCCACCGATGCCAGTCTGTCAGGTTGGGGAACAGTATGCGCAGAAAGGTCCGCTCAAGGTCAATGGTCACCGACGTAAGGCTTGTGATCCATCAATCGCCTCGAGACGAGCGGTACGCCTAGCCTTACAAGCGTTTAACCCATGGATTCAGGGCGGAATGGTACGAGTCTTCTCCGACAATGCGACGATGGTGGTGTACATCAACTGCCAGGGCGGGATGAGGAGTCCCACAGTGGCGCTCGAAGCACGACTTCTGTTTGCCTGGGCAGAACATCATCTCGGGGGCATTGCCGCCTCGCATGTCGCGGGGGTAGAGAAAATTCAAGCGGATTTCCTCCGCAGACAAAAACTAGATCCCGGAGAATGGGAACTGTCCGCAGATGCATGGAACCGCATTTGCGCCAGGTGGGGTGCGCCAGTTGGACCTCATGGCGATGCGAATGAATGCCAAGACAGAATGTTTCTTCAGTCGGCGAAAGGAGCAGGGATCGGTGGGCATCGACTCCCTCGTGTGTCCCTGGCCCATGGGAATTCTGTTGTATGCCTTTCCCCCCTGGCCACTCATGGGTCGGCTACTACATCGCATACAGCTTCATCCGGGCCGGGTGGTCCTTGCGGCACTGGAGTGGCCACGTTGTCCGTGGTTTGCAGATCTAGTGTGGCTGGCGGTTGACGGACACTTACAGCTGGCTCATCTGCCACGTCTTCTCTGACAGGGGCCCATATTTTCGGATCAGAAGGATCACTTCTCTCTCACGGCTTGGCTTTTGAGAGGCGACGTTTACGCTTGAGGGGCTATTCCGAGCAGGTCATTTCCACTCTTCTTCAGGCACAACAGCCGGCTACTTCGATGGCTTATGTGCGCATCTGGAGACTGTTTGAAACGTGGTGCAGTCAACGGACTTGTGACCCTCTTTCAGGTGGGGTTCCTCGCATTCTCGATTTTCTTCAACAGGGGTTTTCTAAGGGACTAGCGTTCAATTCCCTTCAGGTACAGGTGGCGACTCTGGGTGGCTTGCGGGGGCAGTTAAATGGGTGTTCCTTGGCAGCTCACCCGGACATTGCTCATTTTCTTAAAGGAGTTGAGCACCTGCGGCCTCCCGTCCGCCTAGTATGCCCGGATTGGAGTCTAAATGTATTTCTCCGGGTTCTTAGCGGTGCCCCTTTCGAACCTCTTCTCGGATCCTCTCTGAAAGACCTGACCTTAAAGACAGTGTTTTTGGTGGCTATTTGCTCTGCTCGCCGAATTTCTGAGCTACAGGCTCTGTTGTGTTGGGATCCATTTCTACGTATCTCAGCGGATAGGGTGTCTTTGCGGACGTTCCCGTCCTTCGTCCCTAAGGTGGTTTCTTCGTTCCACGTCAGTCAGACGGTGGAACTTCCGTGGTTTCCCCATTTGTCTAGAGACTCTCTTCAGGATAGAGGCCTTCATCTCTTGGACGTGCGCCGGGTTTTAATGCGATATTTGGAGGTTATCAATGACTTTCGTCGGTCTGACCATTTGTTCGTCCTGTTCGGGGGTCCGAAGAAACGAGACATAGCATCTAAGGCGACCCTTGCTAGGTGGATTAAGGAGGCCATTAGTTCAGCGTACATTGCCCGTGGACGGCTGGTGCCTTTGGGTCTGAGGGCCCACTTCCTGGGCAGAGTGTCAGCTTTTGTCGCCTCAGGAGATCTGTAGGGCGGCAGTGTGATCCTCTATTCACACTTTCACGAGGCATTATCAATTGGACGTCAAGGCGTCGGACGAGTTGGCCTTCGGGGAGAGTGTGCTGCGTGCGGGTCTTTCGGGGCCCGCCCAGTTTAAGGTGGCTTGGATACATCCCACTTCTCTGGACTGATCCTGGTACATAAGAACATTCCATACTGGGTCAGATCAAGGGTCCATCAAGCCCAGCATCCTGTTTCCAACAGTGGCCAATCCAGGCCATAGGAACCTGGCAAGTACCCAAAAACTAAGTCTATTTCATGTTACCGTTGCTACCGTGTTTCCCCGAATATAAGACAGCGTCTTACTTTCTTTTTACCCCCAAAAGTCCCACTATGTCTTACTTTCAGGGTATGTCTTATATTGGAAAAAAAACCTGAGTGTTCAAAAAAAAATTATTTTTAAATACCTGTCGGAGGGCCGCGTGGGTCCAGGCGGCTGGCGGCGGGAGCCGGGTGGTCGCGTGTTAAATCTAGGCCGCGGGCCGGTGGGCGCTTGTTCCAGGCGGCGGCGGCGGGGGGGGAGGCGGGTGGACGCGCGTTAGTTCGAGACGGCCGGCGGGCGGCGGGTGGTCGCGTGTTAAATCTAGGCCGGGTCGCACAGGCGCGCATTCATTCACTGCCGGTGGGGGCTGCCTCGGCGTCGGCGCTGGGGGCTGCCGGTGGGGGCTGCCGGTGGGGGCTGCCGGTGGGGGCTGCGGCAGTGAATGAATTCATTCATCCAGGCGGAGGAGCCGGCTGCTTTCGCCGCTGCCGGCTGCTTTCGGCTGCTGCTGCCGGCTGCTTTCGGCGCTCAAGGCAGTCACATGCCGTGACGTCACAGCATGTGACTGCCTTGAGCGCCGAAAGCAGCCGGCAGCGGCAGCCGAAAGCAGCCGGCAGCGGCGAAAGCAGCCGGCTCCTCCGCCTGGATGAATGAATTCATTCACTGCCGCAACCCCCACCGGCAGCCCCCACCGGCAACCCCCAGCGCCGAATCGCAGGGGTCGCACAGGCGCTGTGGGCCTGTGCGCGCATTCATTCACTGCCGGTGGGGGCTGCCGAGGCAGCCCCCACCGGCAGTGAATGAATGCGCGCCTGTGCGACCCGGCCTAGATTTAACACGCGACCACCCGCTGCCCGCCGGCCGTCTCGAACTAACGCGCGTCCACCCGCCGCCGCCGCCGCCACCTGGAACAAGCGCCCACCCGCCCGCGGCGTAGATTTAACACGCGAACACCCGGCTCCTGCCGCCAGCCGCCTGGACCCACGCGGCCCTCCGACAGGTATTTAAAAATAATTTTTTTTTGAAATGACAGGTACGTCTTACTTTCGGGGGATGTGTTACATTAGCCGACCCCCCTAAAATTCCCACTACGTCTTACTATCAGGGGTGTCTTACTATCGGGGAAACACGGTAGTAATAGCAGTGGCTATTTTCTAAGTCAACTTCATTAATAGCAGGTAATGGACTTCTCCTCCAAGAACTTATCCAATCCTTTTTTAAACACAGCTATATTAACTAAACTAACCATGTCCTCTGGCAACAAATTCCAGAGTTTAATTGTGCGTTGAGTGAAGAAGAACTTTCTCCGATTAGTTTTAAATGTGCCACATGCTAACTTCATGGAGTGCCCCCTATTATGTGAAAGACTAAATAACCGATTCACATCTACCGATTCTAGACCTCTTATCATTTTAAACACCTTATCATATCCCCCCTCAGCCGTCTCTTCTCCAAGCTGAAAAGTCCTAACCTCTTTAGTCTTTCCTCATAGGGGAGCTGTACCATTCCCCTTATCATTTTGGTAACCCTTCTCTGTACCTTCTCCATCACAATTATATTTTTTCTGAGATGCGGCGACCAGAATTGTACACGGTATTCAAGGTGAGGTCTCACCATGGAGTGATACAGAGGCATTATGACATTTTCCGTTTTATTCACCATTCCCTTCCTAATAATTCCCAACATTCTGTTTGCTTTTTTGACTTCCGCAGCACACTGAACCGACGATTTCAATGTGTTATCCACTATGACGGCTAGATCTCTTTCTTGGGTGGTAGCACCTAATATGGAACCTAACATTGTGTAACTATGGCATGGGTTATTTTTTCCTATATGCATCACCTTGCACTTATCCACATTAAGTTTCATCTGCCATTTCGATGCCCAATTTTCCAGCCTCACAAGGTCTTCCTGCAATTTATCACAATTTGCTTGTGATATAACTACTCTGAACAATTTTGTGTCATCTGCAAATTTGATTACCTCACTCGTCGTATTTCTTTCCAGATCATTTATAAATATATTGAAAAGTAAGGGTCCCAATACAGATCCCTGAGGCACTCCACTGCCCACTCCCTTCCACTGAGAAAATTATCCATTTAATCCTACTCTCTGTTTCCTGTCTTTTAGCCAGTTTGTAATCCACGAAAGGACATCGCCACCTATACCATGACTTTTTTATGTTTATTAACTCCTTCAAAAAAGTGAAGCAGATTTATGAGGCAAGACTTGCCTTGGGTAAAGCCTTGCTGACTTTGTTCCATTAAACCATGTCTTTCTATATGTTCTGTGATTTTGATGCTTAGAACACTTTCCACTATTTTTCCTGTCACTGAAGTCAGGCTAACCGGTCTGTAGTTTCCCGGATCGCCCCTGGAGCCCTTTATAAATATTGGGGTTACATTAGCTATCCTCCAGTCTTCAGGTACAATGGATGATTTTAATGATAGGTTACAAATTTTTACTAATAGGTCTGAAATTTCATTTTTGAGTTCTTTTAGAACTCTGGGGTGTATACCATCTGGTCCAGGTGATTTACTACTCTTCAGTTTATCAGTCAGGCCTATTACATCTTCTAGATTCACCGTGATTTGGTTCAGTCCATCTGCATCATTACCCATGAAAACCTTCTCCGGAACGGATATCTACCCAACATACTCTTTAGTAAACACCGAAGCAAAGAAATCATTTAATCTTTCTGCAAGGGCCTTATCGTCTCTAAGTGCCCCTTTAACCCCTCGATCATCTGACAGTCTTGCCTGACTCCCTCACAGGCTTTCTGCTTCGGATATATTTTTAAAAGTTTTTATTTTGAGCTTTTGCCTCTACGACCAACTTCTTTTCAAATTCTCTCTTAGCCTGTTTTATCAATGTCTTACATTTAACTTGCCAACGCTTATGCATTATCCTATTTTCTTCTGTTGGATCCTTCTTCCAATTTTTGAATGAAGATCTTTTGGCTAAAATAGCTTCTTTCACCTCCCCTTTTAACCATGCCAATAATCGTTTTGCCTTCTTTCCACCTTTTTTAATGTGTGGAATACATCTGGACTGTGCTTCTAGGATGGTATTTTTTACGTACTGGGAAAAGAAAATTGGTTCTTACCTGCTAATTAAGACTTGGCTTTTTCAACAAGCCTTTCCCGAGTCTAATACCCAGGGGAGACCCTACCACAATCAAACCGCTCCCGAGTCTGATATCCATTGAGAGACCTCTCTGCACAATGTAAATAATATCCACAAAGAGACATTACTGCACAATGTAAATAATCCACCTCTGTAAAGATTGTTATTCTTGTCTATTCTTGTCTCCTTCCTCCCCTGTTCCATCAACCCTGTTATAATGTAACTTTTTGCTTCCTCTGCACTGGTTAAAAGAACAAAGTTATTGCACCCCCTGTTATTTGTAAACCGGCATGATATGATTGTATCATGAATGCCGGTATAGAAAAGCTTTAAATAAATAAATAATTTTCGTTCCTGTAGTACCAAGGATCAGTCCAGAGGCCCACCCTTTATTTCAGATTCCGAAAGACTGTGTTGGCTATCGTTGGCCGTTATTGTTGCCTAAAGCATTTCTTGAAGCTCTTTTCTGGCAGGACGGATTGATGGAGCAGGTAGGCACGGTTGAGTTGGTTATTTTTTGTCTAGAGCAGAGGGGTAGTCAGGGTTTTTGATATTTGCTACCTCTTGCTCTTTAGTTCTGTTAGCCTGGGCTTGGGTACAGGACAATACTGAGGGACTGCAGGTGGCCCTCTAGTATATATGGCAGTTCCCAAAGCTTTGTTCTCTGATTCCATCTGCTGGTAGGGATGCACAACCCACGTCTCTGGTCTGATCCTTGGTACTATAGGAACGAAAATTAGCAGGTAAGAACAAATTTTCTTTTAATTTAAAGATGGATTAAGAGTTAATTACATAATGTAGCAGAGTGACACACTTTTCCAGAATTGTATTGGAGATATAGACCTCAGTTTTATGTGTTTAAAAAAAAAAGTTGCAATAAAGAGAGCGTTCTGAATCTTCAGAATTCTTTCTTACATCTGTTTCTTGAATCAGCCTAACTCTGATACTTGTTTTTAACCCAGCAGATGAGCGACCTCTGAGCAGAAGAAAGGAAGATTCCCGAACTCAGGCACTGACCCTGCAAGCATTGCTGCTAGCTAAGGATGGGGAATCTGTGCTGCAGTGTTATGACGAGGGAAACAACCGAAGAGAACAGACTTCGATTATCCCACATCCAGGAGCTGCACATAGTGGTGGAGAGAGAAGCTCTGCTTCACAAGCAAACCAAGCCACAGCGGAAGCCGTGCACAGACGACTGTACATGGGTGTGGAATGGGAGACCGGTACTGAAACACAGGAAGAGTTCATGGAAGAACTGAAAGACCCCATGGAATGGAGACTCGAGAATGGAATGGTACTTGGGACTCCAGAGCAGCCTGAGCCAAGAATTCATGAAAGTGAAATGCCACCAGAGTATTCATCCACTAGAAATGAACACAGCTTTAGTGATTATTCCAGTGTTGCTCCCCAGAAGAAGCTCTGCCAGAGCACAAGAAGGTTCACATGCACTGAATGTGCAAAATCCTTCACTGATTACTTCACAGCTATGGCACATCAGAAGAACTGCCTAGATAAAAGCCCATTTGTGTGTACTGAATGTGAGAAAAGTTTCAATGACTGTTTTAGTGCTGTTGCACACCAGAAATCTTGTCTGGAGAAGAGATTATTCAAATGTCCTGACTGTCAAAAAAACTTTAGCGACTGCTTAAGCGCCCTTGAACATCAAAAGTCTTGCCCAGGTAAAAGACCATTCACATGTACGGAATGCACAAAAAGCTTCAGTGATTATTTCACTGCAGTTACACACCAGCGATCCTGCCCAGGTGAGAGACCCTTCAAGTGTCCTGAATGTCAGAAAACTTTCAGGGAGAAAAGGAACCTTATTAGACATCAAAGAATCCACATGAAAGAGAGACCATACAAGTGTGCTGACTGTGAGAAAAGCTTTAGCCAGAATTCAGATCTCAAAATTCACCAACGAACACACACAGGGGAAAGACCATTTAAATGTACAGACTGTGAGAAAAGCTTCACTGATAATTCAAGTTATATTAAACATCATAGAATTCACACTGGGGAGAGGCCATATAAATGTACAGACTGTGAAAAAAGCTTCAGTGACTGTTCAAATCTCAGTCGTCACAAAAGAACTCACAAGCGAGAGAAACTGTTCAAATACTGAATGTAAGATAAACATCAGCTGTAAGGCCAAATTTACAATGTATAAAAAATATCCTACAAAAGAAAGCAGAAGATGAAACCAAAGACAAGGAAAATATAGAGTTCTAGGTTTAAGTGCTACTGGGGCTGGTAACGAACTTCCAGCAGGCATCTGTAGATATGCTACTCACTGCTGTAACAACATGCTGGCTACAGAAAGAAGCTGTTTTTGTTTTGGTAGAAGTATGAAGAAGTATCCTGGTAGTAAATCTGAGAAATTTAAACTAAACACTGCATGCTCTAATCTTCTGATTGTATGTGTAAAAAGCAGACCTGTTTATGTCAATTCTCATATATATATATATATATATAGAGAGAGAGAGAGAGAGAATGAATGAATGAATCACCATGTATCAAACAATGTGGTCAGGCAAGGATATTGTCAGTGAGACATAGAAATGTTCCCATCTGTTGTAAGTAATAAGTCAAACCAGGTGAAAGAGACTATGCACACCAGTCTCTGACTTAAAGAGGACATCTATTACTATTATAGTATGCACAAAGAGGACTGGAAGATAAAGTATGACCATTACAAGCCCCATGGCAACTGAGAACCAAAACAGGAATAAGTATAGAGAATGGAATGGAGGACTGGAAAAGAAGATCTGAACATCAGTATTGAGAACTGAAAGATATGTATAGTTTATTACATGCTTGGACTAATCAGGGATGAAAGACATTTTTTGTGCTTTGACAACATTTTCTAATCATTGGAGATTATTGGATATTCTTATGGCAACATGGAAACACAGAATTTGATGGCAGATAAGGACTAATGCACATCTAATTTGCCCCAATTGCTTTCTATGCAGATCCATAGACCAGAGTTACAGAATGGCAACTTCTCTCTCTTCTTTGGCCAAAAAGTGTTCTCATTCTTGTATTATTTTCCTCTCCCCTAAGACTTATTAAGGCTGATTTCTGTTCCATCCCAAAAATATTTCTCTTTAGCGCTATCAGATGTTGGAATGTAGATCTCTGTCTATAAAAATAAAGTATATGGAGGTATAAGACAATAATAAGTGTCTAAGACACCCAAAAGAAAGGCTAAATGTGTTTATCTGGTCCTAAAAGTACATGTTTTCCTAGTAGAAAAATTGATGGGTTGATAACATAACAAGAATCATCCAAAGGATTAATACCAATCCTGCCTGCACAAGCATACCAGAGAATGTAGAGTAAGAGAGAATAAAAAAAAATTCAGCTTACATAGAGCTAACTGAGAAGGCATCTGGTTAAACACAACAGCACAAAAATGTCAAGAATGGCTTTCCTTATAGGAGAGTTTATCAACAAGAAAGACTCCTTGGACATTTGGAGACAACTGTGAAGTATTCCAAATAGTCTGGGATGGAACTTTCAGGTTCTATGTGCTACCTACAACAGAAGGAAGAGTAGAAAGCTGTGTGAGCCCTGAAATCTGATATGCACAGACAAGTCTAACACCTTTTTATTGATCCAATAAATGAGACAAAATATCCTGTGTTTTCAAAGATCAATATGGAAGCAATATTTATGGATTTGCTTATTTGTGAAATGAATTAATTTCAATTCTGCAGGAAGTTTTACTGTAGTATTGTCTAACATTTGGTAACTCAAGGAAAAAGAGCTTGATATCCTTCAGCCAAATTATACAAGTCATCTAAAAATATACATGAATCTCTGCTAAAATAGTCCCAAATGTCCTAGGCGCAGCAGGTCTGATGAAGATAACCTAGTATTAGGGATGAGCAGAGGGAAATATTTTGTTTTAGTTCATTCGTTTGTTTCTTAGTTTACCAAAATTTGTTTGGTTCATTTCAGATGAAAAATAAATTAAATGTATTTGTTTCATTTGTTTTCCATTTAAGTCAATGGAGTAAAGTCAATTCAGCCTATTCTGGGCTCCAAAATTTAGGGTTTTCTAATAGATTCTAATGAAACTTTTGAATAGACATCCTCAGAAGAAGGGCGAACACTCCAAGGCACCAAGACTATGTCAAAGGGGCATGAAAAGTCCAAGGCACTATATGGGACAAAACGGTACCAGCAGTGGCAGAAGTTCTCCAAAGCACCACGAGAGGAGTAAAGCAGCAGTAAGAATGGCAGGAACACCACAACGGAGAAAGGCCCCAAAAATGGTGCCATGAACATCCCAAGGCAGCACAAGGGGGTAAGCAGTACCAAGAGTGTCGTGAACAACCCAAGACATGATGAAAGAGAAACAAAGCAGCAAAAGTGAAAAGAAAGACCCCAAGGCTCCGAGATAGGGTCAAAACAGTACACAATGTGGCATGCAGACCCCAAAGCACCATGAGAGATGCAGAGCAGCCACCTAGAGTGGCAAGAACATCTGAAGGGACAAAGAGCACCAACAAAATTGGTACAAAGCCCTAGGCAAGGAGAAACTATAGACATTTTTGGAGGATGCCTGTAGCAGTTTTGATGTTCACATTGGAATTCAGCCCTGTGTCTATATGAGCAAAAGACTAATCTACAAGTCAGAAAATGGAAAACTTAATATCCTTGGGCAGGAAGAAACCAGAGAAAATACCTGGAGGAAGCCTGATGTAGTTTGCCTATGGCATAATTTGGGGAAGGCCCTGGAGGTTCAGACTTGGACTTTGTCTTCCTCTTTGCTGTGATAGAATCTCAGCCCCATCAGTATTACATGTGTCCTTAACATTCTCACTAGATGCTAAGATACCACTAACTATAGGCCCCAAATTGTCCTCAGCCTCTAGCTGTTCAATATCCTGTGATTCAAGGAATTCAGGATATGATTCTTACTCTGAATCTGTTTATAACTACCTCCATTATCTGAGAAGGAGTAATCATGGAGGAGCACAGTGCTGTACTTCTCCTGCCCTGTCCATGCCTTTTGCTGTCGTACAATCCATTGAAGGACAGGACCAATAGTAAGAACCATAAGGGAAGAGAGTTTGATCAGAAAGTCCAAGAAGACATGAACCCATTAAAGGTAACTGAGTAAAACATTGGATTGTCATGGCAAAACCAAGATTCAGAAAATACTTTAAGGAAAGGGAATTTCAAAAAGATATTGAAACAGCTGGATCAGCGGCAGAATCATCCTAAGATACTAAGAGAGGTTTGGAGCAGCAGCAGTGCTGATATTTAAAATCAAGATGGTAGGTGCAGAGAAATAGGGCAAGAAGAGTGGCATCAGGTCCCCAAGATATACAGTGATGGCTCAGGCAAGAAGAATGGCATCAAAATGCAAGACACCAAAAAAGTGGCAAAGCAGTACCAGGAGTAGCATGAAGAGCACAAGGGTCTATGAGTGGTACAGCAAGTGTGCAAAGCATCAGATTGCCATGGAAAGTACCATAAGGGAACTTGGAAATAACCTCAATGACAGCCAGCACAGAGTCAGAACCACCCAGAGATACCAAAAGAGGCTGATATTTAAAATCACAGATGGCAGAGCAATGCAGCAAGAAGAGTGGCACTGCTTAGCAAGCAAAGTTAGAATGCTTGGCAAACAATATGAAGTCATAAAAACCTCCAAAACGTAGTGTATGTAGTATGTCAAACAGCACAAAGGCATCAAAACCACCATGAGTATGTAGTATGGCAAACATTATGGAGGCATCAAAACCCCCAAGGCATGGAGAAAGAGATTTGCAAACAGGACAGAAGCATCAAAAACCCCAAGGTGCAGTGTGCTGTATGGCAATCATCATCTAAACCCTGAAGAAGTAGGGTGTATACTATGGCAAACAGAAGTAAGACACTACAACACCCAAATGGTAAAGTGTAATATGGAAAACAGCACAAAGGTATAAAAACCCCCTAAATGTAGAATGTGTAATATGGCAAGCAGTATGGCGGCATCAAACCATGAAGCTTATAGAGTTCAGATTATGGCAAAGAGCATGGAGGCATCAACATCCCCAGGATATAGAGAGCAAGTATAATGCAAACAGCACAGATGCATAAAACCCCCATCACTTAGGGGCGGATTTTAAGAGCCCTGCTCGCGTAAATCCGCCCAAAACCGGGCGGATTTACGCGAGCAGGGCCCTGCGCGCCGGTAAGCCTATTTTACATAGGCCTACCGGCGCGCGCAGAGCCCCGGGACTCGCGTAAGTCCCGGGGTTTTCGGAGGGGGCGTGTCGGGGGGGCGTGTCGGGGGCGGGCCCGAACCGCGCGGCGTTTCAGGGCGTGTCGGGAGCGTTCCGGGGGCGGGCCCGGGGGCGTGGCTACGGCCCGGGGCGGCCCGGGGGCGTGGCCGCGCCCTCCGGACCCGCCCCCAGGTCGCGTCCCGGCGCGCAGGAGGCCCGCTGACGCGCGCCGGGAGGCGTAAATCCCCCGACAAAGGTAAGGAGGGGGTTTAGACAGGGCCGGGCGGGTGGGTTAGGTAGGGGAAGGGAGGGGAAGGTGAGGGGAGGGCAAAGGAAAGTTCCCTCCGAGGCCGCTCCGATTTCGGAGCGGCCTCGGAGGGAACGGGGGTAGGCTGCGCGGCTCGGCGCGCGCCGGCTATACGAAATCGATAGCCTTGCGCGCGCCGATCCAGGATTTTAGCGGATACGCGCGGCTCCGCGCGTATCTACTAAAATCCAGCGTACTTTTGTTTGCGCCTGGAGCGCAAACAAAAGTAGGCTATTCGCGCTCGTTTTAAAATCCGCCCCTTAGAGTGTATTATTTTGCAAACAGCATAGAGGCATTAAAGCTTGTAAGGGATAGGGGAAAAAGAGAATTGGATTCAGAAAACAGCCAATGCTGGGCCACAACTTTTACGGTCTGGGGTACTGATACGCAGACAGAGGAAAAGCACAGGACTGATATTGTGCTTTTCCCCTGATACTTTTGATGCAACTCCAACGTTGCTCTCTGCTTCAACAGCAAGAGATAATGGGGAATTAGACTCAGACAGCAATAAACAAGGGCCCTGTCTTTTATGGTCTGGAAAAATTGATAAATATGGGGGAGACCTGTACAGTGTGGCATATACTACCATAAACTTGCTGGGCAGACTGGATGGACCGTTTGGTCCTTTTCTGCCGTCATTTGTTTGTTTCTATGACTGCTTCTATGACCAAGTCCAAAAGTGAAGCATGGACAAGCAGCATTGTCAGAATTAGCAAGAAGGCTGCTTATCTCATAAAGATGTTATTAGTAGTAATTTTGTTATGGTTTGACAGTTGCTTGATTTTCATTGTACTGTAAATATTACAAGTCTTGGAGATAACAGACACAGAGCAGCAGTTACTACTCTTAAAATAAGGCTTGAGGATAATCTGCACAGTGGCAGTACTATCCTTAATGTAAACATGAGGGTAACCTGTACAGACTGGCTGTTTGCAGACTCAACATCTGTCTGCTCCTATAGTACAACATTGCATTGACTTTGAACATGAATTTAAGGCTTTAAAATGGACTATTATTGCTCAAGTGCAAGGTTCCATCAGAGGAGATGATGATGCTGCTAAACTAAATTATAGGGAAGAATTTTGGATTTACCAATTAGATACGGTGATGCCTCAAGGTTTAAATGAAGAATTAGGTTTGGCTTCTTTGATAAGGGGGTAGTGCTTCCACCCAATTGGTTTATTTTGAAGCATAACGTTCAGGATAAATACTGTTGGCGGTGTATGGAGATTTACACCCACATTAAACGAATCAGGACGTCTGATAAAGCTGTGAGCAAAGTTTGATTATCAGTTCCCCTGATGATGGAAAGATTATTTTCGAAACACAGCTGTGTCGGTGGAAGGTGGGAAGTTAATAATTAGATGTGAACATAAGACCATATAAACTGCCGGGATGGCAGGTTTGTAAAATGGTTAACAATATGAAACTACCAATTTTTCACTTTAAAAATTAAAAAATTTATTTTAGATTTAAAGGAGTAGAAACAGCGGTAGGATATCCCCTAGGTAGAAATTCTTAGAGGGAGTTACGGTTTTGGATTAGTTGATAACTGTGGTAATCCCACAAGTGGAGATTGATTATATAGCCCTATCCTAGCCAACTCCTACTAGTGCACAGTAAGGGAGAGGTAAGCATGAGTAACATTGATACTCATCCAGAGTATCAAGCGTGGGAGTAGCTTGCTTGTTGCGGCAGTTACTACCCCGAACCAATACTTCACTTTGAATACATATACAGCACAGCTTACTGCTTCAACGGCAGGGGGAATGAAGAAAAGAGGGTTTATATTAAGACAACCAACAAGGAGTAACTTGCACAGACTGGATAAGCAAATAAGCATGGGAGTAGCTTGCTTATTTCGGCGGTTACTACCCCTAACCAATTAGGCTCGATACTTCACTTTTATGCAGCTCCAGCACTGCTCTCTACATGAATGGCAGGGGTGGAAGGAAAATTAGTACCAAAAGTTACCAATATGGGCCCTGACCTCAGCGGTCAGAGTAACAGATAACTATGAGAAAAATAACTGTGAAAGCTTGCTGGGCAGACCGGATGGGCCGTATGGTCGTCTTCTGCCGTCACTTCTATGTTTCTATATGTTTCAGACATCACTGATGAAATTGTAGTGGGTAGGCTGAGAATGGTGGTTATTATGTCATTTATTTATTTATTTTATTTATTTTTAGTTTTTATAAACCGACGTTCCTGTATAATATACATATCACACCGGTGTACAAAGAAGTAAAACTGTCACCTCGGGGGCGGCTTACATTGTAACAATTAACAGAGAGCATAAAGGAGCTTAAAGGAGCATAAATAAACTTAGGGGAGTTTAGAGGAGTTTACAGTAAAACAATCATGACTAATTAAGTTTCAATAACGAACTCTTCAGGAACTTATGAACGGGGGGGGTCAAAAACTGTCAGAGGCTAAACTGATAAAGTAGAATACACAACACACTTAGGGGCCAATGCAATACAGTGCGCTTAGCCCAGTGCACTGTATAACCCACAGTTAGACACGGGTTGTATAGGCGCTAACTAATCCCCTTATGCAATAAGGGGATTAGCGCCTCTACAACACGTGTCCAACGTAGAGTGAAACTAATAGCGCTCTTCACATGCAAATGCATGTGATAAATACCGTCATGCTTCAAAATAAACCAATCGTGTGGAAGCACTACCCCTTTGTCAAAGAAGACCAATCTAATTCTTCATTTAAACCTTGAGGCATCACCGTATCTAATTGGTAAATCCAAAATTGTTCCCTATAATTTAGTTTAGTAGCATCATCACCTCCTCTGATAGAACCGTGCACTTGATCAATAATAGTCCATTTTAATGCCTGCCCAGAGCAGACAGATATTAAGTAGGAGGAACAACTCTTTAAAAAAAAAATTTTTTTAAAAAGTTTTAAAAAAGCGCTGGCAGGGGTTAGGAAAATGGATGCTGATAAATTCAGCATCTGAACCTGACTACTGGCACCAGAAGGAGTGTATAAATCAATATTAAATTGTTGGGCACTTAATATTAATTTATTCACTCCTTCACTTATTGCCCATTGGTCCGTTCACTGACATTTGTCAGTGAAAGGACCAATCCCCTTTCAGGACAGCCTCCTGAAAGGTGATTGGTCTTTTCACTGACATGTGACAATAAAGGGACCAATCGACAATAAGTGAAGGAGTGAATAAATTAATATTAAGTGCCCAACACTTTAATATTGATTTATTAACTCCTGGTGCCCGTAGTCAGGTTTGGAGAATGGACGCTGAATTTTTCAGCATCCATTTTCCTAACCCCTGCATGTGCGCTGGTTAGGAAAACGGGACGCTGATAAATTCAGCATCCGTTTTCTTAACCGGCGGACAGCCACCAACAGCGGACCACTCTCTGGCTCACGCTGTCAAGGAGGCGCTAGGGGGCGCGCTGTCACCCCTAGCACCTGCTCGACAGTGCGAGCCCTAATTTAAATATTGCATCGTGCCCCCAGGAGAGGTGCCTGGGGTCGCATTATGAAAGTGGGCACTAAACACAGCGCCCGCTTTCAGCGCAACATTTTTGCATCGGCCTCTTATTTATAAGTATTACTTATAATTCTGAGAATAAGCAATGAAAGCATACAAGATTAGATTTTACATTAAGAATATATACATCCCCCTCAAAGTTTCCAGTGTGAGTCTTGTATATCTTGAAAAACTGGAAACACAGTGCTGGAGATCAGGAACAGGTAATCAGTCACTTTAATATCCAACACTTCTGAGCTGTTCTTTCTTCTGATCTAACCAGTCTGTCTTGACTCTAGTTTTTTATACCAATTTTCTTGACCTATGTCCCAGTTTCTCTTTGGGCTACTCCCATATGTTTTTGTCATTTGTTAAAATCTCAACTGTCTGCATTAATCATATCGGCACCAGTTATGTGTGGTTAGGTTGCTGATGTCCTATTTTCCCTGATATCTGCACAGTTAAGCCTTATGAGTAACTTCTCATTAATATATCTGATCTCATGTTACAAGCAAACTAAGAAAAATGGCATATTTATTCTCAGAGCTTTCAATAGCAAGGCCAATAGCAATGGCATATTTATTCTCAGAGCAATTTCAATAGCAAGGCCAATGCAAACATAAATTAGTATTTTTTTTCCCCATAACTTAATCTGTTCCCATCACACATACATACTAACAGCCAGTCAGGTTCTTTGTCCCATCCTAGGGGAAGATTATAATTTTCAATTAATCATTTAGTACTATTTAGCACCTGTGGGGTATAACCAATAATCTCTGTGCCACACTGGGCACTGTGTTCATCAATTAGGACTTGGCGAACAACCTCTTTTTCTGCCAAGATTAAATCTAAAGCCATACGATTCTCCAAAGCATAATGAATTTCAGCTAATTGATGTGCTAGAGCATGGAGATTATACTGGGTAGCATTCTTAAGGGTTTCTACTAAGGCTTGCAAGTGCAGGACAGCAGTAGAGAGATAGCCAATAGCATGTATGTTGGAAAATGGGAACTGTGCAGAATTCATCAGTCTATGGTGTTCCTCAACAGTAATAGGTGTGTATTGTAAGACATTATGACAGTCCTGATCAGAGAAATCCAGGGAAGGGAGTTCTTAGATTTTCCATTTACAATGGGACTTGCATGTCTGCTTGTGTTGGGGAAAAGCAGAAATAGGCAAATAAGTATACATGGGGTACATTTTCTTGTTCAATCAACAGGGAGAGTAGGTTGAATTTATATTCCCTTGATGAGAAATACACAGTCAGGTCGGGAAATGGACCATGAGGACTGAATGTCCAGAATAATCTATATAAATAAAAATGTTAAATAGTTTGGACAAAATCGCTAATCTCAGAAACCACTGAACCGATTGCTTTCAAATTTGGACACAACCTTCATTTCGCATACAGGAAGGTTCTTCTGTACTTACATTACAGATATGTCACACCTGGGACAGGTAAAATAGGTTTAAAATTTTTTTGAGAAAACCGACATCTGCTGGACGTAAGCGCCATCTGTTACACCTTACACTAACACACGCTACACTAATCATTTCGCCAGTCCAGGTCCACGTTTCACTTCCATTTTAACACATTCACGCACTTTTTTCACCGGAAGATAACTATTTCCTTTACAGATAAAATACACCCACCACCCTCCTCACACCCCCCACACACATGCCAAATTGATTTACTTCCCACAGCCTCCCAACACACACAAAACCACCCTCCTCACACCCCCCACACACATGCCAAATTTATTTACTTCCCAGGCCCTCACAACACACATAAAACCTGACAGAAATCCGGGAGGCTCCAGCGGGGGGCCAGGACCGGTCCGGGACACATATCCTGCACTACGGCCGTCGGCTGCCAGCAATCAACATGGTGCCGACAGCCCTTTCCCTTACTATGCCACTCGAGGACACCAATGGCGGCAGTAGCCCATGTGACATAGTAAGGGCGAGGGCCCCTCGGTGCCATTTTCAGGACTGGCAGCCAGCGGACCTTTGCCCTTACTATGTCAGAGGACCTACCACTGCCATTGCTCCACCCCACTGACATAGTAAGGGCAAAGGGCCGTTGGAACCCATTTCAGTGCTCGCAGCCGACGGACCAACGCCAATACATCGCTCCCGGACCACTCCTGAATGCCCACTCCACCGACTGACATTTTTATCAGGTCTCGGGGGGGGGGGGGTCTGGAGGGTGGGGGTGGTAATGAATTTATTGCGAACATCTTGGGGAGGGGTCATGAGGGGGGGCAGGTTTCATTCATTCAGCAACTCTGGGGGGGCAGGGGGGTGGGCTACTGTTTTTCGCAGGGCTGGGGGAGGGTGGCAGGAGAGTGTGGGGTGGTTAGTTTAAGAGAACTTTTCTCATAGGGTTGTTTTTTGGGGAAGGGGGAGGTTCACACACAAATACATACACTAAACTTGCACGATCTCGGGAACGCACCAAAATAGCCCTCCCCAGACCACAAAACAAATTTGGAAGTGCAAATTTGGTTAGGCACTTCCCTATTTGGCTACACAACGCGCACAGATGCCCAGGGACAGACCACATGTAGCACCAACAATTTTAATTTCCCAGGTCTTGGGAGGGGGCAGGAGGGTGGGGGGTTATTATTTGATTTAAAGGGTTGGGATTGGGGGTGGGGGGTTCCCACAGAAATAGAAAGACAAAGGTTTTCTGATCTGAAGGGTAGGCAGTAGGCGGGGGGGAGGTGACAGGGGAGGGAGAATGAGGGGGGAGGTGAATGTCAGGTGAGGGAGAATGAGGGGAGAGGTGAGTGTGAGGGGAGAGAGTTGGAGTGGGGACAGGGGAGGGGAGGGAGAATGAGGGGGGAGGTGAATGTCAGGTGAGGGAGTGTGAGGGGAGAGAGTTGGAGTGGGGACAGGGGAGGGAAGGGGAAGGGGGAGTGACCAAGGGGGAGGAGGATGAGTGACTGAGGTAAATGAGCAAGGGGAAGTGGGAGGGAGGGTAAAGAACCTGACTCTGCCACTGAAACGTGTGGCCGGGTACCGCTAGTCATCTTAATAAAAACACATTCTTCCCACAAATACAAAAATGAGGCATTTTTATGGGATAGGGATTTAGTATGATTCACTGATATTGAAGCTATATCAGTGACTATGTGGTACCACTGGACATCTGGTTATGATATCACATGGTAAAAATTGTACATGAGTAAGAAGGAGGGTCATGGGAGCAAAATGTATAATTAACCATAGGTCTAGTTTCTGGACACAGAGCAAAGAATCTGGGATTAATATTACTATGTGTACAGATAATATTACTATGTGTACAGAGGGGCATTCTATGATATACCAAAACATTGGGCAGTATAATTAGAAATATTAAAAGCCAAGGATATCTCAAGGGCTAGATTCTGAGGGATTACTATTTCATGCTTATGGCACACATATATATATATATATATATTAGAGATGTGAATCGTGTCCTCGATCGTCTTAACGATCGATTTCGGCTGGGAGGGGGAAGGAATCGTATTGTTGCCGTTTGGGTGTGTAAAGTATCGTGAAAATCGTTAAAATCGTGAGCCGGCACACTAAAACCCCCTAAAACCCACCCCGACCCTTTAAATTAAATCCCCCACCCTCCCGAACCCCCCCCCCCCCAAATGCCTTAAATTACCTGGGGGTCCAGCGGCACACTAAAACACGGCACACTAAAACCCCCTAAAACCCACCCGACCCTTTAAATTAAATCCCCCACCCTCCCGAACCCCCCCCCCCCAAATGCCTTAAATTACCTGGGGGTCCGTAGCGGCGGTCCGTAGCTTAAATTACCTCCGTAGCCTTAAATTACCTCCGTAGCGGCGGTCCGTAGCTAAATCGGGGGAAGGGGGAGAGCAGGAAAACCGGCACACTAAATCGTGTAGTCTTCAGCCGGCGCCATTTTGCAAAATGGCCGCCGCAAAATGGCGGCGGCCATAGACCAAAACAATTCGACGCAGGAGGTCGTTCCGGACCCCCGCTGGACTTTTGGCAAGTCTTGTGGGGGTCAGGAGGCCCCCCCAAGCTGGCCAAAAGTGCCTGGGGGTCCAGCGGGGGTCCGGGAGCAATCTCCTGCCGCGAATCGTTTTCCGTACGGAAAATGGCGCCGGCAGGAGATCGACTGCAGGAGGTGGCGCCGGCGCCGGCAGGAGATCGACTGCAGGAGGTCGTTCAGCGAGGGCGGAACCCTCGCTGAACGACCTCCTGCAGTCGATCTCCTGCCGGCGCCATTTTCCGTACGGAAAACGATTCGCGGCAGGAGATCGCTCCCGGACCCCCGCTGGACCCCCAGGAACTTTTGGCCAGCTTGGGGGGGCCTCCTGATCCCCACAAGACTTGCCAAAAGTCCAGCGGGGGTCCGGAACAACCTCCTGCGTCGAATCGTTTTGGTCTATGGCCGCCGCCATTTTGCGGCGGCCATTTTGCAAAATGGCGCCGGCTGAAGACTACACGATTTAGTGTGCCGGTTTTCCTGCTCTCCCCCTTCCCCCGATTTAGCTACGGACCGCCGCTACGGAGGTAATTTAAGGCTACGGAGGTAATTTAAGCTACGGACCGCCGCTACGGACCCCCAGGTAATTTAAGGCATTTGGGGGGGGGGGTTCGGGAGGGTGGGGGATTTAATTTAAAGGGTCGGGTGGGTTTTAGGGGGTTTTAGTGTGCCGTGTTTTAGTGTGCCGCTGGACCCCCAGGTAATTTAAGGCATTTGGGGGGGGGGGTTCGGGAGGGTGGGGGATTTAATTTAAAGGGTCGGGGTGGGTTTTAGGGGGTTTTAGTGTGCCGGCTCACGATTTTAACGATTTTCACGATACTTTACACACCCAAACGGCAACAATACGATTTCCTACCCTAGAGGCTATCCATTCAGCTTTATGTGTTCTAGATAAACTCATGGAAATCAGATGGAATTATAGCATGCGTTCCCTGCTCTTTTACTTATCAATGAGAAAATTGTTAACTGGGGAAAGGGAATATGGACTCATCAACAGGTAATTGAGAGAAAGCAACTTCTATCTTTTGAGAAATTGGTCCAGGAATATCAACTGCCAGTGTCTCAACAATATAGATGGCTTCAACTATGCCACTTTATTACACATAAAAAGGACACAAATTTCTCACTAGATATTAGACTTATGGTTTTTTGAAGTTTATTTATTTATTTATTTTAAGTTTTTCTATACCGGCATTCGCGATGAATATCACATCATGTCGGTTTACAATTAACGTGGAGAGGGAACACAAAAAGATAATAAATAATAATGATAATAATAGTAAACATTAAACAAGTGAAGGCTAAGGATTGCAGTTACAATAAAACAAGGGAGTTATACAACTTGGAACAGAGAAAAGAAGTTAGGGTTTTAACAGAGCGAACATATATGCACATAGCGGAATTTGTAGCATTAGTGAATTACCCTGTTGGGGTGGAGTTATTAATTACCATATTAAGGCAAAGTCTAAGCGATTAGTTAATGATGACTAGTGGTTCAGTTGAGGTCCGGAAAGGCTTTCATAAATAACCACATTTTGAGTTTTTTCTTAAATGTAGGAAGGCAGGGTTCCTGTCGCAAATCTGGTGGGATGGAGTTCCACAGTGTAGGTCCTGCAGTGGAGAAAGCCCTGTCTCTGGCGGTTATGTGCCGCATGGTTTTGGGGTGTGGTACTTGTAGGGATTCTCTGTAGGACTCTCTGACTGGTCTGTAGGAGGTATATTTTTTGAGTGGAATTTGAAGGTTAAGCGGAGAGAGTTGATGTATGGCTTTGTAAATAGTGGTTATGGATTTATATATGATTCTGTAGTGAATTGGCAGCCAGTGCAGGTCTTTGAGGATTGGTGATATGTGGTCTCTTCTCCGTGTGTTTGTTAATATTCTCGCTGCCGTGTTTTGAACCATCTGAAGGGGTTTAGTGTGAGATGATGGAAGACCTAATAGTATAGAGTTGCAGTAATCTAGTTTAGCAAAGATTATTGATTGTAAAATAGTTCTGTAGTCATGAAAGTGGAAAAGTGGTCTTATTCTTTTTAAGACTTGGAGTTTATAGAAGCAGTCCTTGGTAGTTTGATTTATGAATGATTTTAGGTTTAGCCTGTTATCAATGATAGCCCCTAGGTCTCTTACTTGTGGAGTTTGTAAATTGGGTGGTGTATTTGTGTAGATGTTACTGTTTTCAGAGGAGATTAGGAGGAGTTGACTATATGAATTCAGCAACCATCATACTGCACAGGGTTCTTGGTTTATTTTGAGCCAGGTAACCCGTAAGGAGCTATGCAGCTTCTGAGTGCTTAGACCTTAATCATCAGTTGCTTATGGATTAAAAAACTCTTGTTTTTAAGCTAGCAATATATGTAGCTTAAAGGCTGGAATGATCCTCAGCTTGTAGACAAAGTCAAAGGCTTCTCTGTGTTAAATGCAGCATAATGTTATCTGGAGAAAGGTTCCTTTCAGGTACGTTGTTTGAAGCCCTGGCGGGCTATTTGAATAAACGTCCTGCTATAAGGTGCCTTTCTGGTATTCCCCTTCGCTCACTGTCGAATCGCCCGACTCTGCAGGGTTTCAGAATGTCTTTCTCAGGGGTCCAGCAAGCTTTTAAGAATGCAAAAAAACTTTTAACAAGCCACAGTTGTATGTGTGCTCAGAACGTACAGCTTCTGCTGTTGTAAATAAACAAGAGATAGAAACAGTCAGTTTGTAACCATCGTCCGTTTAAAAGGCACCCACTATATGGAACATAAAGACATTGAAAGTCTATGTGCATATATAATGCTTACCGAATGGTTGAATTTGATCAGCGCTATTTGTTGTAATGCTTCCTGTCACCACAGGAGCATAGATTCGCGTCTGATGTCACACTGTACATGTGCTGTCATATCTTGAAAAAGCCCGCCAAACAGCAGAGTGCTTGAAACCGCGGTGTAGACCACCGATGATAATAGGATGTATTTAAATCGAATCTTGTGGTTTAAATTTGTATTGTGCTTTAATCTTGCAGCATAATGAGATGCTAAAACCGCGGCTGAAATACCGATGTAAAGGGGCTGATGTAAAGGGGCTGAATGTGTTTAAATTAATTCTTATAGTTGGATGTGCAAGGGCTACATCTCTTAATGGCAGGAATTTTTCTTGTTATGGTATTCACAAAATTAATACTGAATATAGAGCTTATCATAATGACAATGTATGCCATTCTATCTTGTCATTAAGACCTGCTGGTTCTACCGTGTTCAATTTGAATATTCAATAGCTCTCTCGGAGACTGAGTCTTGCTTTACGATCACCACCTCTGTTGAAATCAGGTATATGTTCTAGAATTGTCCACCGGAAGTCTGTAAAAAAGTGTCCTTTGGAGATATAATGTGGAACAATTGGTGCTTTTAGATCTCTGGTATTAAGGCGACTCCGATGTTCTATAAGTCTGGTTTTAATTTTCCTGGATGTACATCGTACGTATATCTGGGGACAAGGACACTGTAATGCATATACTACATGGTCTGTGTTGCAGTTAGTACTATGAATTTGTTTGACTATGTATCCTGTATTTGGGTCTATCCAAGTGGTCCCCTCCATAGTAGTACTGCAGAAATCACACTTGCCACATTTTTGTGGCCTTTCTCTGAACTTTGGGGCAGCATAGTGTCAGTAATTGCTGCTCTAACTATCAGGTCGATACAGTAAAGTGTGCTCCGTCGGAGCGCACTGTCAGCCTGCTCTGGACGCGTGTTTTCCCTTACCCCTTATTCAGTAAGGGGAGGAAAACACGCGGCCCACCCGCGGCACCTAATAGCGCCCTCAACATGCAAATGCATGTTGATGGCCCTATTAGGTATGCGCGCGGGATCCAGTAAGTAAAATGTGCAGCCAAGCCGCACATTTTACTCTAAGAAATTAGCGCCGACCCAAAGGTCGGCGCTAATTTCTTCCGGCGCCAGGAAAGTGCACAGAAAAGCAGTAAAAACTGCTTTTCTGTGCACCCTCTGACTTAATATCATGGCGATATTAAGTCGGAGGTCCCCAAAAGTAAAAAAAAGAAAAAAAAAAAATTTGAATTCGGCCCGCAGCTGTCGGGCCGAAAACCGGACGCTCAATTTTGCCGGCGTCCGGTTTCCGAGCCCGTGGCTGTCAGCGGGCTAGAGAACCGACGCCAGCAAAATTGAGCATCGGCTGTCAAACTCGCTGACAGCTGCCGCTCCAGGCCAAAAGGAGGTGCTAGGGACGCGCTAGTGTCCCTAGCGCCTCCTTTTCCTCGTTTGCACCGCGTCGCCTCATTTAAATACTGGATCGCTCGCACCGGCGAAGGGCCGGTGCGTGCGCCGGGAGAGCGGGCGTTTGTCCGCTCTCCCGCGGTTTTACAGTATCGATCCGTAAATGCTGTTTTATATTAATGCCCCTAGAGTATGAAAACATGGGGGGGGGGGGTGCTGAAAATTGGATGAATCTGTAGGACATGCCAATTATGTTGAATTATTTCTTAGATTTTTTTTAGTTAAATTAGAATGTTTCAAGACACACACTAAGGCTACTTTATCAGGTTTTGCTTTATATTGTAGCAGTTGCTCTCTGTCTGAGAATTTGGCTCTAGTAAATGCTCTTTTAATGACTTGCTTGGGGTATTCTCTTTGTTGGAATCTCATGGAGAGTTGTAATTACTGTTGCACACTAGTTGTATGGAAGCAGAAAGGGGGAGGAGGTTGAATCTGAATCAAACTTTATTTTAAAATTTTATTAGGATTTTAGATATATTTTACACACTGAAGAAGAATTTGGAGTGTCGTATATTTTATAACTTTTAATGGGTAATTTTTAGCTGAAAAGGTTTAGTCATAAGTTTTATACTGTATGTTAATTAATTTTATATGATATGTTAATTATTATTTGTTGTAAACCATTACAATAGATTCTGAGGGACGGTATATAAAAGATGTTAAATAAATAAATAAAATAAATAAATCTAAAAAATCTTGCTCTTGAGAGCATATTCTCCGGGCTCTGAAAAATTGGCCAACGGGGAATCCATTTTTAAAATGTGTCAGGTGATGACTCTCAAATCTTAATAAATTATTTCTGTCTGTTGGCTTACGGTAAAGTGTAGTATCAAGATGGTTTACTGCTTGTTGAATTTTAATGTCTAAAAATGATAACATTTCCTGATTGTATGTGATAGTAAATTTAAGGTCTGGGTCTGTCTGATTGAGCCAATGGAAAAAATTCAAGAGAAGTTGTTCACTTTCTTCCCAAATGAAAAATATATCATCAATATATCTAGACCACAGTTTGACGTGTTAAAAAAATGTGGACTGATAGACTTGAGTTTCTTCAAATTTAGTGACATAAAGATTTGCCAAGTCTGGAGCTAATGGGGAACCCATAACGACGCCATGTGTCTGTAAAAAAATATCTTGATCAAAATGAAAAAAATTGTGTTTAAGCACCAATTCTGTGAGTTGTGTCAAAAATTCCGATGGAATTCGCTGTGGTCTTGCTCTGCTTTCAAAAAGGTCACTGACTATTTCTAATGCCTTTTGTTGAGGAATGTTTGTATACAAAGCCTCATCTAAGGAGACTAAATAAGCTCCAGGTGGCAGCATATTTACGGTGGTTAATTTTTTTAACATATGTGCTGTGTCCTGTATATAGGATCTAGCTTGTTGTACAAAGGGTTGACAGAAAATGTCTACAAATTTTGCCAATGGTTCTAGAACAGAACCATTAGCATAGACAATAGGTCTGCATGGTGGATGAATTAAAGTTTTATGAATTTTAGGTACTCCATATATTACTGGAGCTCATGGAAATTGAACATAAAGAAATGATAATTCTTTTGACATAAGAAAACCTTTGGTTTTGGCTTGTTAAATATTTTGTATTTTATTTTGTAATTCAAAGGTGGGGTCCATATCAAGTTTCTGATAAAATATTGGAATTGCTTAACTGTTGCTTTAATTCTGCCTTATAATCGCTTATATTCATAATGACCACTGCGCCACCTTTGTTAGCTGGTTTAATGACAATTTGTTGATTTGTAGACAATGTCTTTAAGGCTGATTTCTCCGAAGATGATAAATTGTAAAATATATGAGGCATATGTTGTTCCTCTTTTGACAGTGCTTGCAATACTAATGTTTGAAATGCCTTAATTTGTGTGTCTACTGGTCCCGGAGGCATCCATTGAGATTTGTTTTTAATAATGGACATGTCAGGTGCACAGCCCTCTATTTGTGAAAAAAACAATTTGATTTGTAGGGTGCGAAAAAATCTATGTAATGAGATTCTGCTTTCAAACTGATCGTGTAGACTTGTAGGTACATAAAAGAGTCCTCGATTCAATACTTGTTCTTCCTGTGATGTCAAGGTGTAATTGGACAGATTAATCACTGCGTTTGAGACCTCGTGAATGGCTTGTGCCATTGCGTGTTGCTGTCTTGAGCCTGTTGGTTGTAGTTCTTCTTGCCATACCCTTTTCTGTTTATGGGTGGTTGACGTGGATGATCGAAAAATCTTTTCCCTTGTGCATGTACTTGTTGGGTTTGAATATTATCTTCACCTGATGAATCTTCAGATGATGCAAATGCAACTTTTTTTTAGGCTTATAATGCACATCTCCTTCCTTACAATCAAGCCATGAATATACATTTGAAGTTTCATAATCATGTTTGTCCCTTTTCAATTTGGTTATTTTGTTACGTTTGATATCATTTCTGAATTTATCAATGGTACTGTGTAAATCCTCCATTGAATTTTGAAAAGTATCTGACAGAATCTTCTGCTTGTATTCGTCCTCTAGAACTACAATTTCTGCCTTAATCTCTTCTGTAGCAATTTTCGTGTATTCAGTAATGAGGATTATAAGGTCTAAAGAGCATTTGTTTAAGATGGCAGCCCATTTAGAAAGAAAATCTGCTCTGTCAGTAAATATAAGCGGCTCTTTTTGAATTCTAAGACCTCTAGGGGTTATCTGTTGTTTTATATATTCAATGAGGGTAACTCCATGTAGTTCTGCTCTTACTGATCTTTTTTTAATCTTGTGAGATCACCCATGATATCTGTGGCTGTGATTGTTGTGGGTGTCTCAGAAAATAAAGAAGCTTCTTGTGCTATATTGGCCACATGCTTTGAAGAATAACTAAAAATGTCTTTCCAATCGTGTGCTGCCATTATAGATATAAATGTAATAATACTAAATAAAAAATGAACCTCAGAATGTGAGAAAAACTAAATTACAAAAAAAGGACTTATGGTTTTTTGAAGTTGACTATATGAAGCCAGCAACCATCATGGATTCATATAGTCAACTTCAAAAAATCATAAGTCCACTATCTAGTGAGAAATCTGTGTCCTTTTTTTGTAATTTAGTTTTTCTCACATTCTGAGGTTCTTTTTTGATTTACTCTATTACACATGGCATTTCTTCTCTAGAATCTCTGTCTGAATTTCCAGAGTTGTATAAGTTTTAAATTTCATGTTTTGGGACATAAAGCATCTCTATTTTATAAGTTGCTTTGCTCTCCCTCAACATTCAGGTGTCTGGGGTCAGAAAAGATTTGGGAAAAAGATTTGGCTCTTTTAATTGGCAGCAGTTCTGGGTGCAAGCTGTAAGATTAACACGTTCAGCGAAACATTCAGTCTATATATTTTATACTTCATTTCACCACATGGACACCAGTACAATTATTTACAGTGGATTTATGTTCATCAAGCTTATGTTGGCAATGTGAAACCACAAATGACACATTACTGCATATGTTATATGATTGTATCAAGATCCAACTTTTTTGGACCCAAATATGGGGATTGATTATAAGACTGTCATTTTGCGATCATATTTTATTTATTTTATTTAATATATATTTCTATACCGGACTTCATGAATAGAATTCACATCAGGCCGGTTTACATGGAACTTAGGGGATGAACAAGTGTAACCAAAAACGAGAAGGCTGAATCAAGCAAAGTTACATAAAACAAGGGCATTGAACTTGGGGGCTAGAGTAGCCAGGAAGAAAGGTAGAGCGGAAAAGCAACAAATAAATAATATATAACTGGTTATGAGATTGGTAATTATCTCATTCCTTAGGCTGAATATGAATATAAAGATAAGTTTTCAACTAACCAGTGTAAACTATTGGATATTCTTATTTCACTTGCACTACAGATGATACTTAGCAATCAGAAAGATGTAAGTTTATTAAATAGTACCTTTTGCTGGAATACTGTATGTATGATTTATAGATTCAAAGTGGCTGTAGCAGCTAATGGGTCAATTTTAAGACCTGCGCGCGGTGATTTTATAACATGCATGTGCCGGCATGCACATGTTATAAAACTCGATGGCCACGCACGCATGCGTGCCAGATTTTAAAATTCAGCATGCATGTGCAGGCAGCCTGTAACTCGCACGTGCAGAGGGGAATTTTACAAAGCAATACGTGGTGACCTGTGTAAGGCTTCCCCAGTTCCCTCCCAGCCTGCTCCAATTAAAGAGTAGACTGGGAGGGAACTTCCCTATTGTTATGACCTTCGGTCGCAGACAGCTGAGACCGCTCTTACATCATGTGCTGCCGCCCTCTTCTCTTTGGGTGAACTCGCGGCTGTGGCTAGCCGCTTCCGACACATGTCACCCTGTCCCAGGACTCCTCATGGTGGCAGGGACGCCGCCGACCTCCATGTCTCCCCCGGGCCTTCCTAGGCGCGTGCTACTTGGCCCACCTTTAAGGACGTTAGGGCGAGAACCTCAGAGGCATCTCCTCCTGATGACATCACTAGCCCTGGACTGTTAGGTACCACCCAGGCCTGCCTCTAATCGACTTGGCAATGAGTTCCCTCATTGCTGATTCCTCCTGCAGTCTCCTCGGACTAGTGGTTCTCGTATCCTGTGTGCCCTGCCTGCCGGCTTCCCCACTCCTCGGGGCTGCTCCTGGATGTACACTGCTTCTTGGAGACTCAGCATTGGTGTACCCCACTCCGCGGGCCATTGCCTTTCTACTTCAGTGACTGTGCCATGTTCCCCCGCTCCTCAGGGCAGTGCCTTGTGTTCTTCAGTGACTGGGCCGCGCTCCCCCGCTCCTCAGGGCAGCGCCTAGTGTTCTTCAGTGACTGTGCCACGTCACCCTGCTCCTCGAGGCAACGCCTTGTGTTCTTCAGTGACTGTCATGCTTCCCCGCTCCTCGGGCAGCACCCTGATTCACTTCAGAGACTGTGCTGACACCTCCCCACTCCTCGGGGTAGTGCTTGTGTGTAATGCCAGAGACTCCATTGGGCTTCCCCGCTCCTCGGGTAAGTCTACTTCATTTCTCATGTGCCGGCTCATCACGTGGCTCCGCCCCTCGGGGTTGTTCCTCAGCACTCCTCAACATTCTGCCTCACATTCCCCGCTCCTCAGGGCCTACTCTGCGCTCCACCACAGTGACTTCCTACTCTGGCACTTGCACCCACATCCCAACCTCTCTCTCTCTTTCTGTACTCTCTGGGCTGTGTCATCTGTTGCCACAGACCTTGCCTCCCGACAGTAAGGCCCAGTGGGGCTCCTCCCCGTGGGCAGTACCAACTCTCACCTCGAGCCAAGGGCCCACTAACCACAGATTGCCAAGTCCATGGACCCAGCAGAGGTCTCGGCTCTCCAGGCCATCTCTAGCCTGGCACAACGAATTTCTGAACAACAAAAATTCTTAGAAACTCTGGCAGCAGCCATAGATAACCTAAGTACTTGTTTGGATGCCGTCTCAACGTCTACCAAACCCAATCTTTCTACCTCTATGCCGGTCCACCGGCCTACCATGCCCTTGCCGGCACCCCCACGTTTCTCGGGAGACCCTCTTATGTGCAGGGGTTTCCTGAATCAGTGTAATATGCACTTTTGCCTACAACCAGCTTACTTCTCAGATGTGATTACCAAGTCTACTTACATCCTGTCCCTTCTGGATGGTAAGGCCTTGGCCTGGGAGTCACCCCTCTGGAAGCGTGCTGACCCTGTTCTTCGAGACTTGCCCGCCTTACCTTATTTTGCTCCGTCTTCGACGACCCAGGTCGAAGAACCATATCCGGGTCATCCATTCTACATCTCCAACAAGGCTCTAGATCTCTGACCGACCATGTCATTGAGTTCAGGACTCTTTCATCTGATCTTTACTGGAACCCGGACTACCTACGTAGTATCTTCCTCGAAGGTCTGAGACCCCGGATCAAAGATGAGCTGGCGGCTTGGGAACTTCCGGAATCCCTGGATCCCTTGATAGAACTTGCTGGTCGCATCGACTACTGCCTTTGAGAACGCTCACAGGAGTCTAGAGCATCCAGGAAGCTTGTACCAAGCTCACCCCGAACTCGATGTATGTCCTCTCCTAAACCCAACACCGCTCAGAGCAAAGATGTGGAAGAGCCTATGCAGATGGGTCGAAGTAGGCTTTCCCCGAAGGAAAAATGCCGTCGCCAGCAATCGGGCCTCTGCTTGTATTGTGGCAAATCCGGACACGCCATAGCTTCCTGCCCAGTCTGTCCGAGAAACTCTCAGGCCTAGGTTCTGCCGGAAGACTAATCCTAGGCCTGACTTCATCCTCTCCTCCGTTAACCGTGCCCGTCTCCATTAAGCTGGACAATCAGGAGTACATGAACATTTGACCATCTAACTGAAAATGTATTTCCTCCTGTATTGTATTTTATTTTATTGCAATTTTAGTTTTTTGTAATTATTTTATTGTGCTTTTATTGGTAAATACTCAATAAACACACCTCAAGTTCCACGACCGCCCACACCTCTTCAAGGCCCGATTACACCTCATCTGGACAACCCACTTACAACCCACTTATTTATTTATTTATTTATTTAAAAACTTTTATATACCGGTATTAGTATGCATACATCATACCGGTTTACAATGTAACTTTAAAGGTAGCTTTAAAGGTGGCTTTAAAGGTAGCTTTAAAGGCTTTAAAGGTAGCTTTAAAGGTGGCTTTCACTTGTAGTGAAAGCCACCTCATCTGGACAACCCACTTACAACACACCTGTAGGGAAAGCCTCCCGCGTGGATGCACTAATTCTTTAGCTCATGCATTACTGATATCTAAACTCATAAACATTGGTCACTGTTCAGCTCATCATTTATTTTTAGTTATCTCCACATGAATCCACGTTATTTGACAGCCCACCTGTTTGATTGTTCCACTTGTGGATGCATTAATTCTTTAGCCCATGCATTACTCATAACCAGGCACATAAACATTGGTCCCTGATACCTGTATATCCCAAATTAACACATCATTTATTCTTAGTTATTCTCTACATGTTTCACGTATCATAACGAGTTACTGTTGTCTTTACATATATATTTTATACTATTCTATTTATTATTTATTTTATTTCAAGTTAGTTATTTACACCATTATCTATTTTATTACATGTTATTTACTATATAGATTCTCGTCATTTGATGAGTCACTGTTGTTTATTTAATATTTATTCTCATGTTCTGAAACTCTGTTTATTGTAACGCCTCACCGCGATTGTTTTGTTTTTATGTAAACCGACCTGATTTGATATTTGTATCGAGAACGTCGGTATATAAAAATGCTAAATAAATAAATAAATAAATAAATAAATAAATAAATAAACAGTTTGAACTCCAAACTAGTGAATAATTGCCCAGGAACCAGTACTCTCACCTTTTCAGATCAAATAAGTGACCTTTACAAACTAACCATTTCAATACTTACAAGCATATACTAACTTCTGCTAGCTCACAAAATAACACAAAGACATCTTTCTAAACACACTGGATAATCAGGGATCTTCAGATGATGTTTTCCAGGACTCTGAGGGCAAACATTTGTAATCAAACATAGGCCTAGATTCATCATTTTGTGATAAAAAATAGCAAAAATAGTGCCTGTGATAAAAAAAAAAGAAAAGGGGATGGCATGGTTAGGGTAATTTTCCTGGTACCGCATTGCATAGCTATTTTACCACAACACACGTGTACACATTGCATAGCTATTTTACACACAACACACAAATATCGCACACGTGATATTTTCACATTGGAAGCTGCGTTATCGACCGGACAGGTGTTTACCACAATTTGGGCTGCTGCTGCTGGAGAGAGACAGACTGTAGAGGCTCACAAAAAAGTTAGCTATACCACTGTAAGAAGGGGCACTAGTAACTCGGGGTGTGGTTTGTAGGGTGAGTTGGGTTCTGGGGGCAGTTTTATGTGCACAGTCATATGTACGAACAGCACAGTTGCCATAAGTGAAGATTTTTTATTTATTTATTTATTTATTTTTAATTTAATCTTTATTAATTTTCCAACAAACATATCAAGATAATCCTCTTGACAATGAATCATATGCTTACATAACATAACTTATCATGAGGAAAAAAAATGAAGAAATTACTTCATTTTGTAAGCATTTCAAGTCCACAATATTAGATCCAAGTGGTCTTCTCATAACAAACTCATAAGATAGCCTTAAAACATTTAACATTGGCAGGAGCTTACTACATTAATAAGGTAAGACTAACTCAGACATTATCAAGGCTAGGAGCTAAATCATGGGTGCTCACACACTCAGACTTCCTGAATTATCACACAAAAACTGAGTTAATTGAGATGGTACAAAAAAGAGGAATGACTTATCTTTAAACTTAATTAGACATTTACAGGGAAATCTCAATGTAAAAGTTGCTCCCATCTGTAATTCCTGAGGCCTCAACAATAAGAACTGCTTTCTCCTTTTCTGTGTATATTTAGACACATCGGGAAACATCCTAACTTGTAAACCCATAAATTTTTCGAAATGGTATTTAAAAAATAACTTCAAAATCCATTCCTTGTCCATTTCCAAAGCAAAATTTACTATTAGAGTCTGATCAGATGTTTCCAAAAAGTCCGTTAAATTGAGATCTGGAACACCATTTTCTTTTTCTTTTCCTTCTGGTTTCTTCATAAGACTTGGTAGCTCACTAGTAGCCTTCTTTAAGGCTCCTCTCACAGGAACATAAAATGCTCGTGTGATTGGTGGAATTTGATCTGGTGGTACTTTTAAGGCTTCTTGTATATATTTATTAAACATTTCTCTTGGTGTTATATGAGAAACTCTCGGAAAATTAATTATCCGGAGATTCTTATTTTTTAACAAGTTCTCCATATTCTCAATTTTATCTAACAAAACCAGATTATCCTTAATCATATGTTCTTGTTTAATTTTCACAGATTCAAATAGCTCTTTCTTCTCATTTTCAGAACTGTTAATGACTTTCATCGTATTTTCTAGAGATTTTATTTGAATTTCATGTTCATCAATCTTAATTCTGAATGGCTCAGTCTGTTTTATCATCAGATTCCCTAGCTCGACCATAGTTTCCCACAGTGATTCTAAAGTTATTAATCCCGGTCTTTGTGGGTTATAAGGAGAAATTTTTAAACTTAACTGCAGGGGAGTAGATGTGCCCCCCGGTTGATTCAGCTCCATTCCGCCTCTGTCTGGGCTGCCAAGGTCAGCTTCAAGCCCACCGGGCTGCTCTTCCTTGCCGCTCTCTCCTGATGGTAAACTCCTTGACCGACTCACGCTGCCTGCACTTTCAGCTTGCAGCGCTTCTGGGTTCCCATCCGGGTCTCTCAGCGTCGCTGGGTTCCTTGGCACTTGCCTTAGCATCGGGGACAAAGTTGTCTCTGAGTCCGGCAGGGAACTCAGCTCCTCTCCTTCTGTTCCCTGCACTAGCAACTCAACTCCCGATGATGCAGCTCCTCAAAGAACATGGGCATCCATCGGACCAGTTCTTGGGGTCCCGAGAGTAGCTTCAGGGAGAGCTTTTTCCCGAGCTCGCCTTTTCCTGGTCGAATGGGGCATTGCAAGTGAAAATTGTCCAAAGGAAATCCAAAAGTAAGAGCTCAAAGCTCACGATGTTAATACCCCGTCGCCATCTTGGATCTTTAGCCACACGCGCATGTCCATAAGTGAAGATTTAATGTGATTTGGAAGAATGAAATGTAAAAGAAGAGTAGATTTGTACCATGTTCTCTCTACTTTCCCTGATTGCAGCTAGGTAGAGAGAGCATCAAGCTCTCTCTACCAGCAACTATTCCAGGCTGGGTTTTAAACACTCAGCTATGCAGCACACATTAATGCTAATTTGAGTCACTGTACCCTCTGGGTTTAAATTGCATGTTTGCAGAGCTTATGAAGCCACAGTTTGCAGTACCTTACTACAGAATTCCTTATGAGACTCCAGTTACAGCAGACATTTCAGTCTGGGTTTTAAATACAGTTATGCAGCACACATTCTAATTAGTGACACTGTTCCCTCTGGGTTTAAATGCACCTTTGCAGAATTTATAAATCCACAGTTTGAAATAGTTTCCCATAGAATTTTTTATTACCAATTCCAAAATTTTGGCATGTACAGAGCATACGTTCAGCAGCAGCAATAAGTTCCCAGTTTCATAACAAACCCAGCCAATTATGACTCATACAAGCAGCAACATAGTCCATGACAACTTTCCCTATGATCTGTGTGTGTGCATATCTCTCAGGCTTCCTACTAGTATATAATCCCAAGTTACTTTCTGTGGCTTACTTTTTGATACATGATTAAAACCTATACAGTGGCAAACAAATTTCTCTGCTTTTACTTTACTGCTCCTTTATTTAAGGTTCTGTGAAATCTGTGGGCACTAATCTTAAGTTTTCACTTGTACTGTGGTCTCTCTTCTGGCTTTTCCCTAACTTGTGCAGTGCAATTTAGCATTTACTACTGCTGCTTTTAAATTCTTACATCACTAACAAGTATTACATTCCCCAAATAAAGTCACTCTAAGTGAGTAGAAATGTCTCTCTAGAGCTGGCTTTGAAATGGGCTTATTTTGGAATACAGGCATGCCTCTCTGGCTCTGTCTGTGCCCTCTCATCAGCCTCAGATTCCATTGAGGCAATTGTTCCTTCTCCCCACCTCCTCTCTCCTCTTCTGCTCTGTCTGGCAAACACCAGGCTGCCTTATTTATTTTACCAGTCAGCCTACTGCTACATATGTAGTTGACTCCACCCTGCTCCCTCCAGCTGCTTCCTAGTCAAATTCTTCTAGGAGCTAACTGCTAGAGCTTCTGAGAATTGCAGTTTTCACAGGCAACCACTTTATAACATGTTGTCTTGCCTGAAACAACCCTTACCCAGGGGAATTTTTAAGATTTGTCCATTTTTTAAGCTCAGGGATTAGAAGTACATCTGTCAGTCCATCACAGTTCTTAACAGTAGCAAACAAATACTAACTTATACAAGCTCACAAAATAACCCAAAGTCCTATTTCTAAGCACACACAATTCCCAGCGGCAAACGTCTTTTGAAATAGCAACTTTCACATAAAACTGTTGGCCCTACATAGGAACGCCAGAACTCCCCCTCCCCCTTTTCTTTACATGCATATATGTGTGTGAAAGTGAAATTACATGCATGTTTTATATGTTTATAAAATATGGAATATATGAATATTTGCAACTTATGCTCATATATGCTAATTTGTATACATGTATTATGCATGTAATGTTTTAAAAATTCAACTTTAAGAGGATAACTTTCAAATAAATGCATGGAGTGGCATATACGCATGTATATTGCCATGAACAGAGTTACACAAGTATTTTATAATCCACACATATGATATACAAATTTCTATATAAAAATACTCATATCTCTAACCAGCAACATACGCACATATATGATGGCGAAACCAAATGACGGTATATAAAACTTGATAAATAAATAAATATATAGAGGCACTTAGGGAAGATAATGCCATCGCGGTAAGACAGAATGAATTCTTTGCTTCAGTGTTTACTGAAGAGGATGTTGGAGAGAAACCTGTGCTGGACACTGTATTCAATCCTGATAATTCAAAAAAACTAATATAAATCAGAGTGAAGCTGAAAGATGTAATAAGGTGGATTGACAAAGTAGTAGCAGATCAACTTGACCAGATGGTATACACCCCAGAGTTCTGAAAGAACTAAAAAATGAAATTGCAGTTTTGTTACTGGTAATTTGTAACCTATCATTGGGATTGTCCATTGTGCCTAAAGAGTGGATGGTGACTAATATAACCCCAATCTTTAAAGAAGGCTTCAAGAGTGGTCCAGGAAAATATACACAAGTGAGTCTGACCTCAGTGCCAGGAAAAATCATGAAAACTATTGTAATGCCCCCTTCAGCCTCATTACCAGTAAGCCCTGCTTAACTCTTTGTTTTTGCTAGTGCAGTGTAGGTCAGTGAGAAGAGGGAGGCACCATTTTTTAGCCCCTCCCATTGAGAGTGCTGGAATGGCCATCCCCTTTGAAAGAATTAAAGCAGCTCTCTCCTGAGATCTTTGGGGATAGTGTGGATTAGTTTTCAAATTAGTGGATGTGTTTAGGAGTCATTTCCAGTGTTCAGTTTTTGGGTCTTAGGCAAACCCTGCTTTGGAGTCTGTGAGACAGGTTAGGACCTGCCTTGCTTATCCAATGCCTAGTGGGTAGGGACTGTGTTCTGGGTTGTTTGGGGGATTTCCAGAGACTTTCATTTGTAAGAAGTCTGGTGAGGCCCCCGGACCTTCCCTTCTACCACGTCCATGAGGGCTGGGTATTGAAGGTGAACTGGTGCCAGGACCTTCTGGTGTTTGACCTCAGTTTTTGGGAAGAATAATTTTGTTAAAAGGTCTGGGAGGAAGTATTTGCTGCCTCTATTCCTGCCCATTGGAAGGAACATCTGAAGTTGCTTGTTCCTGAGTGGATCCTTCACAAAAGAGATTCAATAAAGAAAGAGAAAAAGAAGAAGAAACAACTAACCATGAATAAGAGACATATGAGATCATTTAGGACACCCATCTTGTGTGTTCTGCTAACAGTTATCAATCTGATGTCAATCTGTTAACAAAGCTCTGTTGTGAAAGCTGGGAGTTAGCAATCTGACAGAAAGCTCTGATGTTAAAGCTGGTAGTTAGCAATCTGTTGTTATTTAGAATAGTTGTGGGTGGATCCTTGGACCAGTGGCAGGTGACCACGCCCTCGGGGGAAATCCCGAGAGGGACCACTGGTCAGGCTTAGTGTAGGAGACAGACACACACTGGTTCTTTTATTAGACAATATAGTAAACCACCAGAGCTGGCAGTAGTGAGCTGGAAGCGCCCGGCTGGGCTGTAGTCCCTCAGGTACTGGAACAACGATCCCAAGGTGGCTGAGCTGTAGAGAAACTAAGAAAGTGAGTAGGCAAAGCATGCGGCGTTCAGGAACAAGTCTTTGATGGTAACACTCACACAATAGTCTCTTAAGGCAGCTCAGGAGTTGGTATGCATTAGGCTCTCGAGGAGCAAGTACCTGGTTCCAGGGAAAGCTCTGAGAGATAGATAAAGACTCACTGATGTTAAGCAACCTAGACTTCTTAGTAAGCATTATATTAAACCACCAAAGGTGGCAGTGGTGAGCTGGAAGCGCCCGGCTGGGCTGTAGTCCCTCAGGTATTGGAACAGCGATCCCAGGGTGGCTGAGCTATAGAGAAACTAAGAAAGTGAGTAGGTAGGATATGCAGAGTGCTGGAACACGTCCTTGTTGGTAACACTCACACCGTAGTCTCTTAAGGCAACCCAGGAGTTGGAATGCAGTAAGCTCTTGAGGAGCGAGTACCTGGTCCCAGGGAAATGAGAGATAGATGGAAACTCACTAATGTTGTAAGCAGCGATGACTTCTTAGCAGAAGTGGTATTCAGAAGCAGGTCCGGGACGTGGGCCCTCGAGGAGTGAGTACCGGTGCCATACTGTGACCTGAAAAGAAAAAGAGAGAGCGAGGCCCCCGAGGAGCGGGTACCTCTAGTGAAGTCTGAGGAGGCAGAGTAGCTGGGTTTGCGCAGAGCGAATCCCATCCACAGCGACCAGAATGAAGCGAACCCTTGCTAACTCATCTTGTTAGCGAAAACTGAGTCCTTAAATATCTGGAGCTGGTGACATCATCTCAGGGGGATGCCCCTGAGGTTCGCACCAACACTGATACAACAGTCGGGCTGCCCACACGCGAGCGCCCATAGGCATCTGGTCAACATGGTGGCTTGCGGCATCGGGCCGGTCCGGGAATGCCGGAGGAGGACGGCATGAAGACACCGCAGCAGCTAGCCTTCCATCAACACTGAAGGGAGTCGCCAATGAGGTAAGCTGGGAGGAGCAGAGACATTGGACAGCGACGGACACAACAGTACCCCCCTACAAAGGGCAATCTCCTCTTCGGGTACCAGGTTTGAGTTTTGAAGGATGCGCGAGATGGAATCGACGAAGCATCACTTTATCCAAGATATTGGTCTGAGTCTCCCAAGAGGGTACTTCGGGGCCGGAACCTTCCCATCTCAGAAGGTATACAAAAATCTTGCCTCTTTTACGAACATCCAGTATCTCTTGATTTTGATCTCTAGTCTTCTTCTGCATAGATGACAGGTGGATCTTGAGAATTCAAGACAATTTGCTGAGTATGAGAGGTTTCAGAATGAAACGTGGAATGCGTTATGGATATTGACCAGGTGGTAGCTTCAGACAGTAGGTGACTTTGCCAATACGATGAAGAACTGGGACTGGACCCACGTAGCGAGGAGCAATCCGAAAGGAGAGTAGATGAATCTGAGGTGCTGGGTAGACAACCAGACCTTGAATCCTGGCTTGAAGACTGGAGCCTGCACAAGGAGGGCATAGTAGTACTTCTTAGCATGGTCACTTGCTTAGAGCATGTCCTTGGTCTGAAGCCACAGTCTATGGAAATCATCAGCAGTGGTAGAGCTGCTGGGGACGTCACTGTAAACTTCAGTGGAAGTGGCGGTGATAGGGAACGTCCAAAGATGACAGTCTAGTAAATATTGCTGGATGAGAATTGATGGCATTGCCAGCGGATACGGACTGGGTAGTTACCAAGAGTATCTTCTTTGGGTCTATATGTGCTGTGGCTCATCAGGCACATCCTCCGAAAGGAAAGCGCGTATCAGATACTCTAAGGTATATAATCCGTGAGTACGGTTATTTGATGTAGAGCGCCTTCGAGCCAAGGTGAATGTTGAAGGCGTATGAATATCAGCAGCAATGGGTAAGGCTGCTGGGGACATCATTGCGTTCTTCAATAGAAGTGGTGGTGATGAGAAACGTCCAAAATCCACTTCAAGTTGTAATGCAATAGTGGATCTTCTGAATTGGCGAGAGGACTCCTCAGATATGCCACTAGAGTTTTGCGAAGAAAGTTGCCTCCTACCCCTGAGTCCACCAGGGCAGGAGTCTGAACCGAACCCAGTCCGTAGGTCAAAGAGACTGGGAGAGAATGTGTAGGAGAAGACGCAGCACAGCCCAAGAACAGTCCTCCTGCAGGACTCAGGCCCGTCCGTTTCCCGAATGAATAGAGCATGTAGAAACATCATGGCCAGCCTGACCACAATACATGCAAAGGCCGCGCTTCTTCTGAAATCTTCTCTCTTTAGAAGTCAAATGTCCACGACCAAGTTGCATCGGTTCATCTTTATCAGCAGCAGAAATTACTGGAACCTTTCGAGGTGCAGGTATAGAGCTAGCCTGATTCAACCCAGATAACATCCTAGGCCGGAGTTCCTTCACCTTGTCCCAGAGCCGGTGATCAATCCGAGTAGCCAAGGCTACTAGTTCATCCAGTGAGTCAAGTGTTTCACGTGCAGCCAGCTCATCTTTTAAACGGGTATCCAGCCTTCTGCAAAAGAGAGTCTTGAGACACTTGGGGTCCCAGCAGAGTTCTGCCACAAGAGTTTTAAACTCTATGGCAAATTCAGCCACTGATCAGTTGCCTTGCTTCAAATCCACCAAAGCAAAACCAGCTACAGAATTTCGAGTAGGGTCATCAAAAACGGATTTAAATAAGTCCATAAATCCTTCTATGTTCTACAAAATAGGGTCCTTGTGCTCCCACAAGGTAGATGCCCAAGACAAGGTCCTACCATCCAAGTAAGAAAGGATGTAGGTAGTCTTGGAGAGAGCAGTAGGAAATAAAGATGGTTGTAAGGTAAAGTGCATGCAGCATTGGTTTAAAAAGCCCCGAGTCTTCTGTATTTCTCCAGAGAAGCGGATCGGAGCCGCCAGTGGTACAGCAGTCTTTAAAGTTACTTCCTATAACTGACTTTCATGGGTAGAAGCAGTACTTTGAACCTTCTGTGTGTGTAGCTGATGGAAAGCTGAAGTAAGCTTTTCCTAGGCGTCCTGTTGTTCTGCAATGCGCTGAGCCAGGCCCGGTATAGCCTGCAAAGCATTGAGTTGTGCTGGATCCATGTAGTTACCCGAACTCTGGAGTCAAGCCGAAACCCTGGCGTCAAGCTGGATCCTTGGAGTTAACCGGAACTTTGGAGACAAGCTGGATCCTTGGGGTTAAGCTGGAACCTTGGAGTTAAGTCGGAATCATGTAGTCAAGCTGGATCCATGGAGTTAACCGGAACCCTGGAGTCAAGCCGGATCCTTGGAGTTAAGCTGGAACCCTGGAATCACGTAATCAAGCCGGATCCATGGAGTTAGCAATCTGTTGTTTGTTCTGCTAACAATTAGCAATCTGATGTCAATCTGTTAACAAAACTCTGTTGTGAAAGCTGGGAGTTAGCAATCTGCCAGAAAGCTCTGAAGATAAAGCTGGTAGTTAGCAATCTGTTGTTATTTAGAATAGTTGTGGGTGGATCCTTGGACCAGTGGCAGGTGACCACGCCCTTGGGGGAAATCCTGAGAGGGACCACTGGTCAGGCTTAGTGTAGGAGACAGACACACACAGGTTCTTTTATTAGACAATATAGTAAACCACCAGAGCTGGCAGTAGTGAGCTGGAAGCGCCCGGCTGGGCTGTAGTCCCTCAGGTACTGGAACAGCGATCCCAAGGTGGCTGAGCTGTAGAGAAACTAAGAAAGTGAGTAGGCAAAGCATGCGGCATTCGGGAACAAGACCTTGATGGTAACACACGCACAATAGTCTCTTAAGGCAACCCAGGAGTTGGAATGCAGTAAGCTCTCGAGGAGCGAGTACCTGGTCCCAGGGAAAGCTCTGAGATATAGATGGAAACTCAGTAATGTTCTAAGCAGCGATGACTTCTTAGCAGAAGTGATATTCAGGAGCAGGTCCAGGACCTGGGCCCTCGAGGAGTGAGTACTGGTTCCGGACTGCGACCTGAAAAGAAAAAGAGAGAGCGAGGCCCCCGAGGAGCGGGTATCTCTAGTGAAGTCTGAGGAGGCAGAGTAGCTGGGTTTGTGGAGAGCGAATCCCATCCGCAGCGACCAGGAGGAAGCGAACCCTTGCTAACTCGTCTTGTTAGCGAAAACTGAGACCTTAAATATCTGGAGCTGGTGACGTCATCTCAGGGGGACGCACCTGAGGTTCGCGCCAATGCTGGTACAACAGTCGGGCCGGGCACGCACGCGTGCCCTTAGGCATCTGGTCAACATGGCAGCTTGCGGCGTCGGGCCGGTCCAGGAACGCCGGAAGAGGACGGCATGGAGACGCCGCAGCAGCTAGCCTTCCATCAACCCCGAAGGGAGTCGCCAATGAGGTAAGGTGGGCGGAGCAGAGACGTCAGACAGCGACGGACACAACACATCTGAAGTCTTCACATCTGGGAAGAGTGGATTGGACTCTCTGTGCAGAGATAGCATTTTTACCTCTTTGGAAGGGGTTATACTGTCCAACAAAGGATACTCTGCCCACCTTGGAGCTCCACTTAGCCAAGCCCTGAAGGATGGATGCAAAATTATTCCGAGTTGTTAAATTACAAGGAGATTGTAAAAATATTGCAGGAGGACCTTGCAAGACTGGAAGACTCGGCATTTAAATGGCAGATTAAATTTAATATGGACAAGTGCATAGTGATATGCATGGGGAAAAGTAACCCACACTGTAGTTTCAAGATGTTAGGTTCCATCTTAGGAGTTACTGCCCACGATAAGGACTTGGGCGTCATAGTGGACAATACTTTAAAAACCTCAGTTCAGTGTGCTGCAGCGGTCAAAAAAGCAAACAGAATGTTAGAAATTATTAGGAAAGGAATTTAGAATAAAACAGCGAATGTCATAACACCTCTGTATCACTCCATAGTGAGGCCAAATCTGGAGTACTGTATGTAATTTTTGTCACATCTCAAAAAAGATTTAGTTGCTTTGGGAAATAGTACAGAGAAGAGCAATCAAAATGCTAAAGAGAATTCAATGCTTCCCCTATGAGGAAAGGCTAAAGAGGTTAAGGCTGTTCAGCTTGGCAAAGAGACGGCTGAGAGGGAATATGATAGAGGTCTACAAAATCATAAGTGGAATAAAATGGGTAAATGAAAATCAGTTATTTGCTCTTTCAAAAATTACAAACTAGGGGACACTTACGCAGTTAGTAAGTAGCACATTCCAAATAAATTGTAGAAAATTTTTTCTCATTCAACGCACAATTAAACTCTGGAATTGATTAACAGAGGATGTGATTTAGACAGTCAGTATTACATAATGAACATTTAATATCACTTATTCCCGATTATTAGTATGTGTAAAAATACCAAATAATTTGGCAACTGTACATGCATAAGTGTTTGCCTCGCCCTGGAATGCCTCTACACTGTTCCTTTTTTACATATATGTGCACACAAAAGTAAAAAATGTATGTATTTTTCTGATTTATCTGATCCTGTCCTTATTTTCTTTCTTGCTGACCATCTCGTTCCCCTGTGAATCTACATTGTTATAGCATGTTAATGATCTTCTGTGTTTTCTTTCTCATTCTGCTTTCTCTGTCAATTGGCATAAAAAGGGGCTTAAAGATTTCAAAGTTTGTTACAGCTTTAATCTAAAAACATATCCTTTTTGGCATTCTTTATAGTACTCTTCATGATTTACCTCCATTGATTTATATTCAAGCATTTTATTTAGATAACACTTTAAGAAAGGTGGAAAGAAGGCAAAATGATTACCAGTATGGTTAAAAGGGGAGGAGAAAGAAGCTATTTTAGCCAAAAGATCTTCATTCAAAAATTGGAAGAAGGATCCAACAGAAGAAAATAGGATAATGCATAAGCGTTGGCAAGTTAAATGTAAGACATTGATAAGACAGGCTAAGAGAGAATTTGAAAAGAAATTGACCGTAGAGGCAAAACCTCACAGTAAAATCTTTTTAATATATATCTGAAGCAGAAAGCCTGTGAGGGAGTCAGTTGGACCGTTAGATGATCGAGGGGTTAAAGGGGCACTTAGAGAAGATAAGGCCATTGCGGAAAGATTAAATGATTTCTTTGCTTCGGTGTTTACTGAAGAGGATGTTGGGGAGGTACCCATACTGGAGACTGTTTTCAAGGGTAATAATTCAGATGGACTGAACCAAATCACGGTGAACCTAGAAGATGTGGTCGGCCTGATTGACAAACTGAAGACCGGATGGTATATACCCCAGGGTTCTGAAGGAACTAAAAAATGAAATTTCAGACCTATTAGTATAAATTTGTAACCTATCATTAAAATCATCCATTGTACCTGAAGAATGGAGGGTGGCTAATGTAACACCAATATTTTAAAAAAGGCTCCAGGGGTGATCCGGGAAACTACAGAACAGTTAGCCTGACTTCAGTGCCAGGAAAAATAGTGGAAAGTCAGCATGGCTTTACTCAAGGCAAGTCTTGCCTTACAAATCTGCTTCACTTTTTTGAAGGAGTTAATAAACATGTAGATAAAGGTGAACTGGTAGATGTAGTGTATTTGGATTTTCAGAAGGCGTTTGACAAAGTTCCTCATGAGAGGCTTCTAGGAAAGGTAAAAAGTCATGGTATAGGTGATGATGTCCTTTCTTGGATTACAAACTGGCTAAAAGATAGAAAACAGAAAGTAGGATTAAATGGACAATTTTCTCAGTGGAAGGGAGTGGGCAGTGGAGTGTCTCAGGGATCTGTATTGGGACCCATACTTTTCAATATATTTATAAATGATCTGGAAAGAAATACGACGAGTAAGGTAATCAAATTTACAGATGATACAAAATTGTTCAGAGTAGTTAAATGACAAGCAGATTGTGATAAATTGCAGGAAGACTTTGTGATACTGGAAAATTGGGCATCGAAATGGCAGATGAAATTTAATGTAGATAAGTGCAAGGTGATGCATATAGGGAAAAATAACCCTTGCTATAATTACACAATGTTAGGTTCCATATTACGAGCTACCACCCAAGAAAGAGATCTAGGCTACGCGTGTAACCCAGTGTGCTGCGGCAGTCAAAAAAGCAAAGTGAATGTTGGGAATTATTAGAAAGGGAATGGTGAATAAAATGGAAAATGTCATAATGTCTCTGTATCGCTCCATGGTGAGACCGCAACTTGAATACTGTGTACAATTCAGGTCGCCGCATCTCAATAAAGATATAGTTGCGATGGAGAAGGTACAGAGAAGGGCTACCAAAATGATAAAGGGAATGGAACAGCTTCCCTATGACGAAAGACTAAAGAGGTTAGGAGTTTTCAGCTTGGAGAATAGATGGCTGAGAGGGGATATGATAGAGGTGTTTAAAATCATGAGAGGTCTAGAATGGGTAAATGTGAATCAGTTATTTACTCTTTCGGATAATAGAAAGACTAGACGGCACTCCATGAAGTTAGCATGTGGCACATTTAAAACTATTCAGAGAAAGTTCTTTTTCACTCAACACACAATTAAACTCTGGAATTTGTTGCCAGAGGATGTGGTTAGTGCAGTTAGTGTAGCTGTGCTTAAAAAAGGATTGGAGAAGTTCTTGGAGAAGTCCATTACCTGCTATTAATTAAGTTGCCTTAGAAAATAGCCACTGCTATTACTAGCAACAGTAACATGGAATAGACTTAGTTTTTGGGTAATTGTCAGGTTCTTACGGCCTGGATTGGCTACTGTTGGAAACAGGATGCTGAGTTTCATGGACCCTTGGTCTGACCCAGTATGGCATGTTCTTATGTTCTTATGAGTAGCAAGATTTATTTGAAAACCCTCTGGTAAAAGAAAATAGATTATTAAGCAATCTGATGTAATCTGTTTATTTATTTATTTATAAAATCACTTCTAGTTCGCGTCCTCCATGGTTCAAGGCAGATGCATAAAATACATAATTAAAATGAGACAAGACCAAACAGAAATCAAAGAAAACATGGAATTAATGCCTTTGGGGCAGATTTTCAAAGGCTATGTGTGTAACCCTAGAAAATCTGCCCCTGCGCGCGCTGAGCCTATTTTGCATAGGTTCGGCAGTGCGCGCAAGCCCAGGAAAGCGCGTATGTCCCGGGGCTTCGAAAAAGGGGCGAGAAGGGGGCATGGTGGCGTGTCTGGGGGTGTGTCAGGGGGCGGTCCGGGGCGGGTCCGGGTGCGTGTCCCAAGCCCTCCTCCGTTCCGGCCATGCCGGATGTTCGCTCACCGGCAGCCAGCCGGCGCGCACAGACATTAAAATAAGGTAAGGGGGGAGAATTTAGGTAGGGCTGGGGGTGGGTTAGATAGGGGGGGGCCGGAAATAAAGTTCCCTCCAAGGCCACTCCAATTTCAGAGCGGCCTTGGAAGGAACGGGGAAAGCCATCGGGGCTCCCCTCGGGCTTAGTGCGCGCAAAGTGCACATGTGTGCACCCCCTTTTGCGCGTCGAGCCTGGATTTTATAACATGCACGCGGCAGCGCGCACACGTTATAAAATCGGGTGTAGATTTGTTCGCGCCGGGTTGCGCGAACAAATATACACCCGCGCATATGTTTTAAAATCTGCCCCTTTGTGTTCATTTCGCAGCTGAAAAACAAATTGCTATTCTGAAGGAGACAATCAAATTGGGTAAGCCTGAGTGAATAAGTAGGTTTTTAGGGAGTCTTTGGGATTAATGATGCAGTATAGTTTTAATGGAATTGAATTCCAAATGCAGGGCCTGCGATAGAGAAGGCTCTTTTGCATATAGCTATAAGTCTAGTGTATTTTTCAGCCAGCACATCAAGTAGAAATTGATTCGCTGATTGAAGATTTCTAGATGGTGTGTAAAAATGCAGGATAGAGCTCATTCGGGGAATGTAGGCTTACATTACTCAATATTTTTCCTGTAGATGAGTAAATGAATAACCGTGAAATAAATGTAGATATCTGTTACGACTATCCAATCCGGGAAGTGGATCCTTGGGCCGGCCGGCCAGGAAGGACGACCGGGAGGCAGAACACACACTGGGCTGACGAGCTTCACCTGGAAACCCGTGATTCCTCCAGAGGAGCTGTAGGAACCCGGGTCTCTAGGGCTTAGGCGTCTTCACCCTGGAAGTCCGAGGTCCCCCCAGGAGGAGCCCGTAGGGACCCGGACCGCTGGGACTTAGGCGAAGTACTGATGAACCCAGGAAGAGTGTGAACCGGAGTCAGGACTGGCTGCAAACAGGCAAAGTGAAGTCACGGAGCTGAGTCAGGACTGGAGGCTGGCAGCGGAGATGGAGTCACGGACCGGAGTCGAGGCGGGCGGCAGTCAAGCAGGGTCGGAGTCACAGGCAGAAATCAGGGCAGGCGGCAAACTGGCAAAGTCAAAGTCACGAGCTGGAATCAAGGCAGGCGGCAAACAGGAACCAACGATTAAGCAAGCAGAATACAAGGCAGGCAGGCAGGAATCAGGAACCGACAGGAGGCAACTAGCACTTCAGAAAGTGACCTCGTTGCTAGGCAAAGATAGAATCCCCGGGCTCGGTTTAAATCCCCCTTACTGGCGTCTGACATCATCAGGAGGCGGATTCTGACATCCGGGGCTGCACCAATAAAACGGCGGTCCTCGCGTGCGCGTGGCACTCCAAGGGGGCGGAGTCTTCGGCGGCGTCTCCCTCGTGGAGACGCCGCTGCCATGTGGCTTGGGAGGCCCAGGAACCGGCGGTTTTCAGCCGCTGCCACGCGGCTCGGGGACCGGCGAATCGCGGCGCCTCAGAAGGAGGTAAGGGCCCGGTCACTGCCCCAGTGACCGGAATCGCAACAGTACCCCCCCTTTTACGCCCCCCCTCCTAAGAGGACCAGGTTTTCCAGGATTGTCCAGGTGATATTGGGTCAGCAGAGACTTGTCAAGAATATTCCGTGCCGGTTCCCACGAATCTTCCTCCGGACCACAACCCTCCCAGGCAAGTAAGTATTCCCAGCGCCGACTATGGAAGCGCACATCCTTCACCTCATGTACCTGGTACACCGGATCTGCAGGTGTTGAAGCGGGTACCTCATCTTGAGTGACGCGATGGAAACGGGAGTACACTACAGGTTTTAAGAGGGACACATGAAACACATTGTGGATGCGTAGGGTTGAAGGCAGCCGAAGCCGATATGAAACCAGGCCTATCCGTTCTGCCACAGGAAATGGTCCACAAAACTTGGGAGCTAGCTTGCGGGACCGTCCTGGAAAATGAAGGTTCTTGGTGCTTAACCAAACCTTGGACCCAGGCAACAATTCAGGGCCTGGACGTCGATGACGATTGGTAGTGTCCTGTGCTTTTCGAGCAGCAGTAGCGAGTCGTTGTTGAAGTAGTTTCCAGAGTTGATGAAGTTGCGCGGCCATAGTTTGAGCCGCTGGTGAAGGAACTTCAACCGGAACTGGAACAGGAGACCAAAGATGTCGTCCAAAGACAGTTTGGAACGGAGATTGCCCTGTAACTGAATGGATGTGATTTTTGTAGGCAAACTCGGCCCATGGGAGTAAGGAAACCCAATTATCCCTACGTTCTGAAATGAAGCTCCGAAGGAAAGTCTTGAGAGAGCGATTCATCCGTTCAGTCTGTCCATTGCTCTGTGGGTGAAACGCGGTGGACAAATTCAACTGTACTCCGAATTTCTTGCACAGAGCGCGCCAGAAGCGGGCCGTAAACTGTGGTCCTCGATCGGAGACAATGCTCTGCGGAAGACCATGGGCTTGAAAGATGTGCAGAGTAAATAAGGCTGCTAGTTCTGGTGCAGATGGCAGTTTAGGCAGCGGAACTAAATGCACCATCTTAGAGAACCGATCCACGGTGACCCATATTACCGTGTTGCCATCAGATGGGGGCAAATCCACTACAAAATCTGTGGCAATATGGGTCCAAGGTTCTGTGGGTATGGGCAGAGGATGAAGAAGACCCCAAGGCCATCCAGTTAGCGGTTTCTGTCTGGCACAAGTCGGACATGCCGCCACATATTCTCGCACATCCTGCCGAACTCGTGGCCACCAATAGTATCGGTTCAAAAGAGTTAATGTTCTCTCCTGACCGGCGTGACCTCCCGTAAGGGAGTCGTGGGTCCATTCTAACACCCTTCTACGATCCCGTCGAGAAACGACCACCCTTCCTTGCGTGGATACACTGGTGCCAGCAAGGAGAACTCGGGCCGGATCGATAATGTACTGTGGGGGGTCATCTTTTTCTTCGAAAATGGTGTTACGTGATAAGGCATCAGCCCAGACATTCTTAGCGGCAGGCCGGTACTTCAGAATAAAATCAAATCGGCTGAAAAAAAGAGACCACCTAGCTTGCCGAGGATTAAGGCGCTGGGCCTGTGCTAGGAACTCGAGATTCTTATGGTCAGTGTATACGGTGACCTGATGCTGGGCTCCCTCCAGCCATTGTCTCCACTCCTCGAAAGCTTATTTAATGGCCAGTAGTTCCTTATCGCCAATTCCGTAGTTGCTTTCTGCAGGAGTGAACTTTTTGGAGAAGTATGAGCATGGTAATAGCTTCCCCGTGCTGGAGTATTGAGACAGAACCGCCCCTACAGCCACACTAGAAGCGTCCACCTCAACTATGAATGGACGCAAAGGATCAGGATGGCGTAAACATGTCCTCGTCAGGAACGCCTCCTTTAGGTCTTGAAACGCTTGACATGCTTCGGGAGGCCAGAGTCGAGTATCTGCCCCTTTTTCTAGTTAGGGCCGTCAATGGTGCTACTAAACGTGAGTATCCAGGGATGAAATGTCTGTAGAAGTTTGCGAACCCTAAAAAGCGCTGCAAGGCTTTTAATCCGATAGGTTGTGACCATTTCTGGATTGCTGACACTTTCTCGGGGTCCATGTTGAACCCGGTAGCGGAAATAACATATCCCAAGAATGGTACCGAATCCTGTTCGAATAAACATTTCTCTAGCTTCGCATATAGGTGTTGCTCTCGGAGAATCTGGAGTACTTGTCGTACCTGGCGTCGAGACTTCAAGTCCTGCGAGAAAATAAGAACATCGTCCAGATACACAATAACACAAGAATATAATAGTTCACGAAGAATCTCATTCATGAGATACTGGAATACCGCTGGGGCGTTACATAACCCAAATGGCATGACCAGGTACTCATAATGCCCGTCCCGGGTATTGAATGCAGTTTTCCATTCATCCCCGGGACGGATCCGGACCAGATTGTAAGCCCCCCGCAAATCCAGTT